>NC_058051.1:16538954-17138954 GCF_020085105.1 Siniperca chuatsi | reverse complement strand
CATTGATTGAACACAACCACTCAAAATTGATGTGACCTGTTTCAAATGATGTGACACAACCAATATAAGCCAGTTCAGAGAGCAAACGGGTTGTGCTCTGGCCTTACCCAGCCCAAAGACAAGAAGAAGCACATTGATCACATGTTTACACTCCTTTGATTGTTGTCCCTTTTAGTCTTGTATACTGTAGTACAGTGCATTGTGGGCTGTATACTGTACAATGAACAAATTGTATGGTCCTGAACATTGTGCTTTCCATTTGTTAACAGTACTGACTGCTCAATAGATTTTGACTGGTTGCAGGTTCATATCAACAAAGAGCAAGAATTATAGTATCACAGAGACAAAGGACAAGTTTGTGAGATGCAGGGTACAGTACTGTAAAAATAGGGGTACAAGGAGGAGGAAGAACAACAAAATACTGCAAAGAGCAAAGCAGGGTAGTAATTTCTGATCAATTTTGAGTTAGTATGATAGAACATGTTTTCGGTCATCAAAAGACAATGACGGAGAAATATTAGATTTGTTTTGAGATTAAAAATGTACTTCTCCCTGAGAACTATGTTTTGAACAATGTGTTTTGTGTTTTTTTGGTGTATTGTTTACTGACTGCTTGATAGTGTATATCATTTTGATCACTTTGTTTATGATTTGAGAACAGTGCTTGATTTTGAACACAGGTAAAACTGTTTTGAGGTGGAAGTTTCATTTTGCGAGAGGAGTCAGAGGTTTTGTAAATATTGCTTGAAGATGAGGTTTTGTGTTTAATGGTTTCAGAAAATGGAGCAAGGTTTCAGAAAAACTGTAAACACATACTACAAACAGCAAAGGTTCACAAATGGAGCATGATTCGACAGAAAAGATTTAATTGAAATGGTTAACTCTTCACAGGTATATTTGTCTCTTCTTACACACTGCAAAACTATCCATCATTCCTCAGAGTTCAGAGGGATCATGTCTCTTCAAGATGTAAAACCTGTTTTCTTTCTCTTACATGGCACATTGTCAGAGGCCATGCAGTGTAACCCCAAGTTATCAAGTTCATAAGAAGGTCTCTTACGAAATTATGCAATCCCACTTGACAAGGCAAGTCCAGGGCTTTCCTCTGTCTCTTTATTTTCCGACAATTTTCCACTTGAGCAGATGACCTCAAGTGTGAAGTGAAAGAGTAAAGAGAGGGATTTGATATCCAAGGGAAACGGTGCATGAATTCACAAGGGGTTGATAGACAGGGCAGGGGCAGCCATGCTTTTTACCCTTAGAGATTTCCATGGGTCATGGCTGTTACAGGGCCACATTCTCGCTCTTCTTGATCTTGTCAGGATAGACTGTCAGGCTGATGAAGAGATAGGCTGCAGATAGATGATGGTTTTGCACGAACACCGGGGCTGCAGTGAGCAGATGCAATAGCCAGACACCAAAGTGACTTTGGCAGTTTGCTGCTGTTGATCAGCTATGCGATATATGCGTAATTCACTCAAGTCATTTAGGATCTTCTGACCCTCAAGTCAACAAAAAAAAAAAAAAAAACTGATCAGAAGAGGTGTGGAATTGGAGAAGAAAGAAGACAAATACACATTCCCAGGCAGGTATTAAGACCTCAAATCAGAGGCAAGATGTGACTGGATGCATGCAGACGTGCACAGTCATACATGTTTTTCATTCCGCTCTCTTTGCAGCCTTATTAGATTTCTTTCTTTGGCATTAATAGAATATTTTGTGAACTATTCAAAGCATTTCTGGACAGACACACATTTCACTGTTCTTCCTCTGTGCTCACAAGATCTCTTCTCCTCTCATGACGTCAGGACTATTATACTCCAGCGCCACCTCCCTTCAGGGATAAGATTTTACGATTGCAACCTGACACCGTTTCTGTGTCCTATAAGCGACAGAGCTGTAACTCACTTCAAAGGCAGGAGGCATCAAATCACAGTGCACCCATAAATTAACCTGTCGAGTCTTGGCCAATGGGAAGGCAGCATTAAATCTCAGCTGTCACGCTGGCGGCCAATGGAAAGACGATGGCAGTAAATCTGTCAGGACCGCGTCTGTTAACGGTGTTGTGGTGTGGTTGGGGAATCCACGGGGAGGGAGGGGAGAAAGTGAAAAAGAGTAGATGACAGAGGGAGGAGGGAACACACTGAGGGTTCAGAGCTATGCAACAGAAAATGCTTTTCTTTACATTCTTTGGCCCTGCTTCAAAAATACATATACATACATACTGTAGTAAAACACTGGAAGGCATGAGGAGGAATTTTTTCGAGCAAAACAAGACTAAACGCAGCCAGAAAAAAAGGAGAAGCAGACTATACTGTATGTTTCCCTGATGGATGCAGTGGGAGTTGAATAACACCAGCAGAAAGACTCGTAAAGCTTTACGGCCAGCATGGCTGTGTCTGATGTTGACTGTCTACAGTGAAAATGACTGATGGTCCTTCTTTAGTGCTCTTCTGCATCATTGCTAGACCAAAACTTAGTGTTGACTGTTTGATAATAGCAGTAACCCAGTAACCTCTGACTGCCGTGATACAGCACCATCAGTAACAGCGACAGGCGCCCGACTACATGCTGCCCTCTGGATTACAGGCAGGGTCCAGTCGAGCCCATCCACTAACCAGATGTTTCCCAGGTGTGCAGCTTCAGAGGATGATGGAGTTGCCCCTGCAGCACAGCAAACCTAAGCAAGTACGCTTGAGGAATTTGTTTTGCGATCTAACCACAAAGAAACACAACATGGTCCTGCTGCAGCTAACCAGTACCAACTTAGACCACACAGTATTTTCACATCCAGATTGCTTCCAATATCACTCTTCTGAAGCATGCTTTCAGTGCAGAGTAATGCACTGCACTGGCACAAGAGAACTGTGTGGAAAACAGCAGAGGAAAAACACATCAGGTAGAATATTTCCTCGATTAACAATGCCCTTGGTGGTGCACTTTCATTATCCTATCAAAGTTGAACATTTTCATGTAATAAATCTAACAGGTATCATAAAATAACTGGTCCTGCAAAGGCGATGCTATTCCAATCCAAAGAAAAAAGCTTTCCCTTAACAAAGCCCACAATTTTTTCACCAACCTGTAACGACAGCCAATAAACCAGCCACATTTGTGGTGACATTTTTATCTTACATCAACAAAAAAAATTAAACATTAGCATCACAATTTACAGTCATCTTATGTCATTACTATGAATACTTTTTTTTTTCTTCAGAAACATAAACACCGTGTTGAGTTATGGCATAGGCAGGCAAGAGTGCAATGGTGGAGGTGTTGTTTTTGGCTGACTTTTCCTGGAGTGGCCATGATTCTCTATTCTATGGGAATCCATAAACAGACCCAGAGAGAGCAACTGGGGCCGTAAACCATGTCAGGCTGCCGAAATGCTGCTGAGGCAAAGGGAGCAGGCCTGGGCCCATACCTTTTCCTCTCTACATGCACTTTGAGCAGCCTTTAATGACCTATTTCAAAACACTATGTTTACAATGATTCTGCAGATATGATGGTGGTTAATTTTGTAAACTGAGTAAATGCAGCAGCTCATCAATAAACAATGGAAGGGCTGATTTCTGTTGGAATTAGGTTGTTTTTCAAAACATTATGTTAATATCATTATGTTAAGTCTTAGCATTATCTACTGGGTGGAGATGTGAAAGCAGTTCAGGCACAATAGCCTTGTTAATTTTAATACACTGGGTCATTAAACATCATGTGGGTCTTGGCCTTTGTCCTGCTCAGACAATATAATGGCACTTCCTTTAATATGTTTACTGTATTGGATCCAACATGCTGTCATTGTTTTCCCCAGTGTTGTTTCTCTTTAGCAGGACAAGCCATTGGATGGGTGCTCAGGCCCATTGACTATGACATAAAGACTCTGTAAGCTTACAGATGATGATAATTTACTGACTCTAATTCACACAGTCCACACACACACACACGAGAAAGAGAGGGACTCTTTCACTGTATGCATCGATCAATTACAAGGCTCTAGCCCACACGTCTCTGACAATTTTACTGCATGTTATGTACAGCATGTCAAGCCATGGCGTTTCAAACTGTTATACTCATGCCTGTATAATTAATATAAATTACCTCGCTGGTTTTTTATGATGGTGCAACCGTAATTAGCGGATGAAAGCAAGTCACTGTGCCCACAATGGTGCTGCAGGGCTATCTAGATGAAAAGTGAGGGCCTGGACAGGCACCTTGGGTGGGATCTGCTTTAACCCTCTCTCCCTCTCTTTCCTGCCGCGTCCTCGCTGAGATCTCATCTAATCACATTTACTGCTGTCTACTTCTGCTAACCTCGTCCTCTTTAACCTTCATGTTTCCTACCCTCACTGAAACTACACACTGAGGCAGAAGCTGTCCTCATTATACCAGCAAACTGGTGCGATAACAGTAAACTGGTGCAATAATGGAGTCCATTTATAGTGATTACCTTTCCCTTTCTTACTGTTCTTTCTCCAGTAAAACACTTAGCAAGTAGCATCAACATAGCCTCCATTCATGCTATCTCTGCAGCCATAAAGAGCCACAGATTCAAGGGCTGAATCCAACTGGAGCAAAGCCAAGACAATAGGTCCACAGGTCAGAGCCAATAACAGTTTCATTGACTACACTCCTCTCTGTTGTGTGAAAACATCAACTCACATGCATGCATCCAGGCAGCAACACACACACACACACACACACATTCTGTTGCCTTGTGTTGTATCAACTGCTGTCTGCCAGCAGTTAATTGCTTTTTAAAAATGTTTTAGGTGTTCATACGTTTATTTTTATTTTTTACCTTGAAATATGTATTTCTAGTTTCTTTTTTTTTTCAATTAAGCTAACTGAAATTAATGAAGTCCTCTGGCAAAGAATAACTAAAATGTATTTTCCTTATAACATAAACAGTCCAAAGCACACAGGATGTGCACAAGATTCATTAAAGTGCAGTGTTTGTTTCCCCTCCAAAGTGCCTCAGAAAACCATGACTGCATTTCTTTGTGCTGCTTTCTATCATATATGTTTGTGATTGAGATAAGCAGCTCCCATCATTTGACAGTGTGGAATAACAAGTTTTAACTGATTATTTTTAAGTGGAAAAGGTAGGAAACTCCCTGTTAATCAAATAAAGAGTGAAATGCTCTAATTTACCTTCTGCATTCCAACATTACCACTAATGTGTGTGATCCTTTCCATAAACTGCTCCAGGCCATAGACATGTCTACATCGAGAGCACTCACATTATCTGCTTCTCACTTTGATGTCCAGGCCAAATGACTTATAGATTTTTTTTTTTTTTTTTTTTTGGCAAACACATTTTATATCCCAATATGTGAAAAGGCTACAAGCAGTAGCTTAATAACTTTTGACTCAGGCCAACAGACATGTCACAGCATGCAAAGTACAGTAGGTGGTGTCTGATTCTAAGTAACAAGCCCTGCTATCTAATTAGGCATGGTTGGATCTGTTCGTTGCACAACCACCACACATCTCTGCTAGAAAAAATACCTTCAGCATGAGAATGCATGGGGATACCTAGCTGGAAGAATGAAGATAGATCATTGCTTCTTCTTCTGTAATATGCATCAGGTACCAACATGATGTAGTGCCTACTCTCACATCCATTTCTCTCTGGAGTGTACCCTTCATTTGCATGAAAATGAGTATATGAGGTTAGTGTGTTAAGGTGGGGGTGCATACGTTAAAGCACACAATTCATGATGCACACAGTGGCTCTCTACAGAATAGAAATGAATCAAGTATGACTCCATAAAACTTATCTGCATGTCACAGTACAGTGTAAGCTCCTGATCATAGCCGCATGAATGACTCTCCTCCCCTCTCTTCCTTCTTGTTGATATACCTCAGCCTTGCACTTTGCTGCAGACACCAGAAGATGGAGCCCTTGGTCTTGTGTCTCTGGCTCTCGTTGAGGTCTTGAAGAACAAAGAGCATACAGCATGGCAGCTCTCAAATAAGGAAACACTAACTCTTAAAAGCCCACTAAATTTGCAGATGCAAGTATGAAAAATAATTTTAATGCTATGAAAGCTGGTCTATAATTTACAACTATTATGCTGTGGGTGACATTCCTATAATCAATGGTGAAGTGTGCAATGTTCAACACACAGCAGGTAGTGTTAACACATATCACAGCTGTTCACATACCAGTGTCAACAAACATTTATTAAAAGTATCTGATGATGGAAGATCCCCGGACAAAGAATATTCAAAACATACCTCTGCGATCCGTGGTATGACTACAGTACTAGTTGTACACTTTTTAATCACAATATTCATGTAAATTAAATGATAGACAGTGCCTCAACACTTTGTACAGTAATCTGGCGGAGACGACAAGGTGCTTTCAAACGGGATTAAATTCTTGTTCAAGGAGACACGTGGAATGTTGCAACAGGCAATGATGAGGTTTATCAATGTTTTATAGACAGATACGCTGGTTTAATAAACACCCAGGTTCTGTAATGAAAAAACAAACAGAACAAAACAAAACAGCCCTGAAACTGGAATGTACACCATATCTTATCCTCATGTTGATTATGTCATACAATGCAAGCCTGTGCAAAAAGAATAAAGGCAAAAATTGAAAAATGAAACTTTGTCGAGCAGTAGTCCTGGGAGTGTGACTGGATCAGCCAGCGGTACTCCTCACAGCTGTGATTGACGGAGTGGAAATCGGAGAAAAAGGAGTATATGGATCAGTGCCATGCAGACTGGGCTGAACAGCGGCTCACTGGTAGAATGGTGCACGGGTGACTCTATCGTAGAAGCGACCACTTGATCTGTTCTTTGGCAGACTGAAGAACCTGTGGAAGAAAAGTAGGTTTGACCAAGCAGATCACGCCAACAACAAAACATCATCACCATTCAACATAAGAATGGCTACAGAGATAAACCCTTAAGGAAAAAAGTATCAAATAAAACAAAATGAAAAACGAGTGGCATCTTGTTGGTTAAACGGAAGAATGGTTAAAAGCTACAAATAATTCTTAAAAAACAGAACAAAGAAAGGTGAACGAGTAATGTAAATGAAGAGAAATATGCAAGATCTAATTAATCATCTTAATTCATTGAATGAAAGCCAAATCATAACCATAAAGTATGGGGATTGGGGACATCCATTAATCACGGCCAGAGGAGGGATGACGGTAGCCACTCATGCCTCTTAAATGACAACATTAATCAAGAGGAGCTCATACACAGGCAGACTCATGTTAGAACTAAAAGACAGGAACCACTGCCACTGCACTGCCATGCATTGAAGACAATGCAATATATGACAACCTAGAGGCGAGTGACAAAGTAGGAGTAAAGGAGAATGATGCTATAACAACGCCCTTGTATTCATAGTTTCTGAAGTAATGATTTTCAACAGTCAATAAACTAATGGAGCTTTTAAACTTTATTGCAGAGAGGAGCAAGGAATGTTTTTCTCACCTGGGTGACTGTCTGCTCTGTCAACGGCACATCATCCCCCTACAGGAACAATTATGTTATGTTTACAGCTGATACCACCAACATCAAACTATGTTGAATATTTGGGAGAGGAGAGGAGCTTACTCTGAGAGCCACACGGTGCACAACTTGTTGCGGATCACTCTCTAGGATCACCCTGCAGGAGGCAGCAAAGAGACAGACCAACAATTTGTAATCCCAGAGACAAAATGCTGCACTAACACTGTAGTCATTTTAACAAGAGATGACTTAGCATCAAGAATTTCAAGCTGCTAAATTCTTACTTACCCTCCATCTACAATTTCATCCACAGCCAGGAAGAGCCCCTCCATATTCTCCAACAAAGCCCTCCTCTCAACATTTTTTCTACAAAGTAACAAAAAATATATACATGTACAAGCGTAACTTTCTAGACATCAGAAAAAGATTTGTAGAAAAAAGTTTTGTTGACGTTTTGAAGAATGAATAACAGCTGCCAAAACGTACCTCAACATCTGACTGAGCGAATCAAAAAGGCAATTTAGAACAGCCATAAGCATAAGCTGTTGAGAATAAAATAATATGTTAGAATCTGTTCATGTCTAATGAGCCCACATTGTTTTTCTATCATCTGGTTAAAAAAAATCAATCAGGAAATAACATGTGTGTAATCACTTGTTATGGTGTTGACAATATTTTCTTTGGACCTTAAGGCACATCATTTCTTCTATTTTCTACCTACGCCAAACTTGGTATCCGTCTGTGCAGGCTCTTTAACTATTGTTAGGTTATAAACAACAGAAACATAAAGTGTACAAATAACACCCCATTTTACAATGGATGAAGTTACAAAATAAGTATTGAATTTTTGTAAAATATAAAAAAATATAAAAATTTGTAAAAACCCAAATATAGACAGATCAGTTCACATTGACACACATTATGTTTCTATAGCAACATACACTGTATGCCACATTAATAATATCCCAAAAAATCTGAACTGAGGCAACACTGTTGAATAGCTCAAAAGGGAATGCATTTGCTAGTTAAGTTAAAGCCAAAACATCTCTGATCAATTTAAACTAGGTCATTCTGTTGTTGAGAAATTTCTATGAAAATCTGTATGATAGGTCCATTATCTATTTTTGATCTGAACATATATCTGTTGTCTGTCATATATATATATATCATCCTGATTTGGACAAAAACAAAACAACACAAAAAAATTATAAAACAACACCACAAATGACATGTAGAAGTACCATGTAACAGTACTTCACCTCTAAATACGTTAAAATGCAAATGCATGATCACTTATGACAGCAGGTCACACAATTCATTTTGACACCAATTTGCAGTTGGTGAAAAAGTTTAAAAAGATGAAATGACTGCAAAATGTAAACTACAGAACGGACTGTGTAAAATTAAGACTCATTATAAGAGACTGATCAAGCCTGTAAGTGTTTTAGGGCTTTGGAATATTATATTACACTGGGGCAACGATCAGTGGTCAAAAGTTACTGTGTGATCTCCTATGATTCATGAGACAGGATGGGATAACTAACACTTTTGGAATATTTATGTTTGTGTGACTTTGCTCATTGCTCAATAGTTGGGTCACAACTCTTATTTAATAATGATTACAAAATCCTATAATTAGGCTTACCTCATTTTCATGGGAACTTCCAATCACATAAAAGAAGAGATCTATGTTGCTCTTGTAGACAACAGTGAGGCCCTCGAGTAATGCTATCTCACCTAAGGACACAAAAACAACAACCATGCATGTTATTAGACATGTACTGAGGTGAGAAAAGTGACTGTCTTTATAATGGTAAACATATCTTACTGTCCGTCCTGTGTGTTTTGTTGAATATGTTCTTCTCAAACGCCTTCTGCTCCTTCACTGTCGGGTATGTATCATCATAATACTGTAGATGAATTTAAAGTGGAGATGTTCTTTTTTGTTGATATGTTCTATAACCCACAGCACACTTTAACTAGTTTTAATTTTGATCACACTTTAACTAGTTTTAATTTTGATTGAAGGATAAGGCTGGTGATATTCAATATGTTTCTTATTGTCAATAAATCCAACGAGACGACATTAGTCATTATTGCATTAGTCAGTCTTTCAATACCTTCTATCTTTCCCAGCCGGTCTGTTGCACTTAGCCCCGAGCCCATTCATTCCTACTGAACAAGTTAATCTATTAAAGACGGGTCACAAATATATAGTTAAATTTTTAATAAGGCGAAATTTCCTAAAACAACTGGGCACTGTTTTAGAAAACGTTACTCAATCCGGCATTTAGTGAGTAGTGCAGTGAGTATTTACAGCATCTGGACAGTGTATGTAGAAATGACAGTGCCCATGTTCATGATAATTATAGAACATGTCACCCAGTGCAACAGTGTGGCTCTTAGATGTGTTTTTAGCATGGTTTTTGTATTTTTTGGACAGCAATGAAGGTCTATGGCACAGAGGAATAAGCTATATAAAGTTTTGGCTACAGAGACAACACTTGTTAGTAGGGTAAATTCGCTGTTGGTTTTAGTCTTTGAGTGGGATTTGTTGATAAGAAAAATATAGAATGTCACCAGGGTTATCCTTTAAGTTCAGCTAGGAAATTCATAATAAAAGTTTAACTACTCAGGGCAATTTTGCTGTACAACGGTTTAATCATACCTTAGCATAAAGCCTGTCTCCATCGTTGTCCAGAATCAGAACTGCTTTGACAGTGTACAGGGATGGTTCCTGTTATGGTAGTGGACATAAAGCACTGACTTCATTTACGAAAGTATCATGCAACTGTAACTCATTAATCAGTGACTGAAATTATCAAACATATCTCGAAGTCAATGATCGAAAAATTAACTAGTAACAACAAACTCTGACAAGGCGGCGGTGGAGGCGCTAACATGGAATTAATTTAACAAACGCAATCCGACCACAGTCACCAATGTGAAAGTATTTGAAATGATTGCTTCTTCGCGAAGTCAAAAGGAAGACATGACACTTCCACATCACCAACAAACACACACATACATACACATGAAGCTAACTTCTCTGAAGCTAGCTGGTTAGCCAACACAGCCAACCCGCTTACGTTAGTTAGCTCCATGTCGAGTTAACTCGATAGCAAAATTACCATATTTCGCTTCGTTTCGAGAAACAATTATGTGAAGTAGTTATAATTGAAAGCTTGAATGACGCGTATACTGTGTCAAATAAAATACATGCGCTAACATTACCAGTATGGGGGAATCCATCTTCTTTCTTGTTAGCAAACCCGCTAGCAGGCTAGCAGTAGGCTACGTAATACGTACAGTAAATGAGGCTCTTTCCTATTGGCTGACGCAGTATCCTGCGTTGTGCGTACAGGGCAAAGAGCAGTCCACTACAGGGCGCGGAGCCAGGAAAGAAAATACATTTCATTTATGCTGAAAGTGAACTGAAATGGCTAATCATAAAGTACATTCAGACGCAGCAGCATCTGTAACACATTTGTCTCTTCAGTGGGGGAAAGTTGCAACTTCATAATGTCCCTCAGGTAAAGTCAAACATCGTATGTTCTCCACCTTATGTAGTTATTCTATCTTCTGCTACTGTATGATAACATGACAACAATCCCAACCCTGTTCCTTTTATCATTAAAGTAAAACATAAAGTTCATCTGTTCTGTAATTCCCAGATGTAATTTCCCGGTGATGGTGCCTATAGGGACTCTACACATTCTTCTGAAGTACACTAGGCCTACCATTGAGGATCATTTTAGAGTTCAGCTGTCTACCATGGGTACTGTAGTTAAACCAAATTATTATTATGAATCATTATACATTTTGTGACTGAAAGTGGTTGCTGTTTTCTATAGGACAGCATGGTAACAAAATATCTCTCATTTACAAGCCATTTTAGCTTGCTCGTACTCATCAACATCTTTTTTCAGGATCCTCCTACATTTAACCAACCCCAATTATCTTAGTTCCCACTTCTGGGAAGCATTTGGAAAACCAGGCTGATGGGGATTTCCCTCTATCTCACTCCATAAATGACATCACTGTTTGGCCTTACTGTAAGATAGTTTTGGGCTTGAGTTTCAAATAATACTGGAATATGTACAGTTTTGAAAGCAAATGGTGCACAGCTATTATTTAACTGCATAAACGTGTATGGTGAAAAGACACAAACTATTTTGACATGCATTCATAACAGTACTGCGGGCAACCATGAAATGTTGCAATACTGCACTATGTTTACACAATTCAGCCACTAAGATTTCAAAATTACCCTGACTGGAGAGGAAACAGTATGCTGCCTTGAAGTAGCTCATACTTACAGGTTAAAAGATTATCAGATGTCATTGTCATGCCGTCTCATGTTGGAAGTAAAACACTTTCATACCTTTATATGTATTTGAAAACCATGACAGTGATGATGATTATGACTGGCAGACTTGATGGTAATGAATGAAAGTTAAATGATGAAACAACATATATGATGAATGAAAATACAAAAAAGTATATAATTGTAAATATATAGTGGCTTAAAAATGGAACCACACTAATGATTTATTTTAAATAAGTTGTATAAAAAATATATGCATCTACTATACTTCATAGTTGAAGGACCTTTAAAAATAAACCATGAATGAAGTGTAATTTGACCTCTTCAGAAAATCTTCAAAAAATTATGTGTTCAAGACACTAATAATGTCTTTTATAGATCTCCTGTTCAAGTTCAGCAAATATTTACCATATATTATTAGTCCTGTCTATTGCTCACAAGGATTAAAAAGTAGAAATTAATAACATAGCAATAGATAGTGAGAATAAAGTAATGTGATAGAATGGGCTGCTCTCCTCTCCTCAGCTTATGCCAGCAACCACAGCAGTTAGTAGTTCCCTTCTTAAGAACCAAGTGCTCCTTTTATCAGCATTAAGCAGAGCTTCCGCCAACCAACATCCTCCTTTCCCTGCCTTCCCTCCTTGTGTCTGTATTACCAACCAGTCTTGACATTCATTGTTATGAACACATGCCTAATCGCATGTGTTCAATTACCTATTTATATACACACACACATGCACACAAACCCGAAATACTTCCTTCTGTTTTATTCTATTTTCCAACACCAGTTATATAATATGTGAATGTATAAATACAAAGGGACAATAATTAAAAAACATCAAAAAATAATTAAGAAATGCAATACTGTTACAAAACATTATCTTAATCTAAACATCTTGCAATAAGCGCAGGCCTGATTGAGACATTCATAAGAATGATGCTGCATATTCAGGTTCCTCATTTGCTCTGTTTCAGGTAGTGATAATGAGTGACCATCATGACAGACATTTTAAGGAACAACAATGGAAAGGTTATCTCTGAATCCCATTTCTATATCTACATTTGCAGTTGCTCTGAAGAGGAGTGTATGCAATAAAGATCATTTCACAACCTGCTCATTTGAAAAATATGATAAATGTAAAATTGTGAATGTGTATCTTTATTTTGTCCACAATAGGATTAGGTCAGTATGTGAAATTGGATATCAGCCAAGCTGTGCGCCTACATGCTATAGGTGGATCAAATTCACAAACCCTTTCCTGTTAAGTACCAGTCTGCATATCACCACAATGAACAATTGTACATATTACCATTGTTATGTCCCCTTTATTTGCAGTGCTGTGTTATTATTATTATTATTGAAAAATAAGTAACATATCTATCATATTTTACATTTCAGATTACAACTAGTTAGCTGATCAATATCAGAAAAAAAATAATACTCCATCTGCCCTCTCAATTTTTTTTCCTTTCCCAGAAAGTAGCTCCAAAAATATTCCGTTTTTGATACCACAACCCAAGGCACACATTCATTGTTTAGTAGTGAGGTGGTTTTTCCGCTCATGTCTGATATTTCTGGATGTTAAAACAAAACCAAAGATGACACATTCATCCATCTTTAATGAACACATGAAATGCCATGGTAACACCAGGACACATAGAGGAGGTGGGGAACAACAAATGGACAAACATGTTCAACCATTAATTCCACATTAGATTTAACACACCCTAGTATAAAATGCAGTGCTCATTAAGAGAATTTTTGCCTAAGTGAGTCAACTGTGGGCAGTTCCCAGCCAACATGTCAGCTCTATTTTTGATGAAGAGGTGGTCGTAGCACCGAGATGCACAATAAGAAAAGGCTTACAGCCCTGAGAGGTTCAGACAAGCTGGAAAGCAGAGATGTCAAAGACTAATTGAAGCAAACAAACACGAACAGGGATTGTGGGCGTTGACCTGGGAACTGTGTCCAGATTCAAAACCACTGTGGTCGCAGTAATAACAGGGTGCTCTTTGGCATGCTGTGGCAGTGGTTGAGTCAGGGGCTGGGTGCTAGGAACTTGGGTTGGGAAGTCCCTTCTTTGATTCCTGGTAGACATTCACCTTTCTTGACTCTGTCAGCCACCTACTTTTTCCAACAATAACAGAGAAAACATTGAGATTTATTTCTCAGTGGGATGTGATATTGTAATGGGCCAGACAAAACCCTCCATGTTCTCATGAATATACAGTGCCTTACTGAAAGTCTTAACAAGTCTTTTGTTTATTACTTGCCCTAAAATGTGTATTTATTTCACAATAAAAAAGTCAAACTTCAGGTCAATATTCAGAACATATGTTAGTACCCCAAACTTATTTATCCTCACACCCTCTGTATTCTTGGATAATTAAAAATCCAAATGTTTATTTGAATTACTACTGTACGTGTCTAAAAAGACCTTAAAACAATCTTTTTAACGTTAAGTGTAATGCTGCAGCGAAACACATAGATCATAAATTTACTATTAACTACTAAATTTACTATAAAAATATTCAACCCCCCGTTTACATTTTTTTCTGTATTATTGTTTTATAAATTTCATCACCGGAGAAGCCAGTTGCTGTTATAAGAATCAGAATAAGGTGAACAAAGATCACCTTTTAGGTTATTCAACGTATCACATGTGTTAATAGTAAAGAGGTTATAAGTAAGGGATTATTTTGTGTGAATAACTGATTGAAAGTGTGTATGCATATTTTGTGTATATTTGTAGTAAATCTAGAATATTTGTAGCGATTTGAGCGTACTTGTGTGCAGTTTAGCAGTGTTGTTTTGATTCTAATTAATTTTGTTTTCTTTTTAATGGTGTGTTAAAAGTTAACTCACCCACTGCAATTCAGGGAGGAAAGTGATTGACGTCTGTTTTCGGCTTTGCATTTCTGAGAAAAAGAAATTCTATGTAGTTCCATGCTTATTTGAATTCACCGCTGCGGTTTTATGTGCAAATGACGACAGACTCTTTTCTTTTCAGAAAATGGACCGAGGATCCCTCATATGTAAGATAATTCTACGAACACACATTTGCTTATTTTACAAGGACTTTGCTGGGATTATTTTGAATATATACAAGGTCGTAACATATGTTGTAGCCACAGAAGCTGAATTAACAGGCGTATTTCAGTCCATCAAGTGATTTCTGCTATCATCAACAAATACTTTTAAAAAACGAAATCTGTCCACTATCTTGTACACAATGTACACAGTAGGAGGTCTTTTAGAGCGTATGAAGGGTCTTGAATATTTCATGTGATGCAGATTAGTTCCAAAATCATCACTGACACAGTGACAGACTGTTATCTATCGCTGTACATAAGGATAAATATGCATTGCTCTATGGAACAATGGAACAATAAATATGCAACATCTCTACTATCAGTAATTGTGTGAAAGCTGTTGCACAATAGGGCCGTTCTACATAACACAGCCTTTGTGAATTCACTGCTCACAGTGATTCAGATCAGGGCAATGAGGGGATTTTTTTGTGAGGGATTTTAATGGTCACTTGCTATGTAAGACACGCTCCCCTCCATTCTCCCCCTGCTCCTCTCTCTCCCTTGGCGGTTGCTCTGCCAGATAGAGGAACAATGTAGTCTTTCTTACCTGTCGGAGGGTGTGCATTCCATCTCTACTAAACTAAGTTTCAATCCTGCCTCCAACCCACCCCTGCTTGCCTTGAACAGGCGCCCTCACTGCAATGCCGGCTCTTACTCCAGGTGCTCTACATCACACTCCTCATACCTTTCGTTTGGGAGGATTTGAAAGGACACAGTTCTTGTACGGTTTGGCCAGGACAGAGACAACCATCCGGCTAGTTTTCTCTCACTTTTAGTTGTTTAATCTGATCGTTTTATGTTTATTGTCATTACACAGAATCTAAATTGCTTACAGGTTTTTTTTTTCGTTTGTTTGTTTTAAATTTGTAAACATCTACCTACTTCAGCGTGGGCTGACAGAATGATTGTCGTGGTGTATGCCAGACTGTTGGTTTGTGGTTTGTCGTGTGGGCAAAAGGGAAATTTGGAGGTTGGGGTGCAAGTGTGCTATTAAGGATACAAGAGTGCAAAAAAACTGTGGTGTGGGTGCTTTACAGGAAGGTTGCGTTTGTCTGCACAGAGCCATCCCATTTATGCCAGTGGCTGTATGTGTAGCTGAACAGAGAGAGACAGGCAGTTGAATAAGAGATAGGGCAAGAGGCCTTGTGTGTTTTACTTCTTGTGATCTGTTCAAAGTAAGCAACACACAACATATGTGAAAAAGAACAGAATCTCCTTTCACTCATTTTTTTCCTTCTTCTTACCACCGGGATTGTGTTTAACATCTAAAGGTTTTTTTTTACCTGTTGAAGAAGCAGAGAATGTTGCTCAGGTATGTTCATTCACATCTTCCTTCTACGGATTTGTCAGATCTTTCTTTTTTCTATTGCAAAGCTATGCAGAGAGGTTACAACGTTCCCACTTAAATTAAGTCTTTATTGCAGTATATATGACATTAGACATCATGATGTAACAAAGTGAAACTATTGAAGAATGTAATTATATTGTTGCTGAAACTTCCATTCATTTAAATTGTACAGAATACAGTTAATAACAGATTTCCATTAAATGTTTGCAAATTAGAAGTTAGAAGTTTTATCTTGTTGACTTCATTTGATTCACTGTTTTGTCAACTTCTTTATTTTACTGACTGAACCAGTGAATAGAGTTTTGAGTGTTGACAGTGAATTATGATTCTTTACAGTAAAGAGCTTTAAGAAACTTACCACAAACACAACACCAGTTATAGCAGGATACAATAGTTATACCCCATGTTTCAGAACCTTTAAACATTACAAAATTATTCACACATGGCAGATGATAGCAAATCGCTTTGCATATACAGGTCCCACTGAAATACACAATATTATAAATTTAAAGCACACAGTTAATTTTAAGGTCAGTAAGAGGAAATTAGATGCGTAATTAAAATCTTAAAATAAAAAAGGAAACACATTTGGTTTAAGATTATCTTGTTCATGGATTACACTATTGCCGAGTAGAAAAAAAAACATTTAACAAATACATGTCTTATACTGAAATATACCACATGTTGCACATTTATTTATTTATTTTTTCAGATCTGAGACAGTTTAGTTGATGCAGACCATTAAAGTGTCTTCAAAGACTAAACGTATTGAAACAAGACTGTAAACTGTGACACCTCAGTGTGACACAGCCTATAGTTTGATACTCCACTCCAATTAGCCTGACTTTGATAACTTTTTTAAAAATAATTCTAACTTAAAAGGTATCTTCACCCCTCCCAGACAGGCTGTGTCATAACCACAAAGTAGTTTCTGTATTATTGTCAGTGGAGTAGCTTTAGGCTGCCAATTGATGACATCACTTTTTGCATTTATTGATGGGAAGGCTCCTGTTTGTTCAAAAATATTTCTCAAATCAACATGGTATTAGGAATGACATATGCAAATTATTAAAGTGAACTTTCCACTGTAAAGGTCGAGAATAAAATCGTAATTCTAGCATACACAAAAGATGAATTTTAAGTGACCCACAGCAAGGTGTATGAGGAAGACTCTTTTATACTCATTTATTTATTAGTTAGTTTATTTAACAGGGGCAACATGGATAAACATTGTTACATAAGGGGAAGCAATGCAACAGATCCATTGTATATAGGGCAATAAAACAGATTGTGTTTATGTGTACATGCATGCGTATGTATTGTACATAACTATGTATGCACTGATGTCCTGGTGCGAGTGTATGTGTATAAGTATAAATGCACGGTATGTATGTGACAAGCGGATCAGTTCAAAGGTTATTCTGTGTTCACATCTTTGTTGTTTAAGCCACTGTTCCATTTCTGTATTGAAAACTTTAAATTCTGATTGTGTTTTTAATTAAGGTGGTTCCATAGTTGAGAGCCTTTTAATGAAAAATTCTGAAATATAAGTTGGAGACGCTAAAACTTAAAAATAATGCCTACTGTCAGAGCTTAGCCAAAAGAGTTTAAAGATCACTGCCGGGATGTTAGCCATACAACAAATTTTCCAAAGCAGCCATCAGGCCCCAGTCTGTCTTGTAGAGCATGCTGTTTTCCCGCAGATTGTCTTATCAGGGGTTGGCATAGCTGCACCCCGGGACAGCTGATGGGAGGAGTCAGCTCAACTGAACTAACCCTTCATGAGTGCCAAAAGAACCTACACAACACCCATCAACAGTCATCTATTTAGCACCGGCAGGTCTACAGATATGTAATGTGCTGTATGTATTAGAAATGCGTGTTTGAAGGCATGGTGTGACTTAACGGTTCACAGATACTTAGCCTGAGTGAATGTGTTTTTTTTTTACTTCTTCTTTCTGGTGTGTCAAAGTGTAAAGGCGAGGTACGTAATAAGAACTCACTGCTCTGTGTCCCCACCAGGTTGATTTTTTGCAGCAAGAGCCGGTCCTGAATGTGTTCAACTGCCAACTATGGTCTCCCACTGAGGAGAACCTGTGAGGTAGGTCTGTCATGGACACCACACATAATCAAGGATAAAACAGACTTTTATTATGAAAGAGGTTTTTATTTTTACCAGCAATCATTTTCTTTTCTATTGTAAGGTATTAGCCACTCCAGGCAGGCTGTGTGGGGGAGTGTCCATGTCAACTAATTTCCCTGGAGCCAGGTCTCATGGAGCTCCTCAAGATACAGAGATGGATGTGGCTTTTCAGGAGCTGATGGCCATCACAGAGCTGCAGGTAACTCTTTAGCACTGACACACTGAGAGCACTCAAAATCAATTTATTTTTATTGCAAAATGTTACTATATGCTGTGTGTCTTATCCCAGATATGCCAATTACTGTATGTTATCATAATACCTCATGCTGCATTATCATAGCAGTGCACGGTGTATTGCTTTTAACATATGCATATTAGGACACATTTTTTGTGTCCAAACTCACCAAGGCCTATAACAACCTCAGCAGATATATATTTTATCAATACATTTGAGTCACTGACAAAGGTGTGTTATTCTCAGTGTCATGTTGAAAGTATGAAACAAAAACATGTCATTAGTGGGGTTCATAAATGAAAATGTTTGCTTCATTGGAACAGATACATATTTTACAATTTTCATCTGATGCTAACTGTTGAAAAGCTAATACAAACTCAGCTGAGGAAGGCAACAATGGCCCATTTGAGTGATGGCAGGATGAAGAGATTGTGAGAGAGGGCAAGTGCTGTATGTTGCTAGCGGCCCCCTGCACAGCACAATAGCCATCTGTTTCCAGGTGAAACCTGATCACATCTATGAGAGCCCTTCATAGGCTATGGGTGGCATGCTGAAGTGGGGGCAAACTGTGCTCTATGGTGAATCAGATGAATTGTGAAAAAGACACTCTTCCACTAATTAACACGGAGGTCTTGTAAATTTAGTAATTGCCTTCAATAATTTTATTGCTGATAATGTGACATGTATACCGATTATGTATCATGTACATGTATGCCTGTCAATCATAACTGGGTATGCCCCTTTTGTCTTTGTTACCATAGTTTGATGTCCCTGGTGAAGGCTCCTATGAAACAACACAGTACCAAACCATGGAGCCCATGGTCCCTATGGGAGGATATGGGATGGCTCAGTCCCATTCTATGCCTCCTCCTGCTGCTGCTGCTTGTGAGCTTGGCACTGCTGACACTTACGATGGATGTTACTCTGAAGAAGTGCCTGTCTGTCATCAACTAGGCAGCAACGCAGAGGCAGTGTACGGACACTCTGGATCTCAGCTCAATCAAACAATGCTCCCCATCTCTTCTCACACACAGCCCTCACTCATGGCTCCTAGGAAACAGATGAACATGTCAAGTACCAGTCAAGGGCACAGAAGGGCCAACGCTTGTCTCTCTCAGGGACTAAATCAGCACATGCTGTGGACTATACATGGACAAAGTTCGCACGCTCGCTCAGCTGATGATCTGGAGTCGGACTCTGGTCTGTCTCTGGGTTCTAGTCCACCTTTGGCATCCCCAGATAATCCTGCTGGTGGTGCACCAGGTTACCAGAGTGTAGACATGGGCACGACATATGGGGACTGTGAACCAGACAGTATGACTGAGCACACTAGAGGAGCACACATCCATTACTCGATGGACTACCAGAATCAGTCTCACTCATATTTACACTCAGGTACACAGCAGTCCTATTTTTCATCCCAACACTCTTTATCTCATACACAACCAAATGGTCCGACTTCTTGGTCAGTGAAACAGCAGGGTCAGTCCACTGCTCTGAGTGACCAATACATTGACTCTGGAGTGTCCAGCAGAGGGAGCTCTCAGCATAACATGTATATAAAATCACAAGGAAGCATCTCCACTCCTGCTCCACTGAGCAGAGATGAGCGACGAGCCGTGGCTTTGAAGATTCCATTCCCCATGGATAAGATTATCAATCTGCCCGTGGATGATTTCAATGAGCTCCTGACACAGTATACTCTGACAGATACTCAACTGGCACTGGTCAGGGACATTAGACGGAGAGGGAAGAACAAGGTGGCAGCTCAGAACTGCAGGAAAAGGAAGCTTGAGAGCATAATTCACCTTGAAAGAGAACTGACCCAGCTGCAAGCCCAAAGAGAGCACTTAGCACAGGAAAGGCGCGAGTTCCAGCACAGCTTGGGTTTTATTAAGTGTCGCCTTGCAGACCTCTATTCAGAAGTATTTTCTCATTTAAGAGATGAAGATGGACAACCATACTCAATAGATGATTACTCCCTGCAACAAACACCTGATGGTAAAATTTATTTGGTACCTCACACAACTATGCAAAAGAGAGATCAATGCTGAGGAATTAGAGACAGTCTTGCATTATGTAATACCTACAGAATGTATACTGCCTGATTGTGCCAACTGAAGTAAATTAACTTGGAAGTTAATTCAAGACTTAACCCTCATGTTAACTTGCAGTACATGTATTAATAGACATTTTTCATGCTCTTACAATTGACTGAAACCACACCAGTGCTTTATAAAAATAGGCTACTTTATTAAAAAGTAAGATCCACTGCACAGCAGTCTTCAGTTTTAAAAAAATAAAATAAAAAAAGTACAAAAGTCTTCAGCACCAGCATGATTGTTCAGCAAACCTGTGAAAACACAACAAGTTAAATAAAATATAAAACTCTGAAAAATGTGATGTGCAAGGTTTTGATGATTTGTACCATTGTCACTGAAATGAGGTCAGGTTTTGGAGCCCATATCTAGGAGTCCATGTGTCAGTTTCCTAGAAAGCAGAAACACCAAATAAGTCAAATGCAATCTTTCCAAGAAGAACAAAACAAAAAAAAGACAAAAGTCTTATTTCTGTTTACAGCATGCAATATGTTTTAAGACCTCTACGCACATTAGGAGGTCAATTTTACCAGTCAACATTGGTGTAAGTCATAACACTTGTTTGCACAAAAATATTACATCATTACTGAGCTACACAACTCACTACCAGCTACATGACAAAAGCAAAACATACTATCAGTAGTTGAGAAGTCTGGTCTTACCTACAGACAGCATTTAAGCCTTTTGGTAGCTGCTGCCAACTAGCCTCAGGCTTCTGTTCTCACTCTCCCCTGCTTCAATGATCCTGGCGATGGTTTTGCTACTTCTCTCCCTCAGCTGGCTTCCATGGCTAGCCTCAAAGACTTTGCATGTAAGCTAGCATCCTCCAGATGATCTTTGCAGAACTCAGGGTACAGTCTGTACCATGTGATGCACTCTGATGAATGTACTTGTGCACCACTTCTCATTCCTTAACCAGTATTTTATTATTGGTATTGTAAATGCTTTTACTCATGAGTATGTGGTGACTAGTGCAGTGCTTCTCACATCTTCTAGGGAAATGAGCCTTTCCAAACTCTTCACAATGTATTCCTCACCCCCACTTTGTGCAGCATCTCATAGTGAACCCTCCCTTTCCCAAACCACTAAAGAGGCTAACACTTTAAAAAAAAACTGAAAGATGGTTTATTTCAGCTTGATTGGGTGCAGTTACAAATAAAAACCAGACTTAAAGAAAAATCGACATAAAACCTCATTGGAATGCTTGCTTTCCAGAAACACATTTTGATGAAAAAAACACAACGTTAATGAAGACCCTCCATGATTTATCTACTGTACATCTCTTCTTGCAGCAGCTGTAACCTGCCACAACTGTTTGGCTGAGCAGATTTAGGAGGTAAACCTGCAGCTGCCCTGTCACTTCGCTTGCTCTCCTCTCCTTGCTCTCCTCTCCTAAGTACTCAGTCCTGTTGAACAATACGGAACAACATTGTTAACTGTGCACTGACTTTGTATGACCTGAGATCCAGAGTGTTTTTTTGTTAAAATGTTATCTACACTTAACGAGTCCCTGCAACTACAAACTCTGGTTTTATGATACAAAAAAATAGTTCAGGCATGTCAAGTACTTACCACTTCACATTTCAAAATCGTCCAGGACGGCCATATCCACCATTGTTTGAGCCACCTCCATAGCCACCTAGAAGCAAAAACAATGAATACTCCGTTCACAGAAGATATGGGAGAGAGAAAAAAAAAAAAATGAGTGTATGCAGCCTTTTCTCTTACCGAAGTTTCTGCCACCACCAAAGTTGTTCTTCATCGGGCCAAAGTTGGAGGTCTGGGCATCGTAGTGGCCCATGTTACTGTAGGTATTTCCGCCGCCACCACCACCACAGTTACCTAGGATTAGACAATTTGCAAGATTTAGTGAACCGCATCTTGAGCACAGAATTGTTATTGTTAAGGGGAGCCATTAAAACTTACCATAGCCATTGCTGTCATAACCATTTCCTCCATAGCCACCGCCACCACCTCCACCCTGGTTGTAACCTTGGTTATAACCCCGGTTGCCGCCATTATTATATCCACCAGGACCGCCGGGACCACCTCCTCCATAGCCTACAACACAGTCTTTGAG
Organism: Siniperca chuatsi; assembly: GCF_020085105.1. Taxonomy (NCBI): domain Eukaryota; kingdom Metazoa; phylum Chordata; class Actinopteri; order Centrarchiformes; family Sinipercidae; genus Siniperca; species Siniperca chuatsi. The sequence continues at coordinate 17,116,153 of NC_058051.1, read as the reverse complement.
TACATTGCAAGCTGAAACTGCAAACTTACGTCGACTGACAATTGTCTACTTACCGCCATCACCTCCGTTGCAATTGTATGGACCATCTCCATATCTACCCCTGCCACCTAAAGAGAAACAAAACATGCAAAGTCAGGTTTCAAACAATACTAGAACAAATAATTATGCAATCCCCATTATCAAGAAGTATTACCCTGATTGAAGCCTCTGTCGTACTCATAGGGTCTTCCACCGCTGCTGCGACCTAACCCAAAACAACGATTAGCCCTGGAACAGCGCACATTGTGCCAGTATGAATTGTATCCTGTAGTTTTACTGTAACCTACCTCTCATTCCCATTCCTGCAGACTGCATTTCCTGCTTTGTGAGGGCCTTCCTCACTTCACAGTTGTGAGAGTTGATTGTGTGGTATTTTTGGACTGCGGGATGGAAAAGGTATTAAATAGCTGTTGAAGACAATTTATTAAGTCTGACAATCTGCAACAGAGACTATTACTTACTGACAATCCTGTCGACTGAATCGTGGTCATCAAAGGTCACAAAGGCAAAGCCCCTCTTCTTCCCAGTATTACGATCTGTCATGATATCAATGACCTCAATTTTGCCAAACTGTTCAAAGTAATCTCGCAGGTGTGCCTCCTCTGTATCTTCCTTGATGCCTCCAACAAAAATCTTTTTCACTGTTACGTGGGCACCTGGACGGTTCGAGTCCTGTGATTAAGACATTGATTGTTTTAACTATGCTTGCATATAAAAAGGGCATGTAATTTACTGAAACGCTTTGTAAAAATTCAATTTTACACACCTCCCTGGAAACTGCTCGTTTAGGCTCAACAACTCTTCCATCAACCTTATGGGGGCGGGCAGACATGGCAGCATCAACTTCATCTACTGAAGAGTATGTAACAAAGCCGAAGCCCCTGGATCGCTTGCTGTTGGGATCCCTCATGACCTTAAGGAAGAGGCTTCAATTATTCCTAGTGTTACCCGCGAATTGCACATTATGTGCTGTCAATGCATACAATATTTTAATAAAATCTGCAAAAAGCAGGAACGTTTTTCAAGTTTCTCTGAGAAACCCACTTACCACACAATCTGTAAGGCCGCCCCATTGCTCAAAATGAGCCCGAAGGCTTTCATCTGTGGTCTCGAAGCTCAAGCCTCCAATAAACAGCTTGCGAAGCTGCTCCGGCTCACGTGGGACCTACACAATAGACAAAGCAATACAGTAGTGTCATGGTACATCCACTAGCATTCAAAGAAGCACTAGGTGCCATTTCGGAAATAAACATGTACAAAATAAACCGCTCCAGCAGTAACAATGCTGTTACCATTTATTATTCTAATCATGCGTCACATATCAAAAATTGGGACAGGGTGGAGGAGGGAGACAACGCCGCCATTAACGCTAGCGGACAGATCGGATGATATTGGAGTACTTTTAGCAGCAATTAAGTGCAAACGCTAAACGCATCTGTCTGTTAATGTGGCGTTGTTTGCCTTATGTATACAGTTAGCGACAAGATTAGTCAGCCTCCTGAATGTCGTACATCGTTGGCCACATGAACAAAGCGCCACGAGGCCCAGCTGCCATAAAATGGCGGCTTTGCAACGCTTGATAGCTGCGGCAGCTGTGATGAAAACGCAGTCTGTGTTGAGCATCGAGTATTAGCAATGGCTTCAAATAACTAATGTTTCTCAACACGCAATATGCAGGAGAATGACATAAAATGCGTCCCGAATGCAATACTCACATCTTTCGACATATTGAAGCTAAATCCGTGACGACTCCTTGTAAACTGCCCGGAGAGAGGTGATCTGCGTCAGACAAGCCTACCCCGATACTTAACAGTAGAATAAATAGTAAAGGATACACCTCTTTCACACAGCAATTGGTCAGTAGTTCCCGCTGCAGTCTGTCGTCAGCATTGAGTAATCCTGATTGGGCCACATTCTATCAATCACTACTAACAGCCAATAAGCTGACGGTAGCCGTGCACTTCACAATCACGACGATCAAAAAAAGGTTATGGATGTTATATGTGAAGGGTTATCTTTAAGATAGTGCGTTTTGTGTGTGATGCTGTCAGGTCAGTAAACACAGAATGGACACAACAGGATTAACACCGTGGATGCACTGAGGGAAGGCACAGAAAAATTGCACATTAAAACGATAGATCACCATTCATAAAGGATTCTGATGTTTGACTTGCAGTTGGAGGATGAGCTGTGTCTTTCTCAGTGCAGTAACGCCAATATACCATTTACTGGCAGATAATACTTAACATACATGTTTATAAATATCCAGTGTTGCACACAAACATGTTCTGAACTCTTGAATAATTAAGTTATGGTCATGGTACGAACCACATTCGCTGGCCAAATATGTAGGTCATCAGCTGACCGAGGGGCGGGTACATTCATTGTGCGCCTTTAACGCGCGCTTTTTACGCACAGATAAGCGCACAGCACCTTTATGTGATCTAGGCTAAAGGCAAAAGTAGCACTAGCGCTGCCCTGACTTACCACAGGTCTACACGCTTTATCGCTGCGGTTAACTGGTTAAAACCGACGGTCTACACATCCAAAGGGTAAGAAATAGTACTGTACACATAAAAGTGGTTCGTGCTGCTGCAAGTATTGTTCTACATTTGTGTTTTGGTGTCCAAGATAGCTAGTGTTAGCTTGTTGAAGCGTTAGCTTGCATGCTACTTGCTTTAGCAAGTTTGTCTTCCATGCCCATTGGTTAGCTAGTAACGTTAGCTTAGCAAACACAACATCGTGTCTTCATTGATTTGTTCACGTAAGAACTTTTCTGGTAACGTTATCTAACCTTTTTGTTGTACCTTTTAAGTATTTTAGCTAGAGGACAATTACCGAGAGGTCTGTAGCCAGCCGATTAAGTTAGCTATATTCTGCATTTAGCCGTGTCTGTTGCAGATCGGTTAAACGGCAATGAAATTATGCCTTTCGTTGATATACGATAGTGTCTAGCTAACATTGGCTTATGTTAAAGTATAGCGACCAGTAACTACAAGTGCCTGAGTCGTGCTTAACGTTATTATATAACTGTTACAGCCGAATATATTGGCTAGAACTTTGGAAAGGTCAATATACTCTTTAACGTTAGCTTCTCTATCGTTTTCCTGTACAGGGAAGTGCCATTGGCCTGCGACAGCGTAGTGTTCAGCAACAAACTTTGCTATGGGCAAAAAGTCTCGCGAAGAAGACTCTTCATCCTCTGATGAGGAAGAATATGTTGTGGAGAAAGTGCTGGACAGGAGGGTGGTGAAAGGCAGGGTTGAGTTCTTCCTGAAGTGGAAAGGATACTCAGAGTAAGTTGTACTCCTGCCAGTGTGCTAACCAGTAACGTTACTTGCACTTACACCGCTGCATCATCAACACTGTGCCGGGCTATAGTTCAAATATCACAAGCATTTGATAATATTTTGGAGTGTATTGTTTGAGGGTTCCACTTAGAAACAAAATGAGAAAACGGTGATTAACAGTCAGTTATGTGGATATCGTTAGCCAAGCAGTCCGTGGCATTCACTGCCTTTTTGAGTCAGATACAACATTCACATAATAAATTGCATCTGTTTACTGTAATGTACTGTGATGCTGCCAGGAAGTATTAGATAAGAAGAATACATTACAATGTTATGATCATCACATATCAAGTTTTATATCATAATGTTCATTTGAATAGATCATTTATTAAGAGTTATGGCTATAGTGGCACTGACTTCCTGCACTGTGATCTTCCTCAGAAAGCACAATACGTGGGAGCCAGAGAAGAATCTGGACTGTCCTGAGCTTATTTCAGAATTCATGAAGACCTACAAGAAAAGCAGTGGTGGAAGCTCCACACCCAGCAGCGGGGGCAGCAAATCAAACACAGGCTCCTTGGGACGCTCCAAAGACTCCAGCAGCTCAAAGAAGAGAAGCTCAGATGATGATGAGGAGGGTGGAAGTAAGCCCAAAAAGAAGAAGGAGGTATGTAGTATGTTGGAGCAGTTGTTTTATTATGTGAATATTATGGAAAAATGATTAATCTAAAATACAAAATAATAACATTGAAAGTGCAGTGTATAGGGTATAATTCAGTCAATACGGGTCATTTGCATAGATAATTTGCATGTGTGAGGTTTAACACTTTTGCATGCTTTGTATGCTGCACAGTGGGGACTCAAAAGTAGCTTTCCACTCTTGGATGAATCAATAGTTTGGCTCATTATTTGTATGTTAATTAACAGTTGATGGGTGTCTCATTTTAGAAGAGAGAGAAACTGTTGCCCTTTTTTTATATATATTTCCAGGGATACACTTCAGCAGCTTTTCATTGATTTGCTTAAACCTTTGCCATTTATTTGGCTATTGGAAAGTAATTAATTATTAAAAGTTCATTTGCTGTGTGTGTGTGGGGTGGGGGTAAAACATACCTGTAAAATGTATTTTTATGCTAGGTAGATTTTTGTGAGGCAAGTAAGTGCATTGTGTAAATCTATTTATTTGTCAGTATCTCTCGGGACAGTTAGTCTACAATCTTACAGTTGGGTGTACCAAAATGTATTCTTTTTTGTTATCTTTCAGGATGATGTTCTTGTTGCACGGGGCTTTGAGAGAGGACTTGAGCCAGAGAAGATCATTGGAGCAACTGATTCATGTGGAGATCTAATGTTTCTTATGAAGTGGTAGGTTTTGTTATGTTCATCTCAAAATTGTTGCTATGTGAAATTTAATCACTATTTAAAAAGACAAATAGTGTCATTAGAAATTGTCTTCTTTCATGCTGAGGTCTTAAGATGACAATTGACTTTACTATTAAGGCGAGATCGGCACTTTAAATTGATGCATCGACTTGGCTGACTTGCCCTGCCTCGCACTGTCGGCGGTGCGCAGCCCTCCGTTTCCATAACCAAACGCTCTGTGTTTTCATCACAGTTAGTTTTGTGGTGAAGTCATTTTGAGGCAAGACTTTAAGTTTACACTCTGCCATGCTGTTCCTCCGGCGTTGTTGTATGTACAGTGACCCACAAAAAAGAAATGCAGTGATGTGACTGACAAAATGTGAGTTGACTAAGGGTCTTTACAGATGACTTGGCTCATTGCATTTTAGGGGGAAGCCATAATTAAATCAGAATGTACACAGCTTCAATTCCCTGGACTGAATGGGAGTGGTGGGCATCATAATAATAACATCTTGATTATGGAAGGAGGATTAAGGAGGCCGAAACACAAAGGATGCCAAGACCAGTTACAGGAGAGAAATCCACAAGCTTTCTTATGTTTTTAAAGAAAAATAACCATACTCAAAATTCAATAGAAGACAAACAAAGGGTTGGAGATCCCAGCCAGAAAGAGCCAGCCATGCAGTGGGCCGTCATACCCAGCTGGTCTCCCCCTAACCTACCAAGAGAAACACATCTAAACCGAATCAAATCAAACCTGATAACTGGATTACCGGTGATCTCCGGCCCAAACTAAAATAACAAAACCCATCACTCTAAACCATGCTGGGAAAAATAATTGGGAAAATCCCAGAAAGACTGTCCTCTGTGTGGTGCAGCGTGAGTGAGAGTCCACACACTGCTCCTCCCCCTCCTTTTCACTTCTCCCTGATCATTGACTCCTCTCAGGTGCTCCACTCTTACAAAAGAAGGCAGGTAGAGGGGATCGAGAGACAGAGAAAACAAAACAAACTATGCACATGCAGGCCCCCACGTAATACAGACACACCGCTTTCTTTCTGGGTGTTTAGGACTTCTCTGGTAGATGTCTACTGATTTTTATCTGCAGAATTGGAATCAATGCAGTTTCTTAATACTCTGCATCTGCAAATAAACGTTTCAGATACCACAAGGGATGCATGACATGTAGTTAGGGGTTATGAACATCTTCCACATTTTTCTTTATAAACATCTAAGATGATAAATTTGAAGGATGTAGCGTGTTATGGTCAGGCGTTAATGCACTGTATGGCTATGATAATCACACGGTTTCACTTAAGTCACTTAAAAATTGGATGGCGGTGTTGTGAAATTTTTATAAAGAAATTCACAAGGACAGCTATATTATATAATCCCTGTTTGTTTTTAAAACACTTTTCTTTTTTTGAAGTTAAGTTGGCACAGAATTTGACATCCATAGAAATGATTAAAACATGCAGTGTGTTTTACAATGATGTACAGGCAATTCTGTGGTATATTTTAACAAGTTACAGAAGACCATTAATGTACACTTCTAACATATATGCAGTATATTATTAGTTGCCATCTTTGAAATCTCAAAGACAAACACCACATGAATGGAAAAATTGAGTGTAATATCCAACTTGCGCAGAGATGCAGTTCTGAACTCACAAACTTTGGTTTTCATCTCTTGCAGGAAAGACTCTGATGAGGCTGATCTCGTGCTTGCCAAGGAGGCCAATCATAAGTGCCCACAGATTGTCATAGCCTTCTATGAGGAACGTCTCACCTGGCATGAAGACAGTGACAAGAAGGAGAAGGACGCTGTCAGTGCGTGAGTGCATCACCTCAGGAGGAAACAGGACCTCCTCCACTGCAGGGACAACCTTAAGTCAGACATTTTTCACACCCAAACCTCCCATCCTTCCTCTTCACTGTGTCCAACAAAGACAGCAGGCACAGTCGTGTTCTCTCCACCCATGTCCCATTGGAGCACAAGGGCCCAGACTGCTGAGAAGGATCCATCAGACAGGAGGGGAAGCTGTAGCGGACATGGGTGATATGCTGCTGTGGAGGGTTTCTGCTGTTCTGTCTTTATATTCTTTACCTTATTTTTAATGTCTTAACCCACCATGTTTTAGTGCTTACAGGACACGATTGTGTCCAGTAAGATATTTTGCATCCGTGAGCAGAGGTGGCCATCTGTCATAACTCAGAACATAGTCTTGAGAGCCAGAGTTGGTACAAGCTGTTAACCATGAGCTTGTCCCACGGCAAGTGCACAACACCCATCCTAAAGTCTTTTATAGGCAATGCACCTCTTTGCTTTAAGAACCCACCAACACCACTGAGGATAAAACCGTAGACTCAATATTCAGGAAGCAACCACCGCAGCACTTTCCTGACTACATAATCACTTCCTTTTTTTAAAACTTTTTATCTCTTTGTAGATTTTTCAGTTTGTCCTGTCTACCAGGATATCATTTTGCATATTTGCAGATGACACCGGCCAATTATGTCTTTATAATGAAGTGATGATGTCCATGTTGTGTTTTTATTTGTTTTTGGTTTTTTTTTGTTTTGTTTTGTCATTTTTATCTCTTATTTCCAACTTTTAACATATGAACTTTGTGGTGTTTTTATTTCTTTTTTATTTCTTTAAGCTATCACCATTTCAAGAAAAGGACAACAAAATGAATTGTGTTCAGTTTTGTTCTTTTTCTCTGCAGTGTTCTCTTTGGACCACTCTCCTTAACAGGTTAGACAATCTTAACTGTAGCCACATGAAATGAAACCAGCGTTCATTAAGAGTCATTGGGGTCTGCCACCTTGTGGCTGAAAGATGTAAATCTTTTGACCAACCTCTATGATGACAACCCTGCAGTTTTAATGGTGTTATTGATCTCGTTAGTTAGTGATACTTTGATAGATTTTTTTTTTTCTCAGTGTAAAGTGGTAAAATCCACTCAGCAATTATAGTATTTGTTGTTGATACCATTTGTAATGTTAAATTGAAACATTAAAACCAGTTTTTAATCAATTATGCATATCATGGGTTTTATTGTGATGAGTAATTTGTTTGTTCTCGGATAAAAGTATTAAAGGTTTTGGGATGATGTTACTTCCTGGCAAGAGGAGGTCAATTATTTTACACAAGATGGATGCTGGTTTTGTACTTTGATCTGCTGTGCTCCAACATGGACTCTTAGGACCAAATATTTACTGTCTACAGAGGAAATCTGCTGGGTTTTTTTTGTTTTCTTTATTTTACTTTTTGGCTTTAATTGGCATTGTGAGTGAAGGCTGACTTTCTCCCCTTTCATACATACAGTGCATTAATCATGTCCCTTGATATCACTTAGATTATGGTTTTGGTGTAATATTCATTAAAAATATTTTGTCCTTTCAGACCCTTGAGTTTTGTCCTCAGTTTTTGCCGGTGCAGAATTTTTAAAAAGTAGACTTTCTTGTGTCAACTAAATGTTACAAATGTGTACAGTAGCACCCTTTAATAAACATTTTCAATGTTAAAGTTGGTGTCAGTGGGCTTTTGTTTTAGGATGTGAATGGTATTTCTGCAGAGAGAATAAGTTACTTTAATTTGAACCTACACCCCCAGGATTAAAGAATTTACTGGGAGCTGGAAAGTTTAAAAACATGTCAAAATGACTCATTCGATGGGAATTGTTCTGGATGAAACGAGTAATAAATATACTACACTAAACCTTAACATCAGGACATTTCCTAATATCAGGGGGGGAAAATAACTATCTGTCCTGGGGGAATAATAAAAACCTGTAAGTCCCAAGTATCATGAGACCGAAACTGTTTAATGTGGCCTCTGTCGGAATGAGACCCTTTTTTAATATCCATTCTTTGTTGAAGAAAATGTTTCAAACGCATCAGCTGCTCTCGCCCAGCAGATGGCGCTGTTAAACAACGCCAAAAGTCATAACTCTATTTTTATGCAAGTCATTCACAGTTCAAACTCTTAAAGTTGCTCACTGCAACAACTCAAACATTAATCTTTTCTGAACAGCCTTTATGGATTATTATGCATCTTTTAGAGGGGCATGGATTCATGTCGTATTTACTGACTCAACATCACATCTTTCTCTAGGACGTCACTTGGCTTCTGAGTCACTTTGGCTCTTCTCATCATCTGCTGAACCCACCTGTAGGTCCACAAGCTCATGTTGTGCAGTGAAGAATGCAGTGTTCAGACTTGTACAAATTTATTTTAAAGAGAAAGAAATGGGGAATGACATGCAACAAAGGTCCATGGCCAGATGCGAACCAAGGACATGATGTTAATGCATGATTGGCGCCTTAAAGCCCTATGGGCCACCGAAGCACCCCACTTCCATTTGATGTGATGATGCAGTCATAAAAAAAAATCAGTCAGAGTAAGCGCCACATAGCTTGGATGACAAACCGGATACACAGAATGAGTAATACTGTAATATGTGAGTGAAAGTTTTTTTTCTCAATTTGAAAGTGGCTCAAGGAATATGAAAAGGAGGGAGCAAGTACACCAGCCAATTTCCACGAAAGCTAGACTTCAAAATGTAAGGACGAGCTCCTATTTTGTCACAATCTGGCCACCATGACAAAAACGGGAAATTTGTTGTTTATTGTAATAAATAGATGTCAATTAAGAATAGTGTCTCTGCTACAGCAACATCAGTAATAAATTGCATTGAAGGTTAAGTCTAATCCTTGTTCTTCTCTCACCACCCCCTTTTTCTTTGTTGCTGCCTTTTATAGTGACTCTCTCTCTCTGACATGCACACATACACACACATACAAGTGCTGCTCAGCTACCTCTAAAGTGATGGAATTTTCCTAGCAAAAAGGCTTTTACACTCCAAATGGAATGCAAAGGTCACTAGTAAATTTCCAGCCCCTGGGACCATTAAGCTGGGTAAAGGGAGCGAGCAGCAGACTGTTTTATGGAGCCTGGAGCTGTCTGCTGACAAACCCAGGCCAGTAGGTTTGGTTGGGAAAGCCACAGTGACACTCATGGGAGCTCTGCCTGTGATGTGTGTGGCAAATACAGATGTAGATGCAGTTCTGGTACGTGGTCAACTGGTATGCAGACTGAAGCTTCATCGAAGCTAAAAATCAAAATGAGGAAAATCTCATTTGAGCCTTGTGTTCGAAATGAGTGTGTACTGTATGTGTGGCAGAGTCAATAAGTAGCTGTCTATGCTTTATTTAGCTAAGAAGTGTCAGCTTTTCAGGACACATTCATAGATTTGCGACATTGCACTGAAGAATTATTTGATATTTTGAATATATACCTATAAATTTAACACATTTCTATGTAACTTGCTGTATTTTTAATTGCAAACAATAATAGTGCTTTTTTTAACCAGGTGTGTCTTGAAAGAAGTCTATGTTCTTTGTCTCAATGGGGATCATGTGTTAAAATATGGTTACAGTTTTGGTGTAAATTTATTTATTTATTCGCAGCAGCCTCCCTGCACTTCAAACATAGTCCTTCTTGTATCAGTAACATCTAGTGCAAATGACTTCCACAGGGTACTGCCCACGGCAGAGGTGGGTCATCTTGCAGCACATTACACCAAATGAGTGTCGGGGGAGCTGTGGCGAGGGAAGGGACTGCTGCAGTGGGCCTAATCAGTGTTACACAGCTTGTTCAAGGATACCACTAAACAGCAAACAAATAAATGTGCACACATACAGATAACACAAACACGGGACACAGTGCACTGTTACCTTGTTTCTGAAAGAAAACATTCTTAGTCTTCAGTTAGTGTCTCAGAGAAACTGAAACATTTCAAAGTGTTGTAAGTCATGAGTATCACAGAGGCTGATGTAATTCGATGTGGCCTTTCTCGTGCTGTGATCATGTAGGCACAGCTGCCCAACAGCTGTGTCTCCATTTCCTTGTTGCAACCAGATAAAAAGGTCTGCAGTGATGACTGGCGCATCATCCCTCCGCACAGTGCACTGATCTGTGTGAAGGTGATTGCGATGTGATGCTCTAATTTGGGTGGCTATCACACTTAATGTGCAGTAAAGCACCATAGACAAAGCTTCTTCGTTCTAAATGCCCCCTCTACTACACCACGGCTCTTGTCGCCAACCCTCTGCTGGCTGTGCCCCCCCCTCTGCTCCTCCCTTCATCTCCTCTCCCCACCAGGGGAAAGAGTTATAGCTGCCATAAAAGGCAGGTAATGCATTGTTAACTAATTCTGTCTGCTCAGAGCTGATATATCCTCTGCGCTAAATCTCTGTGCTTCCAATAAAATGCAAATGCTAATGCTTGCCCTCCATGAGCTGATATCATTTTTAACAGGCCAGAGGTAAATGCTAGAGAAGGGCGGGGTGGGCCAGATGTAGTCTGTGACATGGTGGGGCTCTGAGCCTTCATGGTACATTCTGTCGGAAAGGAGACCTCCAGACCTGATCTACACACCACTGGCCAACAGTATGCATGCGTGTTAGTGTGCACATATGGCTGTAGGTATGCACATTAGACGGCAACAGCACATTTCTGATACTCTAGGAGTGTATGGGAGTAGATGACTTGTGACAGTTTAAAGCTAGTATGGCATCTTTGTTATCGAGAAGCCAGCAATAGAAGCATTTCCGTCAGTACTCATTCACCATCAAATAACAGAAGTCAATTTGCCTTTGGATGTAATGCATCATATTTTCATGTTAATAGTATTGTCATACTTCGTGTAACCTTGGGCTTCTAAATATTGATCCACTTCTAGATTTTCAATTATCCTGTGCCGTTTTTCTGCCATCTGGTAAGGACCAATGATTTGTGTTCCTTCATATCTGGAGGCTTGTCCTGTAATTAGACTATAAATTAATTTGCAGAGAGGAGAGAGAGTAGGAAAGATTGAAGGCATTAAGTAAGTCCTCGGTGGTTGGAGACAGAAAATCATAGAAAACCACAGCACAGTGTTTTATTCACTAGAACAATATAACTGGATTACAAATTCCAATGCCATAACTTTTCTGTTCCTCCACGTGTCATGTGTTTTTCTTTCAAGTATTTGAAACCACGCTGCTGCTAATGATTGCTTGTAAGTCAGTTCTTCAATAAATGGCTAGAAATCATCCACTGACATAATTATACCTAATTACTTGCAGTGCAGCAGCAAAATTATTAGGAAAAATGGGGTATATTAGTGTCAAAATGTGTGTGAAACTTTGCAGTGAAATGTGCTGTGAATCCATCAGTGGATTTAAAATCACCCCCCACGCAGGCAGACAACAATTGTGCGCTTCGAACCTAGCTTTTATTTACAGCACAGCTCAAGTGGAGGTCCTAAAAACCAAATGCATCTTGATTGATATTAAATTGGGAGTATCCTGCAAGATTAGCTCATTGTCCCCTGCTGCTAAATTACACATAGTGATTGGGGCTGTCGCTGCACTGTGTCTGAGCACTACAACTGCGGCTCTCTTTGCCATGTGGAAATTCACATTAGACAAGCCTAAGTTACTCTCTTAAAGCAATTAAGAGAAAAAGTATGTAACAGAATGGGCTTCCCTTGTGGTGGAAAATGCAAAATCAGCAGGGTCTGAGTTTAAAACACTGTATACAGACTACAAGATGTTCTAAAGTGAGTGAGGGTGAAGTGCCAGTAAGATTAGCACAGCAATGTGTAGGTGGAAAACTGTGTTGGTGTACCTACTCTACATGATACCTTGGGTGTTATTTAGGCAAGGCCACAGCTGCCAGCATACTCTGATCATATCTTGTGGGGCCTGAGAGGCAAGGTCAGCCAACGCAGAGCCCACCTGCTCCCCCATTCTCCATCACACAGTCCCTCAGCCCTGGCCTCCCGGAGGAAACACGCCTGACTGCTGCGCTGCTACAGACAGCATGTGTCCCTGAATTTATGATGGCGACTTATTGGCGGCCTTTCACGTTAAAAGTCATCTTGAGTTTCCCAGTCTAGCTGTATGTGTGGCGAGCGTTAATCCATTAACATTCAGGGCAGACACGTACAGAGGCTGGCTTTCTGCCAGCCCGGAGCTCTGACAGTCTTTGACCCACCGCTGACCACAACATTCTCCCGCCTCTGCTCCCAGCCATAGCCAGCCTCGACATAATACAGCGCCATAAACTATCTAATGTTACACTGTATATGAATTGAAGTATTATACGCTTGAGGTCCAATATGCATGGCTTACAACCGAGTGAGAAGACTCCAGCTGCGACAGCCTCATTTTGGCAGAGTAGGTGAAAAAAATCGCATCTGTCTACAGAACTCTACACATCCTACATTTTAATTGTAGGATGTCAAATGAACATAAAGTTTCAGTCCTTTCTATTTCCATCAAGGATTAGAGTTCAGTGAGGCCATAAAATCCCTGGGATTTTTTGTGGTGGTATTTATTTCAACAGGAGATGTTGAAGTTCATATTAACTGATCCACAAGGAATAGTTCTGGCAGAACTTAAAATGCTGCGAGGCTTGCCCAGACCTCAGAATAGAGAGCTTTCAACAACATGGGCTGCTCTGCTGCTGGAGGTGGCTCCTGGACTGATTATAATTTTAGTGGCTTATAAAGCCTTGATAAATACTTTATAAAGCCTTGTTGCATAACAAATCTAACACATAAAAGAAGCCTTTGATGTTGCTTCACACAGGATAAAGGGGCTCTTGACAGGTTCTTGAATAGGTTTTATAATTCAATATTACAACCACTCTCCTTGTAAGGGCCCTGTCATCTCCCGAGGCCCACAGGATATATACGTTAAACACACATTCAAGTGCTCACAGTCTAGTCCATTACACTGATTAGCGGTAAACACATTTGTAATAAAACTTAGTGAAATAGAGGCGGATGGGCTGTGCGCTGATTCATGGTAGAATCTTGGTGAAATACATTGTGTCTTAGGTGTCATACTTCTGAGGGCGCGGGAGTGATACAGAGCTTCACTTACAGGATCTGTAACACATAGGAGCCAATTTATCCAAACAGCTCATGTCTAAACATTGAGTCCTTCATCTCAACTGCTGGCCAGAAATAAACCCAGGCAAAGCAGTGTGGCAGAGGTCCAGTAAACGTGAGAGAATCTGGGAAGCAGAGCAGACCAAACAGATGTCTTTCCACAACATAGACACCTCCTACTTCTATCCCCTTGCTCTCTTCTATCTATTCCCCACTTTACCTGACTGCCCATTTGTCTAATTCCCCCTCTCTTTCCTGTCTTCTAATTTAACTGCACTTGTGTTGCCTGGTATGAAATCTGTTCACCATGAACCAAACTACGCATTACATAAGCATTGTTGGAAGGTTTAATGGTCCATTGTAGCACAGGGTGATGTCTTTTTTTTTTTTTTACCAGGCAGTGGTTATTAGAGGACGAAGAGCAGGAAGAAGAAGAAGAAGAAAGGGTAGATCATGTGTTTCCACTTTTGACCTCTCCACTATGGCATGTACACACCTGGTTCAGTTTAGAATGCTGTTTCTGTGGAATAGCTGACAGCAAACCGGCTAGTCTTTCATCTGCGGAGAAGAGGTCTAAATGTTTAACACCACAGATTCTCTCTAACAGGTTATCCTGTGTGTGTTCTGAAATGTGTTGTCATGTCAGTCAGTGGTAAGCCAAACAACCAGTGCTTGAGTATCCAAGTTGAAACCTGAAGAGAATGGTTTCACCTTTAGGCAACATCCACAATCTTGTTAAAAAAAGAAAGTTTCATGTAGATGTTAACAAGCCAAGAAAAATTACCTTTGATAATCTTTGTTAGCAAGGCTGCATTACTTCAAAATGACATCTTTAAAAGGCATATTTTAGGCCCAACTATGTGAAAATGTATGTCAGATGTGTTGCCTTGATGATGGGAAGGGCAAAGCATGGCCACCTCCGACTCAGAGCTACTCATCTGTTTCCTATTGGAGGAAGTGATTCTGGCAGGAAGGCAGGGGCAGTAGATGAAGGCCGGCTGGGATAGGGGAACGGTAAAAAGAGAGTAAAAGGGTAGAGAAACAGGAAATGACAGTGTGACCCACTGGGTCCACTTACTACCTTGCCAGAACCCCCTGGCCACAGCCAACCTACTGCGCCAGCAGTTTCCATCACCTGCTGCTTCTGGTTCCCCCACATAAATCCAGGTGCTCCTGAATAAAGCTCTCTTTCTCCAGGAGCCACAGGGAGCCGGAGGGGAGGCTGCACGCCAGAGGGGCTGTACCGCTGCAACAGTGAAGCTCTGCCTCCTTGTGAGAACATGTCATGGAAAATACTGCTCCAAATAAGGCTAAGCTAAAATAGGCAGAGAGCTGGGGATTTCCATCAACCCCCTGCTAGTTCAAAGCTCCATTCCTTCATTTTATTAATTCTGTCTTCTAATTAAAAGAAGCTGGACCGTTCAATATAAAGTTGCTGCATCTTTTTATTACTGTTGCCTACCTGCCTGATATTAATATAAACCTAGTCCACTGGGAGGGAGAATCTCAGCCCTCCCCAGCTCCTCACTGCCCCCTGGCATCCTGAATAGGCGCTGCAGTCGCTGAGCTGATAAACCCTAGAAATCATTCCCGACTCCAGCCAGACCTCTTTACAGTACCTTCAGCGCTCCCTGGTGATGGATTAATGCACTGTTGTTGTCATTTTATTGCCATTTTATTGCCCTGGTGCAATTTACCAGGCTTTATGTGCCTCCGCTGTCCGGCGGAGCAACGCGCAAGCGCACGAGGCCAGCATTCCTAGACAAAGGCCACCGTTCATCCGATCACTGCGCATGCGCACCACACAGCCACCACTCAACATAAGACACATACGCGCGCACACACACAATCTAAATCAAAAACACGATGCATTCAAACATGAATGGGGTACTATAGAAGCGAGCAGATGAAAGCTTCAGTAGTGAATCTTTCAGTCGGCTGATGGACTTCACATTCACTGCTGCTGTTTTCCACTCTCACCACCTGGGGCAACATCACTCAGCTGGCCTGCAGCTGCAGCCTGAGCAACACTCGGGCCTCAAATAATATTGTGTATTAGAATATTTATTTGCTCCTGCTATTTAAATCTGGTCCGTGCTCGAGGATTACACCATTTAAACTGAGTTTACTATCTTGTATCTTGTATGCAGATATAAGGGCTTTTACACAAGCCTCATTTCTGGGCGAAGACTGCTTTATTTTCATGACAAAATATGGGCCTATATTGCGTATTAATATATAAGAATAACAAGCATATTAAATATTCTGCAATGATAATAAAGCTTTTAATCTTTTCAACAATCCTCATTTTAATATTCACAAACATAGCAAAAAAATTTTCACGTGTTACTGCTACACAGTTTTAAAGTAAACACACACACAGCACACAGCTGCTGATCTGAGGTCTTTGTTGTAACATGTGGAGAGGTTTTGTAACATCTCTTGCCAAACTCATCTCTCTCGTGCTGTGGGAAAAACAGCCTTATACCTACAGCCAAGTCCGGGGGAAAAAAATCACGATTTGTATTCTGTTTACCTGTCTTTATGGCGATATAATGCATGTTATTTTAACAGTAGTCTATCATTTTAAATCTATGTTCCAGTAATTCCAGTAAACACAAATTATTGGTTATTTTAATTGTTACTGTGATAACATGTATGATATACACAGAAAGTTATCTTGTAGTAAATTTTAAATTATTATTGTTTAAGACCAACTGAACACAGAGTTATAGTGGGTCTAACTCTGAGTAAACATATCAAATGATTATGACAGGGAGCAGCCACCAGAGGGAGCACAGATGCTGTTAAATCCAAGGGAGGTACCTGACAATTAAAAAACATTAGGCTGCATTAACAACATTAAAAAGATACACCATTGTTCTTACCCATTCTAGAAAGAATTACTATTGCTGATGCATATCAGCTGCTATGAAAGTATTTCAACATCAAACAAACTCCATTTTTTCCCTTCTTTGTCCCTCCCTGCCTTGAAATGTATTTTGTCTCATGTTGCAGGTTTGGTGTAGGGGTGTATCTGGATGTATGCCTCTGTGTATATTTCTTTCATATTTGCAGTGTAAAGTACAATCTTTGCAAGGACCTGTAACCTCAGAGTTTCTTACGCCCTGAGAGGTGCTGATCCATCACTCTTAATGGAAGAGTATAAGTTTCAGCCAGTGAAAGAGAGAACAGACAAAGGCAGGACGATTTATGGCAGATGTAGAAGAGGAACTCCTGGCTGCAGGCCTTGATCTGAGCTGGGCTGTGGCTAGGCTAGGCTAGGCCACGCCCCGGGCCAGGGTCATTCACATGCACACTCCCACACACATACACATGCACACACATTACCCCAGGCCCAGAGAGCTTCAATCCCCACACCACATCCCAAAATCCAGACCTTTCTCTTAAGCTTTTGAAGTTCCCCTGCCCCCTTCTTCTGGACTAACTTTTGCATGTCTATCTTTTCCAGTGAGTGGTGAGCTCTGGGTGGTGAAATATGGAATGGAGACCTGTTACATGTTAGCTTAGGAGATAGCCAAGGTGTAAATTATGTGGGAGTTGCTGGCCAGCCTTATTTATGAGAGGCCTGTCAGGTGTTTAGGTGTTGGAGTGAGATGTGCGGCTTAAACCGTTTACTTCGCTGTAAATCAGGTCATACAGGCCACGTCTGTTTGGACGATGTGTGTTTACGTGTGCGTGTCTGTGTTTGAGGCCTTGTTTTTGCTGGGCGACTAAGCGAGGCCGCATTGTGATAATGTCAAGGCATGGGTATTAATGCTGTGTTGTGAATATGAGAGCGTGTGCATGGGTTTGTAGGTCTGTTTTGTCTGGAGGCCATCATGGCTGATACAGATGGGTTGAAACATTAGCTATAGTTATAGTTATTATGCTGTCTGACTAACAAAGATGCTTTTTATAGATCCCCTCAATACCTCCACCTGCCATCACCATTCTACATTATGAGCAAACATGAAACCTACTCAAGACTTTTCCTGTTTCTTTTGTGATGTCCCTGTCTGTCTTTATCCCAGACATGTCATGTAGAGGTGGATAGCTGTGAATGTAGCCCATCTGAGGACATCAGGTATCACTCAGCAGGTAGTTAGACCTGTCACTCGATGATGGATACTGGCTCTCAGACAGAGGAACTGCAGCAAACAGGTTGCATTATTCCCCCACAAGGTGCCGCCTATAGTGTGAGCCGTATCTCCCCTTCTGTTCGCCCTATTGTCCGTCCTCTGGCTTGGCCTTGTCTCGGCACAATAATGGCATGGGACTCGGCTGGAGCGTTTTGTTCCCCCAAAGTGGGAGAGCGTCAGTCCTTAAAGTGAGACCAAAGGGAAAAGGGAGTGGAGAGTGGAGGAGAGATGAGCCGAGTTAAGGTTGAAAGGGGTTAAGAACATGAGACAGAAAACTCTGGAGGGAGATCGAGAGGATAAAATGAAGGGGCGGAGAGGAGGAGAATGAGGGACAGAGGATGATGTGCTGGAGGCAGGTACATCTGCATTCTCTCCAAACACAACATAGGCCTGTCTTAGGTGTCTCTATCCAAGCAGCACTCACTGGCAGATTTATGGCCACTCCTTGTGCATGTGTGCGAGAGACACAAGGTACAAGAGAAAGAGTGTACGTGAGTAGAGGCGAAGGGCGGCAAGTAAATAGCAGCCATATTGCATTCCATCGATATCACAGTTTTTCCCTCCCCTCCCTATCTCTGCCATATTTCATCCTTCCTCTCTCCCTTTATCCTTCCCTTCTTCCCTTTCCTCTCCCTCTCTGTCTCATCACCCTGCTCTTCACTTGGCGCTCTTGGCCCTTCCATTGCTCTGCCGGGTCCCAGGCTTTAAAGCCCTCTCAGGGGGAAGGGTGTAAATCTGTCTCCCCATCTCAGGAGATTTCCTGGAGCTCAGCAGACTCAACAAAGCCTAGCCGGTGTGGAGGACCAAATGTTTCACACACAAACACACACACACAGACTCACACACAGAGAAATTTGTAGACCTAAAAAAAACTGCACATTATACATACATACAGAAAAAGCCTGCATGCATTCACTCACTCTAGCTTGGCCTTGTTTGGAAGCTCCTGTGAAAACAAACAGGTATGCCTCTTCCTAGTCTAGCCGAGTGCCTGGGAAACCAGTGTTTGTGTTTGTGTGTGTGTGTCCACTGGAGACCCTACCCCCAAACCTTTTGTCCAGAGGTGCTGTCCAGACGAGCTTGTTGTCTCTCTTTATCTGCCCCCCCCCCCGTCTCTCCACTTCCCTCTCTGCTTTATTGCACTTGATTCTAAGCGCGTCCATTCCTGAGATGGCTCAGATAGCAGCTGAAGCTAAATTGCCCATCATAAAGCATCTGCAATAGCAATGGAGCTCTCAGGATGGGACTGCTGCAAGGGGGTACAAGGCGGTTAGGGCTCACTATGAAAATACAAGGTCCTCTTTTTAATCTTTAAATGTGGAATATGAACGCTGTTTCAACATCCACAAATCATAAGGCCCTTCCTTAAACATTAAACGATTCTGTTGCATGATCGATTTCCTGAGTGCCTCCTAAATCAGTTTTATGCATATAATTTTCAGGAACATTTGGCTATTTGAGTGTGTGGGTTTTGGAGAAAAGTGACTGAAAATCAAAAGTAAAATGATCTAATGGCATTTCGGGACGCCGAAATGCTGCTGCATGATACTACTAATTACTCAAACAAGACAGGCTAGTTAGAGTGAGATGCTTTGATTTATGGGGGAGTCATATATTTGGCTGTGCTATGTTCCTGTCAAATGGTTGACAGATAGATGACTGCTGGGCTGTAATTAGCCTTCCTGTTTGTATCTTTTCTCATGTAACAACAAAGGCACTTCGCAGCCTTGACTGTAGAGGGTGCACATGTGAACGTGCAGCCTTGTGCCAGCAGAACAACAACAGATTCTTTACAGGAAGAAGAAACAAAGGCATAAGGAAGGATGAGGAAGCAGTGGCTCAGTGGGAAAGACACAAGAAAGGTTATTGGAGTGCAAGACGGGTAAGGCAAACTTGCAGGGAGAGAGAGAGAAGGGTCAGGTCTGATCAGTTATGTTCTTGCAGGACTCTATATTGACTCATCTCTGAAACAGAGCATCAGTGTGTGGCATTTGTTGCGAGAAATGTCTCATCATCCAGCCAAAATATTCCCCTGAGCGGCCAAATTTATATCAACAAAGATTTGGTGCAGTCAACACAGCGCCGCTGCCAAAAAATAGAGAGATAAAAACACAGAGTTGTAGTGTATTCAAGTGGGAAAATCCCTCTCTGCTTCATACTGCTGTCTACAGTGTATTCCATCAAAATTGTAATATCATTGCCCCAGATTTGACTGTGAAGGAGAAGAATTCCAAGGGACCACAGGAGCAAGACAGGGCCAGCAGCCTGCTTGGCAAGAGCCTCAGTGTGATCATCATCTATGGGAGGAGTGACGCCCCTCACTCCTGCCTCCTCCTGCCTCCCAGCTAGCCTTGCCCTGTGACAGATGAGCCCAATGACAGCAGGACGCAACAACCTGCAATTGAACATTCCCCTGCGATCTGTCAATGTCTGTTGTGGTGTTTCACTCTCAGGAAAACAAACAGGGACACATGTAACTTCACACACATCCTCACATTAAGTCATACCCAAAGTATTACAAGAATCATGCCCTGAAACACCTCCTCATACTTGTGAAATACCTCAGACACCTGATACCTGTCCTTTGAGGTTTGTGAGGCGGTGTGCCTGCCTTGCTCTGGTTCTGCATGGTGCTCATTCTCTCAGTTCAAAATTGGTGATAATTGCTGGCTAGTTGTCTGGAAGGAGTATGCATTGTGGAGTATGTCAGCTGGGTCCTCCTTTTGTGTTTGCTGGATTTCAGCTGGAGCCGTGGTTCTCTGCTTTGACCACAAGGTGTCACCTTGCTCACAAAGAGCACATGGCTTCAAGCCTGATGGGGACTTTATTTTCCGCTGTGGTGGCAGTGCTATGGTGTATCACGGCAAAATGAAATAGGAAAAATCAAAATAGGACATAAATGTGTTTGCCACATACAGGGCTTAATGAAGTCAGTCTTGCCAGTACATTAGGAACAAAGGCAGCAGAGAGAAAGGCACTGAAGGACAACTCGTAAACAGTTCCAAAATAAAAAGGGAGATAAAGTATGAATGGTGAGCCTCCTCAATGAAAAGCAGTTCACCGGTTGTCAAAGTGGAAATTTATTTTCCAAGCAACTGGCTTTTTATGGTCAAGCTCCTCCACACTGGCGAACAGCAGTGCGTTGTAATATGGCATGTAAAGAATGGGATTCAATAGAAGCAGTCCTCCATTTGTCATATTTAAGGGGATAGAATAATGACCATTGGCTGCCTCGTGCTTGAATCGCTCAGTCTGGCTTATTTTTGTGTGTAAAATGGAGGATGAAGACGAATTGACTTCATACATGACTTTGTACAGTCCAAGTTATCATATCATGTCATATAACTTAAACCAATAGCCGGTAGCTTATTATTATCCTAAGCTTGGAGCAGTAGCTAGTGCTTTGCAATGTTTCAGTGAAAATTATAAAACAATCCAGCTGTCTTCACTTGGTTGTTGCAAACTGATGATTGCTTGGCTTCTCAGCCATAAAAGCATGGTGCAAAATTAATTGTTTCAATCAATCAGTTGGTCACTTTCATAGCCATCAAGCTTTGCCCAAGATCATGTGCATTCTCTATACCCTTCTCCCTCACGATGGGCCTGGAGAATGCCAGATGATTTATGGCCTCTGTGTGTGCTGCATACATATACAAATACTATACACACATGCTGACAAGCATACACACTGAAAAGACAAATACATACTCACAGCAAATATGCACATAGACATACACATTTGCACATACATATATGCACACATTCCAAGTGGATGACACACAGCAAGGGGCGGATCACGTGAGGAAGCAGGATGAGCACAGAGGGAACTCTTCAGTGTATCCTAAGCATGCCGGTGACACATGCAGCTAAACATAGCCCACGAAACACAACCAGCACTCTCTGCAACTTATGTTTTGTGTGTGGCTCATATGTGTGGACTAACATAGCAACAAATATACTAATACCAGATCATCTCCCATCTGAAGTTGGACAATCATGCATGTCATGTCATCTCCTCTCCTCTTTCTACATGCATGCTCGTGCATACATGCGCATATATATATACATACACTGAGAGCCAAGTGCAGAGGCTTGTTGTTAGTGTGTTGGTCCTGTGCTGTGGCTTGTGGGCCTGTCTGCAGGGCTGATCGATGATCTTTTACTGCTTCCCCAGGATTATCGGTCGAGTTCACCGGGAGGGGAAGGCAATTCATCAGAGCACAGCGCAGAGAGAGAGAGAGGAGAGGGGACACAGAGAAAGGCAGAGAGGGATGGAGGGAGAGAGAGGCGTGGGGGGAGTCAGTATGAAAATGGAAGGAAAGATAGGAAAAGGCAGGTGGGAGGAAAAACAGAGGGAGAGGAGAGAGGGAAGGAGATTGAGAGAATAAGGAGAGCAAGATGGAGACAGAGGGGAGATGGAGGAGATGCACAGATGTGCTCGTGATACCGCATCACCTGGAAATGTATGGAAACGATAGAGGAGCAGACATAGATGAATATCACAAGATAAAACGATGGAGTGTCAGTGCAACCTCAGATTGAACCCTCCTTATGCTGTATATTCAACATTAAACAAATATATGACAGTGCATTGCCTGTAGCAGTAAGAAGCAATACCACAAGTAGAAATGGTAGGAGCAGTACTGTTTTTATTGCAGTCGATTGTTGTGTTATGCATTTAGATTTATTTATTTGACAGTTGAAGAAAAAAAATGGCTGTCATTTGAAACCACACTCTTACAGATGACACTGTAGCATCTCCAGAATTATTGTTCTCATGATGCTTGGTATTAACTGAGGAAACCCTTAATAGTCTATAGTCACATATAATATCACACTTCGAATTAAATCATCAACATATAATATGTCAGATGTGATTACATAAGACAAATATCACACATTTCTGCGCATATTCTGACTTTGCTTGATTATGCAACAGGGAATAATATTGCCAGACTGGAACACCTGCAGATTAAAATGCATAGAGCCAAGTATTAGCTCAGCTCCCAGAGGTTTGGACTGTGTGTGCCCACGTTATAACACATTTTACAGGGGCCATAACACATGTGTTCCAGCTCATTCAGTTCACAGGATGGGGGGGGGGGTGATTCAGCATCACCACCCAAACCTTCAGCATGAGACAAATGAGGAGGGACAGAGACACACAGATGAAGTCTGAAACTGTCTTTCACTTTTCAGGGAGGACTGTGCACAGCATTTTGGTAGCAACGCAGATCTGCCAGTTCTGCCAGCCAGTCCACTTCTCCACAGAAGTACATTATCACTAATCACATTACTGACCAATAACAGGGATGGGAAACATGGATGCAAGGATCACCAACACAGCATAGTGTTATTCCTATATAGGCCTAAACCTCGTCATAAGATTGGGAAGCATACTACATGAACATTTGCATGTGTTGTGTAAGAATATTATTTTAAATATGTTTATCAACATATTCTTCCAACTTCTTTGTGTGTTGTTTAGGCTATGCTTGCAAATGACACTTCATCCCAATTTTTCTCCTTCTCTTCGCGTCTCTATCTCACTTTTCACAGATAGACAACCATTTCTCTCTCTCTCTCTCTCTCTCTCTCTCTCTCTCTCTCTCTCTCTCTCCGTCTCCCTATTGATGGATGGACAGATCATGTATATCCAATCTAGCAGTGCTCCTGATGCGGTTAGGGGCTGTGACAAGTCTCCGGGCGGGGGAACCGAGCGGAGCGGAGCGAAGGGAACGGGGTGACGAAGAGGACACGACATCTGGAGAGCACGCAGAATAAAAAAACATGAAGAATGCAGCAGAGAGAGGGACTGTGTGAAGTGTCTGCATAGCGCCCTGTGTGTGTGTGTGTGTGTGTGTGTGTGTTTGTGTTTGTGTGTAGAAAGCAAATACACTCTCTGCTCGGCCCTCTTGGCTACTGTGTGGGTCTCTGGTTGACAGTCCTAATTGACTGGCTCCTGCACTCAACACCAGCCAATGATAATGACAAAGATGGACAAAAAATAGGCTATATAGTTACGTCTGATAGCGCTGACATATTGCGTGTATCAGATGGAAGCGGCAGAGTGTTGGAGTCTCTCTTCCATAGCTACTGTATGGACCACAGAGTGTTACGGATGGAGATTGATTGTATGAGTGGCTGTTGACATTCACTCATACCCCCTGAGTTTCAGGGTGCAGTTACAAACATTAGCCACTAGGGGGTGATGTTATCCTCACAGTATTCAAAGGGGCCACTCCAATGGAACTGTGCTGCTTATCCCAGGCAGTAGTGGGTGATTTCCTGGTTCATATTGGCAGCAGAGTTGATGATAATGTATTCTTGCAGGTTGTAACATTGCAGGTGGTGGTGGTGTCTGTCTGTAGGGGGGGGTGTCATTTCTTCTGCCCCTCCTTCCTTCCTGGCTCCACACTCCCTATGGATCCCTTTTCTTTCTTGATCACGCCTTTAAAGACTTTACCAAACCAATTGTGTAAGCCTGTGCACGCTATTATTCAATGGAATACTATTTGAAAATGAATCTACCACATGCACGTTCAGGTAAACCCCATTTCACTGTCGAGCGGAGAAATGTAGAAGGATGTCAAATCTTTGCTTTGTTAAATTGCGACTGACAAGTACTGATGAACAACGGCATACTTTTAAAGGTCCCAGGTATGAAAGCATACAAATCTTCAAGGTGAGGAAGTTGTGTTCTGAGCTAACCTAACACTGTCTGACCTCTCGGAGTCAGAGAGGTCAGGGGTCAACTCACTTGACCCCCCCCCCGACCATATCAACCCTTTTGACTACACACTAAACACACAAATAACTCTCTTTACTCTCCCCAGACGGGTTGTACATAGTCAGGGAGAGAAACACTTTCTCTTGTGCTCCCAACACACATGCACAGAATCAATAAACAAAAAAGTGGAAGTGATTGAGTAACCCCCCCCCCCATCCCAAACTGCCTGTTTCATTCCCTTGTCCCCTGCCCCTTAAACCCCCTCAGCTCAGCATGTATCCATCCACACAAATAAGAAAACACGCAATAAACAAATACTAAAATTATGGAACAAAATAAAGTCAACACCATCTACATTGCACCTCCATTTTAAAGACACCGGGCAAAACAGCAGCCATTTTCTAAAATGCGGAATGGCCACCCACACCCCCACCTCTTGATAGTAATCAAATTTGGTCTCATCTTTTCATTTTCTCATCTCTCCTCCCCATCTGTGTGGTGTAACTCCTCTCTTTCTCATTCTCTCCCTCATCATCCCTCACTGTCATTCGGCAGCTCTGAGCCATTGACCTCCGACCCCAGGCAGGTTCACCACCGGGTCAGGAGCCTGGCGGGGGGAGACAAGGAGAGAGGAGGGGTGGAAGGTCTGTTATTGGGGGATGCCAGCTTCCTCCTTTGGCCATGGATACAGCCTTCACTGCTGCTGCCATAGCAACTGGACGAGACGGCAGAGAGAGCAGACTGCGGAGAGCTGCTGGGATGGAGCTCTCTCTTCTGTGATCTGGCTGTAACCTCCACGGGCACTCGCACATGTTCACACATACACACACAGTTACACTCACATGCACACATAATGACAAACTGGCACACACACACACAATCCCATACGTGCTTGCAAAATCTAATCAAATTTCTTATTTGGACTGCCAGGCTGTGCTGGAAAAGACTTTTTCAAGTTACAAGATTGATGGGTGTTCCATGTTGGCTGCAATTAATTGCTGCATAATTAGACTTACAAGTTATTTATTGAAGCAATTTGGAGAATACAAGAGCCTGGGGATATATAAAAACCATTTGATCACGAGCCGCATAAACTTTAAAGATGTCCTCTTACAAGCATTATTTGGACAGAAATTAGCAATACAATCTCCCCCCAAAATGTTTCCCATGTTAATAAAATGATAAATGATAATAAATCTGGACTAAAGTGAGTGATGTGCTGGAAGTCTCATGAGGTCAAATAAAGGTGAGAGTGAGCAATGCAGATAATAAAAATAATACGATGGAGGGAGAGATAGTGTTTAGTGCACAGTTTTTGGTGCACGCAGGTGTGTGAAGCTCTGAACCAGCATGCAGGGCTTGGAGAGCCTCAGGGGTTAGGGATCAGTCCAGGTGGCGTCCCACTACAAACAGAGGTGTTAGGAAACTCTGTTGCTGTTTGCTATAAATTATCTCTCATATGACACTACTACCCTTTTGAAATCACACCCTTTCTATATCTCTCTTTTCTGTTGTTATTTCTCATTTGCTTTTTCTGTCTTTTCTGTTCATTTTTCATGTTTCGTGTATTCCGCTATATTTAATTTCTCTATTTTCATTCTTTTAAACATTAATATCCTTTTCTTTTTCCTGACTTTTACTCTCAGCGTGCTCTTCGGTCTCTTCCTCTCTCTCGTCTTGCCTCACTCTGTCTCTCGTTGCTCAAACAAATATGATAAATGAGGCTATTGGTGTCTCAAGAATGAACTGTGATCAGAGAGCCTTTGATGTTTGACAGCTTTAATGATGCATCTTGATGAATCGATGTACAGTAATTTTCACTTCATGTGACACACTGTTTTGCTATTGAGCACATTCTTTTTTGGTGCTGTGAATGGCACTACTATTGAAGTGTGTGTGTGTGTGTGTGTGTGTGTGTGTGTGTGTGTGTATGTGTGTGTTTCCCCATTTTTCTTGACTTTCATTCCTGTGCCTTACATGTTTGGTGACAATGTCAGTGCACTTAAGCCAGCAAGCTTATCTCAAGTGTTTCAAGAGGCTGAGGATCTTATCAGTTGTAATAACAGGATGAACTACTTTTAGTGGCACATACACACTCGCTAACACAAAGGCTGACTGTGGACACACATTTGGTTGACCACACACCTAAATCTGCATGCAAATCATTGTATGTGCATGTGTGCATGCTCACACACACACACACACACACATATCTACATACATCTAGAGAAGCATGAGAAAGAAGAAATATCAAAAAATATTTAAAAAAAGAATGTTTATAGTTTGATAATGTAACCCGACACAAATTAAATACATTACATTATAATAATTTCCAGCTGTATTATGTAGCATTGCCCCTGCAGAGATGATTTTTTATCATTAATTGGTTTAGGTGTGTGGTTCAGCCGTGGTCTGGCTTGTTAAGTATTCTTGGATTTGGTCCCAGTGGCTTAATTCCAAACACAATGTGAATCAAGCAACTCAGGCTGATTCTGCTCTGTGTGCTGTTCCGTGACTTCACCAATAGGTGGAGCTATGTACATGAAACAGACGATGAGGTTGCTATGGTCAAATGCCCTGGAGCAGCAGGAAGAGCTAATCAAATTGCCAGTGTGTCTGTGTCAATTACAGGGGGTCAACTTCATAAGAGGAATAGGCCCAAATCATATTTGCACCTGTATTCTCCAAGCAGTTCCTGAACCAGTAGCAGAATAGATACAGAGAGGCCAGAGTAGCCTCTTAGTATGGCAGTCAGATATTCAGGCTGATAATGATATGGAAATGATGGTTTTCATAAGCACACATTCTTATGAGATATTAGCCCGTCTTCAAATTTTATAGATAAAGGCTCAGTGTGGCTGCTTTGAGGGATGAGCTTTGCTATTTGTAGATCTTGGTGAGATGAATAGCAGAGTGAGGCTGATACTCTTACAGTGGCGAGCCACTATCTTATCACTTCCTTTTATCGGACTGATAAAGTAAATGACTTTGCTATAGGTGTGCAACTCTTCAAATTCATTATGAGCCTGCTCAGCCTAGTGACTATCGACATGGCTGGGAGTGTGTGATGAATGCAAGGCTGTCTGCCGAAACATGTGTGTAGTCCATGATCGTGACACACTCCACTGGGAGACTGATAGGAGATGAAGATGTTTTTGGAGGTGTGAAGTGGAATAGAGCCTAGTGGCTGGAGGATCCTTGAGCCTCCTTGAATCGAATGAAAATGCAAATTGTAAAGGCTTGTTTAGGTTAATAGAATGCTCAGGGAAGCTGGGATCTTAGACCAGTCATTTACATGTTTTTAATCAAGGAACTTGGAGGGAAACGTGCATAAATGAGCACCAGGACTTATTTGTGCATCACTTGTAGTTTAAAGTTAGAGGAAGAAAAGATTGGTTGCAGGCTTTCTAATTTTGTACTGACTGTTAGTGGTCCCCATGAGGGTATTTTACCAGTGCCAAGGGAGTGGCAACTGTGGTCACTGTTTGGCACAAAAATGCACACACAAAACACTGATGCCCCCCTCTCTTCAAGAGCACACACACTCACCTCAGCGTTGTGTTCAAAGGTAGTTAGATCAGCAAAACAAATGAGTCAATGAAGGAGGTTTGGAATTGTCCCAGGAGGAGCATCCATCTTCGTGGTGAGTGGCAGCTCTGTCAATGAGCGCCAGGGCAGTAATGCACTGGTATTTGGAGGGCAGACTGTGTGTGAGTGTGTGTGCATCGTCCAGCATCCAGACATTTGGCTCTCCGAACCGAGGGATGCTGTTATGGAGGATGCTGTTAAGTGTAGCTGAATGGGACTTTGTTGCACCCCAATCAGAGCTCTGTCTCCTGTATTAACATTATATGGAGCCTGGTCACATTCCTCTTTCCTGCCCCTCCACTTTGCCTGCTCTGCATCTGGTGGAGAAGGTATCTCTGTCTCTGTCTCCACTCTGCTCATAATGGTCCATAATCCCCACTGAGCCGACCTGGCGGTATTGCAGAATTTACAGTAATAATGAGGACTAATAGAGGCAATATCCATCCATTTGACCACTAAATCAGAAATGTTGCTGAAGTAGGTGATGAATGTAATGCCCCCCCCCCCAATGTTCTGAATCATAAATGATGGAATAAGTCTCTTAGATCCAGATTAAGTTCCACTGTGAGCTCAAAATTCATTCATTCATGTCCATGTGGAATCCCTTTTGAAATACAGTCTTGATTCAGTTTTCCTCACAGTTTTGGCATTTTGCTGATGCCATTGAGTAGTGTAACTTGTGAGTGCTAAGAGCAGAATAAGCCAATATCCTGAATCCTACCATCACTGACCGTAAAGAAGGAATAATTATAAATACAAATGTGATACTTTTAAAGTCATATCAGAAAATTCTCTTTTAATTGACATCGCAGAGTACACGGTCACATTGTAGCATCCCTGGAGATGGTAGGGATTCAGTGTCCTGCTCAAGGACAGTTCAGTGGCGCTGATTCTTATTGACACAAAGCTTGAATCCATGCACTCTACTGTGTGCTCCAGTGGTGGAAAGTAACTCAGTGCATTTACACAAATACTGTCCTCAAGGGCTGCAACTAATGATTAGGTAATCCTTCGGCCTATAAAATGTCATAAAATAGTGAAAAATGTCCATCACAATTTCTTAAAGCCCAAAATGAGATCTTCAAACTGCTTGTTTTGTCGGACCAACAGTCCAAAACCCAAAGGCATTAAATTTGCAATGATATAAAACAGAGAAAAGCAGCAAATCCTCACAATTGAGCAGGTGGAACTAGGAAGTGTTTGGCATTTTTGCTTGAAAAGGGAAAGAATTAATCAATTATCAAAATAGTTGCCACTTATTTTTCTGTCGATCGACTCATTCATCATTTCAGCTGTACTGTTCTTGTACAGTTTTGAGGTCTTCATACTTTACTAACCACTTTATGCCACTTTATATATTTACTGCACTACATTTTTTGACAGCTATACTTACATCTTACTTTGCAGATTCAGACTTTACATTAAAACATATACTTATCTTATAAATTATGATGCCATATTATAGAATAAACTACCGGACATCATGTAAAACTAATAAAAATATTAGCTCTACCTCGAGCTACAACATCTAAATTCTGCTTACATGTTGATGCATCATGAATAACAGAATCAGAATCAGAATCAGAAATACTTTAATGATCCCTGAGGGGAAACTCTTTTGTTACAGCTGCTCACTATCACGTCAGTGCACACAGAAATAGAAGTTCTAAGCAAATCAAAATTTAATACACTATAATACAGGCAAGATAAATTAAGTACAAAGTGGATATAAGTATAAGTACGTTTTGTAAAGTACAAAATGGATTTACCGGTTGATGATAAGTATGTACGGAATAATAATACAATGTAATAATTTAAGTAATAAATAATAGTGCATCCAATAATAAAACATATACAAATATAACACTGTGAAAGGTGCCATTCAAATTTTACTTTTGGTACCTGAGTACATTTTATGTATAATACTTATATACTTTTTCTTGTTGAATTTTGAATTTAGGGCATTTTCTTGTAATAGAGCATTATTTATATTAAGGTATTTGTACTTGTACGTATGTAAAGGATCTGAATACTTCTACCACTAGTGTGTTCTTGCCATTATGTCATCTTGCTGCTCAAGGCAAGAGCCAACAAGTCCTGATTCAGATGAAACTTGTACTTGGAAAAACATCCCATAATGGATGTATAGGAGACCTTTGTAAAACTCTGCAGGTAAGTCTCTCTTGGTGATTATTGTCTTGGGCAGCACTCAGACAGCAGAAGCCCCATGCCTGCAGCAGAATGTGCCCTGCAGAGTGGAAGTCCCAGCCAGCCTCCTGCATTAGTGATGCCCCTCTGCCCTGCAGCTCCACTCAGGGAGAAGGAGGAGACATATACGTGGCTGTAGCTTCTGCAAGGCTGTCTGCAGGCTGCAGCCACATGGTCTCTGTAGACGCTGATGCTTCCCAATGAGCCAGTTAGTAAGAGACATTAATGTACAGGCAGACACATAAATGGCACCAAGATGAGATCAATTAGACTGAGAGGAAGGTCGTTAGGTCGCTGAATGGCCAGTGGTCAAAGTGTGATGCTTGTTCTCTGTGTCATGTCAGCTATCAGTATGAGTGCCTGTCTGTGTGTGTCTGTCTCTGAGTCTTTTTGTCCATGTGCTGAAATGAATGTTACTGTGGCTGTAAGAGTATGTGCACATTTGAACACCACTGAGGCACAGTAAAGCGTGTAAGTGTAAGCTCGCCAGGGTCAACCCTGCTACAATACCTTGCCGTGTTTGAGTCCCCGGGGCTGCGACGCAGGGTGGTGAGTAATCGTGCTGTGTCTGTGCATGCGTTGCCATTGATTTTGTCTCGGCTCCTAGCTCCCCAATTACCTCCTACTCCAGGCTGCCAGTCCCTTTGCTGTCAGGGGGGAGGCTGGAGACTGGGCCTCAGCGAGCTGTTTGTTTACACTGCTAATTGCTCCTGTTGTTTCCTTTCATTAGCCCAGGCTGAGCTATTGGGCTGCCTCACACAACTAAGTGCTCTTAGCCTTCTGGTCCCCAAGCCTATAGTAAATATTGGCGATGTATACAGCGCCTCCTAACATATGGCTGCAGACTGGAAATGATAGGCTCTGCTGGTGTAGTAGAGTGTTTTATACAGAGCCCCATGGAGCACTATGCTGCTCCGGTTGTGTCTGAGTTACAGTGTGGTCTAACTGGAGTAACACACAGAGTTGGCTTCATTGATACAAAGAGAAAGGGAAATCCTGCTCAGCTGCACTCTGGCTGACCCTTACACAAATTCAACTGAGTCTATTTAAAGTTTCCCTACAGTAAATTATGTTAAGTCTACGTGTGTGTTGTGTGCATGCATTCATACCCATGCCACATGTGTGTTTGCATATGTACAAGTGTGTCTGGCTGTATAATGGTGTGCTTTCATGTTTGCTTGGCCTCTGTGAATTATGAATCAAAGGGTTGCATGCCAGAGTGACACCCTGCGTCTGCAGTGCCTCCTCCCTACACCCACCCGCCCTTCCATCCGCCCCACACACACATGCAAACTCCCATGCAGAAGCCTACAGCATCTCAACACACACAGCCGTGCCTCCTTAATGACTGCCATCCCTCTCTGTGCCACGTTATTAATTAGCTCAATGATCCTTGCCGATGGGACCTGCAATGAGGATTAGAGCCCTCAGCACCCGCACCCCTGGCTGCTGCTGCTGCCTGGCCAGGTTAGGTGAAGCAGGGCTATGGTGAGGGTTGGGAGGTATGTGTGCATATGTGTGCATTTGAAGGTACAGTATGTGTTTTGGAGTGACCAGAAAATGCCATTGTTTGCTTCATTTTTATCTGCATGTGTCTGCAGGGCCTGCAGGGCCTCTTGTTTGTCCCTCTGTAATGTTTGCATGTCTCTGTGTGTGAGCAGAATGGGTCAGGAAAGGGACTGTGGGTTGTACTAGGGATAAATCACGTGACCATGGAGGAGGAAGAAGGGTGGGTGTCACCTGGCCCACCGCAGTGTGCAGTATGTTCAGCTCCCCGGTGCACCACAACTCCCAGCACCACCATACTCAGCAGCATCACAAGATTCATGGACTAGTACAGGTTCCCAGCGCCAATGATCCTGGCTACGTTGTGAGTTACCATGCACAGTGTAATCTATCTAAAAACACTAGACTCCATCGCACTCCTCTTCTTGCCATGTATAATTGGCGAGGTGTTATTCCACTGTGTGTTCCCAAAAATCCAACTGTTCATCAAGGGCTTAGTCACTGTGGCATGCAAATCTGCATTAATATTTTTGTCAGGAGAGAAAAAAGGAAAGAGGTGAGAGAGGAGGGGGATAAAAAGGGAAACAGCCTCTCCAGATGCCTCACAATTGCACAGAGCAAATGAACATAAATGTCACTGTCAAGCTGAAATGAAGAAAAAATGTGTCACGGCAGCAAACTGTGCTGGAGTTGGAGGACAGCAGGACATGTTTTGCATATGAAGAGGTGAATGCCCAAGGAGAGAGAGGGAGAGGCTGCACCTGTAACAAATGACTGTAGCCCCCCCTCCAAAAACCTTCCCCTTCAAAACACAAGTGTGAGAGCAAAGTGTTAATATGATGTTGTGTATGACGGACTTACTCTTAAAGTGTTGAAAGAATACACACTTTAATACATTATGTCTTTTTGACATTGTAGGACTTGAATAATCCAGCTCGTTTAATGGACCAGAGTTCATGTTCACATATTTGGATCACCAATGAAGCAACATCATCACTTCTTCTGCTCTGCATGTTTCCTGTGGCGCTCCTCTAACTCTGCCCATAGCTTCTGAGACCGTAACAAATGTGCACAGTGCTGGGTACTAAGCAGTAAAGTCAATGAGGAGCATGGGCATGCGTGAGGATAGATATGCAGGGCATGCAGTCGCTCCAAGGTGACAGTGAGGTGTGTTGTGATTATTGACTGTGTGACCTCGCGCTGACCCTGGCTGTGAGCAAGTAAAGGGCAGGGAGTTAGTGTGTGCCGCACCGCCTGTCATGCCCGTCAATACACTGATGAATGGAGCTGGCGGTTATTAAAGCAGAATTAGAGCGGGGAGGGGGGGAGCGGGATAAATGATGGCGCAAATGGTTGTGCAGTGGAGACTGTGGAGCCGGATGGCACAGCATCACTGTCATCAGTCTTTATTACCCTCCAGGGAACAGAGGGAGAAAGACAGGGAGCGGTCAGCGCCACGCACCTCTCCACCCTCAGCCTCCACCAACACCTAGGTTGCACCTCCACATCCCCCTGCTGGCCAGACATGTAACTAATCCTGACACATTATAACTGGATACATACCTGCATGTTGACTCAGGGCATACAAAGACTGTAGTTTATCTTCAATCCTACCAACATGAACACATTTTACATCTCCATCTATTGGTATGGAGACCAATAGACACATACATGTGTGCAGACACGTACATGCACAAACACTGCCTCTATTTCATTTTACCCACCATAGGCTCTCTCTCCAGGCTTCTCGGCTTTGCCCATTCCCCTCTCTCCTGTTTTCCCTCCTCCATTTTCTCTCTCACTGAGGGAGTGGAGGACCCCCACCACAATCAATCATGGTGAAGTCACAGAGCACAGCGGCACACTCAGGGCACTGTGCAGATAAGCTGGTTAGAGAAGAGAAGAGAAGAGAAGGAGAGGTGGAGAAACTGGGGGCTGCATATGGAGGGAGGCTTGGAGGGAGGGGGAGGGTGCGCTGGGTTCACTGTACAGTCAAAGAGTGGGCACGCTCTCCGTCAGGGAGGGTCAGGAATGGATGGGTGAGCCAATACCATTGGTGAGCCCCTGTGAGGCCCAGCCCCTCACCAGAGAGCTGTGCCTGCATACAGATGTGGGCGTGCCATTGATATTCTCCCCCTGTGCTCCTGCTCCTGCTTCGCTCTGCTTCTTTTTTCCTAATTAGAGGTTTATTTATTGATACCCCAGTTAATGTCTCTCCTAATTTTGCTATAGTTCTGTCTCCATTACCCAGGAGATTCATTTGCTGCAGTGTTCTGAGCAGTGCCTCCACTAGTTTGTGGGCACCTCCTAGCTCACCTTCCTCCTAAATCTGGCCCCTGCCCCACCTCACCCTTGGGCCCACCTCCTTCGTTACTACAGCACCTGCCAGGGATAAAACCTGTGGCCTGAGGTTGTGAGTGAATAATAAATGCAAGAAGCTCGAGTCAGTAGATGGCTACTTGCTCTGCTGTATTTTTTTTAACCCAAATTTGCAAACTTGGGGTAAAATAGGAGTATTGATATTTGAATGTGTAGTTTGAATTCTGCTTTGATTTCAAGCACCTGAAAGGTTTCTGTGGCTTTAGTCAGAATTTGCATGCCCAAACACGTTCTTGGGGAGCTCAAATCACTACAACGTTTAATCAAGCAATACACCACCCAAATTGTTACAGAATCCACAAACAACAAGAAACTTATGCAATATTGGGTCTTGAAATATTGCACAAACACATTCAGTGTTTAAAAAAAAATCAAAATCTTCCAGTGTAATTCACTGAGGCAAATACTGACAAATGAAGTCCAGTATGAGCGGTAGATGACGATGGCAGTGATGCTTTTGCAGACACGCTGGGTATAATGTGTTTAAGTACACCCAACATTTTATCAAATAAGTTTATTGTATTACTTACCCAGAGTCAGACAAACTCATCTATAATAATCCCATCCCTTTCCATTCTGTTGAAAAATAGCTGTTGCATCGCTGCTAACTCTCTAGCATGTTAAGAGGGGAGCTACACTAAGAGCAACTAGCATCTCTATAGTGAGGAAATAGTCCTTACAGCAACTTCAAGGTTGGGTGGTCAGTCATTAATTTCTGTTAAATGGCCTTACATGGTATGCATTAATTATTAATTCATCTTTTTCCCTAGAGAATGATTCCTAGAGAGAACCTTGGTCTTGTTGTTTTGCTGTTTGGTTTGTTGTGTATTTGGTTATTAAAACATTTTTTGGTTGAATTATATATATCTTCTGCTTGATAGCAGAGGAGTCCAGCATATGTTAATTAATTATGTTAAACCAAACTATGCAATTTGATATCTTTCAGCTTGTTCTTGTAAGAAACTCCTGTAGTTTCATGTCAACCATTTCTTCATAGTTCACATGTTTACTGTTGTGGATTTGGTGAATGACTCTACATGGTCCCAAGTTTTATATAAACTCATTGGGCTGTAAGCAATAGATACAAATACAAACAAACCATATATTAACCTGCATCTTCTGCCAAATCCTTGCTACAAAATGATAGTCCTGGCTGCTACCTGACTCTTCTTTGTTCTACTTTGAATTTGAGCTCTCTTGATGAGGCTTTTATGCCCCACATGCCTTGTTTTGAAGTAAACCTTTTCATACATGTTGGAGAAATGATGGTTACAGCTTCAATATTATTGTTTTCTGCAAAGCATTTTGATCATTACTTATGAACTGTTACCACATTATCAAACATCAGAACAATGTTAAAGCGTGATAATAAGTGAAATGTTTTAAGGAAGTCCCTTTCAATTTATTCAGTTTATTTTTAGTCTAGACTTCTTTGTAGATGATGACATCTTGGAATTTAGCTGGATGTCAACGTCTCTCAATGTCATAGTTGAGCTGAGAGCAATAATCATGTGGTTTTGGCAAGCTTAACCATAATGAAGTGATACAAAGGTCTCTTTCAATAGCTCCATTATGTTCATTTGGTGATAATGAAAGCTTAAGTCAGAGAGAAAAAATATCTCCCAGAGGATCCCAAAAACTAATCCATATTCAGTTGACTCCAGGATTTCACAACACGAGTTGAAATGTGGATATAAATTAGCAGGAATTTCTGCCTAATTTGGTTAATTGCCTAATCTTGGGGCTGAACCTGGCCCTGACAAAATGTGTGTAGAGTAAACGCTCATATAACAACCAAACCACCAACTGCATCCCACCAAGTATGTCAATATAAGCTGATTGGATCATCCCTCTCATTTTGAACCCACTCTGTGTCACCCTGCCCATCTCTCCCAGCTGCTGCTCCAAGCCCAGGTGCTGTTGCACTGACTAACTCATGGATCACAATCAGCCCCCTCTTTCAACCCAGCAACATCCCTGTCAGTCTCTTCTGTCTCCCCAGGGCTCAGTCTGATCCCATTCCAGCCATCACACTGACTACAGCTGCCCCTGGCGCCGCATTGGAATTGGATGGTCTGATGACTAGTGCGAATGGTCGATAACTGTCCCTGCAATGTGCACAAGACAATGAAACTTACATCTCTGGATATAATTCTGTGGTAGCAGCGTATGGTTGGTTTTGCAAACAAGACAACAGAGTAAGAAAGATGCTAACAAGATACAAAAGCAGTTCATTTGGGCATCTCTTTATCATAATGCTCTAATGCCCTTCAAATAGGGAGGATGAGCTTTTGTGCACCAGGCATAGACACCAATGGGTTAACTAATGATGGCATTAGTGTGTGTGTAGGTGTGTGAATGAGTGCGCTTACGTGTGTGTGTGCCTTTGCGCGTTAGTGTCTGTGTACTATCATTTGTGTGTATATGTGTGTATGTGCCTTTCACAGGTGATCAGTCAAGGCTATCCACTCAGTCCTTCTCTTGCAGCCCCCTCATTACAGCCCACTATCTCCTCTAAACACCTGCAGCCCCACAGCCCACCTTCAGCTCCTGGGCCCACACGCTGCCTCTTTTTGTCCCAGCGTAGAAAGAGCCTGCCCATCACATCAATCTACTGCACTGTTTATATTTATGTACAGGAGAGAGGCTAAAAAAGGCCCCTCTTACTGTGGGCTTTATTGACTAAGCATTAAGCGGACATTATCAGGCGATAGCCTAGTTATTTATGAGGTGGTGATAAAGGCTGCAGGACTGAGTTATGTGAGAACCAGGAGCAGGATGAAAGCTGCTCATACAGCAGCACTGATACCCAACACTTGACTCTCTCTGTCTGGGTAGAGAGGCACAGCAAATGCGCCAAACGGAGCTGAAACACTCAAGGATTTATGGGCGGTAAATTTATGCTCTCCATAGGTCAAACGAGGGGCTGTTTATCTGGGTTTCATTGTCACTGTCCTCGTGGCATGCGCTGCAGGTACTGAAATTTTCATATTTGCCTTAGGCGTGCCGCCAAAGAAGGAGGGGGGATCTCTAGGTGCAGTATTCCATTGACCTTCTGAACTTAGTTTTGAATTTTCAGAGCAACACAGTGCTCATGCTTTTGAGATGTTGACATAAATTATGCGTGACAGAACACACCCCTCCTTAACTGTGCATGTTGAATACTTGTGTATTCCAGTGGTATGCAGTAACCTTGCCCAAGAGGTCTGTGGCTCTCTTTGACATTAAGTGGGAGGGTTGCATTTGTGGCTACATACCATAACTACATAAATATTTAGATTTTGTTATATGTATAAGATATGTATTTGTAATATAGAGCCTGAAGCACCTCTGTGTTTTGTGTCACTTGTATCTCCCCTGTCTGCACACACAGCTACAGTATACACATCTTCGTGCTCACACATTTGTAGCTTACATGGATCTCAAACATACACTGTCACCCAAATTTTGAACATACATTCATCCTCACCTCTGTATACTGTACACTGTACAGCACCATCTTACCCAGCCAAAGCCATCTTTCTCCTCAATAAACCAGGTCAACAAACAAAAAGCAATTATGTTGGGCAGCTGCCGCCTGGGAGTGGGTAATTACAGTGCAGTGTGGACAGCTTCATTCTAAACAGGTACTAAAAGCATCATTAATCATCCTCCCTCTGACGCCTTGCCCTGGTCATGTGACACAGGCTGCTGATGAGCTGGGGAGGGGGGATCCGCCTTAGGGGGGAAGGAGCAAGACCTGATTGGCTCCTTCCAGAAGTCCTTTTAGAGGTCAACCAGTCAGCAGAGATGACCTGCCAATGACCTTGTATCACTTGACCCCTGAGGGCCCAAGGGTCACTCTCTCATATCAGTTGGAGAGCAGGCAGTGGAGAGGCAGGAGGGAAGACGAATGACATGGAGAGACGAAAGAAGAGGAGAAGAATGGCACGAGGGTAAAGGGAAGGCACACAGAAGGTTTGTAGGGAGAAACACTGGGAGGGGTGAAGATGAAAAATAAAACAGTAGGCGTGAGGTTTGATTGAGCACCTGGTCTTTCCCTTTTGCATAAAATGGCTGATGAAAAAATGTGTTTTTATAGCAGCAAGGCCAGTCCTGATGGTTGCTTCATCCCTACCCCCTCTTTCTCTCTCTCTCCTCCTTTCC
Source organism: Siniperca chuatsi (assembly GCF_020085105.1). Classification (NCBI taxonomy): domain Eukaryota; kingdom Metazoa; phylum Chordata; class Actinopteri; order Centrarchiformes; family Sinipercidae; genus Siniperca; species Siniperca chuatsi. The sequence goes on along the minus strand of NC_058051.1, from coordinate 17,077,815 downwards.
CTCGCTCCCTTTCTCCCTATCCATTGTCAAGCTGTCCTCAGGTTGGCTAAAAGGTTGATTACATCATCTGAATCTAATTAGTGAGGAGCACAAAACATATGTATGTTTGTTTTTCTAATGTTGATTGGTCACTAGTGTAAACAACAAAATGGCCAGAGATTGCGAAATGTGAACACAGCCTTCCAAATCAATTTAATAATACACATTTCCACAGAATTATTTGCATATGGCGCCCCTACACATTCCTGTGTTCCTTTATGAAATACAGCCAAGATGGCACCTGACAGAGACTTGATTGAGAAAAGTTCATGAACTGCTCCCTCACTGAGCACAGACACGGATGGCTGATTGACAGATGAAACACAAAGAGACATCTGAGTGCCAACGTCCTCAAACCGGTACCCATCCCCTTCTCCTCTGTCCCCCCTCCATCTCACCCCTGCAGCCCCGCCCCTTCAACCCGGCTCCCCTTCTCCTCTCTCTCCATATGTCTATGAATCTGTCACTATGGCAACCTCACCCCAGGGGAAAAAGAGGAGGGGGTTGCCTTCGTTCAGACAAATAAGCATCGCAGGGCTCATTTATGATGGTTTGTTTAGGGATTATAATACACTGATGAGAGGTCAAAATGTGTGTACTTGCACACATGTTTGGAAATAAGAGTGTATGTTTGAGCCTATTCATAAGACTGTGTGCAGCATCTTGCTGAGCATATGTGGTAAAGCTGCACTGTAAACATTTTGGGAGGAAAAAAATATAAAGAAAACATGTATTTATTAAAGTCTTTTCATATCATACACTACAAGTTTCATGAAATGCAAATGAAATAACAAAAATCTTGTCAGCCAGAAGAGGATATTTTCAATGATATTGCAATTTTCCTCAGGACACAAACTGAAGAGAGCACATGCAGCATACCACCACAGCACCAGTGCCATCAAATCAGTGGATTATATCAATGGCATCATTAGCATAGCTGATCCTAGGTTATAGCTGATGTCTCAGATGCAGTATCAGCAAACTCTGTAAAGGCTCATTCCATTGTTTCCTTTCCCTTTATGCTTGTCTGCAACTTCTGAAAGGGCAATCCAAACTAGTGAGTAGACAGAGTTGCATGGGAGAGGTCAGACAGGCTCCACACAATCAGATATGTAGCAGGGCCACCTTGGCTGATTTTACTGATGCTGCATGATGCCACAGGGAGATACTGTATGCACTGTACACGATGGTGTCCCGCACTGCTCCGACACACAGAGCACCAGATGTCTCAGGAAACAGGGAATTTTCCTGTGCAACAGACTTGCAACCTTGACGCAGTTTCACCTCTGCGTGCACCCCTTTTCACTCTTTTTTCCCCCTTTCCTCCCATCCTCATGATACCTTACATTGACTCAAAGCCCCCACCCCCCTTTCAAGAGCAAATTTCCCTTTGCAGCCAGAAGTGCTGAGTGCTACTGTTTGCTTTGTACACAGAAATTCGCTGAGGCTGTAAGCTGTCCCCAAACATCTGCTCCCTGGAGTGGAGCAGGAGAGGAGACGCAAGGACTGGATTGGTGTGCATGTTGTTCAGTGTAGCATTAGAATGTGTTATGTATGGATTTGTATGTGTGACTGCATGCGCATGTGAGTGAACAATTATTCAAATAGGTGTTTTGTATCTTTTTTGAGCACTTTATTAGTAGCACCTAGGAAACAAAACACATATTTGTGTAATTGTACACAGGGCATCCAAATATGCAGAGGCACACACACACAAAAACAGGTGCACTTCATTTCAACTTTCTTGACGTACAAATTGTTTGGTAGTCAAATACGTGAATGAGCCAGATCAAAAAGACTAATAGTGCATGAAAGTCTTTGCAAACAAAGAAAAACAGTAAAATCAGACGAGCAGAAAATCTAAAAGGGAGGAGAACATTCAAATGATCTGTAATTACAACAACAACTGAGCTATCTATACGTGCTTCACATAGAGTTTAGAGAGCTTAACTTGATCAATTGATTTTGTTCCCCTGAGCACCAGTGAGGATATTACATGCATATTATGCATTAAGTTAATTTTAGGTCAACTTAGCATTAATTACAATCAGCACAGAAGGAACCCACTTATATGTGTTAATTTAAAATGTAATGTAAGATATTCTGCAGCCACATATGTTCTCTCATTGCTCATGTCGCACAGCGCTCCTCAGGAGAACTGTAACAGCTGCCCACATCAGGTAACTTGCAATAGAAGACAATACAGAAGAAAATAGAGACTGTCAATGGCCTCATTCATCATGAACTAATACATCACTGGTTTTAGTTTGATATCTCAATTAGAGTGTTTTATCAAAAACATGTAGCAAGTAACTTCACTTTTACAAATAATGTTTGAGCTATTGTACTTCATTATAAACATGTTTCTTATTGATTTAAATGAATGAGTCAAATAAAGTAGATTTTGGAATGAATTTCAGTTTGAGAAATTACCGCTGTAAAGGAAGGGACAGAAAAATAAAGGTGAAGAAAATTCTAACTTGTTCAATGTCATGACTGTTCCTACCTGTGGCAGCAATACATTTCGAGCTGAGTTATTTAGGTTTTATTTTCCTTCCATTTGCCATGTGTTTGCTTTCACACATAAGCACAGCACAGCTGTCAGTCTTGTGAACCAACCGTACATCTTCAGGAAGGAATTACAGAGGAGCACAAATTCATCAGAGTAGAGTCACACTCAAATGCTTTCGAACTAAATGTCAGGTCTGAACAAACAATGCGGTTCGCCTTTCATCAATTGAGAGGCAAATGCTGAAGCTGCCACGGAATTAAATTAAAGTGATAGTTCACCCAAAATAAATCAACTCTTTCTTTTCACCTTCACCTCATCCCTATAATTCAGATTAAGTTTTTTTCCTCTACATATTTTCTTGCAACTTTTTTAAATTGTTGTGAATCTATTATACAGCAGAAACTGTGATGAAGTAAGTTTGGATTTTATAAAAACTCTGAGTGCACACCTGCTACATGCATCCTCTGTGCACATTACAACCTGTAACTTGAAGCCCTGTGGCAAGGGAACATATTTGCACAAGATGATAAAAGAGTTTCTAATAAGGTCAACCTAACACACTTCTCAGTAGGAACAGTGGACATGAAAGACCCATTTTTATATTCACAGGCTTTATCATCACATTTCATCATCATCCTCATCCTCATAACCTTCACAAGTGCACACTTATTTGCATTAAAACAAGATGGACACATTTGATGTTTTTGTTAAACATTCCACGTTGTACTATTTTGTTTAGAGTAATGGTGTGTATTTTGTTTAAATGCAAATTTAAAATAAATAAAGCATGGGTTCAACACATTTTTAGTCTAGCTTGCAGGTAAAATCATTCATGTCTATTACAAATAAAACTTTTAAATGTTTGTACTGTCGAAAGCTCCTCTGCAGACCTTTAAGTTTGACCTTTTATTCCTTTCTAGCTTTCAGTTAATATTAATGAGATGAACATCATAAAAGATATTGTTGGGAGGGGGATTAATGTCTAAATTCTTTCTATATAATTCAAGCAGATATGCCTGAAATAAATAAGAAGAGGGCATGTAATGGATAGTTGTTCTAAATTTTGTTTATGCTGGCTCTGACATGGAATCATATTAAGTGTTAAGTATGCTTCAGTAACTTTAATTTTTCAACTTTGCTATTAAAAATAGGTCCGTAGTTCATATCCAAAAACCTATTGGGTGAAAAGACTCTTTCATCCAGTTTATAAAGTGAGTCAGGAGCATATTTTTTGGCTTATTAAAATACAAGATAGGGCAAAAATTAGGTTAGCTCTAGGTGTAGAAAAAAATGCATTATGTGGCCTGGTATGGAATTATAATATGAACAATTATCATATGGCCTAGTCGCCCCTCTATTTAGCTCGATGAAATATTATTGTGTGGACATAGAGACCCACCACCAGAACAAAAGCGTTCGGAGTTGTTGGGGGGAAAAAAGAGAAAGCGAAAGAAAGAAAGAAAGAAAGAAAGAAAGAAAGAAAGAAAGAAAGAGAGAGAAAAAGCTCAAACTTCGAGGTCACCCAAATTAATGGTGCATCTTTCTCTCTCTGAGCCGCTGACCGGGTCAGCGTTGTCCCAAGGCAAGACAAAGGTCAAGAGGTGAGAGGTGAACTCTGGTGTAACTGCATATATTAGCTTGGCCTTGCAGCCTTCATGTCCACGCCTGCGCCCTGCAGAGGTACAACTGTCTAATTATTATATTATTAGTATTTTATTTACACGCCAAATTCCTATGAGGAACGGACCTAATTAATTAATGTTGATTCTAGCTTTTTTTTATTTCTAAGCGACAACACCCAGCTGCTTTAAGTTTAATTCCTTTGTTGTCATTAATATCATCTTTGGATTTAGTAACCTTCATATCCGGTGCAAACACCGCTAATTGAAAGCTAAACAAAAATATTCCCTTACATAGAATTAACATGGCTGATGGCCCATATCTTGATATTAGAATAGACATTAACATGACAGAAACTCATTGTGATAAGAGGGAGCATAACAGTGTTTAAGGGCCGAGTTTACAATCATTTACTTTATATGAGATGAGATGTGAATCTGGAAGGAATATTTAGCTGCTCGAACTGCTGGGGCCACACAATTTATTGGTTGATCTGCAAAACAGCACAGACAGCGTTTTATTGTCTGCTCTCCCGCATGAGTGTTCAAGCTAAATTATCATTTTCTGATGCATGTATTGGGGTAATAAAAGACACAACAACTCCCGACCGTGATGCTTCTACATTCCATTAACATGCAGTTACAGATGCATGCAAACGCTCCCAGATTTGTACCTCAAATAGATGGATCACCACGGATCAATACTCCTAATACGAGCGGTCAATAAATCTATTAGTCAATTATGGCATTTAAATTTCTCCGTGGACGAAGGATAATGAAAACCTTAAAAGCGGACAAAATATAGGCCTTACAACATTAAAGCAGCATGAAAGCTCTGCTAAATTAGGCTGATGATTATCTGCTAACACATCACGTTACAGATGTGCTTTGTCTACAACAGGTGCATCTGGCTTTTTCCTAAAGTGTGGGCTGTCAGAGACAAACAGCTTTTTAAAGAAATTGAAAAAGAAATCTAAATGCTAAATGGAACATGAATTGATTAAGAAAGCGACAGTGTGATTTGGTGGAGTAATTAGTAAAACTTACTAAAAATATATTTCCTTTCTTATTATCAAATGTAGACCTTAAATAAATAAAAAAAAATCATAATTTGTGTTATTTTAAACAAAACCAGGAAGCACGCGTCCTGTAGAATAAATATATATTAAAGTAAAGCCAGTTCCTGAATACATTGCACAGAATAAATAAACAAATAGTCTGCCACAGTTTCTATGGACAATTAATATAATTTTGTTTCTTCGTTTACACTGTGTAGATAGGAAATTTTAATATTCAAATCAGGGCGCCAGTCTAAAGCCGGGGAGGATGACGAATTGTTTTGACCCGTTCTTGCATGAAGAAACTTGCCATTGCGCTTCTTGCATCCATCCAGAATCCATCGTGGTAAGCAAATAAAGGCGAAGCCTGATTGAAACCGATGCAAACTGGAATCAAAACATCTGCTCACGGGCGCCCTTTCTGTGTAACGCATGATGCAGCTCCTGCGGCTCAGGAGTTCAGGGTCAGGTGCTTCGGCGAGGACGGTCCAGGAGAGGGGCAGGTGTCCAGAGTGTCAGCGTGTGAGTGCGGTGCCGCCGGCCCCGGGTCGGAGAGCAGCCCGTCTCTCTGTAATTTCTTCTGCTTCATGCGTCTGTTTTGAAACCAAACTTTCACCTGCGTCTCGCTGAGCTGCAGGGCGCTGGCGACCTCCACCCGCCTGGCCCGCGTCAGGTACTTGTTGAAGTGGAACTCCTTCTCCAGCTCGGTCAGCTGCTTGGTGCTGAAGCTGGTCCTCGGGGCCCCGTTCGCCGTGGGATGGCCATCCGTGCAGATGCTGCTGCTTCCAGCCTCCACAGCACCGACTCCCGAGCCAACAATACTGAACCCACAGGTCATGTGCATCCTGGCTGGGAACAGAGGACATGAAAACAGTCGTCAGCAAGATCAATGAGGTTACCCACAAAAGAAGCACAAAACCCTTCTGAATAAAATTATCCACGGCCATGTCCAGGAAATAAGATGAAAAATTATTCCAGAGTTGTAACAGGAAAAATAATATATAATAAACTTTGGTCAGTGGCATTTATATGTAGTTATAACTTTTGTATAAATCCTCAGAAATTAAATAAAATATTTATTATAGATCTATCTGATACTGGCCTGGTAACTTGTGTAATAATGAGGAATATAAATGAATAAATAATCACAGGTTTGTTTGATTCTATAGAAATGAGGTAAACAAATATTCAAGCATACAATAAAATGATTTCCAAGAAACTTATTTGTAGGAATTGGCCCCGTGCCAGTTTGTTGATTTAAAGTCTGAGCCCGGGAGCCATTTTTCTGTCTGTGTATCAAAGATGTATTTCACCGAGTTATCAATTTTAGCAATAGCATATAGGCACACTGCAAAATCTTTTGGTGCTGCAAAACAGGTGGATGGGGAATTGTGTGGTATCTACAGGCGTGGACATAACAGAAACTCCTGTACAGTATAATGCAAACGCTTGCAACAACATCACAAACTACAGCCTGAAAAATGAACAGAGTTTTGAATCAACACCCCTGACTCTGAACAATTTGAACGTTTTCACATTTATATTGTAAAGGTGTTGCTTTTAATGTGTGTGCTAGACAAGTTCAACAAATAGTATTGCATATTGCAGATATGCAGAAAAGTAGTCAGAGAAGTGTTTGGCCATTCAAAACAACTTTGTAGCGTTTACAGTCCATTAACTGAATTCATCAGAATCATTAATAAGTTGCCTTCAGGCCTTTCTGTGTCAATGACAGTTTAACAGTTTACAAATCCTTTCAAACACTGCATTAATGACAAATGTCTCCATTTTTTCCTCTGAGGTTTCTGGGTCACACATTAAAGTATCATCTGTGCTACTTATGTGCAATGAATGACAGGAACCGCAGCTATATCTTGATTTTTCATTGGTGACATTGTGGGCAAGTCGTCAGTGTGTCTTTGCCTCTGAGAAAATGTGCTGCTGCTGCATAATGGAGTCAGTGTGCCAGGTGTAGAGCAATGTCTCCCACCACAATTCATAGGGAGGGAGGTTAACAGGCCTCTAGCCACTTGGAAAAGCATAGCAGATGGAAAGGTCAGTTATAGGATAAATGTCGACATCTGTGTTTTAAGAAAATGAATGTCAAGGTAGCTGAGCCTGCGAATTAGAGGGCAGTGAATATGAAGAACCAATACAGAGGTACTGTACGTAATTATGAACTTCAGCTTTCAGGAGTGCAAATCACATGCACATTCTGATTAATGGCTCCAAAGATAATAGAATTGATGCCGGCCAGAAGGCATAAAAGAATCAAACTAAATATTTGAGGAATGACTTGCACGCTTAAAAATAGCCAGCCAGCAAAGGCAATGGAAGGGCCTTCCAAGACAAGGAGAGGGAAAAGAAGAAAAGGGATAGATCGATACACATTGCCTCAGTCATCTGGGCATCCAGCCCACAGTAATTCAGGTGCTGTCAAAGCATAATTGAAGAATGACGCACTGGGAGTATATACACTGAGCCAGGAGATCAGGTTACTGCAGGTCTGTGGAGGCCTTTCAACATGGAAGAATACTTTGGTTAGTGCCAAAACCAATACAGCCTCCACAAGAAGGTATACTTTCACTAACGACTCTTTTATAAGTTACACAGTAGCGCTAATGAGTTACTCCTACATATGATCCCCTTCAGAGAGATACAGAAAGAGGTTACTAACAGTACTGCGAGGAGATGTCTTTGTGTGTGTGTGTGGGCGGGTGTGAGAAAATGGCTTTCTCAACTGCATGGATTTAGATCTGATGAGTGGCTAATGTGTTTTATGAATAAAATGACTCCTAGGCCAATCGAAAGTGTTGTTTTCACCTTTTGCCTCCCTCACAGTGGCATCATCAGAGAAATGTTTGCCCACTAATCTAAATTCTGAAGCAGGTGCAAGTGGGTCATCAAAAGCTAGAAACTGTAGTTTGTTTGTTTTTTACAACATTGCAATATTTATGACAAATCAATGACACCTATTGCTTCTCTTACAGCAGCATCTTGAGAAAAATGTTTATAGGCATGCAAATGCACATCACTACCCACTAATCTGAATTTTTAAGGTTTTATTTGTCAGTTGTTGCTTGCTGCATCATGTAACATTGAAATATTCTAAGGTGTCACCTTTTGCCTCTCTACCCCTGCCTTATTTAGAAATTGTGGTTAGTTTAGTGTGTTGCATCATTCAACACTGCTGTCAAATCTTGCAGAGGATCTCAGGCCTTTTACCACAAACAGTCTGTGGTAATGACCAACCTGCATCTTTGGTCACTGAACATTTGGGTCAGCAGCAGGCTCACAGCAGACAGAGATTGTGCTGTTTGCATGAAAAAAAAAAGACCGGACCACCATTGTAGTAAATCTTCATCCGTGTAAAATTTATGAAACTCGACCCAAGTACAGTGGTCAGTCAGTCAACTGACATTATTGATCAAATGAAGGATCTATATAAGATACTAATAACTCACATAAAACTGAGGATTGATAGGCATTTTTCACATTAGTAGACTATCTGTATTTTTTTTAAGCCTGGGATGTGTATCCTTCTGTGGGCTCTCTGCCCGGGACTCATCAGTCAGGGAAATGATGATCTGTGACAGCAATTATGTTAAAAAGGTGGACACATGTAAAGGTGCTGCAAACTGAAATCAATACACAAGGGCTTTCATTACAAACAGACAACTAATCAATACTCAGGGAGCACTCCAGCTTACAACAGTAAGTTTTACTCAACTTCCTGTGCGTTTCTGCATTATTTAAAGGCTATTTAAAGGCTACTGGTCTGTAAGGGCAACAGTTGATCATTTTCTGGGTTGAATATACACTTTGGCTAAGCAGGCCTTACTGTACTTCACCCTCCTTGTGTGTACAGTGTAAATCCTGCTTGTAACAGTGGGTGGAGCGAAAACGTTAAATAACCTAACAGACATTAACATGGAACCGTTAAGGAAATAGTAACCGAGTCCTCATGTGCATATTCAAATGTGGCGTCGAGTAAACAGCTAGTGCTGCCTTTCAAACGTTTCGATCTGCTTTAAAAAGTGTGTGTGTGTGTGGGTGGGGGGGATTTTTTAAATGTTAATTCAACTTTAGTTTGTTGGTGACGGAGGAAATTGTGCACGCTGACGCACAAAACACGTCAGCAATTTTTTTTTCCAGCTTGAAGAGAAAACTTCGACCAAACTTTCCCAACTATGAATGAAAGTTATGCAAAGCTTAAAATTAAACATAAACACATTTATCCTGAATAAATGTATGTCTCAAGGCTGCTTTATCCCTCCTCTCGTGCTCAGTCTCCCTTGGCAAAAACTTACCCGCCCGGTGCTGACTCCTCTTCACTCTCATCCACTCAAAAGTTTTACTGTTTACATCCATATCAGCCACATTACAGTCCGAGCCAACGGAACTCCCCACGGCGACGTGAATCTCGGGGCCATTTTGTGAGTAGATTTGAATTTGCTCTGTAAGTGACCCAAAACCGGATTGTAGCGGTTCGTTGTTATTTGATGCGCTGTATCCGCGTCCTGGAGAGCCCTGCCCCTGCGCCCTGCACCGCCACGGGACACAGGACGAGTGGGGGCAGGCCGGTGTCGAGAAGCCCTCGAGAGGCTCACACGGTGGAGGAGGAGGAGGAGGAGGAGGAGGGCTGTCCAAAAAGGTGCACAGAGTCAAACTGTTGGAAAGAGTTAAGTACCGGGGATGCGGAGTATTAAATCCTGAGGCAAGTTCAACCTCCAGTTTCCCCTCCTCATCACGACTGCCGAGTTCAGGATGAGCCCTGCAGTCCAGGTCCTGGTTTATGACCTCTTTTGCTCGGCAGCAGCCCGTGAACAGAGGGCTACTTTCCCCTTCGGCCGTTAACTCTTGATAGGAAGTCATTATCACCTCTCTCCTGCATAATCATTGGACGGGGTTTCACTTCATGCCCGGCCTCTCATGCAGCCAGTAACGCATGGCCAGGCGGCTGGACGACCGCGGGGACATTCCTCAGAGGAGAAACAGCAGTCCCTGATTGATGGAGATGACGTGCCCTCCTGGTCTCGGCCAATAGCTGGACATCTCTGTCATCAGAGAGGACAACACTGATTAAGCCGCGCGAGCAAGTTGTGAAACTCACTTCAGGTTAATTTTTAAATGTCGAGTGGCATCATGCAGGCCATAGCAAAAACTACAAACATCCTTAAACGCAACAAGGAAGTTCATCATCATTACACTGAGGGCCTTCGTGAGCCTCTCACCTATGCAGACAGGTAGGCTATGACGTCAGACATGTTAGTATCATACACAGTTTTTGGGGCCTCAAGAGAAATGCGTTTTGGGTCAAATTCTGGTATTTTGATTATTTTTCACGACAACAATGAACACTTCTTTTTGCAAAAGCTGAATTAACATAATATAGACCTATTGATGTAGCTAATGGATTATGCAAATTTGTGAAGGCTTCTTGAAAACCCGAGGCCCTCTTTAGCAAAGGGCTTAGGTCATGTGAAAGGCACACTTAATGGGTTCAGAGGTCGTGACAGCTGGTATTTAGAAGTTCAGTGGCAGCAGATTTGTAATTAGCCTCGAACAAATACAAAAATGCCTCCGAGCGTAGATCAAGAAGTTGTAACTGACAGAGAGGACATGTTCATGCCAGGTTAAACTAGCTCGGCTGGAATAGCTGGTCCCTCCGCCAAAAAAAATAGAGCGTGTTCGTTTATGCTTGCTAAACAGAGTACAAAAATCTGTTTTTAGGACCTTTTTTTCCTCCAACACATCTGCGTGTGTTTATTCAGGAATGAATCACCGTGCAAACAACGCTACATGCTGCTAGTTAAACTTGAGTGACAAAAACAAACAGTAATTCACTCCCAAACTACATGCACAGATGAGTTGAAAATAATACATACAAGTCCAGGGCTGTTGGGCCTACACTGCTCTAAAAACAAGCATGCAAACAACTGAACTGGCCTGTGTTTTGGTGCAACAGTAGGTATACAAGAACACAGCCAGTGTTTTCACCTCCAGTACAGAAGTGAAAATGTCAAGGAGCTCCACAGTGCAGCACACGTCCCGTCCCCCCCCTCAAGTCTGGTGACCTACTTTCAGATACACACAACACTGTGTGTCGTTCAGCCTGCTCGCATACATTTAAAATAACGGGAATTAATAAAGCTAATAATATTCTGATGTGCCAATGTTAATGTCCAATCTCCATCTTGAATTGTTTTGCCGATGGAGTCGTCTATTTCCAAGAAATCCAACAACTGCAAAGACACGCGAAACTTTAATAAATTAGCCTGGTTCATTTTAAACTCGCAGCTGCAGTCTTGTTTCATGTGATTGGCTTAGTCGGTGTACAAATTATCACTGAAGACGAGCAGTGATGTTGGCATTATGTTGAAAACTAGCATACATTTAATAATGTAGGCTATTATTTAGAATGCATTGGAATTATTTATTTTTCCTGTACTACTTGAGATCACACATTTCATATGTTGTTAATTAAAAGTAACAATATGCAGATTATTATTATTATTATTATTATTATTATTATTATTATTATTATTATTATGTTATTCATATTTCTGTGTCAGATAACTACAAAACTACCACCCGTGATATTTAATAAAAACCTAAACTTAAAACAACAGTCTTACTGTTCTTAATGTTTAATTTTAACAATAGTTCCTATGTCTTTTAAGTCTGCAGTAATTACAAAATAATTCAGCGTAATGAACAAGTTCTAACTGCATTCTTACAACACAGAAATATGGTCCCAGCTGTGGGAGTTAATGGGATTCTACAGGCAGCGATGTGCTGAATGACTGAGTGCAATATATCCCTTCTCTCCATGCATTTGCAGGGAGCACTGATCCATCTTCATGTCAGCTCGGAGGTTACTCAGGGTTCACGCGCTAGCTTGTTTCTCTCCTCCACACTCAATAAATAAATCTCTGCAGCTTTCTGTTTACCGCCTGAATATAAATTTGTTTGCAGTCGATCGAAGACCTGTGCGGAGGTATTAGAAATTGTATTTCTGTAATGGCTTTCAGCGGGGGGTTGCAGACAGGGGAAAAGAAGAAGAGAGGAAAAAAAACAGGTGTGAGCAATCTCTGCTCTTCCTCTTATGCAAACGATTTTTTTTTTAAATGCAGCAGCCTCAGCCTATTACAGCCCTCGGACTTATTCAAATTACATTTAAAACCAAGTAACCTTTTTATCTTGTAGGACAAGAACAGCAATCCCTGTTTGTTCCCAGAAGTGCCATATGTTTGATTAGCATATCTGAAGTGTTGTTCCACATCACTGCCCAGCACCTTTATGCAACAGAAGTTATATTATCACATAAAACAAAAAAAAAAACACAAGTGATCTTTAGCTGAGGCGCCTTCATCGGGACAGCTTGTATCCCCTAAACCACAAATTCTGCATGAGGAATAAGAAAGAGCATAATCTCACAATTTAGGTGAAATGGATCCTACAAATACAGTTCTGAATTTGATTTCCCTCAAACCAAATCCTGCACCACATTTACACACAGACCAGAAATGTGAATATTCTGCCCCTAACACCCGAAAACCATCCTGTTAAAAGTCAGTGCAGGCGTTTTCCATCATGATCACTATTGTCTCTATTGTTTTGACTGGAGGAGAGGTAAACATGGCAGCACTTGGGTGGCTGTGTCAGGAAGGCAGGAGGAGGGAGAGAATATTGACTGATGCTAATTTGTTTTGCGTCCATGCTCTGATATGTGTCAATAGGCGGTTGAGGCCCTGGGATCAGCGCGCCCGTGCTCGGATTACCTCCGTGGTTTGAATTGAACCCTCATCCTACTGCTGTTGACACCAGACCCTTGTCTAGCCCTCCAACACTGTCAAGCCTCATTATATGTCAGCTCTTGACCCTCACAAGACTGGGAATTAACCAGCGCTGACAGACGACTGTCACCACCAGCCAGAGAGGTCACTGCTGTTAATGCAGTTCCAGGGCGGGAAGATGATAACCATCTATGCCATGTTTATGGAGCCCAGGCTCAGAAATGTGGCATGATGATAGAGCTGTAATATGGCAGAGGGACAAAGAGAAATAAAGCAAGAGCGAAAGGGTCAGAGCAGGGCTGAGGCACAAACAGACACAGATATTCAAGTGTGGCACATTGACCAGTTGAAAGATGGCTATCTATATGATTGATAGAGCATGTCTGTGTTTTTCAAATATTGACATTTTTGAAAAATAGTGATGTCAGAAGTAAGGGTTAGCTTAGTGTATACCCAGCCCACACACAATCTAGGGAATACCACTTGAAAACAAGAAAATCCATCCACTCACGGTGTGAAATTCTAATAATTGCTTGCTTCATCGTTAAATGGTATGAAATCTGTTACAGTACATGAACCATAATCATAAATCCAATGCAACTACTGTGCAAATGGCCAGGGACATTACAGATAACTGCATTCTGCACAGGCTCAACAGTGTGACAATGAAGCAATACCTTGCTAATACCAGGACATTTCAGCAATAGCCTGTAGTATGTACCTCAGCGCTTCGCAGCTTCAGTGAGCCAAGAGGCTTTGAATCGGCAGAATCCCAAACATCATGACAACAAGCCATCAGTCATCTTCCCCCCAAGCTGCTGTGCACACTTGTGTGTTTCCGGAGTTCTTACTGTGGGAAATGAGCAGGGTTAAACATGAAACAGGAGGAAATGTTCATCATTGCAGCACACTCTGTAATATTCCCCCTCACACAGCATTGTTTTCACTGCAGGGTAAGAGAAGGAGTGGTTTTTAATTTTTTTTCGTGCTTAAACATCCCCTGCTTGTTCACAATGCAGATCAGTAGTCTACTGTGCATGCTAATCATGGTTAATAGCAAAATGCTGATAGAAAAATGACACTGTATTAATAAAGCACTAATCTTCTGTTGAGGCTCAGGAAGAAGGATTATTCCTGCAGTCAAAAAAAGAAAAAACCTTGGAAAAGTTTGAAAGTTAAAAGTCTAGATAAATAAGGTATTGGATATTTACAATATCCAATAATGTCTTTCATTTCCCATTAAGCAGCTGTAAGGTTGTTAAAATCACACTGTCTGACAGAATCATATAATCTGCGTCAGCTTCTTCCTGCTCTTCATTGAAGCTATATCATGTTTACACTGAGTGAAATATTCAAACCCAAGACTTTGATTTCCAATCAAATGGAAATATTCTAGATGTCTTGTGCATAATTTTATACACATTTCCCCCAAATTCAGGCTGACATAATTTGTATCTTTGGAAACTTTGGTCTATCCAGTAGAATTTAAAATAAAGTTATCTGGTTTAGTACAACACTTGGCTGCACAGCATGAGTTTGTAATGACTGGACCACTGTTGAATACTAACAGAAAAATTACACTATTGTAATGTTACTGTTTCAGAAATGTTTAGATTTAACAGCTGAAGTTCAACAAGGATTATTCATGCAATCAATAAAATAAAAATGTAACTCTTCTGTCAAATGTCCCAGTTTTAACCCTTGTGTTTTGTTGACATTGGCTTTACTTCCTCATTGTTTGCTGCAACTGCTGTATGTGTAAATATAACTAACATTTGCAAAATGAACCAAATTTTGTTTTCTTTAAATACATTTTGGATTTTCTTCTAAAATAATTAAAACCCAATATGTAGAAAAGTATTGAAGTAGTTCCAGTCGCCACAAACTGGGCTTGCACATGTGACGAATATGACAAAATATGGAAATGACCATGAAGCATAGTTACACACAATTATATGACATGACATATAATAACATATTTTATGTGTTATATTAGCAACGCATCAACAAATATATATTCCTTTTGTTTGTCAAAAAGTCAGCAAAGAAATGTACTGTAATGTTTTGAGTCAATTAGATCACAGGGAGTTATTTGGCATTTGGAAGGTGTAGTGCTCCATAAAAAGTACTGTATTCTGATATATTACCAAAATATTTTCATGCTGCCGATGTTATTATCTTTATTTCCTTTGTTTTCTGTGAGATTTTTCTACACAGCTTTTTATTACTTTTTATTACAACCAGTGCATTGATTAGATTCCGTGTGATAAAGCCATTGGGTGTTAAATACTTCTTGAGTGATCGATAATGGTCAACATGTGACATTTAGCAGGGTGACTGTTGTGATTACAAGTTCATTTATTTAACCGGTGCTCTTCAGAGAGAAAAGTGAGCTCCAGCAGGTGACTCACTCACTGTGCACAGTGCCGTTCACCACAGCTGAGACAGTTTCATCACCAACTTACCTTTTTATTGTCACCGATCATCCTTAACTGGGAAGCATTTAAAATGTCATTGATCTTGATAATGCCGTGCCGTAATATGACAGTAACAGTTGTTTGAGATTCAGGAAGTCAAATTTCCAAGATTGATGAGACGTAGCAGTTGAGTTATAATCCATCTACCTGAGTAATGCTCAGGCTCTGTTCCATGTGAAGGAGCAGACAAATAAATAAAACCCATAAAGGTGACACAGGAAATTGATACTTAACAATCATCTTGAGCAACAAGCACCTGGAGAGACTGGTGGGCAACAGTTACTACTGTGGAGGGAAAAGGCTGAGAAGGTTAATAGGTCATAAAAAGAACAAAACCTCCTAAAGGCCAGGCATAAAAGTTCAGGGTTTTGCTCAACAATGGACCAAAGTATTGCATGTAACAGTAACACTTTGGGATGGTTTTACTTTTCTTATTTTCATCATTCAAATAATTCAAACAAAATAATTTAAAAGGAAACCTGAAAATCATAATCTTTAATATTGTGTTTGTCCCATTTCCTTTGTAAGAGTAGATGTTGCAGTCTGACCCATAAGGTTGTGTCAAATTCCAAAATGTTAAAGGATTTATTCAATTCAGAACTGTCAGCCTGTCATGCAGCACACATGCACAGCAGCCTCTGTTGTTGTCATGAACTTGGGCAGGCCAGAGTAACTGTGGAAAAGGTTATGGCAACTTTGAGGGTTTTTATCCTGAACTCTCAGAACACAGTGAGGCGCAGAGCAGTGCTACAATGCAAGTCCATCGAAATTAAAACACATCATGCAAATCTTCTCCATCATTTATTCTTTGTCCGCGTGGCTTTTTTCTGGTTTCCTTACATACAGTCCATTGATCAGTCCTGTGACCTAGAAATCACCATGGACTACGTATACAAAACAAAATAACCAGCATCTTTTTTTAAATACTTTTTTACAAAATACCACATTTCTTCCTAGTGGATACAGAAATTTACAAGAGAATATAAATGGCCATAAATACAAAACATACAATATTACAACAAACCTTTCAAAATATTCTTTAGCAAATACAATCATTGATGGGTAAAAAGGTTGAATCTCCATTTTTCAAATTCTGTAGAATTTGCTGCTTTGTTTTGAAAAATGGAGATGCAACTCTTTCGCCAAAAACATGTATAGAGTGTATCACACAAGAGTTGTGTGACTTAAGTGTGTTTTTATGGTATTTGTACATTTTGTATTTTTGTCTATGTATGTATTGTACATAAACATATTCTGTCAGATCTGTTGTTTTACATTCTACATCATTTTGCAGGTGTTTTATGTCTATACTGTTTCATGACAGAATAAACCCAAATGTAACTTCAACAATGACTGTGTTTTGAAGCATACCAGGTTGTTTAAAAGATACAGTAAATGCATGCAAAGTTGGGTTTCTCAATTGGTTTTGTCTTGTGATGGGCTTCCTAAACTTTACCTTGTATTCTGAATGTGTTTAGGTTCCTAAGTGATTGACTTTGTACACATGAATTGTTCCATGAGATGCTGTTTTATGGTTTCAAGTTTGATGTCATTGATGGAAACATTTGTTTTTCGTTTAATGAAAAAAGTCTGTTGTATATAATAGTTAATTGCAAGCTTGTACTTCCTCTATACACGTGGGGGATGATTCCTTAATCACTATATAATGAGTAGGACATCACTCTGCTTGTGCTCTGATGAAGGCTTGTTTGCCATCCTCTTAATAGATACATAAATTGTGAATAAATAGATGGCAAACTAAGGCCTCAGTATTGAAAGATGTTTTTGTGCTTTTGGAGTACGTTTGTCCCAGTTTATAAAATGTTGTGAAGTGTGACAGTCATTGGCATTAATTAGTGGTGTAAATAAGTACATATATGGATTGTGGTGTAAGAAAACAAAAAACAAAAACAGTTGATGAAGACTAAAGCCAAAGAATCCCCAAAGTACTGTATAATTGGTGAGAGAAAAGGGTCCTCAATGGGGCTTTAAGAGTGTTTTTGGGAACTCTGATGGGTTTAGGAGCCTCTGACTTAGCTCACCAACCAATCAGAGATTAAAGAGGCAGAGCATACACACCAATAAGAGCAGGGGCTGTCACATAGACATTTATTATTATTATTATTATTTCTTTCCTCTGATCCCCATATAATGTATGGAATTACCACGTCATGACATAAGACTCCAGTAGACACCAGCAGCTTACTGTGATGATAATATGATGAGCTTCAGGCTTTGCGTTTGTTGAATGCAGGGGCAAATGTTTTGTAAGATACTTAAAGCAGCACGTCTTTGTTAAGGACACAGCAGTTTTGTTTTCATGGCAGCTTAAGAAAAGTCTCGATGCATAGAACATTTTTCAACACTAACCCCAAAATCAGTTTCACAACAGCTGCAAATGGGACAGTGGTACATCAGTCACTGTAAAGGACTTAATGCAAAAATTTAGAAATTAATGATGGACCGTAACCAAAGCTGGTTTCATGGCACCACGGCTGGGATCATTTATCACTTCAAAGATCCACTTAATGTTGCGCTCCAGTCTGATCAAAGCCCAGAATTTAAAAAAAAAACAAGTAAAGATTTTTGGCTTTGCAGATCTTCCCCTAGAGAACAGATGTCATCAAGGGAGGAGGGGGTCAAGCGAGTAAAAAGGAAATAATGACTTTAGTTGCTAACTAGGAGCGACCCAGTGTGAAAGCAACTGGATAACTTAATGTTGTAATGTTACCCTTGCAGTGGGGCCCTTGTGTGTGTGTGGGGGGGCTTTCCTTGACCCTTGGGGATCCCCCTTGACCCCATCCACAGAATTACTGCACTCCAGTGTGTGGATCCTCCTGGCTTTTAGTGTCTGGAAGGAGAATGTGGTGAGGAACCAGAGGTAAAGGTCCTATTGAGCCTCAGCACCATTAACACCATAAATCACCCAGCATATGCAAGAATCTCAGGAATCCAACACTGTCTGCTTCTTCTTCACAATCCCCCCTCTCTTTCTGTCTCTGTGTAGGCGAGCATATTTGAAGGGGAGAACTTTTTCTTTATTACTTTTCTCTTGAATTTACCCAGCTGTCACCACCTCTTTGATACAGATGTGGTGTAGGAATTATTTTATTTTATTCAAAATAAGTTATAGCTGCTATATAGTTCCCCTGACACCTACTGAGACCTGCTGAAAATTGTGGTGAATATTTACCAATTGACAGCTGATCCACAGACTAATTAGCGAATGAATTAGGAGCAGGAATTCATTCTATCCAGGACCACTAGGGGATCAGCTTCCTTGTTACCTTCCCTGTTTCATACCTGTCAGTAGTCCTCTGTGACAGCTCATTTACAGTAAGGCCACTGATATAAAACTGTCAGCATGTCCAAAAATTGTGTGCAGTTTTGTTAGGAATATTGATACTACGGCTCACATTATCAAGCGTAAGAGGAGGTTCATTCTTTGATCATGAAAGTTGCTGTCTATCTTTGACGTGTAATGCTGTTGAGACCCAAGAGAACCTGCGACCCACTTCTGTCAAATTAACACATAATTCCCTGCATGCGTAATTTAGCTCAGTGAGAGTCAAAAATTGTGAAATCAAAAATAGCATGAGGAAAATTATTTCCATGACATCGTTTACATTTGAGAATCCACATGTCGCAATGGCTCAGTGGATGCTGTTAAAAAAACAAAGTCTCCTCATTGTTCTTTAAGATAATATGTTGTCATTAGTGACTGAACCTCATTGGTCTGTTGTGGCCTATGGGCTGCTGGAAGGGCTTCTAAGCTACACAACTAACATGCCCCCTGAGAGGGAGGCCAGCCCCAACTTGCAACACTACAATTTGGCTATTGAAAAGGCAAGGGTTGGGAAGGAGGAGGCAAGAAATCTTGTCATGGTGCCCAGTGGGTTCAGAGCTTGTGGTTGGAGTGCTGGAAAGACTGCCTTGTCTCAGTGATTAATGGTGGGGAACTCAGAGGCGGGGGGGCTTATGTGGCAATGCACAATACTGTAGAGTTTTCAATGAATCTAAAGCATGCCTTAATTTGATTACAGAATCTTTCTAATTTTTTCCACTTGGGATCTAATCCAGGAATCCTTAATCATGAAATGCCGCTGGAAAAAATGTCATTCTAATAAGCGATGAATAGGGTAAACATTGCACAAGAGCTACAGTTTTCCCAAATGCATTTATTAAGCATGTACAGTATGTGACATCTCAGTTAATCAAGAAAAGTATCAAAGACTTGCCTTATCCTTTAATGGCTTTAACAAAAATATAACATCATTCAATATGAACATTATTCTGCCCATTTCACAGTTAAAACATTTTACACGAATGACCTGCTATTTAAAATACATAATGAAAAAGAAGCCTAATGTGACACTTAGAAAATATGACAACCACTTAGCTATTATATGAAAACAGAGAGAAATAGAAAACTCACTCATAGTATGATTCCCACATGCATTAAACATGCAACAGCAATACAAATGTAACAGCCACCAAATTACAGCAAAACAATGTAACTATTACTTGCTCCATGTCTTGTGCATGCCGTGTACGTACAAGATGAGCAGCAAGTTTGAAGACCTGCAGCCTTCAGTCGCCGTGCCTGAGAAACATAAATGATATCACTGTAGCTCTCCTTTAATTAAGATATGTTCACATAGTTTAATTAAAATGTTTCATGAATGGCGAACTGGTGTGTTAAGGGATTTCAACCCAGGGATGCTAATCAGACATCCGCTAGTCTTTCATAAATGAAAGTGGATGTATCATTGAGATTTTGATGAGCACAAGAGGGATGGGAATTATGGGGCCCTAGGGCCAGTTTGAAATGCCAGCATGGTGATGTCTATCTACGCCCATACAGGAGGGCGGTGGACCATTTGCAACAGATGGAAGTGTGCAGCTCAGATGGGGCAGGTCTGCAGGGTGAACGCACTGACCACTACTTGCGTCACTGTGAGAGCCAAAGAGAGAGGAGGACGTAGGAGTGTAATCCATGAAGTGCAGCTCTGAGGAGGAGGAGGAGGCGGAGGAGGAAGTTCTAACAACACATGCACCTGGAGACCTCAGGAGATCCGCACATGAGCTCAAGCTGGGGGAAGGGTTGCAGGGAGACCACTGGGACGAAACTGCCACCTTTCCGTACTTGTGCTCCTTCTTGTACCTCATCCTGCGGTTCTGAAACCAGATCTTGACCTGGCGATCGGTGAGCCGCAGCCCGGCGGCCATCTCCAGCCTCCGAGTACGACACAGGTAAGGGCTGAAGTGGAACTCCTTCTCCAGCTCCAGCAGCTGGCTGTTGGTGAAGGCCGTTCTCTCCCTCCTGACACTGAGTCTTCCTCTGCCTGACAGACCAGCCGCCACACCGCCGCTGACTGATGCAGGAGGAAGCAAATAAAGAAGAGAGGGCATTAGAAGCAAGTGCCACACATCTAACAAGTCTATCCTGAAATGTATAACCTCCAAAGAAGGACTTCAAGTGCCAGTAAGGCCCATGTTAATCCTCAGCCAATCAACCTGGGACAAAGTAGGGCCCTCAGCTCTTCCTGTGTATTCAGTCATGCTTGAGACACTATACAAGACTGGCTGTCTACTGTGTTATGTGTTCAGGGAAAGTTACCTCCTGAAGAAACAGTCTGGGGGAAACATCTGACGCCACTACGGCTGCCTGACAGGCCACATTAATCACGGCTACACATGGAAGCAGACCTGTCAAATCCCCATCTCAGTCACTTAAAAGGTACCTTGGGACCACCACTGAAAATAACCACCATTAGAGATTCCATTTGACATGTATATGAGTGATACCAGGGCCCTGTTGATAACATGCAGTGGTTAATGGACACTTAATAAGGCCTATAGTGACCTTAGAGAGAAAACTGCACTCCTTAACAACACTCCAGCAGACTGGGAGACTGCAGCTACCTTCTTATGTGCTAGCTTGTTTGTAGCATTGAGATAGTGATGTTTATCTATTTCTGTGAAAAATAATAAGCATTATTAGTGAATCAAATAAAGAATAAAAAATTGGATTTTTGTTTTGTATATTTCATATTGTTATCTTCTCTCTCTTTCTGTAAAAGTCTTCTTTCTTTTTTGTAAAATGTACTAAGACACTGTGATTTTACACTAAAAATAAACGTACATACTTACCTATTAGGACAGATGTTATAATCATTTGACTGATCAAATTTATTTAATGATTGTGTTAAGAAACAACAGATCATAAAGTGATGATATATTCATAAAAAATAAGATCCTCCGTTACCAAGATGTCTCTGTGCGGCCTACTCACTGCAGCTTTTCTATTGAACATCACTTTGCCTACAGGACCATGCAGGTGACACATAATACTATTGACTAGTGAGACTTTTGCTTGCTCTGTTTGAAAGACTAGCTGAATGACAGGGTATCTTTAGTTGCAGCATGTGCATTCTGTGTCTTCATGCAACAAAAAAGTAGCAACAAAAAGTCTAACTGCTAAGGTCAGATATGTTTTTTGTGTTTGAGTTAAACATTCAATGCACAAATGGAGGGAAATGCTCATTAAATTTGGATGCATGGATTCACCCCATCAGAGCACCTAATGAAGATTGCGTCAACAGTATTTTGTACAATCAGTCATCATCGCAGTAAAAAGAAAAAGATAATAAACAAAACCGGAGTTACCAGATTGTTCAGAGTCAGTTGTCTGTGGATTCATCCAGGGGAAAATTACTCCTGAGCGGCAGATGGTGAGTAGACTGCAGCTCCTGCTCTTGATGTCCAGCTTGCCCTTGGCATGGCAGTGAACCAGAGGCTCCAGTGGGCACTGAAACTGTTCACCTGGGTTCAACCTGGAACTGACATGAGCAGAGGAGGTCATGTTTTGCTGATTAAGTTCTGCTTCTTGGCCTCCTCCACCTCCTCCTCCTCCACCTCCTCCTCCTCCTCCGCCATTGTATCCCGAGCTTAGTTTTGGCACTTGTCCAGAGCTCATAGCAAAACTGTTGCCATGCAGCTGCAGTGGGAGGGCAGACTGTTGGGGGTCCATGGACCCAGCTCATCAAACTGTCTCAAATAAAACCAGGAATCCCTCAACAGTAGTAAAGACTAGGACTTCTGTCTAATATTCGATCACAATTAACCTGAATGTATAAAGGCATGCAGGGAAGAGCACTTGGAGTAACCATGTGGAGCATTTGAATAATATTTACCAGAAGGGTGCCGTAGTCACGTGTGGCCGTCCTCCAATGACAGAGCTCTGGAGTTGCAAAGTAATCCGCAGGCAACTTGGGGCGCCCGAAGAAGCTTCTGCGATATTTCTTCAGACAACATTTCTATGAGCAGCCTGCGTTTCTTTACCTAGGGATTAAAAAAAACAACATATAACGGAATATGAATACAACAACTGTGTAATAAGTGTGAGAGAAAGAGGGAGATGTGTTTATACGGAGAGAGGGGAAACATGGCAGAGAGAGGGGGGGAGAGACAGAGATTACAATGTGTGGTGAGGAACGTCTCATTAGAAACCGAGTGTTGAATTCTTGTAATGTTGTAAATCTTTTGACAGGACGCGTTTATTAGAAGGAGCCGCCGCTTGCAGCTGCACACCCTGAACTTTTTGTGGTAGGTTTTTTTTTTTTTTTTTAATCAGCTACAACGCGAGTACTTCCTGCTACAGTGGGCTATGTCTATGAGCTGGAATAATACACTGGATAAGAACGGGTTATCGACCACAAATCATAATTTTGCTGAAGCTGTTTTTTTTAATGTAAAATGCCTAAAAATAAATTGTGCTTCGGGGTATTTTCCCAATTAAACATAATGATACATAATATTTATCCCCGTATTTCCATGCTATTAGCTGCTCAATGTATTGACATTCTGCATTAAGGCTGCTTTTTTGCCTGTAAAAGAAATAACCCCGATTATTTTGGATAACTTAGTTTGCACCTAATTGAACTGCCCACTATAAATCGGCGGACTTTCCTTTAAATAACAGCATATGCTCATAACTGTCGGAGTGAAAGTGTAGCTTTGGCTTAATAGGATTCACTGGGAGTGGTCAAACAAAGGCTTGACAGTCATTGCCACACAAAGACAAAGGAGGCAATCATTAGAGATTTTTTTTTCTATAGGACGATTCGGCGCATTTGCATTAATCAGGCATCACTGTACAGTATCAAGTGTCCCTGTCTGTGGCCCTGAGGCAACAGTCAAACACTGTGGACACGTCTGATGGTAAACATCCCGCTTGCTGCACGGCTGGATGGACAAAGAGTAGGGGGAGATGTTCAGCAGAGCGCTTATGTGCGCCAGTTTGTTGCAGTCACAATGCAGAGCATACAAGACACCAGGGAGTTGGAAATTTAGCTATGAAGGTGCAAAGCACTTAAATAAAATATGATTTTTGCAACTTCATTTAAAACCCCCGTAATAATTTTTTTTTCGGGGGGGGGGGGATGATTTGGGCTAAAAGCTACGTCAAGTGCGGCCTAACTGAGTTACTGAGTTTGAAAAAGAAAAAAATCTCATAAAACATGATTGCTTAATTTCAACAATGCACAAATGTATGCAACGTGGATAAATAACTAGAATAACGAAGCGATCGCAAAATTTTTAATAGTGCACTCAAAAGCATCTTCCAAAATGAGAGGGCTGTGCAGGCTACGATATTAGCATATTCTGTGCCAATATCAATCTTAGCTGAATCTCACTTTAGATAAGAAGAAGTTCCTTGTGGTGTTTCACTACAACAAAGCTGTCGAGAAAACCCTCTTTAGATGTCTCTCAGCGGTGATGGATTATGCACTCAGGGTTGCATAGCTTGGAAGAAGAGGAGCCTTCCCCCTTTTCCGTTTCACCCCTGCTGCCACCATCAGAGGTTTTACCTGAACCTCCAGAGTGGAGTCATGTCCTTGGATTTTTTTTTTTTTTAATAAATGAAATATTTTCGTTTTGAATTTCCGTTCAGTTCAGATCAAGGACATAATGCAACGAGGCCTACAATCGCCCCCATACACCATGGCATATTGGTAACCATGATCAACGTTAAAATGACGGTTAAATGATGTTATTATTGATCAAAATTCTATTTTAAACTGTATAAAAATACTAAACGTTTAGCTTGGAGAGCTGACTTTAATTTGGAGCTGAAAACGAAGTAACGACGACTGTGGCCAGGTTTAATCTGCTCAGCCTGTCTAGTAAAATGGCAGCTAAACGCTAAATGTCTCTTCAGTTAATCTCAGTATAGGCTGAATGTAGGCCAACAGAGCAAAATAAAAAGAAATTTAAATATAATTACATTTGCTTGTATTACGTTTTATACCAAAATCGACCAATTATTAATTATTATTATTATTAACAGAGACCTATGCAGTATACATCAGCACTGACTGAAATGGGGGAAAGTAATTAAATTCGGTTTGTTTTCCTTGCCTCACACCCTTGAACACACTCTCTGAATTGGAGATAGAATCTATGATATACTAGCTCAGCAAGACCATAATTTAGCTCCTCCGCGCCTCCACCACAATTCTCCGTGAACTCTGTTTGAACCGCTTCATCGGCAATAAATCATTTTTCTCTCTCACACAAAAGCGCGCCGGTCGCTCTGGGTGTCAACCCTTTTACAATTCCTCCTTACCTTCTGCGCTCTCTCGCCTGCTGACACAAACAACCACGGAAATCGTCAATATACTTGTATTTTTCATACCAATAACTTGTAGGGAAAAACGGTTCTTGGGAATGCGGAACGGTACTGGGGAATCTGCAGAATGCAATGGAGTTCTTATAATTTTTTTACCCCCATAAATTATATATTCCTTACACCTAAAAAAACACAATTGGTTTTCAGAGCTCAACGAATGCACGGATCAGTTAATGTATTTCCAGGGGACAGAGCTGGGCAGATAAGAGGAGACTGTGAGAGCGAGCTGGGGAGAAGACGTTAATGGGCAGAGGATGCTGTCGGTTAAAACGGTGCATACAAATGGCGCTGTCTTGGCAGAGCAAGGAGAAGATTTATGGGCCCAGTGCCCTATATTGCTGTAAACAATGCAGAGTGAAATGAAAGGACTAGAGTTTGCAGACTGCACTTCATAAGTGAGGAAAAGACACACATTGTCAATTTCCCAAACACGTCCTGACTTTTGCATAAGCATGTGCATTAACAGAGTATTAATTTGGACCTGCTTATAGCAGACCCCACTGTAAATCCTGGCCTGTCTGTAGACAAACATAAATCCTGCAGCTCTGAGCCAATGAATGCCACTTGAAAGTGTAAAATTTGGAAATAACTTTTTGTTTTTTTTTACTCAGGAGAAATATGCTTTTTTTTCAGAATATATACAGACTTAAAATAATGCTGCAGCATAAAAACAAATTATTTTTATATTTTTCTTGTGAAACCCGATGTACAGGATGTACAATAAGTGTTGAAAGCTTGTATAATTGTTAAAACCATAATTTTTGTTTGGTTTCTCAACTGATCAGAAAATATAGGCCTGTTTTACTACAAACATTACTGTTATAAACAAACCTCTAACATAATCAGAAAATATTAATATCTTAGATTTATACCTTCATTTTATCAAAAAGGCCTGTCACTCAATCTGGGGTGACAACAGGTTTCAGTCCTGTGTTTTAAATTTTCGAAGTGGGGTTGACCCCCTTTTGTTTTTTATATTTAGATGATATACTTTGCCTTTAACGTTCAATTATCTGTAACATCTTATGCAACAATATGTAAGTGACATGTAAAAATGTAACCCTTAATCCTGCAGCAGCTGTCCTCAGAGTGCTCAAAGCATGAGATGACTGCAGTAGAAATGCAACTGGTGGCCACATAAATACACCGGAGAATCATCTTCGGAGAGAAAATCAAATAAAAAGCGCATTTTCACTTAACATGTACATAATTGTGGATCTATAGTCTCGGAATCCCATTTTCGGCTCACTTTTGCTAATGAAAAGTGAATAACATAATCATAACTCAATCTAGTGACTGTCTGAGTCCCCTGTGACACCTTGAACTCAGGAAAATTATTGTAATTTCTAAAGTCCTCAACGATGCAGCAAATAGGCTAATGAAAAATTTCCCAGCGAGGCGTTATGATGAAATAAAGTATTACTGGCAAGTTTACCCAGGCCATCATTTCCTGTGTGATGTGATGTTGCAGTCTACAGTGGGATATCAGTGTTGATCCAAGCTGCTTTGTTGTACCCTGCTTGAAATGTTCGCCAGCACTGACAGTAAATCACTTTAACATGTCTGATGGAGTTTTAAAATCTAGTTTTATGTAAATTCACTTAACTCTCTCTCTCTCTCTCTCTCTCTCTCTCTCTCTCTCTCTCTCTCTCTCTCTCACACACACACACACACACACACACACACAAAGAAAAGACATGGTGCATCTGCTCCCTAGAGTGAACGGATGGGAGAGAGATTTACGGATTTATGACACACCCACTGCTGGTCAATGCGAGAGAGCCTCTCTGTCCCTGGAAAATAGCAGCGTGACCCCTGTTTCAACTCTCAGCCTTTATGCAACTGCCATGGTTGCCGTTTAAACACACTACACCATAACAATACACTGGCCCCGGACGTTTCATTACAAACCAAAGAGGTTGAAGAAGACACTCACCTGAGACGAGTGTGGGGGCACTTATCCCGGTGTAGACAATAAAAGCCACCGTCAGAACAACTGATCATTTTTGTTTTCGCGTATTTGCTCTTGTTCAAAGATCTCGACGGCTGTTTGTGTAAAGTTTTTATATCTTCCAAGAGAGCCTGAGGTGCTCATAAATCACAGGGAGCCTGCAGCGGTGCAATGTGAGCTGAAAATCATGTGTGTGATTCAACAGTCTCAAGTCAGAAAAGAAACCAGTTAAAGCTGAGTAAGTGTTGAGGAATTTAAACACTGGACTTCAAACACATGAAATACACGATCATCCTGCAAGGTGGTCAGGTTAAGAATAACTCCAGCCTCGCAAAATTATTTTACAAAAAAAAGAATGGAGCTAAAATCAAGAGAGTTTATGTTAAACTTTAAGAATGGCTCTCATTCATAAAAAAGATAAAGCTATTAGTCACGGATATTGTGTTTGTTTTAAATGTTGATCTGACAGGTAGGACTATTTAACTTTGAAGTGAACAGATTTAAGGAATTATTTGCTTGCTTAGATCATGTGAAAAGTAAATGTGTAAAGTATACGATATCCTTAAATATTATGATAGTAAATATCTGTGTAAATATTGAGAAAAGTTTCCGTTGTGTAGAGTAGAAGTCTGTGCGCATTGGCCCAACGTTTGATAACAAAGCGCGAGACAAGACTGATTTATGACTGGCAAGCAACATGAGCTTTTGTTTAAATACTCATTTTAAATCACACATTCTGTTTATTCTCATAATGAAAGCAACAAGGCCTTATATGGGTGTATTAATTAAATCCTTGGCAAAGCTATGTCAATGAAAAGTCCAGAAAGAAAATCTCTACAAATTATGCCTCATGTTTAAATCTTCAGCTACAAGAGGTCAAACAAAAAGGGACATCCCGTCATTGTTCAGAGTGTAACTTGAGCTACACCTGTAGCCTCGGACACACGACGAGGAGGCTGAATGATCACATACAAATGATGAAGACACTGAGATTTGAGTTGTTTGGCTTTCGGTGTCAGCTGTTTATCTTGGAAGGCATGCTGTCGAATATGTTTCCACCAGCGCTGAATATTTGGTCCTGGCCATGCAAGAGAGGCCAACCGTGTTGCTCAGTGCATCCAAATAAGAGTAACACTTAGTAAGAGTTCCCAAATAAAGTAAACAGAAAGCAATGACGCATATACATCAGTTAAAAATATCTCAAGGCTTGACAACATCACTCTCATTTTGCAATAGCTCACATTTCATGTTTTTCTTACTATCATAATAATCATTTTGGAGCATCTTAGAAAGAAAAAATATTGTGTCAGCAAGAAGCTATATAGGTTACATTCTGTCTCATGTGAGGAAAATTTGCATTTGGATTTAAATAAAAGTTTTAAGGAAGAGTTGAGTCTCTGTGGAAAGTTTGCAAGGTTTTTGTGACTCGAAGGTCCCTGTCCATAAACTAATCACAATGACCAACTGTCCCAGTACTGTCAGACCACACCTAGCTATAATTGGCAGCTTACTTTTGAACAGATGTACTGACCTGAGGCCAGTTATTCTCCTAAGTCACACAGACGTCATGTGACCGCACCAACTATTTTTACTGCCTCCTGTTTTTGGAGACTTGGGGGAATGCAAGTATTTCCTGGGAAATT
Organism: Siniperca chuatsi; assembly: GCF_020085105.1. Classification (NCBI taxonomy): domain Eukaryota; kingdom Metazoa; phylum Chordata; class Actinopteri; order Centrarchiformes; family Sinipercidae; genus Siniperca; species Siniperca chuatsi. Next base: position 17,049,023 of record NC_058051.1, on the reverse strand, counting down.
TGACATTTTTTTTTAAAGCTTGATGCTAATTTCAATGCAATCCAAAAAAGCCTGTACAATAAACGGACAATACCCCCTTACAGGCTCGTAAAAGCTTAAAGCACACAGATTCAGATGAATGCATGTCCTCCATAATCTCTCAGAATATTGCAACCATGTGTACTTATGTTATCACTGCATTATCTCGTCTTAAAGTTACCATAAATTGTTGCCAGCTCGGTTTGGAAACGATTTCAGATGCTCCAAAGAAGGCGCATGTTTGGAAGCTCTGCAGGTCTGTTGGGTGCAGAGAAGAGGACGGTCCGAAAGTTCAACACTGTCCTGGGTCACTCTGATTAACAAAGGGAGCAACACACATTCAGTGATGCCCCGCCGCAGGCCTCTCTATAGGCACAACGCAGAAAAATCCACAAAGAAAGCCGAGGCCAAGGGGGACCAGTGAGGGCGCACACAGAAGGTACATGTATAGAGAGTGAGTCAGGTCACAGGGTTGGAGAGGTCGGCCATCCAGACTGAAATGAGCCTAATGGGACAGAAAATGTGTCCTCGAGGTGAACTCGGCCTTCTCCCACGTCACCCCCAAACTTCAATAAAGTACCTTTTCAGCCTCGCGACATGGAGGCGACAGGGCCTAGAAAGGGATTGGAGGGATGCTGCGACTGGGGCGAGCACATTAATTTCTCTAATCTGTCCAGCAACATAAAGGCTTCTGGATTCATTTTTCAGCGCCGTCTCACCACTATTCTAGTGCCACCAAAGCCACGTCCAAAAGGCAGATTTTAACCGCTTCGGTCCAGTTTCAAGTGAGTTATTTTAAAGTCCATTTAAACTCTCACGTTTGGGAATCATGGTAAAGGATACAGCCTGGTACATAATATTTGGTAGATTCAAAAATGGCTGTGGTCAGAGCTGTTTTCCAGAACATAACACAAAGCTCTGTAGTGAAAGATTGATGATGAAGAATACCTCTTTCTTTTGTGCTCTTTTGCCCCCCCACTACGCAAGGCATTTTATAAGGCCTATTCATGTCACAATTTCAATAATCTATCAAATTCTTGCGCGTCTTTGGGTTTAAGTCATGGTTAAACTGAACTCCTTCTGCACAGATCTGTCCAAAAAAAATGAATGCATCTTTGTGAGAGGAAAAAAAATCTTAGGACACTTCAGTTGAGAAGTGCAGTTTTATCACTCAAACTGTCAAACTGTTGTATCAGTCCAGCAGATCTACAGTCGTAAACAGTCCTGCAGAGTGTTGGTCCTCCTGCGAGATGAAAAGCGGACGATGACGTTGCAGTGAGCGCCGTTTTTTGAAATTGTAGTTTTTTGTGTGTTCTCGCGAGCTGCTGCACACTCTGGAGGCAATGCGCCCACTGGGGAGACAACAGGTAAATGTGGCAAAGCGTTCATACAAGCAAAAGTCAGACGAGTGGGACACAAGAAAAGACCAGCATTCCTTTCTTTTAGTCAGGGCACTGCTACAGAGCCTGATAACAAAGGTCAGCTAGTTTATTCCATCACCATCCTCACTGGGATATTTAACGAACACCACATGACGCATTATGTTGAGTCTATCTGCAATTCACGACTTTATTGTATTGTATTTTATTTATTTTTTTTTTACATTTGAAAACTCAGTCGCATGGCGCAGTGGACTATATAAAAAGCAGGGCAACTACTTAGGTTACAAAATGATTAAGAATATTTTCACAACAATCTGTACTCTCTAACACATTGCAAATGTCCTCTAAATTTATCGCATGCAGCTTTGTGTTCAAGTCAGGACGAAGGAAGCAGAGAGCCCCACTGGCAGAGGCAGTGCAGTGTGGAGTGGAGGGCCTCAGTGGCTTGTCTTTAGCGTTAATTGAATGCCCTTCAGAATGATGAGGTTGCACATAATGCATAGCGCAAATTATTTCATTTTCAGATTTTAGAAATAACTTCGGTCCATTTTGAGTCAAGCTTTAACACACACCCACATACACACACACACACACACACACACACACATAGTCTGTACACATTGCTAATTTAAAGACGCAAGAATGAGCTGCAGGACTTACAAACAGTTTGAAAACACAGTGATTCTTGTTGAAATATTCCCACATCTGTACACTTTTAAAGGTGATCTCTCCAAATGGCCAAAACAAAAGCAGACCTCATCTTGCCTAAAATGAAGTTTGACCAAACGTATATAAAACTAGTAGACACTCACTGTTTTATTGACCAATATGATTAGCACAAGTACACTACACTCCGTTTATTGCATTTCACAATAATCTGCTTTTTAACGGTCTAAACACAACATCAACACCACAAAACTAAATTGTAAATCAAAATCCTGTTTCTGAAATACACGAGGTAATTCACACATTGTTATTATCCCAAAACATACAAGTTCAAGATCAATGGTGTGTTCCAGCTTTTTTATACCAAAAATAACTATTATTATATTGATTTCCTTCCAGTGTTGCTTGAAATAAATAGATTGTGCATTTCACCTTGGGCAGCAGGGCAAAAGAATGGCCCACAATAACATTTTGATAAAATGTATATTTTTTCTACTTTTTTTTTCCTTCATTCAAAACATTTTAATAAAAAACATCATTTTAATTGAGCTTCAAATAAATTAAACCCTGTGTCACGTAAAAATAATTCATCGGTATTCGCAGTAATCCATGCTATATAACATGCATTTTATATAACTTTGGACTTAAAGGAAACCGCACAAGATAGCTACCAAAACAAAATATATAATTGTTCTATAAATAACCAGTTCTTTTTCTACCCCCAATCTCGGTTCGTGGTTTTATAACCTGGTAATATCCTCGCCATGCTGTGCTCCGGTGAGTTCGTCGGGGGCCCCAGTGTTAGTGGCCGAGGCAGCGGCAACAGCGCCGGCTGCTGAGCTTGTGTTGGACCCGGAGGAGGAGGAAGAGGATCTCACTTTGGTGTTCGGGAGCCTGTGATCCTTTTTCCATTTCATCCTGCGGTTTTGAAACCAGATTTTAATCTGTCGCTCGGAAAGAACCAGGGTGTGGGCGATCTCGATGCGCCTCCGCCGAGTTAAATATCGGTTATAGTGGAATTCCTTCTCCAATTCTAAGACTTGCTGCCGGGTGTATGCTGTCCTAGACCGCTTGGGCTCCGTCCCATTGTAAGCCGAGTTCACTGGAAAAGGATAAGTGGAGAGAAAGGGAGACAGAGAAGGGAGGAAAGGAGGGGTAAACAAGAATGGCCTCAACTGAGATATGGCTCGAAAGATTTATTGGATATGAATGTTTAGCTGTTTGAGAAATTTAAATGGGAAGTTAAGAACTTCTCAGCGTAATGAGAGGACACTCACATCCAACTATGAGCTAAATTATTAATGCAAGATTACAAAGCTCAATTTTTTTTTCTTATTCATTTCTCCCCCTCTCTCTATCGCGCAATACATAACAGCAGAAGCCACATGGTGATACGGCTGCCCTGAGTATACCTCGGCTATAAAATTTATGGTGGGTGTAATTACCAATGCCGAGTCGTAAATCCGCCTCAATTGTGCCATTTCAAAGGCTTCCCTGCTATCGGAGCAGGGGCTGGCAACGAGATGGGAGTCAGAGGGACTGATAAAGGGAGGGAAAGGGAGAGAGGAGCATGAGGAGTGCAGGGAACATGAACACACAAGTTGCCTACCAGTGCTGACGTGAATTTTCTTCATCCATGGGTACACCACGGGCTGCTTGGAGGAGGCTGTGCTGTTTGGATGCTCCGGGGTAGCTTGGTTGCAGGCGGAGGTTGCGGCCGGTGGGGTGGCGGGGGACATGGACAACTGTGGGGTTTCACATGAAGCAGGTTGCCCTTTCCCTGTCAGCAGGTGCGCAGATTGGGGTATTCCATGTCCCCTTGGCGTGTCAGGTTCAGGGATGCTTGCACAGTTATACTGGCGCTCTTGGTAGCTCGCCCGCGGAGGATATAACTCCTGATGGTGATGCTGGTAGCCAGTTTCCCTTGCGCGGCTGTAATATTCTGGACTATGCTCAGGGATGTAGTTATTTTGCGAATATTCCTCGCATGGAGGAAATTTCGGATCAATGTAGTTAGACTCCATCAAATACGAGCTCATGATCATTAATTTCTGGAGTGGAAAATAATTTTTCTAGCTTTGTCGTTTTTCTGCTCCATAAAGCCCTCCTACTTGCGAGCAGCCCTGTAAAGTTACTTTTACCACGTGACCCAATGGCCCAATAGCAGAGTAAGAGGTAGTTCCCGGATAAGGAACCAGAGGTATTTAGCATACCTACAGTCGCCATTGTGGGCACAAATCTCTCTCTCTCTATCTCTCTCTCCCCCTCTCTCTCTCCCTCTCTCTCTCTCTGGTTGTGTTACCAAGGCAATTGATCTTGGGGACAAAACTAGTAGCTAGTTGCTGACCAAGGAAAAAATAAAACAGGAAAAATCCACTGGTCTCAATTATTCAAAGGGACAATAGGTGATTCGCCAAGGATAAGGTACAACAATAGCAAACCAATCATTTTGTTAGCCTGCACGCCTTATATAAAGGTTATCTGCTAATTAATGTAGGCACATTCTTTACCAACAGCACTTCAGCTGAGAAACAGATTACGGTCCATTAATACACTTAAGAATTAGAGCTGCATCAGTTTTGATGATATTCCTAAAAACCATTTCAGCACTTATATTTAATAGGCTTATTGTGAATCTAAATGTCAGAGTGGACTGGAGTGGTGAGGAGCTCTGGAGGTGTGGTTGATTTTTTACAAATAGGCCTGATAATTTATAATGTTGGAGAAAGGTGGACAGGAAGGAGTCAGACTGCCTAAAGAAAAGCCTTCAATTCAATGATGAGATATTTGTCTGTTTTGAAATGATATCCCTTTTCTTCCAGACTATTCATTATTCAGCTTTTAATCAAATATTGGTAAGGATAACATTAAAGATGGGCCTGATTAAAGTAAGGATTCTTAAGATGAATATGCTTTTTAAAGCTGCGTTGAATGTCACAGCAGCAAAAATCAGCTGGAAGCAAAGGTATAGATAGGGTACTTTACAATAAAGCAAATAAGATGATAACAATAAAGAAAAGTCATGGTGGCCCTGGTCTACGATACAAAACCGTTAAAGTATATAAAAGAGAATAGCCAAAATGTAACACATGCCTTTAGTCTTTAATACCAACCTCTAATTCGGAAAGATACAACAATTATTCAACAAAAGCCTCCTGTACGTACATTACAATATCATTATGAGCATTGTGATGTCACAAACAAACCACAGAGTTGTGAAAAACGACAGTTATGTTGTCATAGACCAGACGACAGGGGAGCAGCCAGCAGACCCAGCTAACTCAATACTACCAATGTGAAATCACAAACCAGCCAACATAAAACAGCACCACTGTGGTGTCACAAACCTGACAACTGTGCAGAGCAGCATCATTATGATGTCACGGACCAGTCAGAAGTGGGCCCAGTATCATTATGGTGTCACAGACCAGAGAGTCTCAGAACATTATGATCTGCTGACTTAACTGCAGAGGAGCAATATTGTGTCACAGAGAACCATGTTACATTTGGTTGTTGCAGACCAGAGAGTAAGAGCTTTTAGGAGAAGATGTACTCCCTCGCATTAAACCGAAGACCGAAGAGCCTTCCCACACGCAGGGCGGTCCTGCTTAGAGGTGTCTGGCTTGTTGACTTGCAAAAAAGACCAAATATAAAATTCCTTAATACTATTAAGGCTTTTTTTTTTTGACAAAAATGCTGCTCTTGATTGTATTCTCTTCATCTCCTCACAGCTCTTATCTTTTACTTGCAAGACATGTTGTGACCTTTGTTGTGGCCTAAATAAAAACATGTGACCATTACTTAAATCCACTGAATCAGTCCAGGACTAGCTAAAACCCAAATTTTATGAGAAAAATAAAATGCTGACAGTAAGAATTTGAAGAATGCAACATTGCTTTATATGTACAGAAATAAATGCAGCTGATTTACCCTATGTATGCACAGGCTAGTCCCATTTCATCCAAATACATAAAAAAAATGAAAATAACAAGAAAATGAAAATACTCAGCCTTGCCATTTGGAAATAGAGCCTCCAAATGTTACATGCTAATCATGGCTGAAGCACTGACCAACAGCCACATTACTGGGGGTCTGCTGTTACATTGTAACCTGATCCCGCCTGCCTGTATAAACTTGTCATGTGCTGTATGCTTCCCATTCCTGTCCCAGAGTCAGCTGTGGTCAAAGAGAGAGAGAGAGAGTGGTTGACTCCCTTATAAGCTTAGCAGCCTCATTATATTTCTCCTTCTTTTTTATTGTTATGATAGCTGATAGCTGTGGGGGTCATCAACAGCCAAAATTACAAGTGCAAAAAATCCTATATAATAATAATAATAATAATAATAATAATAATAATAATAATAAAATGTTTAATAAAAGTCAAAGGCTCCCACTTGAAGAAACATTAAACCTGAACAGAAGTAGCACACAAGTCATTCTATTGGTCAGCAGCACCAAATTGCAAGATAACGCATGTAATTATATTTTCACAGTAATAATTACATAATATGGTTAAAAACGACGTGAAATGCCATTTCTGGCTGTCCTGTTTGTACAGGATGCGCGCGACATTTCTATTACCCCTAGCGACGATGTTAGAGGCGTTTTATAGAGCAATAAAAGCCGTAAATCAGTCACTTTTAAACGACCCCTAGTTCCTAACGTGTTTTACAGGGTCTGACACAGTAGTAGCCGCACACTGCACACATGGGTTTGCTCTCTGTGGCCTACCTACACAATCTATGGCAGTCTGGACTATGAATACACTTTGTGACAATGTTATTTCAATGCTAGTGCCTGGATGTAGGCTGTTTGTGTATATCACTGATGCTTGTGTACGCAATAGCAGGGAAAGCCATAGAGACGTGGAGAGCAGCAGATGCAGAAGAATCCATTGGCTGGCGTTGTATTTCAGTTGCCCATGTATTCCTGTAGAGACGTATTTGCGACTGTTTGTACTTCACACAAATTCGGTTCTACAGGGTACATATAGACAACTAATGTGTTTTAGGCTAGGAACTGCAAAGGTGATCTCGCAGGCAAACCTCTGTGCAAGCAGGTTATCGTGTCTGAAATTGGACTGGCATGCATTTGAGAGTATAGTGTCATAACAAATATTAAGGCTGCAATAGAGTAGGAACACTGCACAAAGCGTGCGCCAAAGCCGATGCTGTTTATCAGGGTTACTGAAGCCACACACACAAACCAAATCCTGCTCTGCTCGTTATACATTTACAAATTACAGAAAATACTACTTTATTCTATTCTCAAAAAAAAAAAAGAATAAAAATCGCGTACACACGTATGCCTGCACACACACACGCCGTGTGCAAAGGACAAGAGGATCTCTTTTCATAACATTCAACCTCTTGCCTTTGAGGTAGCTGCTATATGAATATTCAGTCACAAACACGGCGGATACAAAGGGACGGCGTGACAGCACTGATGAAAAATAAGTTTCTATTGTTCCCAACCATTTCTTCTGCTTGCTATTACCATACTGACCGCTCGGTAACCTTTCTTCCTGCCACTCTGGAAGCTAATGAGAAAAGCCTCGGATGAAAAATGCAATATCAAACATGTGACCTGTTTCGGGGTTATTAAAAACAGCAAAAATGCTCAGATTGTGAATCAATGGAGTTGATTACAGTGGAAATGCACAGGGGTCTTCAAACACTATCAAAAACATCCATATCTGCATATGTCTCCGCGTGCACTCTGTGTATCAATTTAATATGTTTTTATTGAAGAACAAAGCATCCCGAGCCAACAAACAGTAAACTAACGAGGAAATAGTCGTCGCCCCCCCCCCCCCACACACACAAAAAAAAAATCTAACTCATGTTCATTTGGCTTTTTCATATGCTCATCTAAAGACATGCTGTTTGTTGTGCACCAAAGCAGTGTGAAAGCGCTGCACGCACACCACACACTCCCCTCTCTCCCAGTGCGCTCTGGCGGACGCATTTTAATATTAGTTAGACAGCCTGACCCGCGTTTCACCCCTCGCGTTTGACTGGTTCCAATAGTTCACTGCCAAGGATTATTGATGGAGAGACAGCAATGAATTCTTTCTCCCCACAAATGGCTTTCAGATCGTGCACCTAGTTCAATAACTAGTTATAATGTAGAAGTACAAAAAATGAGGCCCTCAGGCGGACTAATTTGATGTTTCATTTGTTCATTTGAGAAATTGTTAAGCCCCCCCCACACACACACATACACACGCAAAATAACAGCCGTACAAGCGTGTTCACACATGTACATATGTAAACAAAATAAATCTGAGCAAAACTATGTGGAGGTTGTTGTTCTGTCCATGGCTGTTTTTAATTTGGTGGCCCAGCAGCACCTGACCTGGATGCAGACAGTGCAGCAATATTCCGCTCCCAGATGAAAATGGTTACGATGCGCGTTTAATCAAACCCTTAACCTAATAGCCTTTATACGTTTACTTTCCCCAGGTGTAATAACGTTAAGCTGGATCGTCCAGTTAAAATAAAAAGTTTTTAATGAAGTGCAGACAGACTGGAGACTAGTTGGATATGAATACCCTCTAAAAGCAGCCGTCAGGGGAGCAGAGGTGGTTTTAGATACAAGATGCCCCACAGAAACCATTGGTTGGTTTGTAGTTCATTATAGCAATGCTGTGGTTCATTAGACTCATACTGCAGCGTTTAATCCAGTTCACCTGTGCAACAAGAGTACAACTTTTCTGGCTATTAACTAGACCCAAGTAGTTTGCAGAAGGACAGTAATTCGAGCTTAAGTTGTGTTTTTGGTTTAGGAATTTAATATATTTACTTGGAAGTAAAAACACTGATTGTTAAACCGCAGTCCTTATTTAAAACGCCAGAATCCCTAAATAAATTCGTTAAGAGTGCAGTCATCAGTAGCCGTGATGTCAGTGGAGCCAGCTGTTTGCCTACAGCCAAATAACAAGCTCCCTGAAGTGTCACATCTCTTGACTAAAGCCAGGTGGATAGGCGTGGGGCGATGGATAACACTTACTGATAAATCCGCGGTCCCACTCATTTTGACCCGATGAACTGTCTGAAAAATAGAAGAAAAAACGATAGTTAGAACAAGAATACCTTTAAGGTAAAAAAAAAAAAGACTTTTTGCATCCAAACTGGAAAATTAAAATGCTTGACAACGCTGCCAAAAGTCTACAAATTGTTAAATGAATATTTACCTTTTAGAAACAGATATATTAGATCAGTAATTTATCCACTGACTGATTTTATTAATTGAGCAAGTATTTATAAAGTCACAGACATCAGGCATTTACATAACGCTGACAGGAATGGATAAATTGCGTGTACCATATTTCGTTTTTGCTCCTTTTACAGTTGCAACCATATCATAAAAAGAATACTAACAAATAAAAAAAGACGTGAAAATATGAGCAACAAATGATACAACATAATCGAAGACCCATACATCTTTATTTCGTTATTTCATACTAAATATTTTTCCTCCAAATAAAGTTTCCTCCAATGAATCTCTCAGTGTTCAAACGCAGAAACGAACGGTTTTGATATGTTGCGTTTTTATTTCATCTTAACGATCCTTCAGTCTGTCCCTTTGCCTCTGATCTCCTCTGTTGTCTAGCCTAATTGAAGGGAAGCTGCCCTAGAAAAGCTTTGACATGTGTGGGCTCCTGCAGAACTGGGACCGAGGACAGAAATTTAGGACGGGTCATTTTCAGACAGTAAAACTCAATTTACAAGCATTTTGGTATTTCCTTGGGCAAATGTTCTATGAATAGAAATCCCTGGACTTCAGCGCGGCTGAATTATGGCGAACAGTCAATTTAAAAAAAATCACGACTTTGTCTGTCTGTGTTCGATAAACGATGTAATGAGACTTTATGGTTCTTATTTGGGCTCAGACAAAGGGAAGTCTGTGCTCACCCGGAAATGACCTGTGTGGGTTGAATGATGACAGTGTCAGCTCCACAGGTCAAAGAAAGGAATACAACAGCACAGAACATGGCAGTGAAAACGGATGTTTAGACTGTTTTCACTTTTACTGTAGTGATATTAGATTGTTTTGAGCTGGAGTGCCTTTGCCCCAAGTTAGATTAAACAACGTCTTTGAGTCAAACTTCCGCTCAAGGTGCAATTGCTTAAAAGTAATGGGAATAAAATGATTTCGATTATAACAAGGGTTCTGCAACCTTTACAAAGATGTCATATCACACATCACATTTGTTTCAAATTTACAGGAAAAGAGAACATGTTTTATATCTTGTTTTTGGAGGAAAACAAGTCCGGCCATTTTGATTTTTTATTTTATTTTATTTTATTTTGGGAGTTTTTGATGAGAATTTTCTCCCTCAGTGGTAATAGCAGCTATTACAATACAACTGCTCAAAAATAGGGCAAATTAAAATAAAATCTTGGGATGAAAAGACCACTAATCCATGCCCTTACGTGGACACATTGCCCCCACAGTGTATCACCCACACAGGAGCGTGTTACACAGTGCCCCCTATTGGAAGTGTACTATTGATCATCCTGCACACATGAAAACAAACCTGTACAGACTGAAAACTAATCCTGCCCCCCCGCTTTTTTAAAGCTAAAAACAACACGGCAATGTCTGCGTGTCATCACACAGTGTGACACATATGAAGGTGCGCTAATGCTGCATCATAGTCAGCATAGTCATAGTCAGCATGTCACAGCCCTGCTGCAGCTTGTTCTGTCAGCTGAGCTACACTCACCCACACAAGACTTAACATCAGAATGAGCCATTTGCAATTCCACACATTGATTAAGAAAAGACCAGTATTTCTAGGCTGAAGTGCTTTCTAAGACATATGGGCAATTAAATGATGTGCCCTACAGAGAACAGGAAAATATCGAGCCTATAAGATCACATCGCCTCATCAGTCTCCAAACTGATCAATTCAGTAATATCTGCCCCTGCAGTGAGGACAACAAGTTAGAAGGGGTATGAGGGAGAAAAACAAATATTCCTCTGTTGTGTAAGAAAGGTGCATTTTTGTAAAACATGGAACACTCGTGCCTTCAGTTCACGGGGAGGATTACTTTTGTTTGTCACAAGCTTTGATTTTGGATGATTGCATACTGCAAAAGGCCTTTGAATCAAACCTGTCCTTTGGCCCAGACATGACCCTAAAACAACAGGAACTCATGAGCACAAAGGCGAACCTCGTGTCAAGGTGAAACAGTGAGATGAAGCATTTTAATCAGGAGGTATTGTATTTTATAGCTCTTTTTATGGTGCAGTATTTTCACCTATAAGACAACACTGTAGCATCACACAGAACAAAAGTCACATTTTATTTTCAACACATTGTTTCAGTTATTCTCTTGAATCTGCGCCACTGAACTGAAACTATTAGATTTAACTTAGAATTAAACAGAAAAAAATGTACTTCACAAATTACACGCAGGTAGGTGTACATGAGAGAGAGTCAGTATGTGTATGTTTGAGAGAGAGAGAGAGAGAGAGAGAGAGAGAGAGAGAGAGGGAGAGGGTGAGGTGGATGTGAAGCTGGACGCCAGATGATTTTAGTTCTGGCTTACTTTTCATTTTCCTCACAGTCACCTTTCTTTCAAATATTTTCCTTTTCTCTTACTGACAGGAGTAACATGCAAAGCAAACTGCTGAATCAAACGGACTGCCACTGTGTCTCAAATCTGTTGAGAGGCATTTAAACATCCGGCTTTCGCTTTTATTTCCTAAGATTAAAACCTGATACAAATACAAGGATGATGCTGCGGAAAAATAATCCTCATGACAACCCAGCAACCACGAGCGGCATCTCCGTATAATCCCGTTTCTCTCGGGCTAAATACGCAACAACCAAATATCCTTCAAAACATCTCAAAGCGCACATTTTCCCGATTATTTTAAAAACGATAATGGTTCTATAATTATAAAACGCATATTCACTATCAATTAATACCATTAATTATGAAGTTAATCAATTCAACAACCATGCATTCAAAGTCACACTAATATAAAACATAAACAATATTTCTTCACGGTGAAATAACGGCACAGTCGCAGGCCTGTAGGCAAAGTTAAAAGCAACTTACTGCAGCAGCTCTCAGTGCTCCGCACCACCCGACTACACAGTCCGAAGAAAGGTACTGCATCCTCACTGCCACAAAGCCCTTTCTCCCTCAGATAAGGAGAAGCCAGCAGCTGCGATTCCGGACAGTTAAGATTATATATGATGTGTATATATCGAAGGTTTGTCAGCTCTTCCAGGCCATAAAACCCACTTAAATGACACCACGTGCTTCCTATGCACCATTCACAGGCCCTGCTTGGGGCAATTGGCATATGTAACCTTGTAAACTTTAAAATACCCTAAAAGAAAGACATACAAAAAGGGATTCAATACATTGTCCACATATAGGTTAGGCCTAACAGAGCGCACAGAAAGTGGACGCTGCACTGACCGGTTCTCATAACCGACAAGGAAGTTGAATAGGAAGCTATTAGTTTGAGAGGTGAGTTGATTTTTATTTTCTTTAAATGGTGCTATAGAGAAATTACCTCATAACCTTGGGCTATACTGCGTCATACTACTACTTCTACAAAAGCTGCTACTGAACACAGACACAGAGCAACTGGCATGATTTTATTTCCTCTCTGCTATCAGATAGTGTTGTTTTAACTACAGTGTAATGATGCCAGGATTAAAGAGCAGGGCGATATCATAAAGTTGCCATATGGCCTCGACAGTGATGGCGTGTCAGTGTGCGGCCAGAGGAAACCAAAGTTTTGCATCCATGTTGTGTTGTGGGCGAGTGTTATCACAGGCTAGTGTGTCCCTTCCTTCCCTGACAAAACAGGAAACGGAGTCTGCCTGTGGTGGCGTGGTGGAAAAGGGGGCAATAAAGTTTTATGAGGGCCTTAAACTTCAGTGCGCGTTTGTCTGTCAATGAAATGTTGTGGATGCCGAGCCAGACTAAAAAACGGGATCAGTAGGACAAAACAAAAGACAAAGAAAACAATTTAGTTTTTTTTTTCCATAGTAGTTTCATTCAGTGGACTCTTAGCACAAAATGCATTAAATGTTGGATTCCGCTACCAACCCATGATATCAGAAACATAATAACAGAAATCTGCATAGTGACAATAGGAAATGTCCTGACTTTTAATGATGAGACTTTATTGGTTACAATCAACAGTTAAGCCACCTATCAGTTATTCTAGGCATTGTGTAAACCAGGCGCCTTAAATTTACAGAGGGCAGAAGGAAGGGCCTCATTGCACATCACAATATTATCACATACAGTCGCTGAATTATACATAATGATTTAGATACACAAAGATATGACAGACAACATGAAATCCACTCCCAGAGATATTAGCTCACTGAACACATCACACATTCCGACCTAACTCGTTCGCACTGCAACATATTAGAGAATACATTTAAAAGAAAAGGAAAGAGGTGGAAAAGTAAGTTTTTTTTTACTGGTGGTAAACTACTTAACTAATCAAATGATTTCCAACGCAGTCAGAAATATGTTTGTCTTTATTTGATAGGTTGACCTTTAAGTTTTATCACATGATGATGTAGAGTTGGAAATGATGCAGGCCATCACCCAGCCTCCATTACTTTTATCCTAATTAAAAACATAGATTATTAGTAGCATTGTGCAGCCTTCAGTGCACTGCAGACCAAAAGCCTTACAGCGTGAAGGACCCAGCTCCCCTCAACCTCTTGTCCCCTTCGTGCATTAAAGTGAGGTTATCATCGCATGGGCAGCAAATTAATTTAGAAATGTAAACCGATTGATCAAAGTGAGTGATATTCAATACATTAGGTCCCAAACTGCAGCAAGTGACACATAATTGGTGATGAAGCACACAGAGCGGTGTCATGATGTCATTGCTCCTAGCAGTTCATCCGGAGGTCAGGCGGCACTCCAGCACTGTGCAGAGTGGGGCTGAAAAAGTGCTTCATGCACCCCGTTCTCACTGGTGCACTTTTATTCCTTCACTTTGATCTTTGAGTCCTTCTTCCACTTCATTCGTCTGTTCTGGAACCAGATTTTGATCTGCCTCTCGTTTAGACACAGGGTGTGGGCGATCTCTACGCGCCTGCGGCGGCTCAGGTACCGGTTGAAGTGAAACTCTTTCTCCAGCTCCAGAGTCTGGTAGCGGGTGTAACTGGTCCTGGACCGCTTACCCTCCGATTCTGAAGTGGTATTAAAATCAGTTAGCTTTCAGCAGCATTATAGTGGTAAAGTAAATAAAATAATATGCTAATAATATTATTACATTAAAAAAAGGCTTGGTTGTCCATAACAATAAGAATTACAAGCAAAAATGTATTAATTTATGTCCCCTTCCACCCTCATTTAAAGATCAAATATCTTTATATAACCTAATTTAATGTGATATTACTCACTGTGGATTTTATAAAAATGTATGTCAGGCTGGATGGTTAACTAGATCCAATAAATATACTCAGTTTAAAGGAGGAGGGCCCTCTATATCCTTTAAAGATTAAAAAAATATATACAAGACTATTACTTAAGAAATGTCATCTTATTGTGATATGTAAAATGGGATAACTAATAATGTGTTGGCCTCCCTGTGGCCTCGGCCTAATACCGCTGCACAGTATAACATCGTGGGAAGAAAAACAGATGTGTAATTTCTAAAGACGTGGGATTACAAAATGGAAACTCTTGTTTTCCAGATATATTCTCCTATTTATAGACTTGCTCATGCACAGGCGTGCTAAGTAAAGCAACGGGTCTTTGCAACTGGGTTTAAAAATATTTTTTAACATCACTGCTGTGTGCTCCTGGATGTTTGCATATGGAGGAACACAGAACATATGTAGCTCCTTTTTGCAGCAAATGTGCTCCACTGTCCATCTGCAGCCTAAACAGTCAACCAGTGGTTTCAAGGCACGGAGAAGGAGCACGCCTATTCAAATCTTTTAGAGGTGAAAAGTTCATGATTGGGTCAGGGCATTGGTGTTTCCCAGAGTTCAATTTAAGGCTAAAGCTTCTCCCACGCATACAGTCTGACAATGTAAAACATGTAGCTAACAAACCGAAGCAAACACTAATACTTAGAGCTGAATTTGTAAATATTATTTCATAGTTTTATCACAGTTTTGTTCTCTTATCCAATTATACCACCATAAATCACCCCGCAGATCACCTCTTCACCGTAACAGAGCAGGTTTACGAGCAATGGATGCCTTTGTCATAAAATTTATGACCGCGAGTTTTTATTATTTCCTGCGTTTGGCCTATAAAACTCAAGAGGGAAACTGGAACGGGCGAAAAGAAGTGTTGCAGCGTAAAGAGTGAATAAGGGAAAGCATCTTAGGCGCACTTTAGAAAATATGCAAACTTTACCGTGGTTCATGTGCAGTTTTGTCATCCATGGGTAAATCTGTGGCCGCTGCTCACTGTCCTGGCGCTGGCTGACTTTTGTGTTTCGTTTCACCGCTTGCGTGTTCTCCGCGTTTCTCTCGCTCTCCTGGCTCTTGTTGCCGCCGGATTTCGCGCTCCTCTCCGGGTCTCTGTCTGCGCCTAGTCCCAGCAGCGTGCTGCCGCCGTAGTTGAGCCCGCTTGCATCCACGGAAGAGCTACTGGAGACCATGGTTATCTGTGGTCCTGACGGGAGAGGAGTATCCGCATTGCCACGCAGGCTAGTTTTCATCTCCTCCCGTTCAACAGAGGTCGTGGGGACGGGACAAGTGAATATCCCGTTCACATTAACACCCTCATAACGGCTGGACCTGCGCCCAGATAGATCGAAACTAAACATAGTGTTAGGAGAAGTTGTCTCGCTTGTTTGCCTGAGATTGGAGCTGTCAACATAAGAGCTCATTTTGAACAATCACCGATACTTTGTTTTTAAACTAGAGAGGGCTGCGGGATGTATGTTGCGGTTATTTCCTTGTTTTTGTTGATCATTGCTTTTCTTTGTAGCCGCTTTAAGAAAATTCAGAGCTGTCTGCCCTAAAAAAATAATCCAGGATTTATAGGTGGAGTAGGCTTTGGTATCTTTTTTTTTTAATTCTTGATCCGACGCGCGCTGCCCAAATATGGGGTATTTGTATGGGATCACGTGCACATGTTGGCCAGTCATAAATTGGCTTTGATACTCAATGGGGATATTGATGAATAGGAGAAACGTGTCCGGTAAACTTTGAGCTGTTGGTTGTTGAGGACCAGGCAGGGATCTTTAGCGCAAAAAAGGGCAGGACAGTAAGACAAGAGCGTCATCTGGTGTCTGGTATGGGGCAGGACGGTCAGGACCGGCCAGAGCTCTCTGCCCCTGACACACTGCGAGTCCACCAACAGTCCCACATACTCATAATAACAACAAGAATAACAATAATGATAATATTAAAGTGCTCACTTGGTTAAAATATATTTTCGCATACGGACTTGAAACTTGAATGTCGCTGGAAGTTATGTTACAGTAATACAGCTACGGGAATGTTATAGTGACTGGATATTGGACAATACCTAATTCCCGTGCTCCTATGATGTCAATCAGAAAGTTGAATATTTAAAAGGACAAAATTAACGTAAAAATCACTTTATTAGCCTATGTGTTACCCACTTGCATTTACAGCCTCTGCTGACAGTAAAGGTCATGATAACATTTTTAAAAACCTCCACAATCACGCACTGAGTTTGGTGCGTATTTTACGAAACCTTTCTTTACGCGGTCATCTGACTCATGTCAAAAAGTGCAATGCTGCCAAAAACACAAGACGAGGGTGAAAGTTTAACAAATATTTTATTCCATGATACACAATTATGACAAAACATGAATTCGTAACTCCCAAACAAAGGTGAAGAATTACTAGTGTACAAATCTATGTCACAAGGAAAGCCTATTGTGTCAAATGGTCAAAAAAAGGGGGCTAAGCGCAATTTTATGTTATGCAGCGTCTATCAAAGCGGCTAAATGCACATAGGTCCTCACAGGATTTACACAATATACTGTTATTTTGATTATATACAGGCATTTCAGTGTGTGTGTGTGTGTGTGTGTGTGTGTGTGTGTGTGTGTGTGTGGACTGTAGTCTATATCCGTGCAACTTTCATGTTTATGCAGGGCACCTTTCGGCGGCCGATTCAAGTACTTGATTATACTGTGATCAAATGAAGAGTCCGCCTGGTCCTTTTCCTTCCGTGGAACGTGCATGTACAATATTGAGTTAAGTCTGACCAACACTGTATTTTGTGAGGTGATCAAAAAGTTCACAGTGATGGATGGGAGGTGGGGGGATAAATACATAGATTTTACTGGCATGGGAAATAACGTACAAATTAATACTTCTTTTTATTTTCACAATACAAGTGTGACATTGCAATAATAATAATAAAAAAACAATCAGCGCTCCAAATGTCACATGGGCCATACTGTGGCTGAAATTATTTGGATTTCTAAGGCTCAACGCTCCTGTGGTCAACATGGTATATAAGTGGGAGAGCTGCGGGGTAGCCATCATGCAGTGAAGTCGCTCTCAAGTCCATACAGATTTTTTTTTAGGTAGTTATGTTAGGTTTTAATGGTCATCAGGTGTTCCCACCCTCTTCTTCGTTTCTTTAAACTACTCTTTCTTCTTGTCCTCATCCTTCCCTTCTTCTATCGCGCCATTGCGTTCCTCTTGCTCTTCTTGAGAGGCTCCTGTCTGTTCACTTCCAGTCACCGTGGAGGTCAGGTTGCTCTCTTTCTTCCATTTCATGCGTCGGTTCTGAAACCAGATTTTGATCTGCCGCTCTGTTAAACAAAGCGCATTCGCGATTTCGATGCGTCTGCGCCTGGTCAGGTAGCGGTTGAAATGAAACTCCTTCTCCAGCTCAAGTGTTTGGTAGCGAGAGTATATTTGACGTCCTCTGCGTCTGTCTGTCCCGTAGCCCACTCCTGCTGAGATACAAAGTCAAGTCACTAATTTAATCATTTGCAAGGCGATGTAACATTTGACATTTAAAAAAAAAACTTGCTTCTGTCTGTGGTCTAATAACACTTTGAAGCAGTTAAGCTTAAGTTTTACCTCATTGTTAGAATCATAATTGTAATCCAAATCCACGAAGAAAAAATAAACACATTTTAACTGTAAGACATATCCTCTCTCAAAGGGCACATTTTGCTTTATTATCTAAAATAATGAAAGCATCATAATGCATTCTCTCTGCCTCACGCTACTGATTATGGCTACTATATCTTTCTTAAAATGAAAGCTGTTTGTTTGCACATGTAAAGGCCCATCTACAGGTCGAGGGGATACAGTAATGTTTTATGGGGCCATAAAAAGTAACTTACTCTCTTGGTAAGACATATCGTAAAACTGGCCCATTTCCTTAATTTATTTGTCGTAGTAAAACTCACCGCTGTGTGAGTTCATTCGCTGCATCCACGGGTAGATCGGGATGTTGCTTTTCTGGTCCTGCGCTCCTGCTCTTCCTTGATCCAAACTGTACTCTTGAGCAATGTGGCTTTGTGTATTGAGTCCCATGTTTGTTTGTCTGCAACTGGGGAGCACGTCCTTGTCTTGAAGAAACACGTTTGATCCATATTCATACTGTGCTCTGCCAGACCCGAAAACGACATTATCTTGAGGCGAGTAGAAAGGTGCATATATCCGATTCTGGGTCACAGCAGCACCGTACGACGAAAAATGTCTGACTGTGTCATAGGTGGTGGAGTTTAGGGGTACGTTAGGCAAAACATCTTGACCACCGGATAAATGGCAGGAGAGCGACGGGTTTGCGAAATAAGAATTCATACCTTGCTTGTAACCCTCTCTCCAACTCTCCCCACTTCTTTATCGGTCTCTTTTCAATCTCCTTCTCAGTAAATCTCTTTCCCGTTGTGTGTCAACCAACCACACCTTTCTCCAAGGTCTTCCTTTTCCCCCCTCGACTTTCTGCCTCTCTAACTAGACGTGGGCTACTTTGAGGATTCAATATTATTAATTTCCAATCTCCGGTTAAGACGCACAAACCCGAGTGTTATAGCCGAGGCTTGGCTCGGTGAGAGACAATATGACAATGTCAGCTGACCATTCTCCACCAATTGAGAGGCAGGAGTTGAGGAGAAACTGTAGCTTTTAGCTCAGAGCTTGAACATTAGTGCTAAATGCCGATAAACACAACGTAGAGTTGGAGTGGCACACAATACAGCTTGGCTGGATGAGACATTTTTGGCTTAAAGTTTAAGAGAACGTGATGTGTAGGGAGGAAGTATGATGTCAAATTTGGCCAATGTCATTCAGTATAGAGTGATCACATTCAAAGGAATGCGGAACATTTGCATAAAAATACACGTGAACTCAACTCTAAGGTGTCTTAAGGTGGACATTAGCTATTAATTTCATTTACTGAGCTATAAAGCAAAACCCTTTCCTATAACACTGAGTTTTTGTGTTTTGTGTGTGTGTGTATGTGTGTGTGTGTGTGTGTGGGGGTGTTTCCAAAACTAACTTTAATTTCACAACACCACTGCAGAGATGGGCAACATCTACATGCTCTCATCCCGCAGGACGCGCCGCCTTTGTATATGGGCTAAAATGAAAATTGCCATTTATTGTTTATCTCAGCCATATCGACGAGTTTCCAGCATACTGTTAATGTTTCCATTGTGTATGAATTATCTGGCATGTGGGCAATTTCCATGCTTTTGCAGTGAACTGGGGGAGGGTGTAGGTGGTAAGAATGCGTTTATGGTCTCTCTTCTGTGAGGGCAATAAAACAAGTGACGTTCCCCAGCTCACCAACAACTATCTCTGCAGCAAAGCCCTGCAACACGAGCAGCAATCTCCCAGGCTCAGAAATGAAAGCACTGCACAGCATGTGGCGGCATCAAGCAAAGGGAATATATGCGTGTGTTGGTCCGGCCGGCTAGTAATGAACTGCGTCTATAAGAAGATCATTTCTGCCACTCTCTGAAAAATCCAATCAATTATGCGACTGTCCAGCACACGTCAGACCAAATCCTCCACAGGCCAACTGTGCCCGGTGTTCACTATGAGCTGATAGCTCTCAGGTAAAGTCTCTTTAACTAACAGCAATAAACAGTATGCTTTAAATTTCCTGCACAGAAGTTAGAGTTAGAATTACAGTAAAATGCAACGTGTTAAAATGCTTATGCAGATGTTCCAGTCTTTTTTTTTTTCCTGTCCTGATCATACTTCGACATTCCTCTGACACACACAGAGGAAAGGGGAACCGATAATTATCTCAGCAGCAAATGATGGGTTTGGAAATGACTTTAGAGGTGTTCTGCAAAAATCTAGCGAAACTTAAGCGCCTGTCTGGGCGAAGTGTGCTGCCTCTAAAAATGCGTACAATTCCACATTCCAATTCACTTTTCTGTAATCAACATAATTAAACTACTTTTTGTACACTTGATGGGAGCACAGTTAATAAAAGGTACCACAAGCATTTTATTTTTAAAAATCAAGCGCGTTTAAACAGAATAAAAAATACAACTCTACACATTCATTTGAAACAATATAATTCACATTAGCTTGGCTTTTCTCAACAGGCCATAATAGATACCAATAAAATAATCAATACAGTTATTGAAAATGTCTGTTCAAACGCAGTCGCTCTGGCCTATTGGTCAACCTCACTGATTTCTTCAATAGAGTGAATTCTTGCAGACTAAACGTGCAACACTGTTTGGTCTGTTGTTTAGGATCCTGAATAGCCCATAAAAGAGACAAGAACAAAGAGAAGGAAGTAGCTGGTGCAATAAAAGTTCCCCTTCACCTTATTCGTGGCCATATGTGACATCCGCGTCGCACAAATTTGAGGCAAATAAAGCGCAAAAGTTGGAGGCTGTAATGTCCTACTACTGCTGTCCTGGGATTTTTTTCCCTCTTCCCTTTGATATCAAATAACGAATCAGTTGTTGGTTGGACAGAACAAACACATATAGCAGGAAGAAACTACTGGGAGTCCAAATTTATATAAATTCGTTTTTTAACCCATACAGGGGACAATGTCACTAAGGACCAAACAGAGAAATACAGAAATGAAATGAAAGTGAATTTAAATTCAAACTATAGAAATGAAGCCCAAAAATGTGATGGATGTGGTGTGTGGTAGTCAGTGTTACTCTCTTAATTTGTCCTGCTCCCGATGTCAGAAACAGCATGTGCTCAGGATTTGTGAAAGACTTTGTTTCATTATAACAATTTCTGTTGTTGTCACCATGCAGTTGTTTCTAATTTACTCATTATTAAAAGCCCTTACATTTTTTATTTGAAGAAAGTTTTATTTGAACTAAAATTAGATTTCAATTATTTGGAGGGTTTTCAAAACACAGATTTTCTTTAATTGTTATTCTCAGCCCCACCACGCTGGTCCATAACGTGGTTACATAAGTTGTAAATAAAGGCTGAACACTAAAGCCAGTGTGTGTGGACTGGAGAGGCTGGAATGCAGCAGAGGTTGTGCCAGTGTGCAGAATCAGAAAGGTCATTCTTTCCCTCGTGTTTTAGTGTTTTATTGCGGCCCGTGAGGCAAATCACAAGCGCGGCGTTTGATGCAGGGAGGAAAGAAGCCGTTTGGGCCACGTTTCCACGATCTTTTAAAGGACATTATAACCAGCAATGAACGAAAGAACCAGGAAGGTTTCAGGCTAAAATGATAAATTATTAACGATAGCCTGGTACCAAGCACTAACCACGGATATTAATAATTAGCATTAATAATTAATTAATAGATAGTATATGCTCTTAATTTGTAGTTAGACTACGGTGAATGCGCAATGGAGGCTAAGCATGATGGAAATAGAGCATGCGTAACATTATTATCATTATTATTATTATTATTATTATTATTTGTAGGGGTTATAAGATGAGTTACTTTCATTATCATGCTGGATCGGTTTTAAATGTACACTTTAATGTGTTCTTCTGCTGAAGGCCTAACTTTAACAGCCCCCATGCTCCCATGCAACACAACAGGTCCAGTCCACGTCCATCAACCTACAGCTTTTCTTTTGCATTCTTATAGATGTACATCGCCATGCTACATCCCAACATTACTCAGTATTAGTTATATGGGACCTGTAAAATTTCTACATTATCAGCCATGATTAAAAACACAGCGAGGGAGGAAAGTCTGGTCAGCCCCTGATGCTTTTTCCTCTCCCCCTCTTCTAACCTTACTAATAAGGAGTAATTCACATACTAACAATGTAAAGCCCTCTATAAGCACTTTACCATCGCTGGCTAGCCCAATTAATGTCCGGAAGTGTTCGACTTTATGCTCGTTAAGCACTCAGGAAGCTGTTGCCCAATGAGCGCATGTTGATCCACACATCATAAATTATGACCATTAGTAGGCAAAAATTTTGCCCTGTCGGGATTTGTAAGAGAGGTTCTAAATGTGGTGATGCGGACAGATTCATGACTTCATGGGGTTTTATGCGAACCTATCTCTGGTTTTAAAAACACTGCAGGGCAAAACAATAGACTGTGGTTTTCCCTCTTATTTTAAACCAAGATTTACCTAACAACCCAAATGGCATATATTAAATGCACTCTCTATCTCTCCCTCCCTTTCTTTCTCTCCCTCTCTCTCTCTCTGCAGGCATAGTTTTGGGCAGCAGCGGATACGATCCATTGCAACAGCAATGTTTCATGAGGGAAAAGCAAACAACATGTGTAACAGTGGGTTATAAGACTTTAAAGGCTTCCAGAACGAATAATTGTGTTTTACAAGATCGAAACGCGGGACTGTTGGGCTTCAGCAGGGGACAGAAACACATGAAATCACTTTATAACACAAAAAATATTTTGTCTCTGCACAGACAATAATAAAACACAGAGGGAGCATTTCACCAAGCGGAGCTTTGATATAACAACCGCCTTCAACTTCACAGGCACACAAAAAAGTACTGCTGTGTGAGTGACACACACACACACACACACACGGTGATATTTAAAATGCCTTTGGATACTTCTGCAATGGGTAAACTACTTTGTTTGTTTTGGGGTGCAAGGCCAATGTATCCCTTGCCCTTTATATTTCATTTTTTACACACGCCTTTTTGGTTTCTCACACACACACAAACACACTTGTTTCACATCCTGAGAATATTATGAATTTAATCTGGATCTTTATTTTTTTTTTAATTTTGTCAAAATGAAATCTAAGAACTGTGTAATTGATCACAATTTGGCACCATTCATGTATATTTCACTTTAGCCATAGTTCACTTATGCTGCCTCAGTCAGAACGCCCTGTTCACTAATGTTAAAATGAGTGCTGATGGTTTTGATGATAATGTGGATATTTGTAATGATTTTTGCTCATGGAGTAAATAAAATCTCATGCTACTTCCCATAATGTCGTCAGTGATTATGTCACAGAGCAACATCTCAACAAACCACTGCATCTCATTAAATCTGAACAAAGTAATGAGACAGACAAATCTCTCATTGTCCAAGGTGACAACAACAAATCAGTCGCTGGGAAACACTCCTCGGTGTCAGCTCGTGCGGTTACTCGCTGGCAGCAGTGTATCAGCTGGGTCAGCTGACATCCGCAGTGAACCGCCGCCGAAAACCAGCAGCCATAAACAACAAGCCTCAACACCCGCCCACTTCCACATGCAACACTTCTGATCGCTAGGGGGCACTGCCGGGATCCACGCTGTGTGTCGGTGTGTGCATACTGTATTGTCGTATGTCCTGTGTGTGTGGGTGTGTGCATGCGCGTGCGTGCAGTCGCTTGTGTTATTCAGGCTCTTGGCACAGGTTGAATATAATGAGTGACAACAAGTATGGAAACAAGAAATAATAAGAGCTCATCAGCCAGCTCTGAATGCAATTTGTCACTGCCTGGCCAGAAGGGCCTGTTAGTGATGACAAAGTTTACTATCAGTAGGCAATTTATTACAACAGATTGGGCACAGCATCTCTAAAATGCTCAGCTAATGTAGGCTAAAGCGGCCAGTACATGGGGCAGGTGCTGCTACACCAGCCAGTAAGGTATAATGATAGTCGCTCTGGGCATCAGCAGCCTCCCAGGCTACAGGTCAGGTCACAGCTACACAGAGCAGGCACCTCCGCCTTCCCACGATCTTACACGCTCACTTTTTTTTTTTTGCATCATTCATCATTTCAACCCAGCAATCACCAGCTGATCGCCAAACACAACATAAAAACACTGAGAAAGAGTGATAGAGATATGTGTAATCTTACCCCAGCAGGCGCTCAGTAGTTTGTAGCTTCACTGTGCTCCAACACAGCAGCTGAGGGGTCACGATGGCGAGTGGGAAATATCAACACAGCGCACATCTCCCGTGTACTGTTGGCTATCTTCCCATCCCGGCGATAAGGAGCTTATGGAGGCAGGCTGCCTGTTTGCCGGGAAAAGTCTTTTCTAGCAGGTTTGCTTGCACCTTTTCCCTTCACAGTCGCTGCTTTATTGCCTCCGGGAGGGATAAACGCAGACAGCGGCTGGTAGAGGCGGCGACTGTCCAGAAGATCCCTCTGTCAGGAAGTCGGAGATCGAATGAATATCACACGAAGCAGTGCCAAAATGTCTGTGCAGTGTTTTTATATTAGAGTAAAGGAAGAAAAGGACGTTTCTACGCCCCAGCTTTAGTCTGCTGCTGATACAAGGGAAGGACCAGAGAATAGACAACAGCATAAAGTTCATGTTCATAGAGCGTGTGCCACGTGGCTCGCTGCAGCCAATCGCAGAAAGGATTCAGTCGTAAACTTTTATTACTCAGCTGTAAATTTCTCCCTTTAACAACCAGGAATGTTTGCACCCATCTTTTCCCTAGCTTTTTTTTTCTCTCGATCGCACAAAACTAAAAATGGCCACACGATATGGAGCGCGATGTTGAAATTTCCCCATATGACACAAATTAGACATGCATCAAAAAATATGACAGTTCCCCTGGTGGACAAGCTGTATGCCACGATGTACCCCAACGGGAAATGGGAAATAAAAGTGTGTGAGTGAGAAAGAGAGAGAGGGCAGACAGGAAAAGAGACAGAGAGAGGCAAAGAGAGACATAGAGAGAGAGAGAGAGACGTCTAATTAAACTTCAATTAGGCTAAACTGTACTTCCATATTAGGGCCTCTTTCTCACTGACATTTAGCAGGTTTATCAGGTTTCACTGTTCACACCCAACATCAACTAGAGGCTCCAGGCGCATGCACAATAATAAAATTATGTCAAATCTAACTAATTGGCTACAAGGTATCGTATTTGTTTTTTTACATGAAAAGCAGGTAAGGTGGGGTTTGAGCCTGCAGAGAACACACACACACACACACACACACACACACACACCGCAGCTATCCAACCTCATCACAAGGAATCAACATACACAGTAAATCTGGTTCAAACTTTCAACAGGATCTATGAGTGACACACACACATAGAAGGAAAAAATGATGCCATTGAAAATACGGACATAAATTTTACATCTTAGAAATAAGGAGAACATGAGGTGGCCGCAGGGTTTATAAGAACATGTCTTCGCCTTCAACATATAGACTTCATTGAAATACATCTAAAAAATTTAAGAGTAAGAGAATTCATGATGAAGAGCACAATAGCAGAGAAATAATTTAATTTGAGCCTAACACGCAGGTTTTATCTCGTAAATCCCACTAGAGCAAGCCCTCTTTGCTTAAAAAAAAGAAGAAAATTATGACATGTAGTCTCAGTAACGAATAAAATCAATTGCCTACACCCAAATAATAAAAGAAATGTGTATTACATACTTGGAAGAGCGGTGCATCTTGTCCTTGGAGGCCGTGATCTCCACACTGAGCCTCGGCACACAGAGACAAAAGATGCAGACCCATCCCAGCCGTGCCTTTACACCGCCAATAAAGTTTACAGCAGGTACACTAAACTTTATTGGTAATGTCAACACTGTGGTAAAAGTACACACACACACACACACACACACACACACAATTGGCCCATCCGTGGTGCAGAATAGCTGTGACTTGGGGACACATCCGGAATTTTCTAAAGACTACATGCATGCAAATAGAGAAATAAACACCCTGGGTGAAAAGGCTGCGCTTTGGCGCGACGTTGTTTAATTCAGAAAAATGTTAGAAACAACTGAGGGGGAAAGCCCTAAACTGAAGATCTGCAACACTTGTCCCTATTTGTTTTTTGTGGTATCAGCCTGGATTTACATTAAGGTAAAAATTCAGAATTTTAAAAAGCAGTTAGCAAGCAATGCAGACCAATCCGCCTTTTTTACACAGATAAAATCCAATCGAAAAGCCTGTATGTAACACTGTGCTTTCGTTTCGATTTCATTCGTTAGGCTACACTATGCAGCTTTACCAATCAAACAGAATAAATACTGCTCTGTTGTGTTTATCTTTACAAGTTCATTTCACTGGAAAAAATAAATAAATAGGCCTATACTTTTACGCAACAACTGTTTATTGAAGAACAGCCCCCACGTGAATCAGCGTTTATTTCATTTTTCGGTGTCAAAAAAAAGAAAAAAAATCCAAAACCTTTAATCTACCTTCAAGATTAATAATTCATAATTAAACATTCTGAATATAAGTTCAAGACAAGCCTAGAAACAAAATAATATTCCATTTATGGATAGTGTCCTAACACTCACACCTTACAGTAGTGCACGGTGAAGTAGCCGCATACACAGTGTCTCATATACACATCGAATGGATCACTTCAGCTCATTCAAATAAAGCAGACAGGCTAGACGCGCCAGGAGTATTGAATTATTTAGTTGCATGACACTGAAACAACTACACGGAGAGACGGCGATGTTACCAAATTAAGATGTAGTGCTAATAATATATTAAAGTTGTAAAAAAAAGGGGGGGGAGAAAAAAAAGGGAAGAAAACAGCGGAAACGCAGTCTTATTGGTGGCCTTCAAATGAAAAATACAGCTCGTCTTTCAGTGAAATGCGGGTGAAATTCAGTTGTAAACAGTAGGAGGAAGAGGAGGAGGTCAAATTACATGTTGTGAAAAAGAAGGATCAGATTTCTCTTAATATAACACTACACTAATATAATCGAGTGCTGGTATTTTAGCCTATCTATTGTAACAACACTTCAAGTGACCTACATTGCTGCATCGTTTGAGACATATTGTAGTTTTTGTGCAACTTCAGTGATACTCAGATTTTATGTTGACTGCTCATATCCTCCATTTATTCTAAACCATCACCATAAAAACAGCAGCTGGAGAGGAGAAGAGGAGACAAGGTGTTACCTGCACTTGGCCTCTTATTCGCTTTGATTTCAACGCTCTGGTGCTTTCCGGAGGTTTGTCTGGACACCAAGTTTCACCTCAACACCTTGCATGGTATAGACAGATAAAGCCTCCCTCATGCTTAGCCATTATTTTTGTCTGATTATTAACATCACGCCAGATGTTTGTTCATCTCATCTCAAATATCCATTATTCATCCCAAGATTCATTAAGAAAAGCTTCGCGTCCTCCCTGAAGAGAGGAAGTTTTTTATTAAGAGGATGAATCAAATACGACTCAGGCTTTGGAGAGTACGCATGCTGTGAATGGGATTAGGCAACCTTTCCTTAAAAGGTAAAGGGATACATCTGCAAACGCATGTCTGGCGTTTTTTTTAATTTTGTTTTCGGTTTTTTTTAATCGAATAAGTTGGAAAGTTTATATTAGGCAAACTTCAGTCAGGAGGCTATTCAATATGCTTGCGCCTTCCCTTCCCTCCCCTCCTGCCGCCGCCAGTAAATGTTTTGGGCGCATATGGGCTGAAAATCAAAGCATCATCAAACCATCAACATTGTAGCATTTTTAGCCATTTCCTCATTGCGTTGTTTTGGTTATTTGCATCAAATGACTTGTGGAAAATGTTCCGTTATGAAAACTGCAGGTCATATTGAGCTCTGAACGTTTCTCCCAAAGTTTGGAACTCGTTGGAGAGAAAAGCAAAAAAAAAAAGTGGCAAAAAAGATCATCAAGACGAATGTGTTCTAGACTTAGCTTATCAGTTCACATATGTATGAGCCTCATTTTTATATATATGTGTATGTGTGTATGTGTGTGTGTGTGTGTGTGGGGGGGGGGGTGTTCAGTAACCGAGGCTGTAATATCAATAAAAAAAAACCCAGAAATGATTGTGAGCCATCTTGTTTATTTGTGATTTTACATCAACAATGGCGGGGACACACAATTCCGTCTTTGACAGGGGAAACACCAGGAAACGAGCATATTGTTAACATCAATATATAACAAGACGTACATAAAGATTATATTCAGTGCAAAACAACTACGCTATATCACCAGCACATTAAAATAAAAATTCCCTTTACTTTAAAATCGTTGTAATTGTAGCAGGTATTATCATACACAGTAAATGTGCGTTATAGGCAGTTTTAGTTGTTGGGGAAACAGCTTGCAATCAAATCAGAGCGATGCCACATGTGAGGAATATAAATTCAGCAAAGGCAAGGCTCTGAGTTTAGGTAGTGCCGTGGTACAATCTCAAAATTGTTTGCTTGGCTTTGAGCTAATTGTCTTCCCAAGACTCACAAATTGTCTTCAACAAGTGTATATTGTATATTGGGTAAATGCTACATACATAACTTAATCATATAAGGTTGATATACAACACTTTAAAATTAAAACCATATGAAATCTCTATATTCAGAAATCTCTATTGCAATTTCCCCAGGTTTAGGTAGCATCAAAGGATTTCAAACGATTGCATTTCCCTGGTAATCCTAGAAAAAGATGTCTGAGGAGCTAATGGCTATCTTTGTCTAGGCCATTCACATGAAAACGAGTAAAACAGTAACAGTAACAATTAGAATAATAAAACTTGTGGTGTATTCATGGGCCGTTAGCCAATGTAACTGCTGCGATGATGTTTGAACACATACTACTAAGTTATAAGCCTACATTTCGCTTACAATTTCGGAAAGGCTACTCTGAAATGACGTCCATGTTCTTTTTAAATGTAGGCTACAATCTATTTACAACACAGGTCGGCGTTGGTCATGTTTGGATCTTACTGGGCTATGCTTTTGATACAGTTATTATTAAAAGTAAATTTGTAATAAAAAAAATAGCTAAGCCATTTTCCATCTAACATGCGTTTTAATTTATCCATTTTTTTTTTTTGCAAGGGCGACTGTTCTATCAAAGAAACGGTGCTACAAGCGTGTGTAGCTTCTACAGAAAAATCCAAATGACAATGCGAATCATGTTAGGACAATCATGAGAGGGGAGAATTTTGTCTATTTGTGATAGCAACATTGGAGGGATTCCTGTTCCCTCTTGACAAAATGAAAGGGTGGTCATAAAGTTGACGCTCTCTGCCTCCTTGTGACTCTTCGTCTGTTTATGGGACCTCTCTTTTTTCTCTTTTTCAGCCATATAACCATAAAAAGGACCATAAAATCACTCCTTGGTCTCTTCTTTCTCTTCCGCTTCTTTCTCTTCTGCCTCTTCCCCTTCACCGTCCTCGTTGCCCTCTTCCTCGGCATCGGCTTCAGCCTCTCCTCTCTGACCCGGAAACTTGTCTTTGTTGTTCTCTTTTTTCCACTTCATCCTCCTGTTCTGAAACCAAATCTTCACCTGCCGCTCGGTGAGGCTCAGGGCGTGGGACACCTCGATCCTTCTCTTGCGGGTCAGGTAAGGGTTGAAGAGAAACTCCTTCTCCAGTTCAAGAGTTTGGTAGCGACTGTAGGTTTGCCTCCCATTCCGTCTTCCTGGGGCTTGAATGAAATAAAGCCAGAGGTTAGCTGGACTTACCACCGTACCCCCATTAAAAAAGCATTCAGATGACTTATAATTAATTCTGCATTTACTTCTTCCCCCCTCAGCATGAATACTAATCGTTCAGCTCCTTATTTTTAGCTTTCACCCCTTCCAGTTCACATTCACTCAGAGCGGGGAAAACCCTTATTTAAAGTGTAAGATGGGTACATTTGATTTTCCATTAACAGTAATATCTATTAGTCAACACATATAAGTAATAGTAATAGTTCATATTAGGTGTGGAAGTAATAAGTAATTATATTTTTCACTTATCTGTTACAGTTCTCTCTGCAGGAATAATCAGCCGTCTAATGCGACTTTTACACCCACTTCACAAAAGAGTTATTGGGTGAGTATGAGAAAATACTGTATTTATATAGGGGGGGGGGAGAGCTTGGCTATCAATTATTAATTCTTATATCTATTCATTTAGGCTAAATTCCAATCAGTTTATTGATGCCAAATTCTGTTTTAGGTTGGTGTTTTAAATTTACATGCATGCATGTTTACAGAAATTAGTATGGTTTTCCTCACTAGCAACAGGCCCTGTGCAAGCCTGGTGGAGCTTTTCAGTCCCACACACATACACACAGGGAGAGACACATGAGGAAAATAAGGAGCGAAGGAAAAGTATGAGAAAAGAGAAAGATAGGAGATAAAGCTGCTCTGTAACAACAGATGGGGACATCTGAGCAGATAAAAATGAAGCTTACACCTGTGTGGAGTTAATGTAGCCTGATAGCCTGAACAGAATGATCCATGGATGGAGGAGGAAATATCTACAAAGCCCTTATGATTATGGCTGTATGAGCCTGAGCCACATTGGGCCTGTGGGTCAAATTACCCCCAAACCCCTAAAACCTGGATTCTGGATAATCGGGGCATGTTGTGTTTCAGCTAACCCTCCTGTCACTCTGCATTCTACTGGTGTGTGTGGCACCACCATATTTTAAACTATGACTTATTCATCTTTCCCCCTAGTGCGTTTAGAGTTCGTGAAATATCTTATGTCTACGATAACTGACTTCAAAGAGCTGGTGTCATGAGCTGTGATCAGCAATTCTGTGTTTAAAGGCACTTTTGAAAGCAACAATTCCGCCCTGTATGGACATGTGCTGCAGAGTAACAGCAGCCTGCAGTGCAGGTTGTATGTGCCCCATCATGTTCCCTGACTTATTTCGTTTTATAGTTAAGAGACACACTCATGTATACTCAGGCATATTTAGCACACATGCACACAAACACACACACACACACACACAGGCAGACACACACGTTGACGCACACACGCGCCCGCGCGCACACACACACAATGTAATATAAAAAGAATAGGAAATAATTGTATGATTCTGACCGTGGGGTCTCATCCAAGGAAACATAAGACTGGGAGAGGAGTTTTGATTTAAGTGGCCTTGTCCTTCTCCGGGGTTAGAGCTGCTCGACGATTTACAGTCTGGGTATTGCGCTAGGCTTGCGTCTTGCTGGGTACCATAAAGCGTTTGCCTCGGAAGGGCTTCATATCCATAAAATTTCGTTGCGTCTCCGTGGCAAGCCAAAGCGCAGGGGTTTTGCTGGTATCCGGGGTTCGAGATCCCCGTGGTCCCGTGGTGGAAAAAGTCCTGCACATGATGGGACGGGTGCTGAAAGCCCGGTGCGGCTGCTCCGGGTCCGTAAACCAGCGTGTGGCTGCGGGCAACGCTTTGTGGAAACCTGCAGTCGTAGTAAGTTGGCTCCAGTGACTCGCCGCCTTTGTACTTAGAAAAAAGAGGGTTAACAAAATAGGAGCTCATGTTTAGTTAGCATCAAGCAGACGGGCTCTCTCGCAGCAGAATATCTCCTTTAAGATGATGGCAGCCTTTTGTTTAGGGTCCCAACTCGCACAGCGCACACAGGCAGACAAACCGGAACTAGGAGAAACGCTGCCCCTTTGGACAATCTACGGCAGCTCACTCTCTCTGAGCCGTTCCTCTCATCGGATTTCTCTCGCAGTCGTGAGTGGGGTTTTTTCTCCAGGTTTTGCAGGCTCAAACCCGGCTCATGGCATGTGCTTTTGGATGTGCGTTAGCTACGGTTAAAGCTGGCTTGCTCGACCGGCACAGTCACAGGCGCTGCTCTTTTCTTTCTTTTTCCTTTTTTTTTTAAGCTTCCCACCCAACCACCCCCACCACAAGCGCCCCCCTCCCCCTCCTCCTCCACCCCCCCACCCCTTCATCTTTCTACGACCGGTCAGACGTGGGCCCTACGTATATCCACCTTGAGATGAGCTGCACTAATCATACCCAACAACCCAAGAGGCTTTAAATATGATCAATGTTATGTTTATCACAAAAGCTTTGTTATAAGCTGATCAATGGAGTTGTGGGATGGTTAAAATATAAACACTATGACATGACATGATACATTTCCACTATAGTTTGAATTGATAGTTTAGCTTGTTGTCTTTGGAGGTTATGAGGTGTATAAAGCAGGGAGGGCTTCCTCTTTATAAACGGATAAGGCTGTTATGAGTTGGTGTTTGCGCTCTCAGGCTCTACTGAGCGCTACACACTAATTTCTAGAAAGTAGCTGACCTTTTATGGGCTCCAGGAGGTCAACATAGCATCTGGGAAGTTCATGACAACCAAAATGTTACATAAAACAACACTAAAAACACAAAGCGAGACACAGTTGAAGATATGACGCACAGGCCGACAAGTAAAATAATGTAATGAGAATAAGACAAAAACATCCTCCTCGTGTAATCGAGCGGAGGCCAGGGCGACACACTTGCACCATGAGCTGTAAAACACCGACACACGCAAATATAAACACGACCTGTGAATACTAGGTGCCACTTACTGACCCCGTAAAACCGACGAGGATGAGCAGTAAATCTCCCTCATGGAGGAGTGCATAAAATTTTACATTGGATGTTTAGCTACAATGAGCGCGCGCACAATTCCCAGCTCAATAGTTGTATGGGCTCTCTCTCTCTCCAAATATGCCAGTGTCGTTTTTGTGGGGTAACTGACGTTTTATACACATCATCGTAAAATATGAAAGGCGCACTGGGCGAATTTATAGACCGTTCACACTCTATAAATATGCAGATTGCCAATCATTGTTGCTCACATCTTGGGGACTTTGAACTGCTGGTACAGACGTCAACTATTAAGGATATAAATGAGCAGGTAGCTGGGGTTTTTTTTTAACAAACTGTGCAGTGACAATGAAATTATTATTACTATCATTATTATGTTTTGGTGTTGTATGGTGTTAGTATTATAATGTTGTCGTTGCTGTTGTTTCTGCTGTCAGTGTTGTTGAAATGCAATTGTTTACGAACTGTTATTAAAGGAGTCTTTAGGCTATATATTCAAATATTGTTTCTGGCTGTTCATTCATTCTGTTTGTTTGTTTTTCCACTTATGTATTTTTAATTGACACCATGAAAAATAAAACCAACAAGTAGGCCAAAAAAATAAATAAATAAAATAAAATCCAGACATACAATCCAAACACATATTGCCATATTATCCCATCCAAATGTAGACACTCTTGCCCTTTGTCAAAACTAAAACAAAATTATCCTATTTTTAATGGGCACACAATGGGTAGCAATTAAAAAATGCCACAACATCCCAATTAAGTCATGAATTGACGGCCAAGTTTTTTAAACCGAAAAAGTGACAAAAACTCAAATTAAAATGTACCTGACAAGACATAAGACAAAATGACAAAGGAGAATCCTGTTCCCAACACAACAACCAGCTCGCTGCATTCCAGAGTGCTGCTCTGTGGCCTATTACACAAAATGCGGTGGGTGACCATATCTGTCATTTTGTCATCGATAGGTTACTCTTCATTTTTCAGCCAAGCCACAGAGCTGTAAAAAACGCCATTCAACACACAGACCCTGCTCAAAACATGGACCGACAGCGTCATCTAGTGTTGAGATGTGTCCCTAAAGCTGAATGAATCCACCAATCAAAAACAGCTGTGATGTGGACAGAAAGAGTCTCTCCATTTGTCCAAACCTTGTATGCATCCTGTCCTTTTCCTTAAATAAAGCAGAGTTAAAGAAGCTATTTACCACCAAACCTGTAGCGACATGCCTTCAGTCTCCTCTGTTTAGCAGGCTTCAAATAGTTGTGCTGTATATTTTCCTGTCATGGCAAGCTACCTGCTCTTATATAAGAGACAACAGTGCTCTGCAGCACTCATATTTATGCACAATAACTATTGACTTTTCCTCATCTAATTGGAAGCTAATAGACCACTCATGTGATGAAGTGCAGGGGGGTTGCGGCTGGCCCATCAGCAAAAAGTCCCCTGAACGGTGCGCATGACTCTCCTTTGAACGACTCCACCACCACCGTCCATTAAAACCATAAAGTAATTTAGCCCAGACGTCTAGCCAGTTAGTCGAGTTTGCTTTGTTCGTCTGCATTTGAGACAAACAGCCGAGCTCCAACAGGGGCTGTAAAACTGGCATTTTTGTCCGAGCTGAGCGGAAATGCACTGGATTGGGCTTTGAAATTACAGCATCCTGTCCGTATTGTTTGCCACCACAAAAAGGCAATTTAGGCCTATCCCAGGAAACAAATGCGAGACATGGGAAATTGTCTCTCACTTTAAACTCAAATGTTCAAATGTAGTCTCGGATTTTCTGATTGCCTAGGGGCCTGACGAACGTAGGCTATAAAACTAGCAAACTATAAGCTTATTTAGAAGGTAGAATATTAATTCATTTAGAAAAATACCTCGTAACAGTGGCTCATATTTACTAACGAATACGGTCTTGGAAAAATGACAACTGCATAAATGTTGTTTTGGGTACTTTCAACATATATGAGGAATGGAGCAGTAAAATAAATATCGCACATGCCTCGTGTATTTACTTTTGGTGTTATACGAATATGTCGTGTACCATTTAAATGAACTGTGCTGCTGTAGCCATCCGTATTAGTAAAACCGTAAACACAACAGCAAAATGAAGTATTTGCTGCAAAACCGGTGCTTATTGTTTGTTGAGAAATTGACTTCCCCCCCCCCAATAGACCAAACACGGCTATTTGTGTGTTTATTTGATGTGTATGCACTTATCCTTAAATGCGTGCAGAACTGTAAATGTACGTGGCTGAGGCTAAAAGAAGGCTAATTAAGAACCCACTTTAAAGCAACGCAAAGCTAAATTAAAACAATGTTGTCTTGCAAAAGCCTTAAATGCGCAGACAACGTTAAGTTTTCGACCTCGCCATTATTTGCAGAGGCAGAGCTCATTTAGGCCTTAGCTGTAGCCTACTTGGAGGAATGCTCGTCGGCCAAAACATATTAGACGAGGAATTGTGGAGGCATAATTATTTAGAAAACATCCATCTGTTTGCAACATGTAGCTTAGCAAATATTGATTTGGTAACTCCAGTTCCCTGCGGTTTTTAAATCAGCAAAATAGTCTGGCTGATTGATTGAGATTCTGTTTGTTAGGCCCTCTCTGCAGCCATGTACTCATTACTAAATGCGTTCGCAAACATGATTCCACATTGAGTCACAATGAATACAGAATACAAGCACTTAGTGATTATGTTTATATTTGCAGAGGTCTATATCTACACTCTATAGTTAAACTCGTAGGCTACAGTCAAAAAAAAGAGAGATGCACAAATACAACAACTATCACAAAAATACAAGACAGACAAGTCCGATCGCAGATGTTCTGTCTCTGTACAAAATACCACACCTGCACAACAACGTATAAAGGAAATAAACATGAAAGAAAACATTCACATCATAAATTATGGGATTGTGAAATTCAAAAGAATTCAAGTATTCTCTTTCTTCAGACAGTTTTAACGTGTCCAAACTGCACTTGTATAATTTCTATTACAAAAAACATAAAGGTATTTCAAAGTGAAAGCAGAATGTAATTATCTCCTTAGAAGTAGATTTTTTTCTTCTTTTTTTTCTCCTTTAACGCTAAACACATACATGTGCACTGGAAAATAACATAATCAGCATCAAACAGTCTCGAAGTTAAGGTTAATATAAAATCCAACGAAGTGATAAATATGAAGAGGAGGAGGGGATGGGGGTTCATCGTGTGTTTTGGTACATCTGTGCTGTCCATGTGACTAGTGGTTATTATGGTTGTTTTCTGACTGCAGTCCACATTATTGTTCTTTGCTGTCGGTCTTTTCTTTGTTCATTTTCTTCATCTTCATTCGCCGGTTCTGAAACCAGATTTTGACCTGCCTCTCGGTCAGATTCAGGACCCTAGCGACCTCGAATCGGCGGTCTCTAGTAAGGTACATATTGAACAAAAACTCCTTTTCCAGTTCGAGAGTCTGGTACTTTGTGTAAGGGCATCGCTTCTTCCTCGTGGAGCGGGCATGTATCCAATTTGCCACTGGATTATCTGCAAATAAAAACCATAATAATAATAATGATGATGACAGAATATAGGGGCAACACTGTGAGACATTTTCACAACTGAAACAATGACAAATGACTACTACATACGTGTTTAGCATTTAGAAAATGTGGATTCTGGTTTGACAGCAATTCTGTGTACTCATCAGAAGGTGCTACAATTGAAAACAATGTCAAATCATACACAAGTTAGTTAGTTCACCATTAAAGCTAAACTGATAGTAAACATTTTGAGGCAAGATTCTCTGCCTCAGACTATCCAACCCTACTCTGATTTGCTTCCTTGTCCCCTTAACTTGTGAGTAACACCGTCGTAAAATACTCAATGCGCTTATTCACTTTATTGGCCCATAAAATGGCCCGTGGTTCAAGCCTTTACAGGTCCGTGGTGAAAGTCCTCGAGTATGTCCCTACATTCCTCAAGTTGGCTGGAAGAGTCATGTGAATTTGTTTTGGACCCAGAGAGGACAGCAAATTTTCATATGCGACTATCATCATTATTTTGTGGGTGAATCATGTATTTTGCCACTGGGGATCAAATAGATCCAAAATGTGGCTTTTATGCACACGATAGGCCTGCATAACAAAAAACAGGACTGAAAGTCGGCTTACAGGGCTTGATGTGCCGTATGTAAAGGCACGGGGTCAAAACATGGTCGTAAAAATGCATCATAAGGCATTAACTGATGAATATTGATTCATGTGTCGGGTTAGGTTGTTCACAAGAACACCTTGTATGTTTTTAACATTATACAACACCCTTCCAAATTCAACGTGTTCCTGTAGGTTTGAGTCCATGTTTACAACCCCGGCTGATTTTATAGCCCCAATATTAGCCTAGTAGCGTTTGTCCTTTATAGTTCCTAAAGCTTTCCCCCCTAGCACTGGCGATTCAGAGCTGAGATGAAAATGGAGGATAAAAGATCTTATAATTTCACTTTCAGCAGGACGTTAAAATGCCTCGAAGCAAAAGCAGTTTTACACAATCCCAAACCAAAACTCCCACCCGAATGTAAAAGACTGTAGGAGCTTGAACTTACTCGGATCTAGCTCCGGCTTCTCGTCTTTATGTTTCCCTGAAACCAGGAGCTCCGACTCCGGAGAGGGGATATTCTGCGGCGTCTTGTCTCGCATGTCAGTGGATGAGCAGTACAGATAATCCGTGTAGGTCCGTCCGCTGGAGCCGAGACACTCGCCGGCTCTGTGCTCCTGAAAGGCGTCGGGCTTCAGCCCATAGTGCCTGCTGTTCCCCGGATAGCCATGGAAAGGCACGGCGCCTGATATCGGCTCCAGCCATGACCGCATATACCTCGAGTCTGTGCCTAAGTGAGGTTGGTGAGTGTATGGATGGTAAACCACTGATGACTGGGAGTGTACAGGGGCCCAGGAGGTGGAGAAGACGGGTGGCTTGGGTGCGAAGCTGCAGGAAGGATAGTCAGCACACTCCGGTACTAGGGACGTCGGACGAGGGCCGGCTGGGTGCGAACCGGGAGCCGAAAACCGAGTCGCAGTAAGGACATCCTCGTTTTCATGGTTGATCAAGGAGTCCACATAATAATTACTTATGGGACCCGTGGTCGACATGTCGAAGCTTCCCCGACTCTTTTACATGCATCCGATTATTATATGGAGTGTATGTGTACTTTTTTATCCAACCATAGAACAATCAAGGCAGGTAATTATTTCTCAACGCTTCCCTGGCTGCTATTGGCTGCCTCACCGACACGTGATTATATTTACCCCCACAAAAATTGTACAGTGGATCAATGCGCCACTTATCCTGGGATACCAGTGCACATAAATCGGATCAAAGATGTGCGCTTTTGCTCTTTTTCTTGGACGTCTTAGAGGTAACGTCAACAACCATGTTTATTTATAAAGAAAATATGCCTTTGTTGAGCTAATAGGGGCTCTAGTCTCTAGTCGCAGTACAGACCTGCGCACATTACGTCTAAAACCGAGCAAGGCACTATTTGATGGTGTAATCAATCTCTGTCTGGCAAAATCTACCGTAGCCCCTTGTTATTGCAATGGATGGTGTTACAGCTTTAAAGTGATTATTGAATCGCAGAATCCTTTTATCAAACCAGCAGCACATTTGATAAAGTCCTGTGTAATGCTGTTTATTCCTAAACACAGAGAGAGAGACGCATTCACAGTAGCTACATGTAGTCTAGACAGGCGAGAGAGGGAATCAAAATGCGAGATGCAGGATACAACAACAATAAAGTTTGCACTGCTTTAACGATGGCGCAACAGACCAAACATTTCCTAAATGGGGATCTGCGGAGATAGCAGAGGAGGGGATTCCGATTCTTGACAAGCTGCCCACTACAGCGGGCTATACTCGGCTAGTGACGTTCATGTTTTTTATGCCCATCAATAAATTTTAACGAGGACCATTTGATTGTTCATAAACGTGTCGTTAATAAGACTGCATCCGAGTTCCTCGCTCAACATAAAACCACCACCGCTGTATGCACGTGAAACAATTCCTATCAAACAGAGAGGCCGAGGACAGGAGAGAAGAGACTGCAGAGCAGAGGAAGTAAAAAGGTTCGTTAAAGGGCCAACTAGATGAAAGCTTTCATAACAGGGATAATGTTACTGTTGTATCTAATGGCAGGAGTTTACGGTTTTGCAATATACTAGTGTAGCTTGTCACTTAGGCTGTGAAACAGCCCTGAACTCTTCTGCAAGGTTGCAGCAAATAATACAACATTAATATGCGATGAAGAAGCAGTAAGAAGAAGTCAGCAGTGTCACAGGGAACACAAATTAGACTAATTGTGACATAAATAGCCTACTGAAAGTTTAATGCACACGTGCGGACAGGATGAGGTAGATTTCGACATGGCTGATGCATTAGTAAATCCTAAAAGCTGCACACGTTGTATTTCTGTGATGTGGTGACTTTGGTGCAGGAGTATATTTGTACATTTTGAGAAACGGTGACGCTGACGAGTGTTACTGTGATGAGTTTTAATCTTATGTGTATGCATGTATGTTTTATCTATGTTTTTGGTGTGCGGTGTGTTGTAGACTATTTATTTTTGTGTGATATGTATGATGTGCGGAATTGCTGCTTTGATGTTTGAAATGTTCTTGCACCAGGGGAAAAGCTAACTGAATGATTGCAAACTTTAAGACGAGAGAGCTAAATAGAAGGATGTGTAGACCTGACAGTCCTGATGTGCGAACGTGAAATTATAGTAGTTCAGCCGAACAAACCACACTTCACAATGCTGAAATTAACTCAAACTGGGAGCACTCTGTTCCATAAATTGCCAAATACGGTTTTAACCAGTTTTTAACCAGAGTGACCTAAAAGACACATTTCAAAATAAACCCCAATTTACATGTAGTAATTGTGCGTGCAGTGCATCTGTAGGAAAATAAAAACAGTAAACTGTCAGGATTTGAACACAAATCTTGCTTTTGCCATCGCCGAACTACAAGGCTCAAATGACGTCACTAATTAGCCTAGACTAAATTCAACTTTGGTCAAAATTAATTCTTACGCTTGGAAATTAACGGATATAGCCTAATACTAATATATTTGGACTTCATGACGAAAAACAAAATGTAACCAGTATACGCGTTACGAAGTGCGATGTTTGTCATGGATGCTGAGGTCAGATTCAACCATGAAATTTAAAAGGCCAGACGCCAGACCTTAACCCGGATAACGCCAAACGGTGTCCTGGTGTGTGCTGATGAATGCGCAAGACTTTGGCGAGTCAACTATTCCCCCACATGTTTACAGAAATAAAGCCGTTTATTAAATTTACCATAGGCCTGTCTCAAATTAGATATTTTTTTAGAGTTGTGAGTTTTCTACGGGTTGAAGGTCTAAGTCCGTTTATTCTACTGCTGCCATTAAAGCAGAAAGGAAAAGTGCTCAGTAACCATTTATTACCAAAACATATGGTCAAATAAATGCATTATATGGCCTGTATCTATGTCAAGAGTAATCCAGTGGATAATCCTTTATACTGTTTTGGGTGTGCGCGTGTACGCCCGTGTTTGGTGTGTATACGTGTACGTGTGTGGCTGTGTGTGTGTGTGTGTGTGTGTGTGTCCATTAATGAGAAGTGAGGGGTATTTTTTTTTTACAATGTATCTCTTCCACTTGTTTATCCACGTTTGTTGTGCTCTAATAAAAAACATCATTAAATATTCATTTGTTGTTGTTTCTTATTTCTACTTCTTCTTTATGTCTTTTACCTCTGTTCCTCCTTAACACAACTGGAGTTGCAAATAGACCGTTTAAGATTATACAGCCGAAGAAATGCCTCTTTATCGCTAAACCTTTCCGTATTTCATATTATCACTTCTCCTTTAATATTTTACCCAGAAACACAGTCTGCTATTGTAAGCAACATAAAAAAGTAGTGGTTTGTCAATATCGGTTTGAACATAAGTAAACTATATGATTCAGTATCACCAATATATGAACATAAAGACTAGAAATTAGATAGATAAAGCTAAAGTACATGCTTAGGAGACAGATGATACCAAACTGTTGGTTTGGTTTGCTTTTAGATGGGCTCTATGTTCGACTGGTCAAGTCAACTTTAATTACATTATCCAAAAATCACATTTGCCTCCGAAGGCCTTACAGTCTGTACAACATACGACACCCATATGGAGCCTATTTTCTGTTTTCATCTTCGCACAATTAAGGGATATAGTCGATTTGTCCTACATCTCAAATGCAAAGTCATTCATGCGTTTAGAACGACTTATAACAATGCTTGAAACTGATGCTATCATTCCGCCGCAGAATAAGCCTGGCTCTGACATTTCTCAATTACACGATTAAGTTTTCCATTCATAAAAAAGGGACAAATACGCATTAGACTGATATACTTGATTGAGCATGAAGCAAAAGATAGGCCCACAGGTTAATGTTCGCATGGTCACAGCTTTAGCCTACTTCAGCGTTGTTTTAGATATAAGGCATTTATGAACAGCCTTGAGCCCATATATTTCCAGTGGACGCTAACAGACGAAAACATCACAGTGAGCCACAGTTTGGGTGTATTCGCGCACTGACGCTTCATATTAATTTGAAATGATTGGCAAAACAATAGATTAAGGACCTACTCCTTTAATCCAAGATCTACAGATCACTTTGGTAAAAGCGTTGGCTTCGCTTAAAAGTAAGTAAAAATGTAAACAAAGCAGCTTCAATTAAGATCGCGAATTTGTCCGCAGGTTAAACAAAAGACCGAATCTTCAGACCAGCAAAAAGTATAAATGGTAGATTATGACTCTTTATTTGTATCCTTACAATCAGGGCAGGCTGATTACCAAGCTGAAATAATCCCCTGCAGGGCTACATGTTAAGGTAAAGATGATTCATCTTCATTGTCAAGGGAGTCTGAACTTTGTTTGTTTTTGCTTCCATCAGCACAAACAGTTTGTGTCGTTGCTAGGTGGAGGAA
The DNA here is from genome assembly GCF_020085105.1 of Siniperca chuatsi. NCBI lineage: Eukaryota > Metazoa > Chordata > Actinopteri > Centrarchiformes > Sinipercidae > Siniperca > Siniperca chuatsi. The sequence continues at coordinate 17,007,332 of NC_058051.1, read as the reverse complement.
AAACCAATAATCGAACGATTTAAGATATGTGTTGTGACATGACTTTCTTTTATTAGACACGTACGGTCACATTTGCTGGCTTCTGTCTAAAGACAGGGTGAAGGCACACTATCTATTCTCTCCATAATGGCGATATTACATGTAGGCCAATTAGAACAGAACGAGAAATAGTCACAACAAATAAGCACAGTAAACCTCCCGATCAAACGCACACACACACACACACACACACACACACACACACACACACACACACACACACACACACACACACACACACACACACACACACAAACACACACACAGTGCAATTTAACCAAATTAGTGGTGTATCTATAGGCAACATTTGGATCAAATTATCCTTGCATATGGAAGTGAATATCACAAGTTATTTATAACGTCACATGTGCTGAACAGAAAGCACTGCACAACCAAGAGTTATTGTGTGATTAGCTGAAAGGCCACAAACATGTTCCGTGTTTTTCCCTTTACTGTATCACAGTGTTCTCGATCCAGGGAACCCGCTGCATTTTTACAGTTTCAGAGAATCCAAATACGCCTTTCAAATCTATTTTTCAAAATCAAAACACTTGACAAAATCCCTCCGTTTGTCAGCATAACATGTTCTGAGATATATTGCTGATCAATATTGATATTCTCACGGTGACTACGCCTGCCGCAGTGATGTGCATTTGGCATTCTCGTCCTACACAGTCTACAACAGTTTTTCTTGGTTAAAACAGTCGAAGTAGTGTCTGTGGAATGATAGATCATGATCCATTGAAATTAAAAAAAATTGCATGTGGCATTTTCTGCGTATACAGCTTAGTTGACTGTCAGTTCCAAATAATGCAACGCGGATAGAAATTATTCCCAATTATTAATTGCCATTCACAATTTAAAAAAAGCCACATTTTGAATTTTAATGCGCCAACAATGTTCAAAATAATACAAAACATCTTCCAGTGAAAGACAGCACCTCGTCTTCCGAATTTAATCGTCTACTAACTTTATCTTTTAAAAAAAAGCTTTACAAATAAAGTAGGAGGTGCTAATTTTTTCCCGATATCTGAAAAATGTGATGATGCACGTCAAAAAGGAAGAAGAAAGAAAAGCCGTTAGCATATTTGGTTCATGTCTGATCATGCCAGTGGCAGTAACACATCTTGAGGTGTCCCAAAGAAGTGGCTGTCTAAAGCCTTCAGTTCCTGTGCGTCACTACAAAGTGAAATAAATTGCTTTGTGTGTATATGGTTTTAGGGTGAATCTGTGCAGCTCTCGGGGCTGTTTCCAGCGCTGTAAAGTCTTTGTCAGTGATGCATTCCAAGGGAGACACTCATTCACTGAGCTGAATGAAAATGACTTTGGATTCCAGACTGTCTCTTCCAGTTGCACTACCGCCAAAGGGAGGGGGGCTGAGAAAACAAGGGGAAGTAGTGACCAGTATAAACACTGGACTCCCAGGACAGATGCTGACTGCGCCACAAGAACAGACTGTTCTATAAATAAGTTATTGCGTTGCTTTTGGATAAGCTCATCACTTTCCTGAAGACTTTGATTTTCCTTAATCTCCTCTGGTTAATTTCACCTTTGCTAAAAACATTATTATTCATCAATAATGTTAGTAATCAAATGGATTACTGGATTAGGCGAGACTTAAATAAAGTTAGGCCTATACTTGTGATGGTCAGTGGCTCGCTGCAGGCCTGCTACAGCCTAATCATTTCCGACATAAATAAATTAGCCCATGTGTGCCAGCAATTTCTCAAATAATTCAGTGCCATTGGGGCACAATTTAATTTAATAGTGAGGACATCGTGGGCTAAATCTAAAGAAGATACAAGTATTCTTATCTGTAAACTCAAGTCTTAAAAACTTGGGTCTTAATTGATAAAATTAGGGCAATATAATACAGGCTACATATATACACAAGTACCTTCAGCTCGTTAACGGGCCGAGAAGTTCAAACTTCAAACTTTGCAGTAAAACAATTAAGGTTAAGGACAATTAAAATATGACATGGACAGGCTAAGCTATGCACAGAAATAATGTATGCAGAATTTCACTGAAAAAAAAATAAAATAGGCCTCAATTAGCAAAGTGTGACTTCTAATGGGATGATTGCTGTCGTGAGTGTAAGCGTTATTATGTGTGGATAACATTTACTTTCAAAGTAAGAATTATTTTAGATCACATGGTGTCATGTATATTTTATTCTCAGCATAAAACTTTCTAATAAACAGGAAATTAGAATTGCACGGCGTTTTGGAATAAAACATTTAAAGCAGCCATGCATTAGCATTTACAGGAACGAAGAAATATGATTCACATAAGATCATGGAAATACGCATCCATTTCACGTTATAGACTCAGATCCATTCGTCAGATAAATGAATGAGTCAAATATGTGACATGTATCCTATCTAGCTATCCATCTAGCTATCTATCTATCTATTCAGATCATCATAAAGCAGCTGACACATGCAACACAACGCAGTCTAAAACTTTACCCCATGTTGTTTACAACCTATTCTCCTTCTGAGAGCCTCAGAAGGTTTTACAGCCCACCACAAAATAACAGCAAAGAAAGAAAACGTCTCTGTCCAAGGTATTGCAGCTCAGTTCATTTACAATGCCATTTGCGGGACCTGGGTGACTATAGGGGGTAATTCAGCGGAAATTGTGCCCTTGATGAAGACGAACTGACGTAATCAAGGCAGTTTCTTGTTGCCGAGCCAGGAAGCCAACCCCAACAACATGAAACTACCTAAACCACGCTTCAGCTTCGCGCAAAGGGGGTTAAAATCCATGGAAAGGACAATGCATGCAAAAGCCAAGTGAGGATTAACACTATCCAGCACAAAGAGAAAAGGCGAGTACCAACACAATAAAACACACTACGGTCTACTAGGGCTGCAGTCAAGCTACTTTCTTAACACTGCTGTAGACAACTTGCATATCTTGAATTGTTTACTCATAAAAAACAGTGTCAGTCTTAATACGCTATTGTTCCGATTCCATAAACAGCACTGTAGCAGCACAGCACAGCCATTCATTCAGCTGTTCCAAGTAAGCAAACTCAGAAATCAGTCACAGTTAGTCTCCAGAAACATAATGCAAAATATTCAGCAACCAACATTTTTGATTCCAGTGAGAAAGAAAACAGAAGTCAGCAGCACGCTGATTAATATCAACAGCTTCATATAAACTATCGGTGTGTGCAGGCGTGCACCATGCGTGCCACTAGAGCTGTCAAGCAACCTCCCCCGACAGATGTGGCATACTTTCCAAAACAGGAAATACAAATATCCTACCTTCACTTGCCTTCTGCAGACGCCTTCCCGGTGAGTTTAGTTATCCACGTGTTTGCCATGATGCTTGTTGTTATTACTGTTCCTGCAGCCGTCGCGGTCGCTGTCCCTTTTATCTTTCTTATCTCCTGCTCCCATGAAGCTCCATTATCCCGGGTGGAGGCGGCTGCTCCTTCCAGCCCGGCGCCCCGGCTGGAGCCTGCACATTGCAGTCTCTGCTGTGTGGATTAGCCCTCCTCCACACACACCTTTAAACGCATCTTTACTGCTGCAGCACATTATATTTGCAGATCATAAAATCCACCCCCAACGCTTTCCAGGGCGAACCTGACATTAGAATTTTATGACCTTGACTTACTGTGGTCACCTGGATAATATTTAAATCAACGTTATGGTCTCTCACTTGTATTAAAACTGCCATAATCTCCTTCTCTCATCCGCAGTGTCTCTCTCTCCCTCTCATTTACACCACTATACCAGAGGAAGGACAAAGTTGGTAATACCTTTCCGTTTCCCCCTCCTTTTATTGTTTTGGACTCGTTTGCCATGACATAGCTTAATATCGTCTTGTGCATGCACATTACACTGCACGAATATGCCACAGCAACAGACACCAACGAAGAAGCTGCACAAGTGGCAAAACATTCATTATAGCAAAGTGAAACAGCTTGCATGCCACGAGTTATTTATAGACTGCTTGAGATTGCCTCTTCCTTAAGTTCGGTTCATGTTATATTATAATTATCACTGCAAGGTAATATAGCACCTCACTGTTCCAGCGCTGCTGCAAGTGTTCACCTGGAACTCAAGTCTAGTCTGCAGGTCTCAGCGTTTTGTAGTTCATATAGGAAGGCACGCTGTGTGTACGTCTATGTGAGTGTGTGTATGTGCGTATAAAGAGAAAATTGATTAATGATAATTGAATGCATTATAAGATGACACATGCATGTCTGTCTATATCTGCGCCTGTCATGTCTATGCATGTGCATGTGTGAGCGTGTGTATGTGCGTGTGTATGTGTATGAGTGTATGTGTGAATGTGAATGTACGTGTTGGGAAAAATCTCTTCAGGAGTAGTTATAAACTACACTCTGCCCTCTTTCTCTGCTCTCCCTGTTGAGCTTCTTGAGCTTCATGCGTCTGTTTTGGAACCAGATCTTGACCTGTCTGTCGGTCAGGTTGATACTCCGGCTGATCTCCAGGCGGCGCTCCCGAGACAGATACATGTTGAACAAGAACTCCTTCTCCAGCTCCAGCGTCTGGTGCTTTGTGTAGGGACACCGCTTCTTCCTTCCACTTTTGGCTTTTAACCAGCTTCCAGTTGTCTTTTCCGCGGATAAATCATCTATCGGAGCAAGAGAAATACAATAATGAGCAACTGTGGCCAAATCCGGAGAGTCATTTTGTGCAGAGAGCATATGAAGCTTTACAACCTACATCAATACACTGGATGCCTCGTACACGCCCATATCTCAAATGCACATTTAATACCGTTCATCTGGATCAAAATGAGTAGTTTATAAGAACAGCTTTACCTGGGTGTCGACTCTCCGTGACTGTCGCTTCAACAAATGAATATCCAACCTTTTGCTACAACTCCTACTGCTTGCAAATTGCTTTTGTGTGATGTGCAGCTATAATTAGATCAAATCAAACTAGGATGGTAAGCACTTCTTTTGTCTATGTTGCACCTCAGACTCCCATAAAATTTTATTACCTTTGCACACCGGAGCCAAATGATTTTTTTTTCCGAGGTTCATCCCAAAACAAAAGGAAGTCTGTGTACCACAATACCAGATTTAGAACAAATAAAGACAAAGAAACAAGGCATGTCGGTGATAGCAGGGCTAATCACACTGCTGCACATTCAGTTAATTCCTTGATTAGGTTACGGACTCTAGGGAATAACGCCTCTGTTACATATAAACACACACACACACACACACACACACACACACACACACACACACACACACACACAAGACACGCAGGTTATAGTAATAATTACCCTAATGTGAACACTCAGTGTGTGGCCCACATTTAATCATTACCAAAACATTTAATTCAGTAATATGGGATTAACAGGACACACACATCCATACACACACTCAAAAAGACGGTCCTGCTGCCTGGCTGTATCCTGCAATTAAATTAAAATGAAATGAAAGGAGCTTGTTGGTCGTCATGTATGAGGCTGTTAGCTAAATCCATAAATAACACAACAAACTGAAACTAATTTTAAATAAGAGCTAAAGAAAAATGGCAGAGGGGCGAGCAATAACATTAGCTGTAGCAAGCATCAATTTATCAGGGGCATAATAATTATAATACGCGTGTGTTTAAAATATTTGCCGTTTAATTTAAAAAAAATCTGTTGAAACAGTTAATTTAGCTACTTGTCAAACATATTCGTGGTTTTGTCAAACGGAAAAAAGACAAATTCGGTGCCTTCTTATCAAGCTGCTACTGTTAGCATGAAGGAAAAGAAAGAAAAAATGTGCCCAGACGTGGACTTTCACTTGAAATAATTATGTAGTAAAAACTGGACTGAATTATCTTGAATTATCGTTGCGTCGACGCAGAAAAGTGTACGTGTATTTATGATAAATGTTTCTGCGAAATGTTCCCTGAGGTTTTTAATAAGTCTGGGAACTGGGTAAAAAAAAAAAAACGTAGAATTTTATGTTGGCTCAATCCGAGAATTTTGAGGCGGAAAATGGTGCTGTTAAAAAATGGTTACGTCTCACAATGTAAATGACCCATGTAAGAGAGAAAGTGAGGGAGTGATACGTGTGTATGTATGTGTGTGTGTGTGAGAGAGAGAGCGTGTTTATTTCAATGATAACTGCCCATCTCACATTCTCACATTAATGGAAAGGTGTTAAATGCCACGGGCACCATAACCCCTGCTAGGCGAGGCTGTCAAATCAAATGCCCATACAGCCCGTGGCACTGCTATCAAACACATGTCTGCACTATTGGGCCATGACGCAATACAGCGTGCACACACACAACTGATTGGATTAATGCACGTGTGGAATAATCTACTAAAACCGTCTACACGTTATGGGTGTATATATATATATATATATATATATATATATATATATATATATATGTGTGTGTGTGTGTGTGTGTGTGTGTGTGTGTGTGTGTTTGTATGCATGGATGTGTGCGTGTTTGTAGGCCTACATGTGTGTCACGGAAGAGGAGGAGGAGGAGGAGGAAGGGAGTATAGTATTGCTAGTAGTAGTCTACCTTTTAATTCCCCGTCCGAGTTATCTGAACAGCTGTCACTCTTGGCCTTCTCTTCCTTCCTGCTCTGACTCTCATCTGTCTTTGAAACCTCTCTCGCTGTCTCCTGCGCCGATTTGCTGCAACTTATTGTCGATTCTGATGCTGATTCAACAGATGTCGCCAAGTGGGTCAGAGAGAAGCCGGAGGGGAACTGCTGGTCGTCCTGCTGCGGCCTCTCTCCGTTGTACACCTGGAAACAGCCGCTGGACGAGGCGGCAGTTTGCTCAGGCCGGCAGCTATTGTCCCCAAGCCGGATGTAAGTAGCCGACTCTGTTGTCTGTTTTCCCTTATTGCTGTCATCCTGATAGAGGCAACAAAACGCCTCCTCTTTGACGTTGCCCGCTGGAAACGAGCAGGGTTGTAAACACTGGGCAACAGGTTGTTCGTCCCTACTGGATTTGGAGCCTGGGGTCCATGTGGCCAGCTGTGTTGACAGGTAGGGAGCATCCTGGAAGCCGCTGAGCGGCAGACAGCCTGGAGGAACCTCGTCTCTTTTGGAGAGTGGAGATGGTCCTACCTTCCCAATGTTTCTCATCACTGAATATCCGTACTCTGCAGCTGTGTGGATGTACATTCCGGGGTTGCCGGAATAACCCTCACCCCTGAAGGAAGATGATCCTCCCATTAAGGAATCCATCAGGAAGTTACCGGGCGCTATGTTATTCGGACATGACATTTTTGCATTTAGCAACACAATAGTCGTTTGGTGTGTTCCACTGCTCTCAACTACGGGATTACTGCAGGAGAATAAGGACAGTAGGATGCTGACATCTTTTGGAGGGGGGTGCAAAAATATCAGTAACATAATTATGGATGCTGGGAGACATGTCATGTGATTTTCAGACCAATAGCGGCGTGGAAGTGGCCTTGATGCTCCAGACTGACGTGACGTCAGCGCGGTCAAGTTGGGAAACCTGGAGGGTTTTGGATGGAGCAAGAGCGCCACCTAGCGACCATCTGCTGGCCAGGACAGCAGGTCCACACCAGAGGGAACAAAGGACGGCTGCTGCTGCAGGAATTTTTTTAAAGGCGCTTACTACGTGGCTTTTGAGTATTTAAATCCTGTTTAATCCAGAACGTCAGATCTTTGAAAGAAAATGTATTTAGTCAAGGTGTGATTTCCTTTTCGTCCTGGAGCCGGTGCTATGGAGATGAAGCCATCGAAGATTTGTCATAAGAAAGAGTGCATTTTGTGTCAGTTCTTTTTGTTTGTTTTCATCGATTTGCTTTGTTGTGGCCACCGATTTAGCAAGGTAAGCTGCACGCAGGTGTGTTATTCAAAAGAATAACCAGAGCAGAAATGCGAACTTCTTTATGAATTTTAAACTGAAAATAAATCGTCAAACTGCAGACTAGGTTTTAACCCTTGCTGTTGTGAAGTAGCCTAAGAATTACAGTAAATTAAATGTTGGCTTTTGCAGTTGACCTGCTAAATTTAAGATTGTGATATGGTCCGAAATGCATTTTACTGACATCCTTTTGTAGACTGACAGTAAGACATTTCATGCATTAATTACGAAAACCTTATACCTCGGCCTGGTCTTTTTTTTATTGAGGGTCAAATATTTTTCTTCATATGACTTCACTACTCCAACAGAATTACACCAGAATTCGTTAAAAAGCAAACATATTAGATCTTATTACACCAATTAGTGAACTTTAACTAGATTGGGCTAACTCGTGAAGCCGCACTTAGCTGTTTAACTGGTTCTTTTCTTGAAATGGGCTACAAAATATTAACTAGACGGTGGAATTTGTACGCTAGTGGATGATGGGCCTATAACAGATATTTATTATTGTGGTGTAAAAGGAAACCCATACAGAATTACGTCAAGCGTAATGGTTCTTCTTCTTTATTTCTGTCTTTTTTTTGTTTAGTTTTTCGTTACTGTTGACACAAAACATTTTACAGCCTAATAAATAACTCATGGAATACCTGAGCTATTGTTATACACAATCCTGTATTATTTTCAGGATGTTTCTTGTTGCTTTCAATATAGATCTGAACTGAACAGTCTTACTGACTTGTTTGTTTTTGTTAATGTTTTCATTCTCAGAATCGCTGTGGGCCAGAAGAGCTGGTATGTGAATTAAGTATGGCTCTCTCATCAACATGAATGCGGATTTTGCACGTATAGCTATTTATGCAGAGAGGCCTAAATAAAAAAAATAATTATTTTTCTTTTTTTTTACAAAAAAAGGTTGATTAGTCTCAATTCACCCTTTCTCCTCAAATCTATTCAGATGTTGTTACCGTAAGAGTTTACATTTGTCCCGTTCAGGTGAAAACTTAACGTAAACAAACAGTGTGCTGCAGCCGAAACCAGCCAACCACATTTAGATGGGAGCTTATATTGCGAAACACAATCCAGTAAATAGGAAAAAATGAGCAGGTTACCTCTTTGTTACTCAAACTGACTTCGAAAACACATCATTTAAAACATGTAAATAAATTAAAAAAAACATGACAACACTAACGTTATTGTGAAATCTCTTTAACCTACTGGATAGAGACAAAACGTTCACAATGGTGTTTGAATTGAACAGCCCAGTGTTAATCTGCGATACATTTATTTTCTCACTCCGTATCTTGTGTTCAGTTAAAATAAATCCCCGTTTCTTCGATTAGTGGTGTTGTGTTACGTTAGGCCTGTGTTTTCTGTACTGCAAAAAGTACGCTTTAGGACATTTATTCAGTCCAAACAAACCCGCAGATACTTTTGCTGCAACACACTGCTGCAGAAACGTCCAGCGCTGATGATTCTCGCTATAGTTTGAACACAAAATGTTAATACAGAGGTTTAATACAAAATTAATTGCATAAAGTCGAACACGGTTAGGGTTGGGTTTTTTTTTTAAAAAAACATAAAGCTTATGCAACTAATTCCATATTTTCTAGATGTGTGATATATATAATTAAAAACACAGAAAACACACTTTTCAGTGAGGCCATAGTAATGTAACAAATACGCCTAACGTTTTAGGACTGCCACAAAACTATGTCTCATCAGCATTTTGCTCTTGAAAGGATTGGACTGTCTTGAGCAGAAAGTGAATCAGGCCTGTCATTAGCTTAGCAACTTACCAACAGATGTCTAGCAAACATTTCAAAACTCAGATAGCCTACTCCATGGCATGCGTTTAGCCATGCAGTTTAAAAAGTTCGTTGAAATAATTAACCACAGATATGAGGGTGTGCTTGTGTCCTATAGTCTGGTTTAAGCGAGACGTGCACGTGTGCCTGTCTGTCTGTGTGTCTGTGTGTCTGTGTGTTCAGTTCAGACTCATTTTCAAAGGCAAGGGCAAGATATATTATCAATGTATGTCTTTGAATATTTGTCTTCATTTGCATATGTACAGCGATGTTTCAAGATGAGACAGAACCTTTCCTTGACTGTGATGCACTGATGTAAGTAAAATAAATATTTGAAATAACCAGTGTCTTTGTGGTCATTTTCTATCCCCAACATTACCCACATTTACGAAAGAAATGTGGCCAATCGTAGCTACAGATCGCTGATGTTGGATGAAAAACTTGCCTCTTCAGTTTTTGTGACTTTTATATTAATTGAGGATACACGGAAGGATAACGTGGTCTCATGGGTGTGGAGAACACATTGAGCTCACGAAATCCTTTGAAAACTCATAACTATAAACTATAAACTGGCATGGCACAAGTAAGGTAAAAGTTTTATGTAGTTCCTGAAAAAATTACATTTTGAGGAATTAAGTTCTTCACCCAAGAACACGAACATGCTGAAATAAAGGATTATTAAGGATATTATTTTCACACACACACACATTCTGCCTCATGTGGGGACACATTAATAACCACACCTAATGTATGGTCCACCTCACAAACTCACGCAAAAAAAAAAAAACTTTATGACACATTCACACCTTGCCTGCAGGCTACCTCCAACTCAGCCCAGCACAAAAAAGTCATGCACATAAAAACAAATTATATGTGTACAACTTAGCAAGGAGCACTGAGCTCTAGATAATGGTTAAATTTCACAATAGGTGCAGAGAACATTGTGATGCCTTATGGCTGGTATACCAAAAATATGCATTATGATGTCATTGACCTGAAATGATAATGGGAACAATAGACTTGTTGGAATATCACACACCTGACAGAATAACATAATGAGCATTGTGGTGTCACAGATGTGACAGTCAGTATTGTGTTGCGCCATAGCAGCAAGAGTAGTGTGATGTCACTGACCGAACAATGTGGGGAAATGTGTATTATGATGCCACAGACTTAATAACATGAGTTTGTGATTTGATAGTTCTGCCAGTATAGAATGGACATAATGACAGAAGATTTGAGCCTGCAACAATCACACGCAATTGTGCAGTACATACAGTATTATGACACAGAAGTGAGAGGTGGGCAATTCAGGAATATGTAATAGAGTTTAATGGGATTATTAGCCCTACATTTGTATAGGCCTATAATGAGTATTAAGACAAAAGGGCTATTTAAAAAATGGAAAGCTTTCGCTGAGCATGCATACCTTTCTGCTTCCACACAAAATGTTTACTGTTTATCCAGGTCTGTTTCTCTCATGGAAACACGAACGCAGCATTGCTCTCCAATAAGACATTCCTACAATTTCGGGATTTTCTTTCTGCAAATGCTTATAGCCTACATGCAAACACTTTTTCTTTCTTAAATGTGTGCATGCTGTATTTGTGTGTGCATTAAACCTTCAAGAATGTCCTCACATACTAACACCGCACCCTGGGCTACAAGGACACACACATACGGAGTTGACTTCGACTGTATTTTACCACGGTCTTTACACTTGTCTAAACTACAGCCAGCACTTTAGCCACTAAATTGTCGTCCAATTGATTGCAAACCTGGAGGCTGTTATTATATTACAAACAGGTATGGGTGTTGAATGCTGCGGGACAAACGGCATGGTAGCGAGTTTCCTTATTGTACTAATCAGGAGCCACTGGGGCGACACAACTAATTTGCTCCTGGCAGCCACTTTGAAATATCTTTCCAGTTGGATGTGAGGAGGTTCTGCTTTGTGTCCTCTTTCATGCTGCTGTCCACTCAATGCACGACTGCAAATTTATGGTGTCAGAATCATGTAAGTTCTTGATTAAAAACCGGAGTGGTAACCGCCATCAAAGTACAGCAGTATTATATTATTACTTTTGACGACCACACCAACACACACATGCCGCCATATCTAACTTAAAACTCGCTATAAATTACAGTCAGACTGAGCTTGGTGGCAACAATAAATAAGTAGCACCGTACAAATGCGCTAATGTAAATTCAAGCGTTTTGAGAGTTATTTGGTTGCAGCAATAGCAGGAGCTCGTTTTACAGCGTCGAACTGTTTTATGGCCCTATAGAACAGGATAGGTGCTGAGATGTGAGTAGCACACTGTAGTATAAAACCATTCAATAGCCTATAACTCCTTCATTAGTATTTGCAGAGAAAAAACAGGAATACCACTACATTTACTTCACTATTAAAATCACAATAACAATTAACAAATTATAACTGATGAATAGTTACCTTAAATCCGCAACAAACTATCTGGATATGTTACAAAAACAGCATCGAATAAAATCCCTATTGATGAGAACACTTCTTTGGATCTTGGATCTTTGGATTTTATATATATATATATATATATATATATATATATATATATATATATATATATATAGCCTATACTACATTTTTATTTACGTTTTGTTAAGCATTTTTATATATTTTTTCCTAAACTGTTACTTTTATTACCAAGATTAAAAAAAATAAGTAAGTACAAGTACGCTGTAATTCCTTAAATTGCCATACTATTTTTAGTTAGGTCTACAGGAGTAATCTCACAACGTTAAATATAAATACACACTCTTCCCTGGATTCAATAAGCAAATATTATTTGTGTATAGCCTCATTCCCAAAATAAAATAAAGTCTTAGTTTGCAGCATCAGATCGAACAACTGAGATTCTTTAAAATAATTCCTAAGATTTTATGTAGCTGATTGAATTAATTTGCCTTTCACATTTTAATGGCATCCGGCTATATCCTCTCCCTCCTGGTTCACCTCATCTACATAAAACACACCGCCATTTTCCTTAACCACAACACCCAAGTGCACAGGCCAAAGTGAGACAAGGCAGGAGCTGCATTCCAGCAGCGTGGACTGTCCTTCTGTCACACAACACATTACGAAGAGGTTGTCTCCACGACTAATAATAGGCTACTACTCTGATGTCACCGAGGCATCCATCTCAGGAAACGTTTTCAAGATCCCGTTGAGGAAACGAAACAGTGCAGAGGCCGGGAGACTCCTGGCCCCCGTGTGGTTGATAGACAACATTTGCAGGAGCCTCTGCAGCGCTCTCTGTTAGTGACGTTGTGTGTTGGAGAAACCTACAAATTATCCACGTCACCGTCCCAGGGCCAAGGTTGGTGGGTGTGGCAAGAGAGGGGTTCCTATAGCCTTGATCTCCGCTAGTGTGCGTCGCCTTTCTTTTGTCACAACGGCCCCCTGTCCTTCCTGATATTACACTGACATATGCAGAGTGACCCTGATCTCAATTCGTGTAGAGAAAAGACCTGTCAGGTTTTCGATAATATATGCACTACAAAGTGTGTGTCACGTGGATACAATCAGGGCGACTTTTCCTCCCTGTTGTCTTTTCCTTCTTCACATTAATATAATTCAAACCCTGACCAAAAACTTAACCTTTATCCCGACCTCAAACAAAACGACCACAGCCTTAACTAAACACTCAGAAGTAAATACATAACCATACAGAAGTCTGCACTGTAAAATCTCTTTGATCCATGCACAGCCTGAGCTGGAGTCACATCCAAAGTCAGGAATCAAAGGATGTACTAACTCACACGCACTCACACACGCACGCACAAACCGTCATGTTTGCACTTACAGAACCACCCATTACGACAAGCACACTGCGACAGCCACACACCAACATGTTTTCTTTAGAGAAACAAATACAGGCCTACAGTTTATACCAACATGGTTTAAAACGTATCATGCGTGAAAACGTATACATTTTACAGGGACAATAAAGTGTATTTACAGGGCGTGCTAAAGCTGGCAAAGTTACCTGCTGTAGTTTAATGCGAGGGGTCAAAGTTGGTCTCCGTACACATTCCATTTTCTGTTCCCACTCACTCTCATTGGCCCATCCCGCCGCTGCACACATTTCCGGGCTAAAGGGGCTCCTTGATTCTACTTTATTGCAGCGGGTTAAAGGTGAAGGCCTTGACATTATTGAAGTTCAAAGACTACATTTAATTATAAATTGTAGTTAATGCACACGTGCAATCATCATGCACATATGTTGGGAACACACATACGAAATACACATGCGTTCACGTAAGGCACACACACACACACACACACACACACACACACACACTCAGATTTGGAAAAAGAAAAAAAAAAGAACATGCCAATTATGATTTCCTTTCCCCTAGCTATCGCTTGTTATAACTCCTAACACATGGCCCAATTAGTCAACAATTATTTATTCATAACTGATGTGTTGAAATAGGCCGATGTTTGGGGTCAGCTCCGACAAATAGACTATTACTTCAAATGCATGGCAATATCTGAGCTGCAAAACATTAGAATTTCACGAGATCTTTCACAGGCCAAATCTTAAAAAAAAATAAATAAATATTAAACTTACGTGACCGTAAAAATCTCTACTCTGGAAAAGACTGGATTTGCTCCGATTTTCAGATTAGAAGAGTGGTGGACATGACGGTTGTGTGCAGAGGGGGTTGGGGTTTTGTTTGACTTTGCAGACTCCACAGACAGAGTTCATGTCGAAACCTCTTGTCAAGTTTTTTTCCCCCCTTCGGACATCCAGTCTTGCTTGTTTACTATTTACTGCGGAAGTGAACGCAATTCCCCCCGAACAGACGGTGCAATTAAGAGAAAAAAAAATAGCCATTTAGTGCCTCTGTCTTTATGGCAGTGTCTAGACTAAAAGAGTGGCGATTCCATTTAGTGGGCACTAAACGAGGTTATCATTCCACTCTCTTTCTCTACATTTCTAAGATCTGGGCTCTATCATCGTTTAACACGCTTGCTAAAAATTAAACATGATCTTTCAGCGTGGTGTAACCTTAAAGTAGCCTAAAATCTGACAAGTGTAGGCCCGCCGACACTATTTCCTTAGTTTCACAACCGCCACCAAATCTACCACAGCAAAAGGTGTGTATCATCATGAACTAGCCATTAACACAAGTTAAAAGTGTGCTAATTTTATGTATGTAGGCCAACAGTTTTAGGTTATACCCACATTTATGAGCAGTTGCTATCTCCAAAAGGCGTGACTCACGACCAAGCAAAAGCAGCAAACATTGCGGCTGTCAAGAATAAATGCATAGTCATACCAGTAATGGTCATTGTGATAATGATAGCACAAAAAGCACAAAGTCGTTGAGTTTTGCCTATACGTTTCTGTTTATTTCATAGGTATTATATTAATGATACACAGACCAGCACTCTGTTCCTCCTCTCTGGAATCCAAAGTACCAATGTTTTAAGCAAATAATTTAACGAGTGTTGGCGTTAAAGCTGTTAAAGTTGTATGGGCACTATACTGAAAAATAGCAGCAGGGATAGGGGAAAGGAAATTCAACATACGCCTATTTACAGTCACGAATGCACATTGCATAGGCTACTCTGTACAGGGGGGGGGTATACTTTCACAGATTGGACGTCACAGTTCTCAATGGCGAAAAATGCAGCCTGGAGATTTGCTATAACTTGTTCTTACTCTGGTCGAGAAATAATTAGATAAGGATATGCTATATACATAGACCAGAGAGAAGGGGAAGAGCTAAAAGTTGTCTGCGCAATAGGGATTCAAATTGTTTGTTACATTGGATATTTTAACAACAAATATGTCTATATGAACAATAGAATAAACACAGTGGAGAATTGTGATAAATAGAGGGACATATTCAAGAACAGCATAGGTATAAATGATTATTCTAAACATGTAGGCCTTTCTGGGGACCAGCTAGAAATTCACCGCCGCCCGTGGGGCAATAAGAAAATGGCGACTTTATTCCATGCAGGCCTATTACTCCCACTGTCCACTTTAACATTGCACTGTTGGTGATTTGGGCTCCTTTAGAAAATGGTTATGCCCACGATAACAATTCAATGAGATAAGAGTAGGCCTTAATGTCACTGACCAAGACTGTGACACTTTTTGCTCCTGCTCACAATAGGGGGTTCCCAGAGAAGTACTGGAGGCGATCTCTGCTCAGCTTCTTCTCTTTCATTCTTCTATTCTGAAACCAAATTTTAACCTGGCGGTCGGTGAGGTTTAACATTCGGGAAAGCTGAAGCCTTTTCTCTTTGTTGATGTAAACGTTAAAGAAGAATTCCCGCTCCAGCTCTCGAATCTGAAACTTGGAATATGGACACCTCTTCTTCCTTGTACGAGGAGTGCCTGAAGAAAAAATACAATTCAAAATCCAATCAGAGTGGCACGGGACATAGCAACAACGGCACATGAATTAACAATAATAATATATACAAAAATAGGCTTCGGTGCGGGGGTGACTATAGACTTGCAAGATGCTAGGAATTCCGTTTCAGTGGCATTAGTAATGATAACATTTCAGTCAGCACTCATCAAGCAAAGTAGCTGAGGCTATATCAGATAAACCAGCCATAAAGAGTGTTAAATATCCGAATCGCTTAAAGGAAATAATATCAACTTACAGCCTCTAAGTACGTGTTTATCTGTTATTAATATGCAACAACAAAAGTATTTCAGCGCATTATGTGCGTCACATTCCTCTGGAGCTAAACAATTTACACAATCTTTTGGCAGTGAGTTGAAATGCACTGGCCATGTTTGCAATGGCCTGTGCAGACCTCTGTGGCCCTATAACTTCTTATCAAACAGGTGACTGGGGAATGGATTTTTTTTTCCTTGTTGTTTTTGTGTGGAACAGTTAGCTTGTATCTGCAGCCTGACTGGGCTAATACAATGTGCATGAGGCTAAACACCAATAGGACATGTGTGCTGCAATAATAGCCACTTCAGCACTTAAAATCAAAGCATAATTGTACTTCATGCTAGTCAGTCGTTCAAATTAACAGTAATGCCAGCTTGCATGCAAATCATTAGTGGAAGCTAAATGGATTTAAGCTTCTTTTTTTCCAGCGGCTACTGAGGAAATAGCATCACTTGCAGACCTATGGATTCTCCTCATATATGGACGAGGCAAAACACTCGATTCTGATTCATGTACTGTCAGCTTGCAACTGGAGGAAACGGTTCTAATCTGTCATTAGATATATAAGACAGATAAATAGATACAGAGAGAGAGAAGAACGCATTTAACCGTAAAGTGTGTAATACTCTGCAGCATGTATTTTGCGGGCAAACCCAGAGCTAAAAGAAAATTCACAAGACGCCAAAAGCAATGTTCTGCCCAATTGGTTTTTACTCTCGACAGCCCAACGAGAAAATCCCTTAAAATGCCCAACGCAAGTTCATGATCAAAGTTAACATTTGTCACAATAGCTCTCTCTTAAAAATTTCACAGACTCTCACCATAGAGGCGTCTGTGTATAACATCCCCTTTTTTTCAAAGCGCTTTCCCATCGTAAAAATTCTTCTCGTTGCAAGAAAGAGCTTTGTAGGGTTATAATAAAATCCTTTGAATGCTTATAAAACTCCACATAAAATGTGACCGACAAAACACCGGGCTAGTCCCCTTAACCTTCCCCCATTTTACTGCTTCGGTATACCTACTCGAGTGGCTGCTCTTGCTGGCGTTGCCGTCCTTGGTTGTTGCGGAGGAAGAAGTGCATGAGCCTGAATTTGTATGTTCCTCCTCATCTTCTGGGTCTTTTTCCTGCTCCGGAGCTCCGGGTACAGAGGCTGTGGGTTGCTGCTGTTGCTGCTGCTGCTGCTGGGAGTCGCTTTCCAGCTTTCCCCCCTCGCCCTTTTGTAAACAATTGTCTGACTGATTGTCCGTGCTGCTGCAGTATGCGGTCTCAAAAAAGCGGTCGAAACCTTGCGGGAGGACGTTGTTTTTCCCCACGCCGGAGTAAAAACCTGTGGAGGGGTGATTGGAGCCCGGATGGGTGTGATGGTGATGGTGGTGGCTGTACACACTCTCGTTCTTCATAAGCATTTCTGTCATGGTGGATGGTGGAAGACAGTCCCTATGCACCAGATCCTCTCCCGAGTAGCACGATGCATAATTGCTTCTGTGGTGCCATTTACTAGCAGGGTCCAAGCCGTATGAAACTTCCCGTACCGGCTGTACTTGAGATAGATTTGTGGAATAAGGGTAGCTGATTTGTCGGGACGGGGCCTGTGGAAGAAACGAGGAGACGGCAGAAAACTCGGGGACGTAGTAGGTGCAGCTGGGGAGGTAGATGTTGGACGCGCAGCCAGTCCTGTCCCCAAACTCGGATGTCCGGTCTTTGCGCGTCTGGGAGCAGAAGTTGCCCAGATTCACCGAGTTAAACATCTTTCTCTCTCGTGTACTCCGCACTATAGATAGATGTTTTGGATACGAGCTGCAGCAGAAGGGAAAAATTTGGGAAGGCGAGATGACGCGCAATCCGTCTAAGTCGCCCCGCAGACACGTGATCGAAAGTAGATATTGTCATATATCAATTTGGAAGAGTTGGATGTGTAGGAGTGGTTGGCTTTAGGTAAGATCTCCGAGGTTCAAACGAATCATTTTCAAACACCACAGGCGCACTAAGAAAACCAGTAACAGATTCCTGTTTTGCTGGCTTATGACAATTAGAGAGATATGTGCTGTGTGTGTTTATGTTTATGGGCTGGTGGTAGGCTAGCTAAACAGCTACAGCTCCTTAAACAGGCATAGCACAAACTGCAGAGTGAACTCACTGACATGCATTTCATATTGTTATGGAGTTTTACAGGTAAGATAATTATTATTATAATTATTAATATTCTAATTATTATCATTATTATTATTACATAAGACTGACTATCCCTGTCACGAAAACTATTGGACTACGGGTAATTTTTATATTTTAATCATTGAATGAGGAATTATTATCACTGACACTGTTAACACACAGCACAAACTCGGTAATCGCTGGGAATGTAGCCCAAATAAGGTGTAAACCCGTTAAAAAGCAATCCCATGAGCCTAATCGTCGTTTCACTATTTAGAAAAAAGTTGAACAAATCACAGTGAATGAACTGCGTTCTTCTGCAAACATCTGAGGCTCCCCAGGAATTTTCTACACTGTGGTCTGTGAATATGCAGGGATGTTTTCACAACGGTTGCATTTGTTTAGATCCCTTTTTATTCTTTAATAGTGGCTACACGAGTCTTCTGCACATATGACTATTAAAGAGAGTTGTGGATGAGTCGGGCTCATCTATTTGAAATTACGCAACATATTAATTCGTCATCCATTTTATTTACTTTTTTCTCTTTCACCAAATGCAAAACCTTGCTACACGGGACCAGTGGTGGACGACTATAATTATGTTGTAAAATGAAGTTGAACCAACGGTTAGGCAATGTAGAATACACAGCATGCATGTTGGCTGTGCAAGCTAAAGTAATCGGTCCACTCTCATTCCCTTTGACTTTGGATCATGACAGAGTCCATGCAGGACAACTGCGCAATTCAAGACCCATGTTCCTGGAGTTCCTGCAGGAGTACTACCAGTGAAGCCCTGGGACCTTGTTTCTCCTCCAGTGGGAGAAAGTGCCCTGATGACATAAACACAAACTCAGAAAAATGTAATCACTCCTCTCAAATTGCTGGATTCAGCATTATTCCACTTTGGAGTGGCTATTGACAACACAGCCCAGAATATCACCGCAATGTGTGAGCCTCTTACTCTGAAAATCCTTAAATTGATATGTTGGGATATGATGTCTCCTTGGACTCACTAGTCGATCAAATTACATGTTTTGGTTTGCAGCTTTTGTGTATAAGCTTTAAAGCAGAGCAACAATTAGTCTTCTTGCAAACGGCTACTTATAGGCCACTCAGACTGGGCCTATTGACCAAGCAGTATGAACGTATCCGACGTTTCCCTCTCAAATTAAATAAGTCCCAGCTGATGTTCCAACCTGCTGTGATCATTTTATTTTCCACCAGAATGTCGACATTTATCTGTGGGTGACTGTTAAAAAGAGAGACATGTCCTCCGGACTTTAAAAAAAATAAATTGTAATAAATGAATGGTGTGGAGAAAAGATGCGCCTGTGTGTTCTTTCCTGCGTCATTGTAAACTTTTAATTGTACTGTTGAGAGCCATCTTCGAATCTTTATAGACTAACTGATACTATCACAAGGTGAAATTAATATGATGGTCCATTGTTTATGATTATAGGCTACTTCCTAAATGTTGCAAAAGACTCTTGAATTATTATCCAATATTCCAATAACACAGCCGTCCTATTACAATCGCTTATGGGACACCTGTGTTGATTAAAAATAATGGAAAACAAAGTTAGTGTCTTTGGTGATTTCCAACAGCAAGGGGAAGACCAGGCAACATCGTCAGACCTC
The DNA here is from genome assembly GCF_020085105.1 of Siniperca chuatsi. Classification (NCBI taxonomy): domain Eukaryota; kingdom Metazoa; phylum Chordata; class Actinopteri; order Centrarchiformes; family Sinipercidae; genus Siniperca; species Siniperca chuatsi. The sequence goes on along the minus strand of NC_058051.1, from coordinate 16,987,150 downwards.
AGAATTGGAAATCAGAGTCCATTGCAGGCGTATTTGTGAAAAAGGTGGCATTGGCATTAGCTTGTTTACTATCCCTACAGACAAAAGGTTGTCTCACATGATGCATCCCGCATCCAAGTACAAAGAAAGCAGACAGCTGTCCAGACACAGCACTTGAATTTGACCACTAAAATCCTCTCTACGTCCACCATAAAACTCCGAATGGCTGTAGTAACGCCAAATTCCTTTGTTCTATAGAAAACCATAAACGTTGAGAATGAGAGGAATTTGAATTTCAGTAACTAGATATTCTGCAACTTAAAAAAAAAGCAATAGTGTGCTGAATTTTCACACCGAACACCATAACGCATTTTCTGCAGCTTGGTTTTGGGTATCCATTTAAGAAAGGCAGCAATTTAGACCACTGATACTGAAATAAAAGCCTCAAATTATGTATTTTGACATTTTTGTAAGGCTAAACATTTCAGTCAAATGAATCAAAATAAGAGACACTGTGAGTGTGACAAACTTTACGAAAAAACTAGAATATATAAGTTTATTTGTGCCCCGTGCAGCACAGCCACTGATGTAATTTTTGGTAGAAGAAAAACAACCGCAGCAATGGAAATATTTGTGTAAACATATTGGCCTGTGGCCTGTGTGGACACATGCTCGACACATGCTGCAGCACTAGTGTTGTGCAGTTGCATAACAATAATCATAATTCGCGCATCAAAGTGTCATTGCCTATTTTAATAGTATGAAATATAAAGTGCACTGTATAATTAAAAAGATAAAAGGCAGGGCTTGAATTTGATGGTGAATTTCTACAAAACTGAAAAGCCGCCATACTAATTGGCCTATAAGAAAGGTTCTGAATTACGACATTTAAAATGTATCCGTATTTCAACATTACTCTGATTATAAAATCATCTGTAAAAAAAAAAAAGTCCCATGGCAATAAATAAAAACTACAAACTTTTCTTTCAGCAGGCAATAACAGAACCAAAGCAGACAGTCCAAAACAATATTGTCAAATCATTTCCTCATCATAATCATTTCAATGATGCGTATTACCGTGGTATAAATAAGTAATGTGAGGGTATGAATAAGTGATGCACTAATAAAATTCAAAAGTTAGGGCTGCTGAACAAGACAACTGAAGAATGCGAAAGAGGAGTTTAAAAGACTACACAGTACACAAGGAGGAGTTAGGCATTTAAACAAATGGGAAATAGCACTCCTGGCTGCGTTTAAGTCGCAGTATTTGTCATAATGTGGCAAAATATGACCAGTCGACGTCCATCACGTGACAATATCTGCCTTCCGAGGGTTTAAACACTGGCTATTCTTGCCTTGGTGCGCTCAGACCATCAGTCAATAAGAAGGTTTACCATGTGTTTATTTCCCTGCCTGGGCGACTCACAGCAGCTGATATTCCGCTAGCAGTAGGACCCAGGAAAGTTTGATTTGGTTGCACCAAATGAGCAGGCTAAGCATATATGCAGAGTTTGCACGCGAAGGGTCTGTATCTGAGTTATCAGTCTCCTACTCTTATAAGTTCTCATGCAATGATAAAAAATAATATTGTAAATACCAACCATTTTAAGTAATAGCCGAAATGTTCTGTTGAGCGCTCCAAAGAGAAGGTGTTGTAAAAGTTTGTCATTCTTCGCTTAAATATCACTGTTGGAGCACTAACTTTACGACTGTGTCTGTGGAATTTAAGTTATGTATTGCTACCCAGCACCATAATTACAATGGTTAACCTAGATGTCACCCTCTTGTTAAGAATAACTCTCTGTTCAAAAATGGCGAACCTAAATATTGCAGAGCGTTTTGGCTCTTTGTCAATAAATCCTGTGCCAAATGATACAACACTCACCACACACACACACACACACACACACACACAATGGGCACAGTTCACCAAGACACTGCTGCACAGTAAGCTGAAGTCAAGGCTAAATGTGGGAAGCCTGTGTAATCATATTACTGTCCCCTCATGGCCTAGATAAGTTTAATTGGATGTAAGTCGGGCAGTTAAACTTGGCTGTATGAGCTGCGAACAGTTTCAAGCAACACTAAAGAGCCTTGTTTTTTTTTTACTGAGGTCTCAGTGAATGCACCTAGCGTGAAGCGTTTGTGGTGGCAACAATAGCTTACAAGATAAGGATGTGTGTTGCCGTTACATTTAGAGCAATCTCCAGAGAGTATTTCTCTTTCAACCACTAGGACATAAAGCTTTCACAACAATGTGTTAACTTTTTTATTAGAAGTATTAAATGATTTCACATCTCAAGAAATCGCCCAATAGTGACTGCTGGCTCTAGCTCCTATGTGTTATTTAGATGTGCTGGAAAATCCGAGAACTCCTTTGAGCAGAGGAATGGTAAAAACTGAAGTGTATCTATCTTTGAATAAATTCTAGATAAAAGTAAGCTTGTGTTTGATATTTTGCTAGAGGGGCTCTTAACTTCACGGTTAATACCATTCTACAAAAGTCAAAATAAAGGGCATTTTATGTGAAGAAAGTACTCGAGGCTATGGCCTGTCACATGCCTGTACATTTAAAAAGATATTTTTAGGCGCGGCCTGTCTTAGACCTCTATTAACTGCACAATTAATCTTCAAAAATATCCGAATCATCTTTTAAAATCAGCGGGGATTTTATGCCTAGTTGCCAAGGTTGACTAACTATCCTAAATAAACAGTTTTTTGCCAGGTTTCGGGAATTACGCACAAGAAGGCACAGAATTACGCATGACCTGCGAACCATTACGCAATGGTTTGTTTGGGAATTTGTTGACTTACAGATAATATACTTCTGGTCTGGTGACAATGACTGAATGATCAAATCTGAGTTTAATCATATTCCTACATAACTTGCTTATTTGCAGTAATTATACACAGATACTTTGCCAGACGTTAGACGCAAGCGTTTCACTTGATGGCATTTTGTTTTTTTGTTTTTTTTTCATTATTTGGTCAAATCTTGTCTGTTGTAAGTCTTGTCGGGAAAAGTGTTAGGCTATGTGCATGCAGGGGGACAATCAGGTGACAAATGCAATCCTCGTTAAGTAGCTAAAACTGCATAAACTTTATTGTCATTGTAACTCCAATTAGTGCGAATTCAGCATGTATTTAGAACATTTATTTCAATTGAGACGAAGCGCGCACTGGTTGGATCTTTTCGCACGGAGGGTCAAAATGCATTATTTTAGTTTGTACTGGCCTTACACACAAGTGGTTCAGTATGTGGACCCAAAATAGAAGCTCTGAGCTTTACGCAGCACTCTAATATCGTCGAAATGCCTGCTCAAACACTTAGTACTAATGTTTGCTTTGCCGTCTGAGCTGTACATTTTCCAAGCCAGACTTTTCAACACAGAGGAACTGCACATACAAATATTGGTATTCATATTAGGAAAAAAAAACGTTTAGTCCATGCTATACTGCATGTGCACTGAACCGATACTGGACAAACCTGAACAGGTGACATAGAGTTTTTCCATCTTGTATAAAATTGTAAGAGCTTTAAGCAGGCACCGCCGGTTCTGCAGCTCCATGCTGCATACTTGACCTTCAGTGAGTGCGTTAGGGCCCAAGCGTCGGGCTGGAAAGGAGAGTCCACATCTAAAATACTAAACATTTAAGAAGAATGCCTGCCCCATATGTAGAAGGCAGCGAAAAGAGAGAAATCACTTATTCAAAAGATTGAAAAACTGAGATAAAATATTACTGAGCAAAATATCACTTCAGGCGCTGACAGATGCAATCTTTACATTGTTATTATGTTATCGCGCGATTTCAAAATCATAAAATTAAAAATAGCAAAGATGCTACAATAGGCTAACCAAGAACTAGATGAAAAGGATTGGCTACTGATTTGTAATCGCGATCTCTATCAATTTTGAAATTCTAAGATGTTTCCCTGTCTTTCCATCAGAGACAACTGGAGGAAGAGGAAGAGGAATCCGGCTCTTCCAAGGCAGCAATGAAACCTTTACACCCCGTATTAAGGGTTGTTGGACGTGCGAACCTATTGAAAAACAAATTGATAAGACAGTACATTTCAGAAAAATAGAGCTCATAAAGAACTCATTTCAAATAATGTCAAAATCAATATATAACAGTTCTGAAATGAGTAAAACGATATGGCTCTTTTATGTTAAGCATTCTAGCTAGCCTCTCTTTCTCTATCACATTAAAACTCTCCTTCAAATCACACACACATTCAACCCGCACTCTCCCTCACACACACTCACGCACGCACATCCACACACTCTACACTCCCCGACATACACTTTAGTAGGAATAACATTGCTTTCTATTTCTCCAGCCAGCTTCATACCATAAACAGCAGAGGGGTGGCGGGGGACGTAGACCACATGCCACACAAGTTCTCTGCGAAGGGCACTGTGAAGCTCACTGACCTTTGGGACGCGGAGACAGGCCGCCATAAACAGATTTAGCCAGTCTCAAAGTCAAAAGTGCTCTAGAGCAGTGAAAGACCTATTGTAAAGAGCTGCAAAGCCAACTGAGATTTCGTCCTGTTTTACAATCCAAATATCTTGAGGTTCTCCGCAATGGTGACAGTTTTTTTCTAATTCCTTCTTATATCCTGTATAGAGTGAATCATACTAAATTAGAATGCAGACAAGACAAATAAGTGCAAACTAATATTAGCTGTTATGCAGTGATCATTTTTAGCTTTTGATGAGAAGGGCTGGCAGGTAAAGGACGCAGTGCAATGTTCAATGGTTTGTTGGACGCGAAAGCTCTTAAAAAACGTTTCCAGCACAAGATTATTTGTCTCAAGGAAAAGCAGAGTAAAGGATAGAACTAGCTGAATGAACAGGCTACAAAGAAAAGTCACACATGACATTAACAGATAGGTCTGGATTGAAGTTCAAGTTAAAACTACATGTTCAGATATCCGTTTGGCACCGCTCAAAGACCAAACTGCCATGCTATTCTGTCCAAATAATCCCACCGTTTTACACACAGGAATCACGCAACTGGCCTGCAAACACAAACCACTGTTTGTATCATTTCATCTTGGTAGCAAACACGATTCACGCTGCGCTCAACGTTGTGAGTTGTTTTGATGCTTTCACCAATTTTCTCGTTGTCAAATCAATTTCAGTTAACACTTTCCTCAGTTTAACTGAACGCTAATCTACTGCAATTCTTTACAAATCATGGATCCGGGTTAATATCTATTATCTTTTGCTCCATTTTCAACACCGCCAGATTGTTTTGCGCACGTTTACATCCTCAAAGGCGTATAAAACTTGAAATATAAATAATTGAACCTAATTAATGTACTACAGTTGTTGTACATTACACAGCCCTGTCCATGTATGCGCTGTACATGGACAGGCTTTCAGAAGTATTTTAACGTTTTCAGAGAAATATTTGTAACATAATTGACCTTGAAGATTTTTTTTTTTTGTTTACAAATAATGGCTGAGGTAGGCTACTACAGGACAGTCAGGAGCGTCATGGTGCATTTTGCATCTATTATTCTCCTCTAACCCATTTAACAAGGCAAACCACAAACATAAGACACTTGTTTATCGCCTTTCGTGGTCAACAGCGCGTTTGATAGAAGATTGGGGTTGTTATGAATGATGTCCTCTGGATGATCAAATTCAATACACGCAATTCAAAATCTCCCCAGTATTATTTCATAGTCTTGGTTATTATCATATTGCAGCAAATACTTGGAACACTTACTGGTTATGTTTTGCATCAGCCTGGCACCACTTCAGAACTAATGCACTGTGTATTCTTTTGATTATAACATACACGAACGTATGAATGTTGTCGTCGGTGAGTAAAAGACTGCATATCAAAACATTATGCCTGCATTTCTCTTATTATACCGAGGAAATAATTCAAATCAAGATAGGTAGTCATTCAATTGAAATCTTCAAACTACCTCTAATAAGATGTGCAAATGTAGCCTATATGGAGGACATTTTTCCAAAACATAAAACCAGCGGATACCATATATATATATATATATAGATATCTAGTCTTATGTTGACTAGAAGTACATTGTGTATTCACAAACAATTTGAGTTAATCACATGATTTGTTTATCATATTTACAGAGGTCATTTTGGAGACCAGCATTTTCTAATTATTATTTTTAATATCTGCAAAGTGACGCATTGTGTCCGATCGAACAGCAGAACGTCCAGACGGCCCTTTTCTCTCATGGAGGATATTACAGCTCTTATATTCATTCTATACATGTACTGTATATACACTAAAGAACTATTGTGCATTATGTTGATGAATACATAAGAAGGGTATTTGTAGTCTAACTGGGGAAGGTGGAAGTTAAGGTAAACAAATGTCAGAGGTTTCATTACAGTATAGCTACTATGAGACAGAAGCGTTTAGTACTGCAGCGAAGCTTTTATCAGCCCAAAGCCATACATGTCTGTCGTAATGACACTGTATCTTAAATATAACTTAACTGATAAATGTTCGAGCCGGTAGTTAATATAGTACGAAGAGGACTGTGTTAAGTAATGAGCTCACGTCATCTTCCATGTATGTATTTGTGTCATGGACAGACTAACTCAGGAAGGCCATTCAGTGGGTCGGTTGCAGGAGCGGCCGTTCACAGTTCACTGAAAAGGCAACATCTGAGCTCAACATTGAGCCAGCACAACAGTTTCCAGTGGATCTACTTCACCTAACTGAGACTGGAAGCTGTTGAGGACAAACGCATTAATGCTTGGTTAGTTAGCTGTTAGGAAAACACTGCACAGCCCTGCATTGCTTTACACTTCCTTGCCAGTAGGGAGAGCTTTGAGGATTTTAGATATGGGTTTATTATACAACCGGCTATGTCGTTTGTAAAGATGTATGCCATTTCAGAAAGACGTTTCATCTGATCTGTGTGCATGTATTCATAAACCATGTTTTGATGTGTAATTATCACGCGTTTAAATCCTCTAATGCAAACCAGAACATAGGATGCACAAGGAAAAGGGAGGCCAAGAGGCTTGACTATATGGAGCACTGGGGTGTAACCCTATTACTGCTTTACAGAGCTATTGCGTGTTTAGCTGTGCCGTTATAGGCTTGTAGCATACCAGTGACATTGATCAGGTCGAACTTCAAGGGAAACAAGGCTCCAGAAAAAATGTGAAAAGGACTTTTTTTTTGTTTGCCTAAAACTAATGTAGTTGTTGTAGTGTTCCAGACTGCTATAAAACAGGAATAACATTCAACGCAAGATGGGCTTTAGAATATGCATTTGGACGCCGTTTTGAATGGAAAGCTCATAGCTACCTATAGCCTACCTTTGTATCTGAGCAGCCATAATAAAACAAGGCCAACCTGTGTGGGCTCCTATTGATTATAGTTCACACAGCATGTACAATTATGTGCCAACAAAACACCCCCTCAAATGCTTCCAAATGTCCCATTAATGTTCAGATCTTTATTTCACTGCGGTGGACACATGTATTTTTAAACTGTGTTACAGGTCACGTCTAATAAAATAATCCCACCAGTCAGCACTCAGAAAACCTGATTTTAAAGCAGAACAGTCAGAGAGGCAACCTAATGACAGATTGAGGTAACACCAATAAACGTTTCAATATTCTGTTTATTGAAGACCTTACGCATATACATTCATATCATTATTACTTTTACAAGACAACGTAGCAATCCTTACAAGCGCAAAGAAGGGAATGTAATGAGGGACGAAATAAAAGAACGATAACAAACAACTATTACACTGAAACAGGGTTTCTTTAAATGTCATGTATGTATGTAAAATTTCTTGCATACTATTTTTTATATATATATCCATTATTGGCAGTATAATATAATAGGCCTACATGTCCAACCCCTTCAACCACAAATAGGCTATATGGAATGCGATATTGTACAAGACGATCAATAACATAAAGCACTAGGCTATTACATAGCGATAAGGGATCCTCAAACAGGATGCAAATAGTAACATATGTAATTTCATTTTACAAAGTTATACACGAGTACAAGGTAAGGAAAGGGACAACATTGAGGACATTGCAAAGAGCAAGTACATTAAGTAGGCCTGATAGGTCCTCCGTCCTTCAACCATAATAACAACAATAATAATAATAATAATAATAATAATACATTCTTATTTGTAGACGTTTGTGTCAAAAATGTTTTAGGAGTGTTTGTTTTTGATTTGTTTGGGGGGGAAAAGTATAAAAAAGTCACATACAGAAAAAGTGGCCCGCAGAACATGACTTATAGCTATTTCACATCAATAACATGCTGCAAATACATTTCACTGCTATAGCTTACTCGTTATACATGACAGATGATGCACTGCATTCCCCCCGAATTAAGGGAGCACACACGTAGGCCTGTAATTAACTTCTACATATTTATTTTCATTATGAGCACCAAGTTTCAGAAATGCTCTTTTAGGCCCAAAAACTTATCCACCCCGCCCCCAGTTGCAACTTTAGGCGGCTCCCTTGTTTAACCAAGTTGGCCTAAAAATGTACTTATATTGGTGAATATTTCCATTACAGATCCTCGCGAGTTTATTGTACAATACACTATTTTTTAACTGGCACAATCTGGACGTGGACTTTTAATAGCAGCTCAAACCCGTATTCAAACGGTGATCTCACTCAGCTAAAGAAATGCAACCCATGCAGGATTCTGTGGTTGTTGTTAAGACAAGTTGAAAGGTAATAAAAGTAAGAAAAATACCTTTAGAAACTTGTTAGCACATGGACCAAAGTCATGGCAATTAATTTTTCAATGCGCAGTCATAAAGATATCGATATAGATTACATTGCGGTTCCAGTCCTCCCTTTCCTCATGCAGACTCCCAGACTTCCAGACTTCCTGCCCGTGACCGTGAACGTGCCCACAACGCCTGGCGAAAACTATGGAAAGGAGATAAGGTGATGTTCCTCTTACCCAACAAACTATGTCTGTGGGAGGAAGATTCTTCTTTATCAGTTCATAACCTCAGAGAAATTATTGCGCGGATGAGGCTCCAGCATGCCAGTCAGGCTTCTCTGTCATTCTGACTTCACTGTTATTTTTAGGCCGATTTTTGAGATTTTACAAAGTGGCCCCGCTCACTTCTCATTTCCTCTGACTAAAAATGGAACAAAGGGGATGTTGTCATTATGTGTCATCCCAAACTGGGCTATTGCCTTGACGACATATTTCTTTATATCTCTATTTATATCTCTTGACAAATCAGGAAAACCAAGAGATGCATCCTACACAGAAAACACATTCTCACAGCTTTTTGTGCGATTATACCAAACATGAAGGCAGTCTTATTGACATGTAGAATATAGCTTTGAGTGCCAGATAGTGGCTTGTTTTTGGGCTTCTGTAGCCCGCACCTTTGAGAAAAATAATCTGAAAATGTTGTAATAATTGCCTGCGATGTAAAAGATGGATAGATGAGTGCATGCATCGAAAGAAGACCTTAGGGAGCGTAGAAGGCTTGGCTTTTACTGCCTATCGATTCACCTTCTGCCGCATCTCTAAAAGTAGGCCAAAGCTTGCTCCCTCAGCATGAGTCTCTTCTTCTTCATCCTGCGGTTCTGGAACCAGATCTTGACTTGTTGGTCGCTGAGGTTCAGACGGTCGGAGAGCTCCCTCCGCCGCTGCCTGGTGATGAACTCATTCATCATGAATTCACCTTCTAGCTCAGCCAGCTGAAGTTTGGAATACGGTTTACGCTTCTTTCTGGTCCGAGTGTGCATCGGGTACCACGGGGCACCTGGAGGAGAGGGAGGAGGAGGAGGAGGGGGCATACAACGGGTTAGTCACCACAGTTGCAAAATCACGGTCACCTCCAAGGTTATGAGGAGCCTACAGGGGCGTCAGTTGTCCAAGGCAAGCTTGGATAATTGCCTTACTGTAGGCTAAGTGAATTTAACATTCATTTAAGTATTATTCTGGAGAGCTATCAGAAAATCCTATCTAGAAGTCAAATTACATTCTAATGATAAATCACTCCGTTTTCCAAAACATGTCTGCGGCCGTGGAAAGGTGGACAGTATTCCCGCCATCTAGAGACGATTTCTGTTTTTTTGCAAAAGATCCCAGATGTAGGGATTCTGCTTTATATTAGGATTCAGAGAACTGACGCCCGTAGAAGCTGTCACTTCCTCCACACACACCGCCAAACTGGATTTGTTTTGGTCTCTGGACTGCCTGGACATATCTGATCTCAAATCCAATTTCAGGACCACCAGTACCTGTCCTATTTTGTGCAATATTTGATTACAGTTGTTTATTTTAATTTTATTTTTCAACCCCTCTATAGAGCCCACCAGTATACAGCGGTTTGTGTCACAGGTTTTATTGTTGCAGTTAAAGTAGCATTAACGTGATAATTAAGCCTGCTTGCAAATACCCCTACTTATTTGCGAGTTTCAGAGCATATTAAATGACTCTTGAGTACACAGCGACAGATATTAATTCTGTTTACGAGTCATTAAAAAGAAAACTCTCTCTATTCCATGCAGTCAACCAAAGCGCCTCACCTCTTTAAATCACTGCGCTAATGTGTTTGTACAAAGTGCAACAATACACCAAAATCAGCTATTTCAGTGCCTGAATCACAGTTTCTCGTTTACGGTGTGGAGATGCAATGACAGGGCTGCTCATTTATTCAAAGGCTGGTTGGCAATATGGTTTGGTGAGGTTATCTGTAACTGTACACAACCACATGGCGCGTGAGGTATTTTAGGGCAACCCCTAGCGGCGTTTGCACACCACGCAAGTACCCTGCAGGCTAATCCAGGGTGCAAGTTGTGCATCAAGATAACGAGCTCTAATGACGGTGTAATACCGCAAGTGTACACTATGTGCAGCCTTCTTATAAATAATGTGAACGTGCGTTTATAATAACTGTGATTTAAAAAAAAAAATAGCACCCACCTCCTCCTGCGGCTATGTTGCTTGCATGGCTTCCCGGTGACACCAGGGTCTGTGTGTCGCTGGATGGAGGCTTGCTGCCTTCGTTGAGCAGGGAAGAGCTGGAGTCGGACTCCATTGACTGACAGGATGGCGGGTCTTGCGTTAGCTGCTCGGTCCCGTAATCATATTTGGAAAAGGCGGCAGTGCTGCCAATTCCACTGTGCATCCCGTGGTCAGATGTTAATGATGATGTGTCTCTCGCCCTATCCTCTCGTTTGAGGCTGCTGCCACCTGAACAGGTCTCCCTGTTCCCGTTGTTATAATAACATTTACCCTCCTCTGGTCTGGTAATTTCACACGACCGATTGAAAGAAGGGTTAATAGACACGGGGCTGGTAAAGTAGGATTGAGAGTATCCATTGCACGGCTCCGAAGGATTCCACGGGAGGGAGCAAACATTGTCCCTTCTCGGGTAGGAGAGAGACGGTAGCCCCGCCAGTTGTCCCCCTGAGGCTCTAAAATTCGGAAAGTAAAATGTGTCTCCAGTGTGGATGTTTACCAAAGGTCCCACAAACCCTGGATTAAGGAGATTATGCTCGCCCATTTCCGCGGGCCCGACCAACAGCTTCTAGTTTATTGCAATCTGACATTTAACATAGTTAAACCTGGAGGGGCGCCTGATTGGTCATCCTCAAACCACGTGTCCAGGCTAACTTCTGCTACACATGGTACCACCCACTCGGTCCATCTCAGACAAAACAAAACATTAACTTCTGTATTACAGAGGTTTATGTGCTTTTTAAAAATACTATAAACGTTTTATTAAAAATGTAGAATCTTGTTTTTCTTCACTTGAGTCCTGCTGAGTCCCAAAAAGGAGCCCAGGCTGCTTCTCCTTTTACACTCATGGAACTGTCCATGGCCTCGTTTAATATCTTTATAAGCTGGCAAAAGTTTTTTAAATACTATTTCTTATGAAAACTATTTTTCTTGAAGGAGAGGGTGAATATGACATCTTGTTTTCTAGCAAATTATGGTTGAATTCCATGTCATATAAAGCTGTGATGTCCCAATTTTACAAGCTTGTTTTAAGAAAAGACTGATGCTCATTGCCGCACTCTACTCATATTTACAGTAACGGGGTCAGCAGGTTGAAGCCACTGGCTCTGTAAAAGAGGACGATATTCTACAAGGTTACTTTAAGAGGGTATATTTCACATAATATTCTCTAGTACACCTCACATGAACAACTTTAACAGATACCTCCAATAAACGTTCGCAGCCAAACTCTGGTGGGATTGTTATACCTCTCACAATTCTTTTATATGAATTTTACAAGATATCAGAGGGCACTTAACTGATTCAACCAGCCGAGTCTCTCTACTTTATATCTCGCTAATTAGTTGATTTGTAGATGCAGCTCTGAAGACACTGAACAAATATGTGATATGCCATACTGTAGGCATGCCTCTGTTCTGACAAAGGTCTCTTTTTTTCCAACAAAAACCTTTTCAGAGACTCCACCACAGTGCACTTTCTTCTGCAGAAAACTTCCCCATGAGATGCACAGGATTCAGGCATTCTGCCAACAGCTGGCGCAAGAATTTCTAATGTGGCCTTTGGTCATCAAACTGCCCAACCATCATCCTCAAACATATTCTTATGACTGACCTATGATTTTTCCTTTTCTGTCCTGGGTTTAGAGACTCCTCATTAATTGAAAAATAAATCTAGGAAGACTTTCCAATCGTTTATAGCTTTCTATGCTATATGAGTCCAGCAACAATTTTGCAAATCCCACTTTCCCTTTATAAATTCATAATTTACCACCACCCCACTCTCGACTATAAGGAAGAAAAAAAAACAATTTATGGATCTCAAAAGTTTTCATAACTCAGCAGTGGGGAGCTGCTTATGTCTCAAATATGACAGTTCAAAAAGGTCTGACTACGTCAAGGACAAATAGTTTGACTCATCAAGAACACGGAATAAGAATAAGAAAAAAAATCCTAAATATAACCAAGCACACAAGTAACGTCGCCGTCAATCCACTCAAGTTCACGTCGCAGAGTCACAGTGGGTTGAACTTGATATTGAACTCAAATGCTCCATTTAAATGAATAAAAGAAGCAGAAATTAGAATCAATAAAATAGAATAAACATATAACAGTCTTTCACGCTGTGGCAGCTTAAAGTGAGGGCTAACAGCCCAAGTCATAAAAATAATGTGAATATGTTCCAAGATGCGCCGATAGCTACTTCTCTGATTTAAAAAGAAATCTATCATCTTCCTTAACATGGCATCCTGAAAATAAAATAATTGATAAGAGTCCAAAAAATAAAAATAAACACTGATTTCATTAATTAATAATTGATACTATGAAGTTAGGGATTAACAAAAATCTTCATGGCTACAGCAGCTTGCACATGCGTGCTGAATGGCGCTAGTTGTGTGCTACAAATTTGCCAATGAAGTGTTATGTGAGAACATCAGCATTCATTTCGGCATTGGTTTGGGAACGACTTGCAAGTCAGCCGATATTTGATAGCTGTATCTGTCACTTGTGACCATGTATATTCTACCTAACCCAAAGGCACCGGGCCTGGCTCTAGCCTTAAATAGAAAGAAAAATATCAAATGTTTAAACTGGAGAAGCTCTTAGGGATCCGTTGCGGTTTCATTCTGTCCCTTGGGCTCATTGCCTCTCCTATCACTGCACATTCTTGCATCTAGTTAGTGAGTCTCGCAATGCAGCACCACCCAATATAATATCTTGTGCCTCAGTCTTATGAGGAGCACTGGGAGCGTCTTGATATCACTTCGCGGTTTCTCGTGTTATTATAACAGCTAGCAAAAGCAAAACAAGGTAGTGTGATGTTTACAACAAAATGGCCCGGATGGTCATCCAGTGAGTGAACTAACGTGTAGGCTTAAGTCGCCACTTTACCTCGGAGAAAGAGGCCATGTGTTGCGCCTCCTTGCCTCGTCTCTCCACGCCTCCGATCCAGTGCTCCCCACAGATCCGCATTTCACATTCAAACAACTGCTCGTCTATCAGTGCATCTTTAGCTCAGCGATGATGTCATATCTGACCGCGAGCGATAGGCCTTGCGCTGTCATTTAGCAAAACGAAAATCTGCCATGAAAAAAAGAACTTGGGAAACCGAGCATATAGCACTGTCAAGGTCACTGTCTAGTACACTGTCTGCTCGATATTGAAATTACCCTCCTGGAATCCACTGGTCCTGTCCAGACAGGGCAATAGCCTAAACAAAGGGCTTTTCTTCCCTTTTTCTCTCTCTTTGATTCTCTGCAGACAGGTTGCCACAGTTATAGCCTTGTGCAACCCTTTTAAAGCTTCCTTCAAGGAAAACAAACCACCAAGGGAAGCTAAAAGAACCCACAAAAGTGGTAACGTTTTAGTTCAAAGGTTTGACTGATCGTTTTCATTTGTTTACAACAGACGATATTTAATACAGTTTTGCTACATCATCCTTTCTGACTAAGCTTCGGAAGAAATATGTATTCTATTACTTAAAATTGTTTGTTAAGGATAGCCTGTATCCATCTGGAAATAATAATATTATTTAAATTTCAAAGTCTCCATAAAAATATAACACACATTAATAGCCATTCAGTCTCTACGATTCCTATGTAGACATATGCAAATTAAACATCGCAAACTAGCATTTATAGTAAAGACTTTGCGTCATCTTATAGATACAAACATTTGAAGTTCACGTTGTATAAAGTTATAATGCTATAAGCTGCCACAAGGTATTTTCTCAAATAAGGAAATATTAATATTTATTTATTCATTTATTAAGTAATTTTTTAAATGTCTTTAATGGCTTTAATGTCTGTCTGTGTGTGTGTGTGTGTGTGTGTGTGTGTGTGTGTGTGTGTGTGTGATATGTAATCAAGAAAATCAAATGCAAACTGTTCATCCACTAGGTCTGTATTCATGATCAATAAATGATTCATTTCCAAACCAAACTTGGCTCATGTCGTCAGTCAGTTCAAGTTGAAAAAAAGGTTCAACACAATGTGACTTTTCAAACAACAGTGCTGTCAAATGTGTTGGATATGTTCTTACAGCCATATACTGTATGCAAAGACATAAAAGAAAATTAAATAAATAAAGAAACTGAACGTCGAAATCCTGGTTGTTTTGTTTTATACTGCTCGGACATGTGATTTCCAGTTTATCGGGTGTATTCCAACATTAGACCTATCAAATCACAAAACAATGCCTTGATTGAATTAATGTAAAATTTAATGTAAACAATAATCCCATAATAAAACAGCTGAAAACGATTAGGACTCAGCTGTAACTTCTGTATTTGCTTCGCCATCCACTATAAGCAGGACTTGAACCAAACTTTTAGGAAAGTTAGGAAAAAAACACTCA
Organism: Siniperca chuatsi; assembly: GCF_020085105.1. Classification (NCBI taxonomy): domain Eukaryota; kingdom Metazoa; phylum Chordata; class Actinopteri; order Centrarchiformes; family Sinipercidae; genus Siniperca; species Siniperca chuatsi. The sequence goes on along the minus strand of NC_058051.1, from coordinate 16,971,830 downwards.
GGATTGTCAACTCGATCTTTCATAAATACTGTCAAACGCACTCAAACGTACCAACATTGAGCTAAATGAGTCATAGCAACGACAAAAAATTAACTGAAGTAAAATATCCCTAAATTAGAGATAGCTGCAGCACTTCCTGATATTTTCCTCTGGTCACCACCAGAGGTTATCAGCCCCCTGTCTCATGTCTCTGGCTGACAGCGGCCTGCAGTTTTGACGCCTCCACGCACAACCAAAAGCAATGCAGCTTTTTCAACATTTTACGTTTTCGAGGTAAAATCACTGACTGATCCTGGCACAAAGCGTCTAAAAGCTTTTAGTTTTATTTATTTAGTTTTTTTATTTGAAAAGATTCTGTCTGGCTTAGCGAGTTTATGCTGGGTATTTTGTTCGGCATAGTAAATGTTAATCCCGGCCGTGTGGGATATTTGATAGGTGACAACTTTAGCCAGTAAAAAATTAACTTTCAGGAAACGGTGTGAATTGCAGTTCTCGGCCAACGGAATATAATTCCAGTTTTTCTTCTAAAATTGTATATAAAACTGTTTTGAATATGCGTATATAGTTATTTCTGTATTTAACCATTGTGAAATGTATTATGTCGAAATAAATACATTTAAATTAAACATTCATGTAAATTTCAAAGAAAAACTGGCCTTTTGAATTACACCTACATTTTACAACAATAATTTGCATAGTCTGCCAGTCATATTACATTATGTTGTTTGAGATTAGCCATGTTATGTGTACTCAGACATTTAACATACTGCTAGGCAACTTTGACAAACTTATCATTTCTGTTATAATGCTCTTAAATATCAGGAGTTAAAATATATAGCCTAGGCTATATTTAAAGCAGGCCTAATTTTCTCACAACTTCATCACCGCTGCGCGCCTTTTAGTTTGAAGAACTTATATATTATATATATTATCAATAACATTTCTGCAAGTTAGTTTTGTTTGCTCAATATACAGCGTTTGGTGTGAGCTAAAAAGTCATAAAACAAAGTCCAGGCAGGCCTACTGCCACAGTAGGAAGAAAACGGCCATACCTTTAATGGTTATACTGTGGGCGACGTCGTATTATCGTTTCCTCTCGCTGTGTAGACAGTATGGCTGCTTGCTGCGGATTACTGGTGTTGGTGTGAGACGTCAAAAGTCCTACCTGTCCTTCGTGGTCAATAACACACACACACACACCTCATGACGAGTGCATGAAACCATTGGTAGTTGCAGAGGCATGGGCCAGAACAACAACTTTTAGAGGACTTCTGCAAAACACAAAAGAACAGAGCCCAAATGTAAAGATCTGAGATGGTCAGAAATGCAGGTCAGAGGATATCGTTACACTTCCCCTTTTTTATGTATTTATGGTATGTCATTAAGCTCGGCTGTCTAGACAGGGAAATAACACCTTGTTTGCCTACAAACAAACCGCCAGCATTGGTGTCCAGCCCCCTATTTATTATTCACAATCTGCTGTGATGTCAAGGTCAAAGTGACTGCATAGTCATGGTCAAGGGTAAATCAGGAGACCCAGAACTTTCCACAAGGATTGAAAATCCAGGAACCAGGCAAACAACAAAAACTTAAAGTCTGACGGCTTCTAACTTCAAAAGATCTGACGATTTGGGGAAAAAGTGGCCAGAGTCCAGCCAACGACTCGCCTACAGAGGATTTAAAACAAAAATTAAAACTCGCACACTAAACATATTATGGGAAGTATATTTTCGGGAACAGCTCCACTATTAGACTTATTAGGCTAATATTAGGCCTCAGACGTGAATTATTTTGAAAAGACAGAGTATTTATTTTCGTTTACGTCAAACATCAAGACAGCTCTGCGTTAATATTTATTCTGATTAAAAACGAACTTGAGTTAAACTAGTCTTAAATATCTTATTTATTCGCAGGGAAGTTTAAATGCAAGTTTTCCACATATTCTCTTCTTTCCACTTTTATAACTGTAACTGAAGTAGCCTAACACGCCTATGAGACATTAAGGCCTTTATATTTGATAACACTGGCCGCATGTGCAGAAAAACTTCCCGCATCTATGCATGTCGTATACAAAATATGTCAATAATAAATATATAATTTGTTAACAAAACTGTATAGACTCGATCTGCAATGCAGCTTTGGACTGACTTTCCAAATACACACGCGCTCACAGTGTGTGTGAGTGCGTGTGTATTATTAGGCTACTATTAATACGTGTGTAGATTAATAAATGAAGGAGTTCAAAAAGGTGACGGAATCAAATGCATTCTTAAGTTCACTGCAAAACTCACCTGTGCTTTTCACACACTGAAACAGAGTGTTCCAGCAGGGTCTAACTAAAATCCAAATACGCGAGGGGGCTGCAAGATATAGGCTAGGTATTATGTGCTGTAACGTAGGCCTACATTTACGCAAGCATGTGCTTTGCCATTTGAATTAACACATGTATTCTTAATGTCTTGCAGAAAGCATAAGATGTGGCCAAATTGCCTTAAATACACTGGAGGGCGACGGGGAAGGAGAAGTGCTCGTTGAACTCTTATATGGTGCGGGTTGTAATGTTTTCAGTTTTAGACCAACAATAATACATTTGTACCTGTGGAATATGAAAAGCACTGAAAATAATACTCTGTGGTAGCCCAGTAAATGTGTCTGTGAGAGCTGAAGCATAAATCGCCTGATTTGCGATGATTGTGCCAACTGAACTGCCATGTAACAGGTAGCACATCTCTGAGATTAACTTTGATTCAAAATGCGGTGGGAGTTGGAGGGCAGGGCGGGATGGATTTGGACATGGAGAGTTTCTCTCACCGGCCGACTGTGTTGCTCTAAACTGATCCATTTGAAAAATCTGATCCTGCAAGTCTTATTATAATATGTATATATCTGGAATAGAAATGAGTCCACATTTCATGACTCATTTGCTATTTAGATAGTTTGCAAGTGTCGGAAAATGAGCGCTGCTGCTCACTAACCATGCACAATCAGTGTATCTTCTCCTGTTGCCATTAACAAGACTACAGGATGCCCAAAAAGTCTTAATCAAGCACTTTGCAACATAAAATCTTCACTCGCCCATCCGCTGCTGATAGTTATAGACTCAACTTGAAGAGGAAAGACGACAGCGGGTAGAGCTGTTGTTGCTTAATGACACCAGTCCAGTGTAACTTGAAACGAAAGGAAATGGTGCAAGTAGGATGGTTGATTGACTTGAATATTTAAGCATTTTCATAATCATCATTTATTTATGAAACACGTTTACCAGTACGTAATTCAACACCACAATACAGTTGACATACTGCACGAAAGTAGAAATTACAGGCTTCGTACAAGGCGTGTGATCAGCTGCTATGCTACACTAACCAAAACAAAAAAAATAATAATAATAAACGATTGTGCATTTATGTGTAATACTCACTGACTTTAATGGTTTACAATCATTCCAGTTGCATGACAGAATCCTTCACTGACAAAGGAAAACATACAGGTCTTGGGATATTCCAGTTTACAGTTCCGCCATACTAGATAAACATGAATTAAATAATAAAGGCATTGCACTATACAGATTAACAACATAGCAGCCTTTGTTTTACCCCAGGCTTAAGAGAACATATCCCACACAGAGGAACATAGCTTTTGAAATTCTGAAGGAATATTTAAAAAAAAAAAAATCATTCTCTCTCTCGAAAGTCCTCTCTGGGAGCTTTTTGTCGAAGATGTTTAAGTCTCAAGTTCAACGTGCCATCATGCCACAATTCCTGTCCATGTGGCGATTATATTTCTAAAATGACATCAAACGAACCGTCTCCTCTGTTCTGATCTGCCCGTTGCAGGTCTTCGAAATGTCATCAGCTCCTTTTGAGATTTGGCTTGAGAAAAAAAAATAAGACAAAAAGAAAAACACGCAATACTTGTCTTTGAAATACAGATAATCGTTTTAAATATTATATATTTATATATGTACATTCATATAAAACAAATGTGAAGTGAATTTTCAATATTTTCACAGTTTTTAGAGCATTATCTCTAACTTGAAAACAGGGGGCGTGGTAGCATGGTCGATGGAGATGATGGAACTTAAATTAAAAAAAAAACACTCAGCCAAAATGTTCTTCAGCCACGATTTTTGATGCAAGAGGTAAAATATGTGGCATGATGTTTTGGAAGGTATGAGTTGCAGTTTCAAGGAGGTCGCTGATCTTATCAAGTGGTGTGCATGTGATTGGTCTTGGATTTACTGACAAATTTTTTCTCCTTGACTCGCCGGTTTTGGAACCAGATGGTGACTTGACGCTCTGAGAGGTTGGTGGCGGCCGAGATGCGCCTTCTCTTGTCTTTGGTGATGAACTTGCTGGCTGCGTACTCTTTCTCCAGCTCCTTCAGCTGGATCTTGGTGTAAGGGACACGCTTTTTACGCCCACGACGATAACTGCTGACCTCAGGCTGCAATGGCACAACATCTGTAAGAAAAGAAGAAAAATATCAGGAAAATATTAAGACTATGCGCAAAAACACCGCAATCTTTCACTTCACAAAATCAGCAGCACTGCAGTTGACAAGACTGGTCTATTTCTGAAGCAAACCGGGCAATGATTAGATTTAATTACTGACTTTATCTGACAGAAAATAAGACAGTAGTTTCAAAATCGAAACATTTTCTAGGCCGCTCTGTCTCTGCTGGTGTGTGTGTGTGTGTGTGTGTGTGTGTGTGTGTAGGGATGGGGGGTGGAGGGGCACACAACCGAAATTTTGTTGCAGTCAGGATCTCAGGTGTACTCCACCTGACATACAGGAACGCAATTATAAAATCGTCTAAGAGAGTTCACTAAAGTAAAATTTACTCCGCTTGTGTTGCACAGTGATAGGCCAACCTTTGTGTCTGTAAATGAACAATCACTATCCAGTTACAGCCACTACGATTGTGCATTGTTTCCAATGACCAGCGGTCAATGGTTTTCCTTAGGTTGCATGTCAATACTTAATCTACTGGTTGACTATCCACTAAACCACACAACAATGTTAATGTTAATGGTAGCTTAGATCAATCTCTCGTTTGTTTAAACTGCGGTGTAAGACTGTAAGTATAAACTACAATAAGTCTCAATATGGGTGCAATGCGCCGGACACTGCCTGGTTAGAAAATAGAAATCACAATCTGGCAACTAAACTGAAACAACTGAAAACTTTAAGCTTTGAATAATTCTAAAGTTACACATGTTACACGTAATTTAAGTACACGATTTATAAAACACTTCCCTAATTTTCCCTAAAAATTAGACATCATTCTTTTCCACAATGTTCTTTCTAAATCTTTTTAAAAGCACCAAAGCCTTTTGGCAGTGGGTACCTTAATTATTCAGGTAAGCAAAGTTCTGGGATTACACCCTTTCGCCAAGACTGGAGCTGCGTGCAAGACAGCCAATGAGAAACATGACAGGACAAGTATGGCAATACCTTGAGAAATAGTGGCAAGCTGTGAGACATGAAGCTTTTTACACCCATGTAATTTTGCAGTCAGGAGTTGTGGATATTTCTCTACGGTTAATGTGCATATACGATTATGGTAATCTTAATTTAGGCCAATTGATATTGCCAATGGAGTTCACTGTTATTGTATTTTTTTATTTTAAAGCAAAATAGTTTTGTGTCTGTGAGTGTGCGTCAGTTGTATGTCTGTGAAGCGAGACAGAAAGACACGGGCAGCGCGCGCTTGTGTTTTTGTGCATGTGTGCGCGCGCATTTGACGGCGTGCCCGTGCTTGCGTGGCTTGCTCTTGTGTATTTTAAATATAAAGGGGGGCAAATGTCGTGTGGGAAGTTCAGTCGAGGCTTAAGAACATCCCTATCCGAGATTAAAATACTTACAGATTTCACAAAGATAATAAACCCCTGTGGCAAAAGAAGCACTCTAGTAAACACTCTGTAAACTACATACTGTTCGGGCCCCAGTGTGCATTATAAGATTTCATGCATGTTGTGCGACAGTGAGTAAAGCAAAACGCGAGCCTGAATTACAATTTAAACTGATTAGTGGTTGAGAACCATTTGTGTAACCTGGTGCTTAGGTCTGTATGTAATACAAATGTATCCTGATATATGCAAAAGACTGGGGACACGTCGCAGGGCGCTGAGATTTATTGGCACCATCTAAACACAGTAGGCTGGCTTAGTCACTATATTGTCAAACAGGGGGCAAAGGTATGCACTAAGACTCAACTATATTCATCATATGACTTAAAAGGGGAAAAAAAAGCAAACTGCCGAAAGCAAATAATCCGTTTCTGAATTTATATTAGCATTAAAAAGGGGCCATGCAACTGAAAAGCTCCTTGAACGCACAATTCTTACAAGTGTGTCATTTTTACACACACTTCTAACAAAATGCATGATGATTTGTTTCATGTCAAACTGAAGACTATCACTGCCTATACTCGCAGAGTGCATAAGGGACATATGATAACTGACATGGGGCTTGACAGTTGCATGTTTATTAACCACATTTAGAGTTTCCCTCGACTTCTTTGTAAGTTGATATTGGCACTCTAACACAATAAAATTCATAGACTAAGCAATAACATCTCAGCAGAGTAAAAATATCTTATTTAAATAGCTTTCCTAATGTGATGACACATGCATTAAAAGCCTACAAGCCGCTGGACTAACATGAATTCCAGCCTGCTGGACACAATTTTTAAAAAAAAATTAAACAGCATATTTCCGTACCTGGAAAAGGTGATTTCCAAAGATGAGTTGACTGCGTTTGCTCTTTGGAGCAGTACACCTGCCCATCCCAGCCGTTGGAGAGAGCCCAGTGCTGGTAGCCCTCCATAGGGATCAAGGCGTCATGACGCGGTTCAGGATGGGCACTGATACTGGGAACCACCGACACGTCGAGATATCCAGGAACAGCCTGATATGAGCCGGCGAAACTCGGGTAGAAGGCAAACTCTTTTGCCCTGGTAGACAGTTCTTCCGTGGGCAGCGCTGTGCTGGGCTCGGCATATTTCTCTGCGGGATGGTACGAGCAAGGCTTCTGCTGCAAGTTCACGTTATGCGAATGAGATAATCTACAGCCGTAATATGGGTTTCCAAAGGGATAACCGTAGCTCAAAGATGCACTGGATGATGTCTGAGGAGCGGGACACTGCCGGCCGGTGTCGGGAGAGGAAATATCCGAGTAGACGGAGCCCTGGTGGGTCGCTATGGTGCCAGAATGTCGTCCCAGCGCGGGGTGCGACATCAGGTCCCTGCAGTGGGTCGCAGGGCAATTACCGCTCAGTCCCTCCATTGTTTGGCTTTTATTCTGGTTGTTTTCATTCGGGCTTTTTTCATAAACGTACATCAAGGTGTCCGCCCAGCGTGGATGCAGAACCAGCGAAGTCGTCATATCAGGGGCTGCCGATGCTTTTTAAAAGTCGACTACTCCAAGACGGACACCTCATTTCCAACTACATTTTACACCAAGCGCATGCGCACACGAGGCCCTCGTGTGTCCACTTCATTAAGAATCTGGCACGTGATACGCTAACAAGTCCTACGAGATTGGGCTTGTGAGTTGGGGCAGAGCAGCCCTTTAAAGACCCACTGCCTCACATGTCCCAGTTTATTCCTGCAGAATACCGAGTCATATCATTGGCTTAAATCATCCAGACCCACACCCTTAAAGGGGAGTTTGGATACTTTCAAGATTGGAGCAAACGAAAACAACCTGTGAAATTTGGCCGACTACAGGACTGCCAGAGAATATAACAGCCTATGATACATGTCACAGTCAGTACATGGAAAATAAAAAATTATAACTAAATCTCTATTCTAATCTTTCAACTTGTTTCCTGACGCATTGGTGCACGAACTTTGCGTTTCACTTGGTTTGCTTGGTGGAAGCGATATGTTCCGGCTGAGGTTTAGTTTGCTTATTAAATGTAAAAGTATTACGCATGAAGAATACAGAGCTGCCAATGCAAATATGCATCTGTAAATCTGTAATCTTATCAAGACTCCTTTTTTGAAGGACGCATTTCCTTTAAACCCGTGTAACTGCCAATGGGTCACCTATTAACATGCTGAGATGAGATTCTGTGACCAACCCTAGTTGTTGACTATTACTGTTCCAGCAGCAGGGCATAATTATTATGTTTACTAATGATGTTGCCTTTCAGAGGTTGATATTGTGAAGCCTAAATATAGCAGATGGCAACTTTGTTTTTGCACGAAGTGATTAATTTTTATTTAAGCAGTCAGGTAAAAAAAAAACATTTTTGTATCTACAGGGTGTGTGTGTGTGTGTGTGTGTGTTTGTGTGTGGGATGCAGAACTAGGAGTTTTAGTATTAGTAAAGTTTAATGTGTTGAATGAGTCTCGTTGCTCCTCAACAGTAGCCTAACAGCCACAGGACGAGGTGAAAGCTATTCCAGGTAAGATGCCGTCATTACAAATTACATTACATAGTGTACCTTTAATTTGATGATATAATTACAGTAATCACCTACAATGAATGGTAGCCTCTTTTAGTTTATATACAACTATTTCCGCACTATGTTTTGGCAAAGCTAAGTTCCGTTGTAATATCTCGGTTAGGCCCAAAAGCTTTTTCAGTGATAAAGTGACCATTAAAAATGACCACTCAACGAATTCATGTGATGTTTCAGTTTCACTGGACTATTCATTCATTCAATACAAGTGGATGCCGACGCTTCCAGGCGAAAATAAGGACAAGGGGCCGCTTTCAGCTGGACTGTGTGTAGGCTACAGACCTTATTTAATTAGACACCATGGTAGAAATGCGGAGCTATTTCCCCCTGAAACTCTTCCGCCACTATTTTACACGCGTCCTCCTTCAGATTTGTGGCGTGGTCACTGGCTAAAGCTCTTTTCAAAATACAAAACGCCTTTTTAGTTAGTCTCGTCACCAGGCCCTATAATCACAACAGTTGCGGAAATCCCATATTCCTCTCCTCTGTATGACTTTCCTTAAAAATACTTCTAGATTAATATTTAAAACTTGACTGTATTTTTGAGTTTGAAATATTACCGATCGGATAGGCCCACAAAGTATCCATGAAATAGGCTTGTGATGCCTATCCCATGAGTCACTCATAAGGCTACAAGCTACGAAGAGTGCCTATCAACATTTTTGCACTGCTGAGTTGCCTTGAAAATAAGCAGGCCACCGTTGTGTATTTGTATACTAAGGAAGCTAGACCCCTGTCCTTCCTCGGACAGAGACTAAAGTTCTTTTGTCTCAAGGAAATTACAACTACGAAGGGCTCATCCAAACGGCAGCTGCACGGAAGTCCAAGGTCAAGGTAAAAAAACGCAGACAAACAGGGTCGTAATCAGGGTCTAGACAGACAAGAATGAACTTCACACTAGAGTATGCATGCAAACTAGCTGTTATTTAGAGACCCTTAAGTCTAAAAGGTTTGTGTGAAGAAGGAGAGAAGTCAAAATAGTCCCTTGTGTCTTTATTTAAATGATCAGGAATTTGACAGCTCTTGCGCTGCAGGAAACCGGCTCCTTCCAAACTAACATATTTTCCATGAAAGCTCAGACTTGAGGAGATGACGCCTTTTTCCTTTTTTTGCACTTTATGAATGATGGTACGTTATTATTAGTTCGGTGCATTTTGTTTTCACTCAGCCTAACTTCCACATTATCTCCAAATGTGCGAAGGCTATATTAACAGTTTCGCACTGAGGGGGGATACACGGAAGATGTGGCGTTGGTAAAATGGGCGGCAAAGTCTCAGAAATAATAGCTGGTTAAATTTGTTAAATTTAGGGGGAAAAATACTATGATTTGATTAAGTTACACTTTGTGTTGCAATAACCACAAATCACAAGTTAAACCTTTCAGTGGTTTTCTCCAAAACTGACACTGAACATATGGATTTCTTAATATTCTCATAATTGGTGTTTAAAGAAAAAGAAAAATAGCATAACAAAGTCAAATCTTATATATATAGGGACAACTAGAGAATTCATAAATACAATATTTCCTCTTTTTTGACTTTTGCAAGAACTAACACAATTATTATACAGTTATTGTGAGAGCAAATAAATGATTAGCCTAATATTAAATATTTAAGCGTCTGGCGCATTTCCACTACATCAAATTATGCAATGCCCTGAGAAACCAGCAGCCCACTCTTAAACCACATCATGCCAGCGACGATACTTTAGCCACTATACACACAATGAATTCTAAGATATCGAACTTGAATTGAATTGTTAACTTTTGTTTTTTATTATCTGTCGCCAGTGGACAGGTTGTAGACACGCAGGTGGATTCTTAAAAGGATGTCAATGAGCTTTTTCAAGTTTACGCACGTTCAAGTTTGACATTGCAGTATTGCTTTATATTTAATGTTACCACCCAAACTACCTATCAGTGTGGGATTTTGAAATAAAGAATTTAGCCACCAATATAGACTATTTAAGAAAGCCAATTGATATGAAAGTTGATATTTTCTCACCCACAATCCACCCTCAACTTTTACTTTATGCGGCGGAGATGCTATTGGGAATTACCCGTGTATATACATTTGTAAATCTTAAATTAGGTTACAAAAAGCAATCTGACATGGAAGTAATTAGCTGGTTTAAAATTTGTATTTAGTCATCACAGATTGTATCACAATTCCTACAACTCGACCGGCAATAAGTAGCCATGGGCGAAAGGGAAAACTGCAGAGCAATAATTGTCATGTGGCTGTCAGTATTATTTAACCAAATTCCAAAACCAAATTAAATTCCAATACTGCTAAGTAAAATGCTAAAACTATAACTATGTGGCGTCATTGAAACAACGAATTTGTCATATAATATAAAAACTGCTGCTGTGTCAGTTTTAGTGTTTTAATTTCAAGGTGGTGGCTGGTCCTTACTACTCTGCAGACAGTTTGTGGTGGAACTTCACTGCAAAAACATCTCTTTTTACAAAGATTTCTCCATTTTTCATTTTAAAAAGCGTAAAACAATCTGCCAGGATGAGTGAAATATTTCTTCTCCGCTGCGGTTTCGCTTATTTCAGGAACTGTTAATAGAAACTACTATCAATATCTTGACAACCAGCCATGATGTGTTGCTGTAAATATCTTGACAACCAGACATCATGTCCTTCCAGACAGGCCTTGTCAGACAGAGAGAGAGCCCGTCTGATGCGGAGGTTTGTGGGGGAGGGGAGAGCATCCATCCCCATACAAATGCTGCCTACCTGCGGCTTCCGCTCTCAGGAACTGACTGCATGTGCACAAGACTGAGCCAATGGAGCTTATGTGAGCAGAATATGCCCTTATATACATAGAGTATATGTGTAGCGTATGCTAATTTGATCCTGCAGTACTACAATGCTACTCTATAATCCCACATTTCTAAATCGTATATCTCTTCTTCAAATAATAATGACAACAACCAAAAACTCAAATGGAAACAAGTGAAATAATCACATTTGTCAGTTTTCTTTGCCTTGATTTAAGGAAAACCTATTGGCCACATTTTTGCAGTGCAGTCCCTCCATCAAAATGACTTTGTGACAGAGATATCCGTGTCTCTTTCATATATGTATCAATAGGTTAAATGCCGATAAAATCCCAATAACGATCAATATAACTTCTCAAACATTAGCTCACCGATCTTGAGAGTGATGCAAATCCCTGGGTATAAAAAGACTTTGAAGAGGCGATGTAGCGATCCAAGAATGTGTTGACAGCTTGCAGGTAGAGTCTGCGCCATGCATGCTGAAATCAGGTTGCGTTTGTGTTTACGAGTTTCCAGACAGCTTCAGACTTAGCTTTGAGATCAAACCACGTTTATAATCAAAGTAAACCAAGTGACAATTTAACTTAACAGCGGACTATGTCAACCAAAATAACCAAACAGATTCCTGCACTACAACAGTAAAAAGGCCAATAGTCCTAGTGCATTTTCAAAATGAGGATTCGAAGAAGATTTTAGTAAATGAACATGTCATGGACTCAAAGGAATAAACTTTGGACCCATTAAGTGTCTGAACTAATTGAATGGACCAGAAATCTGACTGTAGTGCATACATAAATCTCATAGTAAATCAAGACTGATGTTCATTTGGAAGTTGCGCGTGTGAGTCACGAGCTCCTGGTCTGGCGTGTTACATGTATTTTGCATTAAGGCTTGTGTTAATGCAACATTTTCCTCGAAGATAGTGAATTTTGCTTTATGTTGCCAGTGTGCGCGCGCGTGTGTGTGTGTGTGTGCGTGAGAGAGAGAGAGTGAGTGAGTGAGAGAGAGAGCGAGCTGTTGTTCAGCAGGCAGGAGAGCAGAGCAGTCCACTGTCATGAAAACATGCCTACAAAACTAAAACAGCATCTCTATTTGGTGTTTTCCCGTTCGGGCTGGCTTTAAATTTACGATCAAAAATGTTCATAATCGTAAATGCCAAGACCACTGCACTTCTATGCCAACAGCCAGGCACAGGAAGCATGTGCCTTTGTCAAGAAAATGCTAACCCGTGGTCTAAAATATATAACTATGGCAGTGCAGTGTTGGTGCGTGATAAACAGACTGAAATGGCTAAACAATAAGTTGAGAGGGACATTTAAATGCAACTGTTAACACGCGTAAAGAGATTAGTATTTTGTTTCCTATTTCACCTCGCACCAAGATTCACAACTTCCTAGTTGTCGCGTTTCTCATAGGATCTTGCTGCATATGCATGAGCACATTTTAAAATTTTAAAACACTAGCATGCAACATTTGTGACTTCTATCGGACATAATCTACGGAGCAGTAGCCTTCACGTCTTCAAAAAAATAGATGCATTTCAGTACTGTAAACTGGTGTCATTGGTAGGAAGCCATGTTTGCCAAGCAAACCGAAATTAGCTTAAGTATTCGTGAAACGACATACAGTAAATAGAGGACACAAAAGTGTCGAGTTTAGGACATACAGAGGTGTGGGGGGAGGATCCCCCTTTAGACTCACTCACACCAACACCTTCTTATATATGTGAAACAGGCTCTTCTTAATCTTTACGAAGTTAACAGATGCACAGCACAGCACATCTATTAAAGTAGAGGCTTTAGAATCAGAGATTAGGGCTTCTCTGACACTCAGTAGATTTCTGTTCATGTTGGTGGATGGTTTCTTTATGATAATCTCCACGAGGTAAATCCATCTTCTTATTTACCACTGATAATACACAGTAGCCTATATATAGGGATTGTATGTTATTAGGCTGCTGAAAAGCCATACATGAAAAAGACTACCTACACTCGAGTTTAGGCCTAATTTACGTAGGATTTGACTCGTTTAACCTCATCCAGAGCAGGTAGACTAGGAGAGGATGGCTGTCGGTTAACCGCAAAATAAAGCAGGCCAGGCGGAGGCGCACCCAGAGGACAGGGGGCAAGCTGGCAGGCCACTGTTACAGCCAGGCCAAAGTGGATTTACAAAATACAACACAGGCTTTACAGCCTCTTTATTTAGTGTACTTATCATATGTTTATTAAAATGTCAGTGGTTCATTACTCGATGCTGAGTGAAAGATTTTTTTACCAAATTTGAGAGCAAGGTAGCTTTGCGTGTCATTTATGCATTACTAAGTGTAGCTTCGCAATTTCGAAAAAAAAAAAAAAAAGCCTGTAAATGGCAATTCAATTAGTCAGAAATAACAACACCAGTGTATTGACGAGCGTTTAAGCCTCAAACATTTGCACTATGTAGAGGCTACATAAGCATGCTCACATAAATAGATATAAACATCTGGGTGTTTTCATACGCTGGTGATTACAATATCTACACAGCAATAGTCTGCAGCTTTAGACAATAATGTATATTTTTGTATCCTAACGTGGACAAAGTTGGAAATGCGCGACATAATAAGATAATAAGCATCTGTTAACTCACGGTCACTAAATGCGCGTGGTTATTACAGACAAAATGTGTTCAATTCACATTTTTGGCAGAAAGTAGTTTATTAAGATATACTTACTTGGATTATTATACTAACACGCTATCAAGTCATGTCTCGTGAATAATGTGGGCCTAAGCCTGCCCTGTCTTATACCTTAATGTGATTTATAAACAAATTGGCTCTTTTAAAATGTGCTCAATGCTTTAGTTTATCGCGGTCTCCAATTAGTCCTGCAGGAGTGAAGATGTTCATTTTCCTGCTGCAGCCCAGAGTGAACCGGTGAGAAAGCAGACAAAATAAATCCACAGTTGGACGCGTCTCGTCGGAAGTCCAAGTTCAAGTTAAGAGAGGCGGTCGCTCCATCCGTCCAGACAGCAAAACAAAAGACACACACGTTCATCGTGAATCATCTCACTTCTTCTCTCAAAGAATAAAGCGCTTTCTTTGCATATTTCACACTATATGCAGGCTAGCCCACAGGGATCAAGCATGTGTACAGGTGCATTTTTAAATGTTTTATGCTTCGATGTGTTGTCCGAAACAGAGATCTTCGTGGAACTATAACTGATGAGGATTTTCTTCTAAAAATAGGTTTGACAATAGAAAAGTTCTTAAGGGCTGAATATTTTTAAGTGTGATTATCAGAAGTAAATTGATCAAACCGGACCATTTTGACAATGTTGTGATCTTTGAAGGTTATCTCATTTTCAATAGGCAGCTTCAGGCGAACTGTGTTTGGTTCTGCAGCGCGGGAGGAAACTAAATCTCCTGGAAATGGGAATGTGTTTCAAAATAATCATCTTCAAGGGTATCTTCCTAAATCTTGAGTCTTGCGATATAGGCCAATATTTCCACGCCACTTATATTCATGCTAATGTGCACTACAGCCTGTAACACCATACAGCTTCCAAAATGTTCACATATTGAAAATGTGTCAAAATGCTGACAGAGTTCCGTGGACACACGCTGTGAATGTTTGTGAGCTTAACACGCCACTATGTCGTCTACTGAGAAAATCTTTTGCCAATAATGTTAAATAAAAACGGTTTCTGAACGATAGCAATGGTCCGAGTAAAAAGAAAAGAGAGAAAAAGGCAAATTCATGTTTTTAATGTTGCCTGAAAGGTGACAGTGTGCAAACGTGGACGAACGTGCATCAAATTCCAGCACTGCAGATGCAACTCTATCCTGTCCAACTCTTTCTTTATAATCATATAAACTAAAATAACATTTTACATTTCGTTCCTCAGACCACATTATAGAACTATCTATAAGATGCTATTCTATAAGATTTCCCCCCTTGCATTATCTATTAATTCTTAAATGTACTTTAATGTTCTTTACAATTTATCACATACTTCCTGTGGAGCATGTAGGCGACATTTCTACATTTACTTATTACACAAGAATAGACTACAATATAAGCTATATTATTTTCTTTACACTATCATGAATAGTACACAACATGTAGATTATATTTTGTTGTATAGAATCATAAAACATGAAGCCAGCTATATTTGGTATAGGCAAATGGTTTATTTATACAGCCCACGCTGAGAAGCCCACTTTGCTTGAAGACACCAAATAAAAATCCGGGAAATTCACAGCAAGCGATTTGAAGGACAACAACTTCCTCATCCTATGAAGAGCCTAAAGGGCTGGAAAATTATGTCTGCACCTGCTTGTTGTTGGTTAACTCGTTGTGATGGAGGAAATCTTTAAGTGAAATGGTGCACGGGAAGCCATACTCTGAATCATATCAACAAGGCAAAAGTAAAAAGGACTGATCCAAACTGTTTATGAAGAGCTTATGCGAGAAGCCTCCAGGACACAGTCTGCTGCAGAGAGTATAGCATTGAGGCCACGCTGCTAAAAGCATATATTCATCACAAAAATGCATTAAGCATTTGGCAAAGCAGCCTAATTAGGATTAAACTGATATGCATTATTGATGTACACGGTAAGAAGTGAATCTTAATCTAATCCATCAGAAGCATGTGGCTACGGGAACTTGCTGTACCTGAGCCAACAAAGTGGGATATTTAGAAGTGGCATTTCAAAAAAATACAATTCTGCGGCATTGGGACTTTTCCTTCTAATTTTGAAAACTGACGGCGAAACCACTGAAAGCAAATCTGATTTCAGTCAAAGGACAAGTCGAGCAAAAACATCAGTTAGAGCGTGTTTTCCTTTCTTTGTGCTAAAATAAACTCGCTCTTTGTGTGTGGTGGTACTGCAGGTCTAAGGCTATATGCATTTGAATGATTATTACACATGACAAACAGCTTGAAATGGCTCCAGAGAAGTGTTTTTGGGTACAATGTGATCTTTCCCAGTGCGCCAACCTGCAAATCAGTTAAGGGTACTTACGCAACTATTGGCTCATACCCGTCAGCCAAGCCTTGCGGTAAACTAAGATTTTGCATTTATGTATGTACATACATTTGCCAACTGCTGTCCTCAGATCAACCAACTGATGTCCTGATGTTTTTAATCAGAAGAATGTGTTTATCTGAATTTACGCATGGCAAAGAACCTATATGCTTAACATGAAATATGATACATTTACTGATGTGTTGGCTTAAGAGCGAGAAAAGCAAAATTAGTGAACCCTACTTTGGAAAACTAATTTTAAAACATCGATTGAGAAGCCTTTAAAGAGCTGACAGACTCCTCATGATAAAATAAAATTATTATTCATTTAAATGTGTGCGAAGACTGTGTGAGAGTGACTCATTTTTGTATGTGGACTTAAAAGTCGAGTGACTCAAAATATAACTGACTTGCAGGTCTATGCCGGATCGCTCTCTTACGCGTGTATTGGGCATTTGACTATTTACCAGGCGATAAACATGGCTGATTGTCCTGAAGACTTAAGAGCTTTTGGCTTAAAAAGCCTTTAGCCTAATTGTTCGAGAGCGAACACCAATTCGTCCATATTTGTGATATCCCATATGTCTCATTTAAAACTTCCTCAAGGTCACTAGTTTTCTGTGCCAGAAAAAGAAACTGGAAGAAAAAGAAACCAAAGTTTGAGTTAAATCAAAGACAGATTGGGGAACCAAAGTTGAATTATGGTGGAGTTTGTACTGTCGCCTGCTGTCTGGGCGAGTAGTGAATCACAGCTCATCCTGCTCTTGATCTCTTTTTTTGCGCACTCCTGCTCATGGCCTAAATCAACGGAGATGGATTGATACGCCAAAAATGCAAATCAATCTATGGACCAAAATGAGTGCAGGTTCACTTGTACCAGCGTATTGCACACATTATGAAGATGAGCAAGACGAAGTTCAAGTTCAAAGTCACTGTGCTCAGACAGAGCTGGGTGTGCTCAGGAGAGGACACCCGTCACCTCGCTCGTAAACCCAAACCGTAGCCGTTTGCATAAACGGGGTCCAAATCTGATCCAACTGAAAAAAATAGCCGAGACTCCCATTCAACCTGTGAGCCAAAATAAACGAAACAAAAACGGCGAATAATCTTATCAATCTCTACACAGCGGATTCCAGTTATTGACAAATGGCCAAGCATTCATCTATTTTAAGTAGACCTATTAGGGACCTGCTTTAATCTTATCTGTAAATAATAAAGCAGTTGGCTGTATACAGATAATGCTCTTTATCAACACTGCGATTCACTGTGGATCTTAATGATTTGGTTTTTCTGTTGTTTTAAGTCTGAATTACATCAGAAATTCTGGATGGACTTTGTGACTCCCTTTAATTCGTCCCAAATGAAGCTCCGATCCAATCAGATCCGATTCTGATTCAAATTTGATTATTTTAAATTTTTAAGTATTGGTCTTACAGGCCAACCCAAACATGTCTTGTCATACATTGTTTACCGGTAGAAAAGGGTGCGAAAAGGGGTCTGAACTATATACTATTTTGTGAATTATGAATAATTCATTACTAATATTCAAGTCATTAAAAAAGACGTGGATGAATGCAAGAAAGACACAAATTCAGGTAAACATGAGTCATTTGCAGCATAAACAAATAAAACACAAAAATTAAGCATCCCATATCGTAATTATTTCCAAATTTTGTGTCCAGGCCTCGGCTGTTTTGTATTTTGTTGTTTAAAACGCCGTGCATTGTTTTTCTCTGTGAATTGTTCAATAAAGAACACCTAAATACAAACCAAATGTAAGAAATTGCAGCACTTTTATTAACATATTCAGAGGAGTAATAGGGCGATGAAAAACCACATTCTCTCACTTTTTCTTCCTGCGTGGGATTTTATGGAGAAGCCAACAAAACTCCAAAACTTCGGACCCTGAATTGTGCTATACCGCATCACCAGAAAAGTGCATCGGCCCTTCAGAGCTTTAATTAATTTTCTATTTAATTGCATAATTAACGATTGAAGAGGCTGTAAAATAATCCGCATCGGTAAGATATTAAATGCGTGAGAGGGTTTTACATGTAGTTATATGGCAATAATTTCGAGACTAAGATACAGGGTACAAATTAATGTGCGACATCAGGCCATCTGACTGGTTTGAACCTGTTGACTAATAATGGAGAAACAAAAAACAGAAAACAACAAGAATCAGTTTCTAATGCAAAATAAGGTCAGATATAATCTGGTAAGGGAATGTGAAGGAAAAAAAATCAAATGATTGTTTGGAAATCTTTTATTTCTAGTGGTGTAATACAAATCAAAATAATAAGCATATGAAAGATTAATATTCATCATCCAATCCCCACAATATATTTACCCAACATTAGATACCATAATTGGAAAAGTGCTGGCTTTAATCATTAAGGAATGACAGCAATGTTCACTGTTTTTAGAGGCTAAAACAATAACAGTGTATCTTTTGGGGGGAGGGGGGGAATGTAACAATTTTCAATGTTTATAACCATTATTTTCTACATCTCTGCAAACAATGTTTTATTTGACTCACAGCCTTTTTAATTTGAGCAGTTCTTTGTTGTAGACTGCACTGTATAGGAGCAAAAACTGGTTTGGTGTGGATTAGCAGATCAAACTGTAGTCTAATCTGATATCTTATTATTTCTGCAGCAAACAAAATCTCTACCAGAGCAGCTGCAAAACTGGATGTAAAGGACATGCGATCTCTATTCAGGAATTTAATCAAAGTACTTACAATTTAAATATTCAACTAAAAATGTGAACACAGTCACACATTGTAAATGGAGAGTGAATACACAACCTTAAACCAGGAAGTAGATAAAATGTTTTAATTTTTCACAATGAATACCGGTGGTCCACAAAACACCCCCCTGGTTTAATTCCCACATGTAAATGGTTCTCTTAAGACTGGTTTGACTTTTGTGGAATCCTGGAAATATCCCGAAGTAGAAATATTTGTTCATGACCTTGCTTAAGGTCAAAGTAAACACAAAAAGACCATTTAGCTTGGCTGAATTTGGCCAAGAATCTGGGGAAGTCCCTTCCAAGAGCCAGTAGAGATGTACAGTATGTTACAAGCAATTCAATGTTTAGCCATCCAACCTTACCTTACAAACTGCAATTAAATGGCGTTCCTAAAACTACAGATTGAATTGACTGCAGGCACTGGCTCTTAAAGCTGAGAAATTGATCGGGTGGGCAGTTTTAAGCTGGAGCCAGATGTGACCCGCAGGCTGCTAAATGAGCATCACTGTTTTAAATCAATTAGGAACTACTGCAGTTAGATGCAGTTGTTCTCAGTATCATTCTTTACTATAGTGAAGTCAAAACTCGATTTTATCTATACCTTAAACAGTATTTACTAGAAACTTAATTTTGTAGAAGTTGAGTTGAGAATTTTGTAGTATGCACACAAAGAACCTCTTTGCAACAGCTATGACCCAGTGTAATTTCTGCATTTTTAGCAAGTTTTATCTTGTTTTGTGGTGCGTTCTTCACCAAATTGTAGATGTTGTACACTGAAAAGACTGGCAGTAATGCAAGACAGTTTTTTTCATTCATGTAATTCTATTTTACTACATAATTTTTTTTTTTTTACAAATCCAATGTCATCATTTAGTAGTAAAGTAGCCATAGTAGTAAACATTAATAATAGTCATAACATTTTATCTATCTTTTTCATTTTTAAGATTGTTAATTATGATAATTCATCTAAAAATGTGACGGAAAAAATGCTATAATGTAATGTAAGTGTACAGTAAAGTCATCTCTGCGTATGTTTCTCATTAAAGTAATCATTATCCTGTTTTGCATTTAGCCTTTGCGGAACTGCACCATTTGGTGCATGCATTATTTCATGTCTACTGGTAATGCTGGATGGCAACATCATAAACAATAGCATACTAACCAGGATTCAGTTCATTTATGTGCATATTTCATTCACGTTGATATTGCTTACATAAGAGAAAAATACAGTTTTGTGTTGCAGATCTAACATCTGTACTTTATTTGTTTATGCATCATCTTAGAAGTGTAACAAGAAGCTGTAAACTTACAAATGGATTATGTATAAATAAATTCAGTAAAAGAGAGCAGATTTGTGACTGTAGGTCAAGTGTTCAAAACTACATCTGTGAACTAAAAGAAAACAACCTCTGGCTTTGATATTTTACCCGACTACCTACATTTTAATCAAATACTATACTACATTCAGAACTTGCATTACAAAAAAAGAGAATAATTATCATCAGATGTTTATGACTATTGGCTATACAGTTTGGTAAAAAAAAAAAATTCAAAGTTAGTAAAAATAATAATATGAGGATATCAACTTAATTTGATCAATGTCTATGATGTGTTGCACAAACATTACATACAGCACATCATGAGTATACAACTAACTATTTAGAAAGACAACATATGAGATCAGCAAAGATTCTTACGGCCATCTTTTTCACACTATGGCCGCACGCAGACACATTGCCTTGACTCTGTGCAGTTTGAAGGAGAGTGATGGATGCTCTGGGCAGAAACATTTTGTTTGTGTTTATTTATGCACACCCAGTCAACTGAGCAAGGAAAATGTCATTTTTACAATGTACTGCCATACTGTGTGTGGGTATAATAACCACAAGAGAGGAGCTTTTCCAAAACCGGATATCAACCATTTGGAAAAAAGACTCAGTCTTTCCACATGATTGATGTCATGAAAGGAAAACTCCTGATGGAACATTTTTAATAAGATCAAAGTCACATTTTCATGGACATTTAGTGCAATTTTGCCACTCTCTGCATCTGTACAATTTTCTAGAGTCAAGCAGTCCAAATCACAAGTTCTTACATCTTAGAACCAAACAATAAGTCATCAAAACAAAAAGCAAAAGTTCTTGCCCACTATCACTATTTTCTGTACCTCCATTTTATGTTTTTAGAGGAGAAACAACTACAACATACAGTATCTTTGTGTCCTGTATATTACCTACATTGCACACAATGTATTTAATACACTGAAACAGTGATCATGTGTACAGTGTACACCTGCAAACTTACTGTAAATACTGTATATATTGCCTTCTGTAGACCTGGTAATCCAAATAAATAAAATCCCTTCATATGAAATCTTGTTAAATATCATATGAATCTTGAAGGGAAGGAAGGGAATATTTGACACTTAAAAATTATGTATATTTTTCATTAGTTTCTTTGTATTCTGACTTTGAGTTAAACTAGCAACTGTCTCTGCTTTCCAAATGTGTCTCATACTGCACTGCTCTTACGCTGCACATGATTTATACATGTCTTGCTTTTTACTCAAATAATTTTGCTTAATGTGTTCTGGTGTTCTGATTGTTCAGTATTCTATTTGCTCCACTATTCTGGTATTATATTTTTCTTTTCTATATCCGTGTAGAATTTGCTGCAATAATGACCCACTTTCATAAAGATTAATTTTCTATCTATCTAATAATAGTAATTCAGACTTCAGAGAAAAATGTACTTCTGGTTTATGAAAGTTCCATTTCACTAGACAATTTACATCAAACTTTTAGGTACTCAGAGTCCAGCTGAGTCAGCCTCGCTGACAACAACTTCCAAGTGGCTACAGCAGGCTTTACATCCATTTTATGGCTAGAAGGCAAATAAATCCTGACTGGTTTTTCTCCCCCTCTTAATCCTTACTTCTATGCTTTTGGTTCTTCTCTCCAATAGATGCAGAAGTTAAAACAAGCTTGCAAGTCCGCCTTCTTCACTGCTGATGTCCTGGGCTGTGAGTTTGAGGGGGAAGACTTTAGTGAATAGCAGTTTTATAAATCGTGAACTTTTAAGATACTTCTTCTGAAGCCTCCGAAACTATAATTTTAGTGAGAAAGTGTTTCGTTTTGTACCTGCACAGAAAACTGTGAGCATACTGTATTAAAGTAGGCAAAAACTCCCTAAAATATTCCAATTCACTGGTTAATGCTTGAAGTCAGTCTCTTGTTAACTTAACCTGAATGAAGCAAATCAACAGTATATTTCTACTACAAGAGAGATGTAAACATGTAGAAATAAATACAAAACTGTAACAAATCATCTAAATAACACCCATAAAGAGACATAAACAAGAAAAATACATGGCTAATCATTCCCACTGAGTGATTTTCTTGTCACTATTTTCTGAGACTTTGCATTTAGTTAACACTAAGAGCAGTAAGCCTGTGCTTCAGGTCATAGAACAGAGGGAAACACAAATTACCAGTGACACATGCATTCTTCTGAATGCAATGACTTAAAAGTATTGCCAAGTATGCAAATTAGAGGTTAATGAAAGTCCTGAAAATGTGGTTAAAGAGAGATCAGATGCTGTTACCTGCTGGGTGTTGATCGGAGATGTATGTAGAAGATCTGGGGGGCTGTTCAAACACATGGCGTCCCAGCTGCCCATTACTAGCCTGGGCCTTCAGCAATGACAGCAGCAGCTAACAAACAAAATCAAGCAAACATTTAAAGGAGAACATACTGATTTACTAGATTTGTTTCTAGAAGTCACTGCTGAGACTAAAATAAAAACATGAAGACAACGTAAAATTTAGGATATCGGGTTGCTTTGGCTCTACAGAGATTACTGGCAAGAATGCAAAGGAGAGGGGCAACTGGAGCACAATAACTACAGAAATAAATAATTAAATCTAAGGATTTCAATACCAACAAATCATATAACATACTATACTTTAAGTAACTTTTATGCAGTACAGAATATACAGTGCATGGTTACAAACCCGCAAATCACTTTATACCAAAAAATACCAAATAGTTGACCGCAAACCTACAGCATCTTAATTAAGGGGAATGGGATACTCTTCCATTTTTTTTCCATTTGCTCATTATATAGCACATGATAGCCCCATGGTGTGGCATGCTCATGTGCATTTCCACTGTGCCCTCGCAGCAGGGGGTAACCATATTGATCCAACAATATTATGGTTCTGCTAGACAGTGGAACTGAACCCTGAAGGTTCCTGCCTACAACTGAGCTGTCACAGCAAAATGACTGACTCAACATATGTGGTCATGCAGGCAACTAGAGAGAAGTGTAATTTTTAAAAGGCTTGATACAGTTGGCTTTCAGTAGTTTTGTAGCTCCTCCGTAAAGTTTGAGTTGCTGTGATTTGGATTTTTGTTTCACTCCAGGTTGTTGTGCTGACATTTATCTAACAAATAGGAACCTCTCTGTTTTCTGATCCCTCCATTTTGCTGTGCCACTGCCATCAGAGCTGTAATAACGGCCCATACTGTGTCAAGGTATTGATAACACAAACTGGAGCACGTTTACAGCGATGCAGATAAAGGAAGTGTTGTTTTAGCAACCGATTGCTACTTATTTTAATAGTTACACTGGCATCATAGAAATGATGGTCTGTCGGTCGTATAAATGATGGTCTGTCGGTGGGTCCACCATTTTGGTCCAAACTGAAATATCTCAAGAACTATTATTAGATGGAGTGCCATGATATTTTCTACAGACATCCATGGTCCCCAGAGGATGAAGCCTACTGATTTTGGTGATCCTGACTTTTCCTCTAGCCGCCAGCAGGTTAACATTATTTAGTGAAATGTCTCCACAATTATTGTATGGATTGCCATGAAATTTGGCACAGATATCCATGGTGCCTAGAGGACAAATCCAAATGGCTTTGACAATCCCAACTTTTCATCTAGCATCACCAGCAGGTCAAAGATTTTGTTGATGGTGAAGATGGTGAATGTGGTAAACATCATACCTGCTACATTAACCAGCATGTTATCACTGTCACAGTGAGCAGGTTAGCATGCTGACATTAGCATTTAGCTCAAAGCACCACTGACCACCTCACAGAGCTGCTAGTGTGGCTGAGTCTAGACTAGGCTGTAGACTTCCAACACTGACTAAAATTATTCTTCATCTAGGTTCAAACACATTTCCATCCTTTTTGTTTTCAGTGTATCATGTCGTTATTTAAGAGCATTAATTCATTTACATGGCAACAGTCTATTTTATTCTGGTCAATAGACCCACACTTAGATTCCCACAGAGAGGAGCTTGTTATATGAGCATTTTCCAATCTGCCACCTCTATCATTCCCCATTTTCCTTTCATACCTGTGTGCTGCTAGCAGCACTCTGTGATAATTTTATTAATTTGCTTCAGAAGTGCTCAAAACCCTTTGGTCCACTTTGGTTAGAACATCTGTCCCATAACAATAATCAAGTATTAAATCCAGAGAAGATCATTCTTTAATCTCAACCTTTTCCTCCAATTTACTTAGAACTCGTGAAGACCAACTTTGTGACAAGACCTGAAACTATTAGTCGATTAATCTATTAGTCTTTTGACAACAGAAAATTAATCTGCAACAATTTTAATAATCCATTAATCATTTGAATCATTTTCAAGGTAAAATGCTAAACATTTTCTGGTTCCAATTTCTCAAATGTAAGGATTTGTTGCTTTTCTTTGTTGAATATAGTAAACTGAATACTTTGGATTTTGAGACTGGCCAGACAAAACATTTGAATACGTCACCTGGAGCTCTCAGGCACTTTCAATGTTCTAACATTTTATAGGAAAAAAATCTTTAAAAATGAATAGAATTAATCGGAGTAATCAATAAGACATTAGTTGCAGCCCTATCTGCGACACATCATTGACGTTCGATTACACTACCCTACCACAAAGATGATATCAGCCTGAGTTTTACATGCATAGAGCAAATCGTCCATCCTATCACCATTCCAGTATTGTGAGCTTTTTACCATTTTTGATTTACATGAAATTAATTGCAGGGGTCTTTTTTTGTTATAAGATGAGCATTTTCATAACCCAAATACAGTAAGGACAGTAAGAGTTTTTAGATATTGTTGTACATATTTTTACATCTCTTCCTTGAGATACTAATCTTCTGTCTTCATGCATGTGTTTTTGGCAGTTAAATGAAATCTGCCAGACCACCACTGACAATGTGACGTTAAAATGCCCTCATGCAGCCTCAACAAAAACTAATTTTCACAACTGTGCTGCCTCAAGTGATCACAGCAAACAGCCTTTTGTATCTATATCTACAGGAAAGGCGAGAGCCCCACTGTTGAAGTAATACTTTGTAATGGTATTAGGAAGGCTATAAAAGTGTCAGAGCCCTGTAAACAGGCAATCAGAGAGTGAGCCATGGTCTGTTGCTTTTGCAGACATCAATCACTAAGTAATGTATATGAAGTCTGGAAAAAAAAATGCTGGGCATTTGACATAATGTGATAGGTCTACTTGGTTTGGTATTATTGAACAGTAATACTTAAAAGTACTTTTACCATAAATGCACAAGCATCTGTGTACACAAACAGTTAACCAGAAAAAAAAGATAAAGCTACAAAATATACACATTAAATTCATAAGTACACTGCGAGCATCATCTACAATATTCTTGCATTTCCTTTGCCTACTACTCTGCGTTAATGAAATGTCACAGTTATGGAAAGCAACATTGTTTCTTCTTTTACTTCCAGCAGTTTGGATATGAAATGATGACAAAACAATCACATTAATTAAAGTATATCTAGTTATGATTCTAGTGAACTTTCACTTAAAAATTAACTACAGCAGTATATAGTATAACAATAGTCAACTGCATGGATAAGAATTTAGCAAACATGTCATGTAATGGAAGCTTTTTTAAAGGTATTTTTTGGGCATTTCTGCCTCTGTTCGATAGTGGACAGTTGAGAGGTGACCGGGACATGCAATCACAGTATATAGTACATACTACCAGTAATGGTAGTATGTACTACATACTGTACTCTGTGTGTGTGTATATACACTCAGCGCTTACAATTGGCATGTGAGCATTAGAACTGGGCCACGGAGCAATGGAAGGAGTTGGCCTGGTCTGATGAAACGCATGACACCAAAATGCACTATGGGAAGAAGGAAAGCCGGCAGAGGCAGTGTGATGCTTTGGGTAATGTCTGCTGGGAAACCTTGGGTCCTGCCATTCATGTGGATGATACTTTGACACGTACCACCTACCTAAGCATTGTTGCAGACCATGTACACCCTTTCATGAAAACGGTATTCCCTGATGGCATTGGCCTCTTTCAGCAGGATAATGTGCCCTGCCACAGAGCAAAAATGGTTCAGGAATGGTTTGAGGAACACAACAACGAGTTCAAGGTGTTGACTTGGCCTCCAAATTCCCCAGATCTCAATCCAATAAAGCATCTGTGGGATGTGCTGGACAAATAAGTCCGATCCATGGAGGCCCCACCTTGCAACTTACAGGACTTAAAGGATCTGCTGCTAACATCTTGGTGCCAGATACCACAGCACTTCTTCAGAGGTCTAGTGGAGTCCATGCCTCGACAGGTCAGGGCTGTTTTGGCAGCAAAAGGGGGACCTACACAATATTAGGCAGGTGGTCATAATGTTATGGCTGATTGGTGTACATACATACATGCATACATACATACATACATACATATACACACATTTTCATTGTGAGCAAGTTAGCAGGCTGTTGTGAGCATTTAGCTCAAAGCACTGCTGTGCCTAAGTACAGCGTCACAGATCTGCTAGCGTGGCTGTAGACTCTTAGTCTTGTTAATGAATGACGCAACATATGACCAGTTTATGGGGCAAAGGAGTTATTAGAGTAGAAGTGCTTTACTATTCTGTGTTGGTAGGGCTACCTGCAGTTGTGTAAAGGATTTGTGTGCTTCCTGCTCCTCTGACTCAGTGTTCAGTACACCTTCCTTCCTTTCTTTGTCTCCCTGAGCTTACAGTGGCAGGGTTGGCTGACTCAGTTTTGGAGAATGTATGTATGGCAGACAAACCATTTTTTGAACATTTTCAGACCACCCAAAACATTAATATATCTAAAAACAGGTGAAACTAGCCATGCAATGTAGAAGGTATAAAATTTTAGCTACACTGTGTCACTCTCCTACAGTATATTTCCTTTGTGTCACCACTGCCCACTGACTGAAAAACTAATTAAATAACATAAAGGGGTGTGGGATTGGTGGGCTGTCCACTCTTTTATAAAGATGTTAAATGTTGGATCTTTGACTGAGTCACTTGCAGTCAAGTAAAATACAATAAAGATCACTGGGGCCATGTCCAATGGTCCCTGTGAGCTGCTTTCTATCAGCTTTGTTCATTTCTGCTCCATCTGTTGCTTTTGAAATATTACCTACTCGTGTGTTATCACATCTGTTGAATTTTTCTGAAAATTGTAGGTGAAATGCAAGTGTACCAAATTAAATAATCAAATCATTTGGACAAATTATTTTTTGTTAGGCCATTATTTCTTATATGTCACTGGAACACATCTCCATGACTGATTAGACATTCAGCTGCATTAGTTTTTTATTTCAGTACTATAAAAGCTCTTTTAACTGTAAGATCAAAATAGTTCCAGTTCTAGTTTGGGAGCTGAAAAAGCTGCATCTCAAATGTTCTTCTGACCATGTTTCTGACCATCTAACAAACCCACAGTGGAGGATCTGAGTGAACATGGAGGCACATAAACACCATGGAATCTGCAATACAGAGTACAGGCTATGGCATCAAGAGCTTTATATACATGCAAAATGACTTCAAAATCAAGTTTTAAATATATAGTATATGTCATTCAGCTGAAATGATAGTGAATAAACACTCTATTTTTAGTTTTAGTCAGGAGTCTGGCAGCAGAAATTTGAACAAGTTGTAGCCTCTTAATAGATCTGTTAAAAGACCAGAGAAAAGATGCACTGACTTAACACCTATACTGTGCTTTTGATGAAAACCTCAGATTCATGATTCTGATTTTGGGCATCTTGGTAGCTTAGGAATGGCCGTACCCTTGCAATGAAGGGTATAGCATGAAGCAGATATATGTTTCGTGTCTTCCATTTGTGGAGCTTTAGAAAATTATTCATTGTATCTCATATCTCACTTATAAAAAAAAAAAAAACGTTTTGACATGGGCCTATAATTACTGAGGAACTCACTGTCTAGGTTAGGTTTTAGGAGAGGCCTAAGAATGGCGATTTTAAAGAGTCAGGAAAAAATCCCATTCTCAAGGTATGTACTTTTTGAGACATTATCCGAGACAATGTTAGAGTCATATTGAAACAAGTCTAAGGGTCTACAGCCATGGTAGCAGCTCTGAGGCTGCACTTAGACACAGTGGTGCTCTAAGCTATATGATAATGTCAGTATGCTAACATGCTTGCAATGATAATGCTAGCATGCTGATGTTAGGGAGTATAATGTTTACCATGTTCACAATCTTAGTTTAGTGTGTCAGCATGCTAACATTTGCTAATTAGCACTAAAGAAAGTATAGCTGAGGCCGATGGGAATGTCATTAGCTTTGCAGGTATTTAGTCATAAACCAAAGAATTGATTTGACCCAATGATGGTGCTAGAAGAAAAGTTAAGGAATAGTATGGGATGGCAACCCATCCAAAAGTTCTTTAGACATTTTACTCAAAACCACAAATGTGAACCTCATTAGTTAGATGAAAAGTCACCAGGTTTCATCCTCTGGGGACCTTGAATGTGTATTAAAAATTTAACAGCAATCTATTGGATTGTGATAACAACATTTGTTGCGACAATACCAGCTGTTGTAAATTTAGTGTTAAAAATTAAGTTATAAAATCTATTTTACAAATTCCTCACACCTTGAAGAGGAAGCTTGGTAGTGAGGGTCAGAGGTTGTGTCAACATTTAACATCCAATCGACAGAGAACAATACTCTGGATACTCTACTCTGATTATCTTGGAGAAATGGGCTCATTTTCTGTGCAGACAGCTTTGTCAGAAGTGGGGTTTTTATATATCAATTAATGGAACCAAGCCCAGTATGGTGATGTTCTGTCACCCAACCTTTCTTGTTCAAACTGACACCCTGTTCAAGTGTCAGTTTGAGTTTGAGTGTTTATCTACCATTCAATGTACTGAGCAAGCCTCACAGAGTGGATTTAGAGGAATAGTTCAACAGTTTGGGTTTTTTTTTTCTTATTTGCTTACTTGCTGAGAGTTAGATGACAAGTCAATGCCACTCTCATGTCTGTATGGTTAATATGTAGCTGGACCCAGTAGTCAGTTAGCTTAGCTTAGCATAAAGATGTCTCCGCTGGTTGCCTTTCCAGTCTATATGCTAAGTTAAGTGGCTGCTGGCTCTAGCTATATATTTACAACATACAAATACAAACATGGAAGTGGTATTGATCTTCTCATCTAACTCTTGGCAAGAAAGCAGATAAGTGTATTTAACAAAATGTCAAACTATTCCTTTAAATATGCAAAGAATTTCATGCTGTAATGAGTATAGATCTGCTTCTGTATTGTGGTGTCTGTGATGTTTCTAGTTGTGGTCAGTGACAAATTAAAAATGTACAATCATGATCAGAAATAGGATATCAGACAGTGATACTTTCAATGTATAGCTCTGGGCTGTGATATTATAACATGCATATTAGAAAATGCATATTAGCATGCTGACATGTAGCCATGTTAAATAAATTCAAGGCTGTCTCATGGGCTTTTTTTGTTTTTGTTTATTTAGATCCCCATTAGCTACTGTAACTGTAACTGTAGCTACTCTTCCTGGGGTTCACATAATGTTTTTACAATACTTCAATAAAAAAACATGACACATGGGTTAATGAAGCCAGAAGTATTAGGATAAGTGTTATTATTAAAAATATAGATAGAATAATTATATCTACATTTAGTTATAAAAGGTGATAGCCAGTTAGATAAGATGATAAGCTTCCGACAGAAATAAGGTTTTCATCCACCTGTTTTTATGCACATTTTCAAATTTGCGCTTGGCTGAGGTGGAAAAGTTGGTGTATCAATAAAAGCAAAATGCGACAAAGTGTCATGGAAACAGACTTAGAGAATTAATCATGACATCCATGAAGCATGTGACTTCGTTTCCACTCCACTGGAGAGATGAAAAATTGCAGCAGACAAAAACATCAAATCTGTGTGGAGAGATGAGGACATTGTAACCTTATTCAAATTATTACATGAAACAAACAAATTTCTATCACGTTTCCTACATTGTTTTCCACCGTTAGAGGTTTGACTGGCGCTCTTTTAATCACGTCATCTCGTTAAGCCCACTTCTTCTGCAATGAATTAATGGCACATGACTGGAGAATTAGAGCCACCAACTTGCTGCATTCAACTTCTAATATTCGCATAGCGGTAGTGGATGGAAACACACATTAATTCACATTTTCTTTTGCAAAATTCAGTAAAAGACTTGCTTTGACTATTTTTTTATTTTCACTTTTGACACAACTGAATCTAATATTAGGGCTGCACAATATATCGTTTCAGCGCCGACATCACGATGTGCGCATGCGTAATAGTCACATCGCAGGAAGTAGGCAAATTAACTCAAAAAACTCATGCTACAACTTTTTTGCTGCTTGATATTAAAGGAAAAGGTGCACAGGGAACTATTAACGTGTCTCAAAGCCACCAGTGTTTTTTGGTTAGTGGAGGAGAGCTACACCAGCTTTACCGTCGGCATCAGATCACATTGTAAAGTCTACATCACTGTAACCAACTTATGGTAAAACATAAGAATTGTCTGTGGAGTCTGTGTCAGGAGGAGGAATAATCCGGTGAATGTGTGTATTTCCCAGTGGGACTTTTTCCAGGAGTTGCCAGTCTTGGCGGAGCTAAGGCTAACGCTGCAAACCTGACTGACTAGCCTACTGACTGACTGATCGACGGTACCGTGAGTACTCGGTGTATATATTGTAAATAATCACTGGTTCTGAACTGCAAATACAGAAGCTGCTGTTTCCACTTTGATTTCCTGAATTGATTTCTTTCTTTTTGTGGTTGTGAACTAGATTGGTACTGAACTGTTTTGAGGTTGTGAGGAAAACAAAATGGACTCTTTACCAAGTGGATTGAACTCTGGGACTGTGGGACGAGTTTTTCTAAACGCACACAACAATATTGCTATTGTTAATACACCTATTGAAAACTGAATTGAGCTGTGGTCTATTTGTTTTTGCAGTGCTGGTTTTTGGTGACGTATATTTCATTGCTACTTGTTTTATTGTTTTATATTGTTTGAGAGCTATTTTATAATTATTATTTGTCAGACGTGACTCTGACTGGCACCCCTCTTCATTTTAAAAAGTGTCAAACCCGCTACAAAAAATTCTAGAATGATGAATTCTTTCCAAATAGAGCTATTCAAGTCATCTGGTGAAAACTCCTGTATTTTTTCATTTCACAATATATATCACAGGAAAAAATATCACAACTCTTGCAATATCATGCAGCCCTATCTAAAATTCTATGGAGGTGTCAGCCACATGACAGCTACAACTGTTGAATATGAAGCCTTTTATTCTTATTGTGAAGGACAGTCTTACTGAGGTGTAGACTATTGCAGGGTGGATAGCAACCGACAGCTGTCCTTTAGAGCCAGTCTTTCTAGGAGATCCTCACTAATGCACCAACAGACCATCAAATCACCATATGGGCCAAAGAAAAGTAGTGCCAGTCTATCAAATGCATCTATCCATCCAAGATAGACTAAATTATATAGAAACCAATCAAGATGTGACAGGTTTTCCCAACAAAGCCAGGCTGTAGGAACCACACACCAACCAGTGCACACACACACGCACACACACACACACACACACACACACACACGGCAATAAATGCACATAAGACTCAACCCATGCTGCAGTGAAAAGCATAAATCAACAAGATTGATTTTGATGGTTTGATTGGTTTACAGTACAGATAAACAGACATACAGAGATAAAGATGGAGAGAAATAGATACAGATGGATCGGTCAAACATCACATTTTAAGCCTAATGTGCTGAATGTACATTGGCTGGCTTTGCCATTTCAATACTTAATTTATGAAAATGCCAACTTTCTCTCAATTTTGAGAAGTTGAGAAATGATGCAGTCTGGGTGGTGGACAATTCTGAACATTTGCAAGACAGTAATAATTTACTTTTAATGCACTTCATCCAAAAAGTCCCAAATTTCTTCTCCACTTTAAAAGGTGTTTCACCGTCTGGCAAATAGAAAATCACTTGGAATTGCTAACAACTAAATGCACATACTGTACAGACACTGGATAAAATACATTCTAAACCAATTTCAGCAGAATTTTTTAGTTGATGACAGTTCAAGTTCCAGTATGTAACATTCAGGAAGAGCTATTGGCAGAAATGGAATCTAATATTCATAAGTATGTTTATATTTGTGTATAATCACCTGAAATAAGAATTGTTGTGTTTTCATTTTCTTTTAATAAGCTGTTTTTATCTACAGAGGGAGAGGGTCCCCTTCCATGGAGGTCGCCATGTTGCACCGCCATGTTTCTACAGTAGTCCAGGACGGACAAACCAATCACTGGCTATAGATTGGACCTTTTGCGTTTTTCGTGAGTTTCGCGGCCACCGTAGTTTCTCCTACACGCTTGGAACAGGAGGGTGAGGCGAGTGGTATTCAAATGATTGCAAACTGCAATTTCACCGCTAGATGCCACTAAATCCTACACACTGGACCTTTAAAAAGGTTGAGCTTTGGGAAAAAAATCTGCTATTTTAGAATATGTTTTGTTTATTCAGATAAAATTGAGCAATACATGTCCTCTGGTCACCGAGGCCTATGTGCAACTCAAACACAGCATTGCTAAATATCTCACACTATTGAGCATACAGTGCATTACCTACTGGATGCTTTTCATGCAAGTTCTGTGTAGTTAAATGTCTACTGAGGAGCAAGATAGCTTCTTATTTACTGCAGGGCAAATCTGGAGAGATGGACCTGTACCTGGAAAAATCTCTTGGTAGCATAATGTTTGACTGACACATACATGGAGTATGACATGGAATATGTGTTTTAATGTGTGTTCCCATTTCAAATTAGGTGTAACAAAAACTATTATACAAAGCTTAGGCTCCAGTTTTTTGGCCATATTATGAGTATTTATAGATATTTCATGAGCCATAGCTTTTCACAATTTTTTCATCACATCGTAACTCAAAAATAAAGGTCTTCTTTACTAGACCTTTTACAATCAATAAACAGTTTTTTTAATCTTGTTTAACAGTCACTTTCTGTCAGTTTTTGTATAAAGAACTAGTATAAAAGGCTATAAATTTAGGAATAAAATTTACTCCAGTCGCTTGTTTTAACTTTCGGTGGGAGGTTGTCTGTTTATTTATGATTGGATTTGGCACGGGTCCTTAAAGGCGTCTACAACTGCAAAAGCTGTGAATCAGAATCACTTTCTGTGGTGCATCACTCTTGACTGCCACTGCTGTACCTCAAGAGAGTTAACCACTAACGGTCATTTGACAAGGTCTTTAATTCCCTTCATCTAAGCAGTTTTCCCTCGACTTCACTGGGTTTTCCATGTCTGCAGGAGCACACACCCATGTCTGGAGCCTTGATGTGTCCCTCTGAATAATTACACAAGTATATGCATATACCATTGTCAAAGTCCTTGCAAAGAAGAAAAAAAGTATTATTTTTAATCAGGCCACAAACCCTTTGCTTTGTAGCAAAGAACGGTGGAGTCTAGTGTGGCTTTGTGGACTTATTTGGTCATGTGGGTGGAGTTTAAACAGCAAAACAGAAAAGGATCTTTTCTAGACCACTTCTGACCAAATGGAGAAAATATGCCTGTGCACAACATGGCTCCACCAAGACCTTTCCTGCCCTCTTCAATGATTTTTCCATATTAATTATTCAGAAATGTTTCCTGTCTTTTTTTGACACCTGTGAAGGAGTTCAATTTCATGTTCCATTACGGCGGATACTACGTAATTAGACTTCATATGTTTCCAGTTACATATGCTGATGTCACTCTTTTTCACTACCGCCTTCCAACTCTATGTCTCCACCACCGCTACTAACCATTTCAGAGCAACATGGAAGCCATTAGGTAGCCTCTAATGAAATAGCCAGACAGCCTTTATCACTATTTATTTCTGGCTAGAGATTGAATAGGTTACATGTCAATGTATATATATATATTGCAAACTGTCACGATGCATACAAGTTTCCACCAAAACTCTTGAGTAAATTTAAAATGAGTCATTAACCTATGTGGGAATAGTAGAACATTGTGAATCCCATGAACATATACATAATTTAAAGCTGCTGTTTGAAAATGTATTAGTTGTTCTGTCAGCTCTGCTAGATTTAATGGATACGATAACCTCAAGCAAATATTTATCTCCAGTAGCTGTTGGTGTTTTGTGTGTGTATTGGAGATTCTGCTTGTCTTAATCATTTTTCCTCGTGTCAAGCTTTGCTTAGGTACTGACATCTGGGCATTTATAGTGCTGGCAAGTAATGGCTGCTGGCTGAGGTTGAGCATACTTCAAGCCATACCTTAGAGGGCTAAGCAGGGGTTTGTTGAAATGGACAGATATTCCAGCTCTACTTTGAGCTAAATCCTGAGACAAGCCAAAAGTTCCCCAGTTTGGACTGAGCTGGCTGAGCAACAACAATACATTGTTTTAACAGATTTGTTTTAACATTGTTTTACTATAAAAATGTAGCTAAAGTGTGCAATATCCTTGTACTCATCAAAAGAGTGTGCGGATTAGTATTAGTATAACAGACAAACTGTGCAAACGCATATGGTGTACTTTACTCAGACAAGACAAGTCGCTTTGTCACCTGACATGGTTAAAGAGCACAGTTAATGTTACTTTTGACTGACAGATTCAAACTTGGTGGATACAATAAAAGCTCATACTATGTCAGAGAATTGTTGATTTGAATCAGTTATTAGATTTGTTGCATTAGCTTGCATTATATTGTAAGATGTACCTAATAATTAAAAAACAAAATATTAGTCCCTTATATTTTTCTCTCCTCAAACACACACCTGCTCCTAAATTTGGGGGTGAGGGGACAAAATAAGAAATTTACGATAAGATAAACATCTCTCTGACACAGTTGACAAACTATAATATTACTATATTACTATACTATATTACACAAAGGCAGCTTCTTTTTTACAACCTATTTGAGTTGTACATTTATTTTCATTGTGTCCAGCTTCTGTATTTCATCCCATTGAAGAAATAAATGCTACATGTTGAATAAAACTTTATTTTTGACAACACAAACAATACCATAATTGTAACAAGGATGTAGTTTACTTTATGTTCGCTGTTTGTTGGGTAAGTATAAAACTGCTCCTAATGGAATGAAAAGTCATACACAGCCTCTCTACTCTTTTGCTCATTGTGGTGTCAATCACTGTGCCATCCCCGCAAGTGTATAATATAACAATAAATATGTTTATAGCAAGACATAACATTTGACTGTAAATATGTCTTGGCCAACACACAAATAAAGGGTATGCCAGTTGAGCACCATATGCAACTAATTATGAACTCTTTTTTGTGAGTTTTAACAAGAAAGTGAAGGAGGCGAGGAGAGATAAAGAGGGAGACATGACATTTAATCTTTTGGTGTAATTTTACTTACGGCACTTGCAATGTCTCTCTTGTGCATTCATATAAAAAAGAAAATACTAAGTAAAGAAACAGAAAGAATCATTTTGTAGCCCTACATTTATGTTACACTGTTATTAAACAGCTTAGCATGCCCGAAAGATGTTGCAGCAAACCAAAGCTAACCGACATTAATTATTTTATATGCAGATACTGTTTGAGATTTACCCTGACAACATTCCAAATCTTACTCCACCTCAATGAGAACACTTTGTTCTTGTGTGTAATCACTGGTACTGGCAGGGAGACTGCTGTGGTTTATGAAATGCAGCCAAACATTTCAGGAAATGCACAAGTAAGGGATAAAAGGCTTTAGCACACTAGATCTATTACATGTTTACTTGCATGGTATTCTGATTCCTATGTGCAACAACTAACCAGTCAAACAATTTTGAGACTTCTTCTTTGGTGGCTGATTGAGTTTTCCTTGGTCTTAAGAAACAAAAGACTTAAGGGTGAGCAATAAATCAATGCAGACCTTGTTTCCCCAGGGCTATTCAGACACTTGGGGTGTAAAACGCTCAAAGGCAATGAGCACTTGAAAGTCTGGAGCTGCGGACAGATTCTGCCCAGCAATTATCCTGTCTGCATGCCTCCTAAACACTGCATACCAGATATGTTTGGGCCTCTTCAGCAACAGTCCCAGTTATGGAGACACAGATGCTAATGACACCATATTTTCAGAGCTGCAGAGACAGAGGGCCTCTGGCCATCACTTCTAAAACACATGCCACACAGCCTGCACCACCCACACCACACAGACCTGTTATTGATGACCACCGACTGCTCTCCTCCTCACTCGACTCAGGGTGGCTGCCATAGGCAACAAAGCAGTAAATACAACTTGTATAGGTAACGTAACTTACTCATAACTGCTTTTCAGTTACCTACACTTGTCTTTTTAGTGAGGATAGATATCCTATGATGTGTTTATATATTGACACATTCCCCTGGTAGAGCGGTGCTGTCTAAGACTTTGTGTTTCCTTTTTGGGCTGCTGCCCAGTAAGGAGCAGACTGACAAGCACCTGTCACATGGATTGATGTGTCCAGCTGGTGAGCAAGAGGTGGGCTAAGAGACACAGGAGCAGGAGCAGTGCACATTAAATCTGACGGCCAAAATGAGAGGGGTGTGGTTGAGGCCCGAGCAGAAGGTTTGAAGGTGATAGAAAGATGAGGTAAGATGGACGGGTGGAAGAGAGGGAGGGGTGGATCATTGAGGGAGAAGGTGACAGGAAGTGACTCTACCTTGGATACCTTCAAGGTGACTCAGTATGACAGAACATTCCCAAGGGTTTACTACTGCAAAGAGGGATAGACAGAGTGGGAGAGAGAGAGAATTTCAAGGTGCAAAAGCTCTTTGCAGATGTCCAAATACGCAGTAAATCACTCTGAGGACCCGAGGGTGCTCAAATGCTTTTTGACTGAATCTGTCTCCCAGCCCAGCGGCTCCAGAATGACTAAAACATTAACAGAAGTCTTCAGGGTAGCGGCAGCAACCCACCCATCCCCCACTAGCGGCTGCACAATCCCAGGACTGTGCAAACATAAGGCAAAACCAAAATGGCCTCCATTCAGATGTTGTCCAAATGCATGTTTTGTTTGAAACCAAGAGAATGCTTAATTGGAAGATAGGCTTGTACACAAACTATCTATTTAGCCGTGTGTCCCCATTCCTATTAGTCATAAAGTTGCCCCTGACATTTGAGTAGAGAGGTCTGTGTGTCGAGTTACAGGTGTTCTTTTTAACACAGTTGCTCGAAAGAAAAAAAAGGTTTATGACTTTTCTTCCATGGCGGGCTCAAGAAACAGAAGTGACATTGGGCTTAAAAAACAAGTTTAAACCTAGGATGTAATCACCTTTATAGCACAATAACAAATAGACCTACACAGTGTGCTATGCAACCATACTTCTGCAATCAACATACTTTTCTGCAAACACCCGCTGAGCAAAAGCAGCAAACCTTTAATCTCACCAACAGTCAAAGTGCTGAGAGGGAGGAAACAAATTACTTGTGAATGAAAACAAACAGCAATACTTAATTTTATTATGTTCAATTATAAACACATAAAGAAGCAATACAATGAATATAAATAATAAAAAAATGGAAGCCACTTCCAAAACTTTATCATTAGTGGTCTGGAATCATTACTTAATTTTACTTTCTTTGGTTTAGAATAAAAAGGAAAAAAACAAAACCATTTGCTGAATGTTCAGTAAGAAGTTTAGTGCAGCACCATTATTCAAATGTGCAATAACATTAATGTATCTATTTCTTATTGCTCATAAACGGGCCGAGTAGT
This sequence comes from Siniperca chuatsi, assembly GCF_020085105.1. Lineage (NCBI taxonomy): Eukaryota > Metazoa > Chordata > Actinopteri > Centrarchiformes > Sinipercidae > Siniperca > Siniperca chuatsi. The sequence goes on along the minus strand of NC_058051.1, from coordinate 16,933,715 downwards.
GAAATGAGTAGTAGTGAAATGAATGAAATTCTTTCAACAGTTTTATGGGTTCAAAATTACAACTCCACATTTTGAATTCATTGAACTGTAACTGGCAAGCTTACTTTGGAGAGTGAATAAATGTTCTTTTTATGTATGCTGTTTAAACTTTTTGAATGCTTTAACATTAATGTGTTATAGTCTTAACATTGCTTTTTTCCAAACATTGTCCTATAAATATATAGATAAGACCGTCTTCACTCCATCCCTCATTTTGCCTCCTCTGACCTCCAAATGGAAAATGAGTGACATGATTTAATGCTAATGAAGAGAACATTAAGAGGGGATATAAACGAATGAGTGCTTATAATTACAGCAGAGCTTCATAGAACCATATCCATGACTCAAAATGATTCAAATACATTTAGTAGTACTAATCTTAACATTAATTCATCTAACATTACACAGATATGCTTAATTTGCAACTTGCTTTAAAAGTCTTCTGATAGAAGGACAGAAACAGCAATATTGTCACAAAGGGAGAAATGGAGATCTGCAGAGGCAGTACTGTCTGTGGCTCTCTGCTGCCTTGATTCGTGTGCTCGACTGCCCCCTGGCAGACGCAGCTGTCACTGCATTAACATTTCATCAGAAAGGAAAACCACTCCCTACAACAGAATACCTTCACCCTCTCATTTTTTGCCATCTGCATTGTTTGAGGCACTGCAATTGTCTGAGGATCCAAGAAGGATACAAGGAAGCACACCATCTGAAAGTCCCAGAGGTTTATCAGAGGTGATCTTTAAACACATTAGTCAAAAGCTTCTGAATACAAATAAGGATACATAATGATATTATCCTCGTAAGTGAAGGTCAGGTCTTGGCAACCTATCTTTCAAAAACTACACATTAAAACTAGCTGCAACCTAGACAAATGAAACGGAGACAATTAATGCTGAATTTCCTTCTGGCATTGTGCAATAAAACATTAAAGTGATACACCACCATCCAGGTGAGATCAGAGCCTTTCCTTTTCATTCAGATTTTCAGCAACATAACTGCTCACCAGTTTTTGGCTGGTGAGCAGTTACAAAGATTACATAGAGAATTGTTTCAATCTGAGTCAATGTGTATCAACAGTACATGGGGGGGGGGAGAGAACATGCTCACAACTTTAGCCCTAAAGTGTCAACAGCAATAGATACCAATAGGTAACATTTCATGTGTAAAAAGATGCTAAACAAATTATCAACAAATATAATGCACCAAAGTACAAACAAAACCGGAAATGCATGGGAGGACAACACTGCTCATAAAGTGAATGCCTAGCTGTTTTTAAACATTAACCGCACTCAGAGGGTGGAAAAGCTTAAAACACAGTTGGACAGTATATCTTTGTGACAGTCCATTTTACATAAAGCCTGCCTGTTCACTGGTACACTAGCTGTAATGCAGTAAGGTTAGATATGTTGTTAAACTACCCTCTGTCACAAACACATGCTGTGTGACTAAACTGCAGAGTAGCTCACCAAAACTGACGCTGTGGGAATGGATACTGCATTACAGTACCCCAGTCTAACTAAGGGTGGCAGCACAGCCCCTGACACAAGACTTAGCTAACTGATCACTGCCAGAAAGCATCTTTAATATCTGAACATGAACCACCAGGACCACAGAGAACCAATTGGTAGGTGACCGGCAAATTTGGTGAATGAAGCCAGCATTGTGGCAGTGGTACAGGAATACATTATAACTTCATAAACTCATTAGAACTAGAACTATTAGCTCTATATAGTCAATCAATAGTCCACTCTATCCTTGTCACCATTTTAAAGTGAGAAATATGGCGTTGCCACTTTTCACTCCTTAAGGACTGCTTTGTGCTCAGTAACACCTTCTTCTGATAAATGAACAGAGGGCAGAATATACTAGAGGGGCCACTGCAGATGAACATGCATCACTGCATCCATTTCGCAGTGCTTAAAGTCTGCTCTGTGCAGGATGACATCACTCAACCAAGATCACTGGAGCAGAACCAGAGCCTGTAAGGCTATTCAAATTAATTAACAAATGACCTTAGATTAAAGGGGGAGTCACAGATCAGACAATGAAGGCATTTATCAAGAGGCAAGGGTACTATCACATGATGCCTTTATATCTTCTCTGTCCTACAAGCCCACACCTCCTTACGCTGATTCAAATAAGACACACATTGTATTATACATAAGTTAATACAAAAAAAACAGCTATAGGGTAAAGCATAATTTACTTTAGTCTCACTGCCATTTCAATGAAGACCCGCCTTGTATTAAAATGCCTTTGGATATAAAAGCATCACTTGTAGTTTTTCTATTTGGGGAGGAAAATTCCACAATAAAGAAGCAACCAGGAATCCTGTCACAGGGCTGTCTGATAAAGTGTGAAATAAGCTGCAGCACAGATGGTATTTTCTTTTATTTCAAGTACAGACTATATCTGAACCATCTCAGAGAGACAAGTCAATCCCAAGGTTCACTAATATAGTCCCATGGACAGGGGATAAATCCCTGGTAGGCAACAAAAAGCAGATCAATAAAGAAAGCATGTAAACAAACCACAGTGGAAATGAAGTTGAGATGGATGGAGAGTGGGGTAGTGAGGGTGATCAGCAGTGTTTCAAATAAAGCACATGGTCAGGGACTGAAAGAAGAATAAAGGGCAGAAAGCCAGGGGGCCCATCAGGGTGAGGAGCAGTGGGAGTGCAAATGAGGAGAGGGAGATGCACGGCCATGAAGGAGAGAAAGGAACAGAGAAAGAGGGAGAGAGCGCGTGAGGGAGATGGGGGAAGCGAGAAAATGAGGGAGAGAGAAAAACGGTAGTGTAGAAGTGATTTATGCTAGTTGTATAATTTTCTACAACGCTGCTCCCCCCCTATTCCCCTACAGCTCTCCTTTCCACCTCAATATCCAACCCTCCCACCAGGGTGTGCTCCTCCTCACTGTCACACCAAGGAACAGTCCCTGGCCACACCAGTCAGTGATTAAGATTCTGCCGTGATGCGACTGCAGCACTTCGCAAATGGAAGACTGGACATAATTTCCCTAAAATGCTGTTTTTTATCACCTATTTCCCCTTCATCAGCTTGCCGAACACGATTGATAGCTGATGGCACCTCTGACAACTTAACGTTTTTATGGCTAGATTTATGGGCTATCTGCTCCTCTCCTTTTACAGCTCAAACTCTGTAAAAATGCTTATTTCTCAGATAAGGAGAGGGAGGGTGTGTGTCTATGTGTATGGAATGGTATCACACCCAGTTAAATGTATGTATGAGAGAGAAGGCCCCACCTCACTGCATTGCAGTCCAGATCAGTGCTAGGCTTCCAAGGCTTTATAGCAACTCTGAGACAGAAATTACCTCTGCATAGCACCATGGATTAAATAATACTTCTCACTTCTTACATAGCATAGCACCCAACTCTCACCACCTCCTTAGCAGCAAACATGTGCCATCATCACTCTTTCTAGGAAGTAGTAAACAACTAAACACAAAAGGTCTTTTCTATGCATACAAGATGTGTATTCATTCAGAGACTCTTGCCTCCCAGATATATGCCTATCAAGCCATCATTTAATTATTGTTTTTTATCATGAAGCAAAACAGACACATAATATTGTAAGGGATCAACAATAAAACACCCTCACTATAGTCTACAGGAGACTCTAAAAACATGTTTGTCTTCTTTTCTTTATAGAAAGGCTAGTACCCTGTTAGCATGCATATGCCGGCTGGTTGATTATGTGAAAAATGGTAAAGATGTAGCATGAGAGCTCATTATCAATCTCAGGTTAAGACAAGTTCAGCTAATTGCAGTGAAGTTAGGGGAGCTTTGATGGCAGTGAACACCTGAACACCTGAGTACAAACTGCCTTGTTGAGTATTTGCGTGTGTGTGTGTGTGTGTGTGTCTGCACATGTTGATGCAAGTAAGAGGTTTTCAGTGGACTGGGGGGCTGCTGGACTCACTGGGCTGCAGTGGAAGTGTGACCACTGCAGGTTCCCCTCCCTCCCTGGTCAGATTTACTGCCAGTAAGGGCTCCCAGTTAGCCTTCTCCTCTCCTCCACTGATGAGCCTGGCAGATCCCAGACAGACGCCCTGGGGGACTGGAGTGTGACAGGGAATGGGGGAGGGGTGCACAGAGAGGGAGAGAGAGAGGGAAGAGAGAGAACCAGTCTGATGAGATCAGTGATTCATAGACACCCAGGAGGACACACCCTGGAATGGGGTAATACCACACATGTTTTAACTGGGCTGGCCCATAATTCATTAGGGTTACCAAGGCCACAAGGAGCACCTTAGAGGAGAGGCCCCAGAAATAATCTCTGCATGTTGTTAGATGCAGCCCATATAGGGGTAGGATTAATATTCAAGGCTACAGTGTGCTTGCCTTTAGTGGAGAAGTCCAATCTGTTGAGTAGAGAAAACCCAGCACATTTGATGTCTGCATATTTCCACATCAAGTCGCAGGTTGTTATGAATTTTCCACACCCTTTTTCTTGGTACTGTGTCAGCATCTGAGGGTGTCAGTGGAAATTTTATGACACAAAATATGTAACTGGAAAATGTGCAGCTTTAATGTGCTTAAATACAGCCATCCTCCCAGTGCAATAAACCTAATTTGGTGCTAACCTCTTCCAGAATAAAAAAAAATGTTATTGTTGCAAGTACCATTGTGCTTTATGCTTCATTACAGGAGATGAATATACTAATCACTGTGTACTATATGAAAAAGCCGACTGGCCCTCACTAGCAACAAGAAGAGAATCATACATCATCATCTTTGTTTATAAAGGTTTTATAATAGAGCCACAAATCACATCTCTTCTCAAATTTAAAGTGACGTGACCAGATCTCAGGACTAGCTAACTCAAGATATCCCACAGATACATATTGAAATTGGAAAGATTGCCTTTAAATAATATGCTCCTTATCAATGGAATAAATTAAGTCTACAAAGGATTTTAAAACTTTAATGTCTCATCCCACTGTGGGATTTTAAACTTTTAATTTTGGACATTTTTAAAGATGTCTGTGATTGATTCTGATGCTGTTGTCATGTGTCTTCTCCATTATTATTTCTCCTGTCTACTCAGGTCTTTCTTGCAAAATAAATCTTAATCTCATTGAGATTACCTGATTAAATAAAGGTTATATACATGCATACATGTCTGCATAACACCCAAATTCATGAATACATTATAGTGAAGTAGTGTAAAACTTTGTAGTTCCTCACCTAAATTCAGAGTGTGTGTCCAAGACACTGTACTTTCACAACACTCATTGGAAGCCTTTTCCCATGAGGCCCAAAACAGCCTTCAGCTCAGCCCTGACTGGAGAGCTTAATTGCTCTGATTATTCCCTGTAATTGTTGCTTTCTCTGTCTTGAGTTTTATAGGGGTGCAATTAACAGGTATGGTTTGATTGTGGCTTTGGAAAGCAGACACAGCTCATGTTGTTTCAATTAAATTTAGGGCATTTCTGTATCACGCTTTGGTTGACTGAGTCATACTCCTCATTTCCATTTTCCAAAAGCAAGGCAGGATTATGCACAGGAGACCAGAGGATGTTGATAGTGAACAAGGCCATTACAACCTTACTCAGCACCTGGGAGGTCCTGTATAACTAAACTGCACTGAGGTTTATCATCACCTTGTTTCCAAACACAGGACCGGCCTGTTGACATCATACTGTGAAATTCTAGACATATGTCAAGTATTGAAACAAATACAGAACTACCAGGTAACGCCATGACCTCAGTGCAGTAAAAAAAACTCTTCATCATCTAAATACAATTAAATGAAGCCTATTAATCGCATAATGTAAAACATGGTCTCTTCTAAAAGACCACAAACTTGGTTATCAATTGAAAAATGGTCTCTTTCTGATTAAGCAATCGCATTGCAAGCATAGGCTGCCCAGTTTTCATAAATCACTTCAAACAAAGATGGCATTTGATTAGAACCCATTAGCAATGAGCAACAGTGTGTGTATGATGTGCATGTGGGGAGGCATGTGTCTCATCTCACATTTTCCATGGTTTGCTCTGTAGGATGTTCCTCATTAGTGTGAATATTAATGCGACCAGAAAGGGGGGAAGAGGGGAAGAAAAATGTAAAAGGAATTTGGAAGAGCTTTTTAAAAGGGGCCATTTCATCAGAATCGTTATTTTTTTGCGGTTCTCTGAAGGCTCGTAACCGGCGGTCTATGAAGATAGACATGCCGCAGTGGGGCTTAATTTAAAACCAGAAAGGTCACTGCGCTAAGAAAGGTCCTCAGCTCAGCCAAAAATATAAAATGAGGAGGAGAAAGAGAAAGCAGTGGGGGAGGAGGAGTGGGCCAAGAAAGAGAGCAGAATGAAAGGAGATCAGAGGATGCCGATTGAGAAGGGGGGACCCAGGCGGGAGGAAACACATTCAAGTAATTTGGAAAAACAGTGTTATGGAAGGGAGTACAAAAATGGAAAAATACTGAGGAAATAAGAAAACTGAGAGGGGATAATGAACTGAGTTGCAATTGAACTGGAACAGGCCTAGCATCAAAACAGATGCAAGAGGCTTTTTGTTTACTTTAATGGTGTTTTTGAAAGTAATTTGTTATAATGGCCGACAATTTCAGGGAAAAACACTGCATCCATACACAGTGAAGGATTGCCAATCTGTCCAACAATCTGTGTTGGCAGAAACACAACCCTCCCCATGCCTTTGCTGAAATAGGCTCCCCGTGCTTGGTACTGGACCAGAGTGCTAATGGTCAGATGGGAAATTAGCTTTGCCATATGCAACTCAGCATAGAATAGGTACGACTTTGAAAACAACATGTCTCCCCAGATCAGTCTGTTTAGAAGTGATGATGACACTTGATTTGGCTGAGAAATGCATGTCATGTGGTAGACTTGGCCTTGTTAACAATAGTAAACCGTTCAGCAATGAAGTCGCCCTCCCCCAATTCTACCTCACATTCCACAAACTAACATCCCTGTTTTCAATCACTTGTTTATCTATCAGCTCACTTTAATTGTCCACTGGGTTTTTGACTGCACCACATTATATAAAAGCACACAGGAGCCTCGTGGCAGCAGCATGACAGTCTCTGATGTAAAGCCTCACGCTTTGCACAGATAAGACGGGTTCAATTTTAATGTTGCTAGCACACCGAGACGCACCAGGCTCACTTGTAAAACAGAATGACCCCTTCGCTTGTAAACGCAGCAGCCCAAGAGGAGGAAAGAGATGGGGGTTGGGCCAGCTGAGGTGGGACTGAATTAAAAAGGAGGAGAGGAATTCCACTTGTCCAACTCCTGCAATCCATCCAGTGGATCAATTTCTTCTCTCAAATTCCCAATCCATTCCCCATCTCTTTTAAAAACTAATACCCAATTCCAATCACAACTGCAGTAAAGCATATCTTGTAAAAGGTCATTGTGTGACCTTGGAGTTCTCTAAATTGGATGCTGGTTGGCCCACTTTCCTTTGAAATACTGCACAGCCTGTGCACAATCACACCACCAGTGGGACCTGCATCCGGCCCATCAGTAGATGTTCATTTTGAAGTATCACAGCACAGAGAGTTTAACAAGATATTGGTTGTCTGTGTTGAGGGAAACAGGAACCAGAACTCAAACCTAAACTAGAGCATGGGGGCCCAGCAGTGATTTTGGTATAGGTGTATCTGTGTGTGCTTGCTATAGGCAGCATGCCAGCATATAGTGGAGCATCTCTTCTGCAGCCAGCCAAGGGAACTGATCAGATGGACGATCAAACACTAATCATTCCCTCACGGCCCATACCGAGTAAAGCTGTCATTAATTTTGCGGAATTACATCAAATATGAGACATTCTTTATGTGGCCCTCGGCCTGTAGACAGTTATACGACAGGGACTGCTGCGCTAAGCAGATGGGGCAGCTTGGCCGTGCATACTAAATACCACCGTCCCCCATTTCTCCATCTCCGCCCTCCCAACACTCTGCCTCTCTCTTTCTTTGTTTTCTACCCTTCTAATGCCTTTCCTTGACGATATGGTCACGCAGCCCACACTGATTACATCACTCACCCCACAGTGATGGGTGTAATTTAACTCAAAAATGCTTATATTGTTTCAAATAATACTACATCCTTGATTGAAAGAAATTGCATAGACTTGTATTTCTAAAACTCTATTCACACACAAGACACATCACACATTCATTTAGTATGATGAGAAAATAAATTGTTTACTGACATAAATCTTTAATGTTTGTCTCTTGGATGTTGACAACTCTAACAGTTTACTTGCCTATACACAACAGAAGGTCATAATCCCATTTGAGGTTTCCTTGGCAACTGATTACTGCTGAAGGCAAGTTACAATTTATGACTAGTGACACGTACCTGCCATTCCCTTTGAATGAGACATGTGGTAAGCTATATTCAGACAGACCACCTCAGGTAATAAAACTGCAGTAGCACTCAGGGGCTATACCATTTTCTTATATTGAGAGGAATTCCAAGCCAGGCTGCTAGAAATCAGCAGACGACAGGAATTAAATTTGTGTGGAATAGTTCTGCAACCGATAAATAAACAGCATGCCGAGGCTTTTGTGCCAAAACAGTTGATAGTGTGTGTGTGCGGGAGGGTGTCTACCTAATGCTTACAAGTATTGATACAAGTATTGATATTTGTCCTGTTCACACTTCCCAAAGAAAAAGGTATCAATTCATAAGTATGTGCATGTGTGTGCATGTTTTGGAGGTGGGGGGTTATGACAGACAGAGGAGCCATAACAGCAGGCAGCCAGGTCAAGATCAAGCAGTTTCATGGACAATCCACTTTCAGTCTAGTCTCTATAGGGTGAAGCCTCACATTCCGACTCAACAGCCATCTTCTAACTTCACACAACAGTGAGGCTTCAAAGTCAAGGCTATTTGAGGTCTGCCATACTGTTTTCAGAAATAATAGTAGCACAAAACAATTAGCAAAACAGGTACAAAGCCAGTAGGAGTCAAGAGTATATGATTCATTTTTAAAGAGGTATTTTATATTCATGCAGGTCTAGCTTTTCATATTGGTTCATTGAAATTTTGAAATCATGATAAAAAAAACAAAGCAGAAGCTTCTTGTGGAAGCTACAGTTGCAGCAAAATCAAATTAAAAACTTGAATATTTTATATTTCTTAAACATCCTATCCTAAAACACAAATGTAAACAGTGAATATGCAAGCCATTGCAGTACAACCTATTTAATTATCCAACTGCATAGAGAGCTACTACTTCCAGCACCACTTTGCTCACACAGCCTGAGCACACTATTAATCCACTTAAACACAATTTATAGGGTCTCAACATCGACTGTCCGTTGGCATAAAATTACATGAAGCGTCCTTATAGTGTCTTCAACAGACTAAATTAGCCAAACTGGACTTACTAATTGCGGAGGAGTAAAGCACTGTGTGACTGGATTGACTCGTCAATGAGCAGTGATAAATAAGCAGGCAATGGGAAGAACATCAATAACTATAATAATATAGGATGAGCATTATTTAAGCTGCTGTTGCTGAGGCCTGATAACCTTAAATCTTAAATACTAGCTTTAATTTCCACTTCTATGATCTGGGTTTTTGCTTTCTTGCGGTCGCAGGCAGCCAACTGCCTCGTACTGAGTGCACCGCAATGGAGATTTTCTCCTCAATCATCATTTTAATGATTTAAAATTTATTCAGATCGAGTTCACATTTAATTACAAAGCCAATATTTAAATATGTCTTTCATTTAAAAAGTCACAATTAGGCATTTTGGTCCAAGACAAAGAATTTAACAAATTACTGTAATACACTCCCACTCAACGACTTTACAGTGATAGTTTCCTCACCCTGGGGTATTGTCATCTACCTACTCAGCCAGTCAGCCATATACTTTGCTGTTCTGTTGTAATAATAGCAAAACCTTAATTGCAGCAGGCTTAATTAATGCAAAGCTGAGGACATGTCGGCATTAAGTGTCTTAACTTTTCTATTTCAGATATCATGCTGCAGCCTTATTAAGTAGTATATTTCTTTTATCTAATGTCTTTCCTTCATTATGGGAAAAGCACTAAAAATGTGCGCTAAGATTACTTCACAAGGCAATGGGACCGTCTCAGGAAGCTAAAGAGCATGCACTGTGTGTTATGGAGGGTTTAGAGACATGGTCAGCATGTGACAACCTGAGTGCAAAGCATTGGGTTTTCAAGATGGTATACTGCCATCTGCTGTCTGGCGCTGTAACATCATCATGCTGTTTCATTTGTACCCCCACATGTTACAAGGCACAGTATGGGATGTGAGGCGTCTCTCAAACTGCCAGTTGCCAAACTGGAGCGCAGTTCCATAAAGTAGGATTACTGGGTTTGAATAAAATCCAAATCCCCCATCAAATCTGAGATCTGTTCCGGGGCCTGATTTTCCTCAGCGGAGATATACAGATAACTCAGTAAACCTGCTTCATTGGAATAGAACCACTGCAGGACATCATTCAACTGATCAGCAACATTTTTAAAAAAATAACTGTAATTATATAGATTATATGCAGGTCGCAGAGAACCTATAGGATTTTACTGTCATTCAAATTAAATAGCCTTCATAGTGTACATAGTCTACCTTCCAGCTGCATGGAAAATAATGCGTAAGAATAACGTTGACAGCAACAAAAAGACGTCACAATGCAAACATCTGCAAGAGATTCTTTGTATCCTCATGAGATGAAATGCAAATGAAAAAGAACACAACAGCAAATGAACAAGGGTCAAATTGCTCTCTCCCACTCTCCACACGTCCGTTTCGCTGTTTTCCTCATCGCACAAGAGATAATAATTTCCATTGGTCAGTCTTCCCAAGTCTGTCAGACAACCAATGGTCCTGTGTGCTTTGACATCCGATGAGAAAAATAACGGCGGCCGATGAGAAGCATAATATTACGTCCAGTGCGACCTCTGCTAGTCTGCTCTGAGCTTGGGGATTGTAGTTTAAAGTGCGGTATTTCAGCGTTGTTTTATCGACGTGGTGAACAACAGCTCCCACAATTCCGCGGTGGAAGTGAAGCTGTCATGCTTGTGTTGTGCTTTGGTGTTTTGTTATTGTTTCGGGTTAGTGGAGCAACTGAGCCCGAGGCGGAAAGCACGACATCGCTCATGTTTTTGTTGTTTTCTCACGGATTGTGACTCCTGTATCCGATAGAGTTAAGGCTCGTTTAGACTATTTACAGAGAAGTGAGGGCGATAAAAGGTAAGCGAGACATCAGAGACGGTCGAAAGATAATGTGCGCAGATGTCTTTTGTAATTAACAAAGCCTGTTATTGTCTCATCTGACGTGCACGCGCAACACATTAGCTAATTGGACAACGATAATTACCGAGAACATGTTCAAATCTACCTGTAATGACTCTGATTACATGGTTTTTCTTCCTAAGCTTGCATCAAAGTGCATGACACACAGTTTTCTCGACCTGTGCTACTGTTGGGCCTCAAGCCTCGTGCTGTGTAATGTGATCTCTCCGAAAGCTACTGTATATTTTCCTCACTGATCTATGATTTTCGACAGCATCTGCAAAATGTTCTGCAATATTTACACTAGAAAAGTTTCTTCCCTTATTCCTCAGTTTAGAAGGATGGTTTACTAAAATAGAAAACGCTATACCCCTATAATTATATTGGATTATAACTGTACCACAGGAGATACATATAAAGTATGGGAAAGTCACAGTTAATCCACAAGTGCAGCATTTGTACAATGTAAGTACAAATAGGTCTTTTAGAGTTCTCTCTAAGTGTTTTTCCTTGCACATGTTGTCATATTAGTCTGTTGATAGTCTCTGAATTTCTGCCATGACAAATTACATCAAACAGTTAGGCACACATATAGTGGTGTCAATACCCCACACAATGCTAAATGAATAAATAATGCTTTCGAGCCACAGTTTCTCCAAGTGGTGTGGTTAACTGCAGGCAGGAATTCCCTAAAATTCATGGAGAGTGTATTTGCAAGTGGAATTTGAGCTTCATACATGCTGGAGGCCCCAGAACCTTGTCCTGCATGCTCACACGTGACGGTGTACAATAGCAAATGATGTTGACGATGACTGAAATAGCCCTAGTGACAAACATATATGACATATATGTCATGTTGTTCAAAGGCCATGCTGTCGTTGAGGTTTAGTTCTGGTGTCCTCTCCTCAAGTGTGCGCTCAGTCAAGATATCTTCTTACACTGAATAAATTCAGACTGCTGGCTCTCTCGTTTGTTTTTCAGTGCTCACCTCTTACCTATTTCACAATTAGCTCATCTAACCATGCATGTCAGTTTCTACCTTGAACTTGTATTAAATAACCTAAAAATAATGATTAGCAACTCAAGTTTGAACATTGTGTTTTTTCCTGTAGGTGCAAAATAGCCTGCCTTTGTTTAGTGTTGCCATGGAAAAGGCTTGGCGAGTGGAGTTTAGAAACGTGGGCTGCAGTTACTTCCCTCAGAGCAGAGTCGATTGCCACTACACACTGAGCTCACAGCACAACTGGGCCAGCAATGACTGGATAGGGCTCTTCAAGGTATTGTTAACCTGGTGACGGTCACAAAAATCAAGTTGATAAAGAGTATATGTATTCAACTGCAAAATAACAGCGTGTGCATGTTTTCTTGCTCAGGTGGGATGGTCATCCGTGAAGGACTACCACACGTTTGTTTGGGCACTGGCCCCAGCTGATTATCAAGAGGGCACAGATGTCAACTGCTGTGTGCACTTCCAGGGTAGGCTACTCATGCCCTTGTTTTCCCAATTATATTTTATTTCCCATAGTTAGCCAGAATCTATACTTGTACAGTGCTTACATCTGCCCATAAAACCTCGAGCAGGAGATTGATGTTTCTGTAAATTGAATTGCTCTGTTGTATACAAAAGGCTAGCGACTGGGGTATTGAGTAGAGGAAAATGTTAGTTATTTCTGTCTTAAAAGAGTATTTGCACAGATGTAAAAGCAAAAATACCCTGTGCAGATGACAAATATCCCTTTTAGCTTGGTCTTTAACAAAGACACAGTCTCTGTCATGGTTTGAATGAAATTCTATAGAATGCAGGAAGTTGGGTAATAAGGATGACAAAGACAATGGCTCAGAGCCTGCTCTGACTACTACTACTCACTGGAGAATACAGTGTTCACTCTGTCCTGTCTGTCATCGGCAACTGATAAGCCTGATTCAGTGTGAGGGGCACATGTGCAGCAAGTGTGGCACTGACCTCCGATTTAGTGATTTATCACTAACTTAAGCATACTGTCAATGTCATTCTTCATTGGAAGGGAAGTCTAAAGAAACTGCTGATGGTTCCTTATCATATGCCGTGCAGTGATTTAAAAAGAAGGTTGCCTGGACTGTGACCTAAGCTGGTGCTGTAAGTTACAATACAGCTCATAAACTTTGCTGTATGTCATCCTTCCTGTCTGTTTTCAATCTGGCCCCTTTACTGTGCATGTGTTGTGAAACAGGATTTCCAAGTAAATCATTCTAAACATGAAGCTACAGCCTGTGTGAGATAAGGATAATATTAGGTTAGCTTACTTTATGGGCTGGATGAAGTCACGGGCTGTGGCTGGCTGCTCTCTGGTCAGAGTGGGAAGCAGGAGGCACAACATCTTTCAGTTCCTGTGTTTTGTTAAGGGTGGATAAAAATGAAACAGAGAATCAAGAATGTGGAGATATGGATACGTATGGTTAAACTAGCAAATAAACTGGAAGTAGCAGTAGTTAAACTAGTCAAGAAACCAGTTATGTAGTAGCATTATCAATGCTAGTAAGTTAATACTTTATGTGAGAGCCAGAAAGCATGGTTAGCATCATTAACAGGATGTTGATATTTGCTTTCTTACTGGACGTTAGTGTTAGATAAGCGATTTCATATCTTATGTGTAAATGTGTAAAAATACAGTAGATTGCGAAACGTTGTTATTGGAGCTAGCTATTAACTGACTAAAACAGCAGGGCCCTGTCCCCACAGTGAATCCACTGGGTTTACTAACTTTCTGAACTCTCAACAAAATCCAGTTGCTTCTTAGATGTATTGGTGGCTAGCTTGCTATCTGACAAAGTACAGCACACGATTAAAACACATGTTGAGCCATTGGAAGACGCATTATTCTTCTTTAGGCGAAGGTTAATGTTAACCTCGGTTAAGTGTTGATGCTACGCCGTGATAAACATGTCCCGGCCCTGTCACTCTACTGAACAGACAGAGATGATACTCGATATTTTCATCTAACCACCAGTAAGACAGCAAATAAGCGTCTAATCTCATAAAATGTGAATATTTCTTTAAGCACCACAGGTGCACATAAAGCTCTACTTTGAGAGGCATCTCCAAAGTGAAGCAACACTTGTCAAGAGTTAGCTAGCTCTGATACAGTACTGTTTGAGTGACCCGCCTATTTCAGGTGTTCTATGCTCATTAAATAACGATACTTTAACGGAAGAATAATGGAAACGGGAACTCACTTGAGGCAAGCTGGACTTCTCGACGACATGTTAGAACTGGAAAAATATATTGTAGGCCGGCGTTAAGTATAAAAAAAAAAAAAAAAACCTCAGCTAATTCATAGGGAGTACGCGTAATTTCCATTAAAGTCTTTGCAACACTATATCCAATATGGCGCGCAACGCTATGTTTTGTTTTTATTCGCTCACCTGAGTGCTGCCACTGGTGGTCGGAAACTGTATTACAACACTCTGCTCATAAATCAATGTTTCAATACATCAAATATTTAATTAGTAAATATAAATTGAATATTTAATTTGTAAATGTAATGTTTTATGCATTACAATAATACAGCCATATACATGTAAAATTTAAAGGCTTGTATTGTATAAATACCAAATATTTATCAGTCTGTATCATTAAGATTTCTAGTAATCTTAATTAAAAATCAAAGGTAGTTAAATTACCTAAAATGCACTTAGCTTCCACCTTGTTCTTGTTCAACGCTATATATAGCATAATGGGAAGCCAGCTCAAAAACAAAAATTAGCCACTTTAAAACACAATTATTCTTCACTGCAAATTAATTTTAACATGACTCATCCTTTTTCTATCACTTGTTAGCCTCCTACCTACCCAAGCCCAGCTCCCAAGAGTATGAGTTTGTATATATCGATGCTAAGGGGGAAGTGGGCTCCCGCAGTTCCAAATTCACTTTCTGCGCTCCGAAGCCACTTGAGGATCTGGTGACCCTTGAGGAGGAGCCCCATGGAGAGGAAGGAGGCACAGACATGTTGCTGGTAGTGCCCAGGGCTGAATTGCTGCAGGTGAGCGTGACAAATACAGAATAGATTGACTAGATAAGGTAGTGAAGGAGAGTATGTTTTCAGTTTTGCAAAATTAATGAGTGTTGATAAAACACAAAGGCTGGGAAATCAATCCTATTGTTTACTGCTGGCACACAAAGACTAGAGCACAATTAAGATTCCACATCTGCTGCCTGTTTCCTTCAGAGTCGACTGCAGGAATGTCTGCGAGAGCGCGCGGAGCTGCTGCAGGTGCAGGAGGCGGCAAACAGGCAGAGGGGGGAAGAAAAGGAGAAATACAAGCGGGCGAAGGAGGCCTGGGACAGACAACGCAAAGATCTAGAAAGTGATATCGCAAGGCTGCAGCAAGAGCTGATGCAGAGTCGAGAGAAGATCAAAGAGATGGAGAGGATGCAGAAGGTGGTGTACAGAGCTAGCCAAATGACAGGGGCAAGATCATTTGATTAGGACCAATTTGCCTGTGACCATTTCCATACTTCTCTCATATTTCTCTGCATCTGTGCCCTTATTCTCCAATGAAAAGCACACGTCAATATATATAACTTTTTCAGTATAATATACTAAATATTAGTAATTTGATGAGATGTCTAGGTTGTTATACTGAAATGTTAAATGTAAAATATTTTCATATGGGTAGCCTAAAAAAATACATTAAAAATTAAAAATGCCTCTGGTCTGTTAGGAGGAGCAGGCTGTAGGAGAATCACTAGCCCAGGAGAAAAGTACTTTATTGGATGCGAAGGAGGCGAGCAAAGTGCGAATCAAAGAGCTGGAGGAGGATATCAAAACTCTGACACAGAGAAATGTGGAAAGAGAGACAGAGTTGGAAAGGTATGACATTTTCTTTTTTTTCTCTTTGTCTCTTCTCCATTTCCTTCTTTTAGTTTTATGTGGATCTAATGAATTCTTTTGATTGTCAGTAACCAAATCTGTGTGTGCAGGATGAAGGAAAGATCAAAGAGGGCAGGAGCACAGAGAAAAGAAGAGGAGAGTGAGAAAAAGAGCCTGCAGGTAATTATAATTCAGAACATGCTGTATATCATAATAAAACATGCATCTCTATTGTTCTTTTCTTCTGCATCTTCTTCTCTCTTCCCATCTGTGTCATTTATTTCTGTCTTTTAGACCAAGCTGGAACAGACAGAGGGTGAACTCCGAAGTCTGTCTAAGGAGTTCCAGGGCCTGAGGAATTCGCTGGCCCAGAGAGACACAAGTGTCCTGCAGCTCCAAAGCACCATCACCACCCTCACCCAGAAACTCACCACTGCCCACAGGAAAGAGGTCAGACATTTTTCTGGGAATCCGAGGGGACGGGATTGAAAAGAGAGTTGAGACTGATATATGGATTGATAGTTAAAGCTGGACTAGGAACATTTGCATTTTGTATTTTTAATCTCAGTTTCTAATTCATCACCTCCTTATAAGTGGAGAAGTATTTTCACCTGACACCAGAATTTATTTGGGGCAAACACGTGGTCTCAATAACTGGAGATGGGTTGTTGTTTTCTATTATACCTTTACTTTGTGATTTAGGCTGATACAAATATATGCTAAATAAGAGTTGTATGTCAGCAGATCCTAAAACTTTGCTAGAATTGGCTTAACACTTGACTTTTATATATATGTGTATATATATATATATATATATATATATATATATATATATATATATATAAACTTTGTCCTTCACCCTCCGCGGGTGGTGTCATCCTTCAAGCTCGGGTCCTCTACCAGAGGCCTGGGAGCTTGAGGGTTCTGCGCAGTATCTTTGCTGTTCCCAGTACTGCACTCTTCTGGACTGAGATGTCTGGTGTTCTTCCAGGGATCTGCTGTAGCCACTCCTCCAGTTTGGGGGTCACTGCCCCGAGTGCTCCGATGATCACGGGCACCACTGTTGCCTTCACCTTCTAGGCCTTCTCCAGCTCTTCTCTGAGCCCTTGGTACTTCTCTAGTTTCTCATGTTCCTTTTTCCTGATATTGCCATCGCTTGGTATCGCCACGTCAACCACAACGGCTTTCCTCTGCTGTTTGTCCACCACCACGATGTCAGGCTGGTTCGCCATTACCATTCTGTCAGTCTGGATCTGGAAGTCCCACAGGATCTTGGCTCGGTCATTCTCTACCACCTTTGGAGGTGTTTCCCACTTTGACCTCGGGGTTTCCAGTCCATACTCAGTGCAGATGTTCCTGTACACTATGCCAGCTACTTGGTTATGGCGCTCCATGTATGCTTTTCCTGCCAGCATCTTACACCCTGCAGTTATGTGCTGGATTGTCTCAGGGGCCTCTTTGCACAGCCTACACCTTGGGTCTTGTCTGGTGTGGTAGATCTGGGCCTCTATTGCTCTGGTGCTCAGGGCCTGCTCCTGTGCAGCCATGATGAGTGCCTCTGTGCTGTCCTTCAATCCAGCCCGCTCTAGCCATTGGTAGGACTTCTTGATATCAGCCACTTCAGTGGCACATCCCGTGTAGGGGTTTGTCCTCCCATGATGGTCCTTCCTCCAGCACGTCTTCCTCTGTTCCCCATTGCCTGAGACATTCCCTGAGCACGTCATCTGTTGGGGCCTTATCTTGGATGTACTTGTGGATCTTGGATGTTTCATCCTGGATAGTGGCTCTCACACTCATTAGTCCACGGCCGCCTTCCTTACGGCTAGCGTACAGTCTCAGGGTGCTGGATTTGGGATGGAACCCTCCATGCATGGTGAGGAGCTTTCGCGTCTTAACGTCTGTGGTCTGTATCTCTTCCTTTGGCCACCTTATTCATCCCGCAGGGTATCTGATCACTGGCAGGGCGTAGCTGTTTATTGCCTGGGCCTTGTTCTTGCCATTGAGCTGACTTCTTAGGACTTGCCTTACTCGTTGGAGGTATTTGGCCGTTGCCGTCTTCCTTGTTGCCTCTTCGAGGTTGCTATTTGCCTGTGATATTCAAAGGTACTTGTAACCATCCTCAATGTATGCTATTCTTCCTTCTGGGAGTGAGACCCCTTCCGTGTGGACTACCTTCCCTCTCTTTGTCACCATTCGACTGCACTTCTCAAGCCCGAATGACATCCCAATGTCAGAGCTGTAGATCCTGGTGGTGTGGATCAGTGAGTCGATGTCCCGCTGTGCACTCGCTCTTAGCTATACGCTAAGAGCGAGTGCACAGGTTGGTGTGTCGGGCTCTGCAGTCTTGGGTGACTGTTCTGTCAACCAGGAGTTGGTGTTTGGCTCCTCTGGTTCCTCTGCCAATGCCCTTCTGTGCTTTGCTCATGTATTGATCCATG
Organism: Siniperca chuatsi; assembly: GCF_020085105.1. Taxonomy (NCBI): domain Eukaryota; kingdom Metazoa; phylum Chordata; class Actinopteri; order Centrarchiformes; family Sinipercidae; genus Siniperca; species Siniperca chuatsi. Next base: position 16,915,129 of record NC_058051.1, on the reverse strand, counting down.
TGTCCACTTATCTTAGCCGCGATGATGCCTGACATGATGATGCTTCCATGTTGTGGAGAGACAGGTTATTGGCCGATAGTTGGATGGGACTGTACCCTTTGCGGGATCCTTCAGGATCAGGATTGTGCGCCCTTCGGTAAGCCATTCAGGGTGCGTCCCATCTCTTAGCAGCTGGTTCATTTGTGCTGCTAGGCGCTCATGGAGTGCAGTGAGCTTCTTTAGCCAGTAGGTGTGGATCCTGTCAGGGCCTGGTGCTGTCCAGTTCTTCATACCTGAGACTCTTTCTTGGATGTCTGCCGCTGTGATGGTGACTGGATTCTGTTCAGGGAGGTTGCTGTGGTCCTTTCTCAGGGCGGCCAGCCACTGTGCATCGCTGTTGTGTGATGCCTCCCTTTCCCATATACTTTTCCAGTACTGTTCCGTTTCCAGCCTTGGTGGGTCTGCTCTGCTGTTATTACCCTGCCATTGAGCGTACACTTTCGCAGGTTGAGTTGCGAACAGCCGGTTTATTCTTCTGGCTTCATTATCTCTCGTGTATCTCTTTAGGCAGCTGGCCAAGGCTTGTAGCCTTTGTTTGGCAGTTTCGAGTGCTTCAGGTATGGGCATCTGGTTGTACTTCTTGGGTACTTGCTTTCTCATTGCACCTCTCTCAGCCTCTGTCAGTTGGCTCACTTCTCTCCGGGCCTCCTTGATTTTTGCCTCCAACCTTCGTTTCCATGGTGGGTATTGTCTCTCATGGCTCCCATGGTTGCTCTTGTAGCCAAGCATCTCTAGGATCACTGCTGCTGAGGCGTATATCAGCTCATTGGTTTCAGTGATGGTTGTGGTAGGGATCGCTCTCAATGCTGCATTCACATCTTCTAGGAGACTTTCTGATGGCACTTCACTTAGCCGTTGTAGTTGGTGTCGGGGTTGCCTTGTATTCATCCTCGCCATGATCTTATCTTTCAGGTCAGGTCAGTTATCTTTCAGGTCAGTTGTGGATGTTGGAACACTGAGCTACTAGTTGCTTCGCCATAAGCCTTGATTGTGGGTTTCGAAGTAACCATTCATCCCATATCCTGTGCATGTAACCCCTCTGACTAGGAGTAGTAGCATTCCAACAGAGCCTTATTATCGCATCTCGCCCATCTCCGTCTTGTTCCAGTAGCCCATTTGTCGTCTCGATGCCCTGGTTCCCCAACACCTGACGCAGACCTTGTTTGGCCGGGTGACGTCTGAGCCGGCATGTCATATATTTATGATACATGTATATTATATGTATATAAGTAATTGTATATATATTGTTTTTGTTTTTATTCTATTCTGATTTTAAATATTTGTATATATGTTCTGTGTGTGTAGCATGAAGGGGGCTGCAACTTTAATTTCATTGTGCAGCCCTGTGTTGTAGAATGACAAATAAATGTACCTTGAACCTTGAACTTTTGCATTTCAAATTCAGTATTAGTTATTTTCAGGACTGGTATTATGTAGCAGATCACCTACAGTCACAGATAAGTAGCCAACACACACTTTCTTGTTCCTTTATGGGCAGGCGGAGAGTGAGGCAACACTGAAGGAGATGCGGAGCCTGCGGGAGCGTCAGAATGCGAGCGAGCGTGCTGCAGATGGCTTGAAGAGTGATCTAAGCGCCTTGGTAGCCCAGAGGGATCACGGGCAGGCCGAATTGCATCAGGCTCGTCTGCAGGCTGCCCAACTCACCCTTCAGCTTGCAGATTCCAGTCTGGCCCTGAGAGAGGGAAGAGCCCGTTGGGCCCAGGAGAGGCAGAATCTGCAGCGCACTGCTGAGGTACTGTATTACTGCAGAATTTTATATATTTGTACTGAGTTAAAGTTTTGAGTATATTTTGCCATATGTCCCATTACTGTCCAGATATCTGAGACATGTCGTTAGATGTCATGTTTCAAAACAGTATCTGATGATCAAGATGAAATGTTCCCATAGCTCTCCTAAGTGGCAAACATTGCTTATCTTATTGTGTATTGCGGCTGTGAAGTCGAGTCGAGTTTTTACACATGGTCCAGTGACCTCAACTGCCTGAGGTCAATATGTTATATACTGAGTGTGTGTGTGTGTGTGTGTGTGTGTGATCCTGACAGAAGGCCCACGAGCATCTGGAGAAACTTAACACAGAGATGCAGAGGATGGAGGAGAGGCTCCAGGAGGAGAGGATGGAGAGAGTGAAGCTAGAGGTTGAGCTTGGGAGAGAAAAGGATTGCAACCGGGTGAGAAAGACAACTAAGAACTTACCGCAGTCACTGTTTCTTGTTATAGGGTCATTTTGTGAGTTCACTTCAGTGTGATTGCAGTAACTAAAACTACATTTATACATGTATACAAGGACAAATGTGCAAAATTTGAATTTACTGCAACTCATAACCTTCTATTCCAATTAAAGTAATAGTCAAACATTTTAGGAAAAACAGTTATTCACTTTCTTGTCGAGTTAGATGAGAAGATCGATACCACTCTCATGTCTGTACAATAAATAAAATAGCTTTGAGTAAAGACTGGGAACAGGGTGAAACAGTTAGCCTGGTTATGTCCAAAGTGTTAAAAAATCCAGCTACCAGCACCTCTAAAGCTCATTAATAAACATGTTGTATTTTGTTTGTTTAATCCATACACAAATAGAAGAGTAAAAACGACAAGTTGTGGTTTTACAGGGATTTGCGTGCTAAACTATTTCTTGGCCTGGCACAGTGACTTCCAGTCTTTATGCTAAGCTAAACTAATTGCCTGCTGGCATTTGCCATACAGAAATGAGAGTAGTGTCGATCTTCTTATCTAACTCTCTGCAAGAAAGCAAATAAGCATATTTCCCAAAATTTCGAGCTATTCCTTTAACTTTATTGAGATTTACTCTGCATACTACACAGTTGTTATTCTGAAGTCGCAGTGTCTATTAGATGGTTCTGACATATCCTGTTGTCCTGTTATATCTGGCCTGCAGGTTCAGCTGAGTGAAACCCGCAGGGAGCTCCAGGAGCTGAAGGCCAGTCTGAGGGTCGCCCAAAAAGAGAAGGAGCAGCTACTTGCAGAGAAACAGGTCAGAAACACCATTTGATTAATCACTGGATATAACTTGAATCTGTGCTGGCGGAAAGTTTGTTCCAAAAAAGGGGAAAACTACAATGTTTTGAGACTGGTATATTCATGTGTAAACACTGCATGTTTGGGGTTACAGGTACTGACTTTGTGCTCTGTTTATTATCAGCTGATAAGGTCTCAAGGCTAATGATTAACATGTAAATCATAACAGTTTTTTCCAGCAGTACTTTACTCATTATCAGCTTTAAATTTAGTTTAGTTACGCTTTGTATTACTCTCAAGCTCGAGTGCACCTATGAATAATAATTGCTTTTCTAAAAGCTCTGTATTAATAATATATTCATATCCTAAAGCTTACTGATGTAATATATACACACGTACACAGGGACTGTGAATGCCCCAGGTGTTGGGAATCTTCTGACTGTTGTTGTCTTCTTAGTTGTTATTGTGCAATATAAATAGTTTATAGTGCAATATAAATCAGTGGATTTCAGGGCAGTCAGTGTTGCCGCTGTTAAAGTGCCTGCAGAGTTTTTGTTGGCTAACCACCATCACGTTTGCCCGCTACTGGCAGAGGAGATGGTCAATGTTTTTAAAATCAGTGTCCAGCTTAATTTGAACACATCCGCCATTTGGGAGGATAGCAGCCAATCTGTGGCACATCGTATATCAAACAAATGTTTAAATGTTTATTGAACTGTGATAATAGTGTTTATATAATAGCAAATGTTGTTTTTGTGTATTTACTGTGTAACCATTTTATGTGGCTTTGGCTTGAAGAAGTTGGACATAATGAGGGTTATGAGGGTGATTGCTGCTGAAGCAGTGATGAAAGTCCTGCCCTGGTGTGTGATATGATGGCTGTATTTTCCACTACAGGAGTTGATGGAGTACATCTGTCAGCTGGAGCAGAAGATGGGAACAGTGGCCAGTGCCAAGTGGAGCGCTGCCCCTATTTCCTCTACAGGTGAATGGAGCCACACATTAATCTACTGTATGCCCTGCAGATGTGAACAATAAAAGTGTTAACTATCATTCAACAGCAACACTAAATATTGTTTAGAATGGCCTATGTCGTGGGTGACAGGAGCAGTGCTCTGAGGAAAAGTGACCACTTTTTCTTTGCCAATGTTTATATCTGGCAGGGCGGCCTGGTAGTGCATTATCTGACTCTGAGGATGAGAGCCCAGAGGCTTTGCAGCCCCTCCGTCCACCAAGACCTCTTGGACACTACAGCCTGTGTGAGCAGGGCGAGCCTGACTCCTTGCTCCTTGCCACCCCTCCTCCCTCCCCCAGGGAGGTGGAGAGGAGCGCGGTGGTCATCAACCAGCCAGCCCCGCTCTCCTCGCCACACCAGGCCGGCTCTGACACTCTGGCGCACAGCTCTGATTCGGTGAGACGCGCTATCTGAGCCATTCAGCGTCACTATTGTGTAATTATATGCAATACTGAAAATGAGCTATGTCCTCATGCTGATAGCTTTGCACACCATTTAAACATGGGCAGTGGATCGTTTGATATAGACATTATCTCCTAGAAGCAATTAGGCTGCTAGTCTGCAAGTTATTAGACTGTAATAGCTGCTGGATATACATGTGTTAAATGTGTGTGTGTGTGTGTGTGTGTGTGTGTGTGTGTGTGTGTGTGTGTGTGTGTGTGTGTGTGTGTTGCTCTCTGGTGTTAAGGAGGAGGAATCTGATCCACTTCAGTGTGGAAGGCACAGCTCTGGAGAGGAAACAGCACTTTTGCTGCCTGAGCACATGGACACTGTTCTCAGGTATAACCTCCCTCCTCAAACACACATAGATAAAATACACACACACACACACACAGGAGGAGGAAAGAGTACTTTTATCCATTACACTCAAGTATCAAAGGAATAATACTCCATAAAATTTCCTGTATTCAAAGTTTTACTAATGTAAAAGTATATACTGTACGTATTTGCAGTAAAAGGTTCTAAAATGTCGAAAGTAAAAGTTGTCACTTTGAGGAGAAGTTCCTTTCACCAGTGGTGGAAAGTAATTAAGTAACTAATTTACTCAAGTACAGTTTTGAGGTACTTGTACTTTATTCGAGTATTTCCATTTTATGCTACTTTAGACCTCTACTCCACTACTCAGCTACATTTCAGAGGGAAATATTACTGCTTTACTTTTTACTCCTTTATAAAATACAATGCGCTGTTAAAGATTTAACCAGTGGTTGCCTACTGGCTTGTGACCTCTTTCAAACAACAGTGTCTTGCTGAGGCCTCTTATGTTATAGATGTCTGCTTGGTGAGTGTAGCTTAGAAAGCCGAGACAAAATACGAAGTTCAATGCATCATCTTACCTGCATCTTTTCAATCATTTCAAATAAGTCTGTGGTCTGGAGAGAAGAGAGTGAGATGAAATGTTTTGAGTTCATTTGTTGGGTGCTGAGGTTAATTTATTTCTACAGCAGTGAGTCTGGTTGTTGCAGTTCAACCCTGTTGAGCACTTATTATGTGGAAAAAAATCAGTTTTGTTGGTCATACTTCCTTACTGCTGTATGTGTAAAAATAATAATAACCGCAAAATTAACGTTTTTCTCTTCCTTCTTATTAAGACCTAATATGTAGAAAAGTGGTAACTTTTCTGGGGTCTAATTGACCCCAAATATAAGTAACGTCACTCTTTAGAATAACATACTGTGCATTTCTTTGTGTGTAATGACTTTTAAGCAGACAAAAGGAATATGTGTTCATGCATAGCCTATATAACATATAATACATGTAATATTCCATCTTCCACCACTGCCTTTCACACTGTTACTTTGTTGTTGCATTAACACATGGAAGTGTTTAATGTTGCAACTGATAAAATTTATTTCATATAGTACTGCTGTTATAGTCCCTAAAAGGTGAAAATAATGTGAATGGACACATGGACACGCTACTTGCCTTCCATTAAAATATCTTGTAGGATTATGGTTAGCATGTCTACGCCGTAATGAAGGGCAAGGCAAGTGACGATAAGACAATCACCACAAATCGAGCACAGTTGAAGATTTAATGTTTGAAAATGGAGATTTGCGTTACTGACTGCATATTAAAATGAAAATTTCTTTGAGGCCAAACAAGCCAACAAATTTCTGCCTGTCATGCTGGCTGGTTTTAAACTCCAGCAAAGTGTCATATTTTATGAGCTCATGACTTGATTTGTGTGTACAACCTTACTCTGCAAAGTAATTTGTGGACACAGCAGTCAGATAAATGCAGTGGAGTAAAAAGTATCGTATTTCTCCTTTTTAAATGTAGAAAAGTAAAAGCCTAGTATCTAAAAATGGAAGAATGTACTCATACTTTAAAATTGTACTTAAGCATAGTACCTGAGTAAATCTACTTACTTACTTTCCACCTCTAGTCTCACACAGAAATGGTTTTGCGCATATGCTGTGAATTCAAAGCTTGCTAATGCACACAGACACATTATTTATGGTGACAGGGCGAGTATGGCTGGAAGATGGAAGTTTTGAATATGTGCTCGTAAAAGAAGTTGAGTCAGGGTGAGGTGGGGGAGACTGTGAGACAGAGCTGGGGTGTGGGAGGGGCGAGATAGGAGGACAAGGGGACAGATAAGTTGACAGCAAGCTGTAGCAGTGATTTACCTGAGGGGTGTACCGCAGTCACGGGCCAATTTTCAGCATCATTAAAGCCCTCTCTCTCACTCACCCGCTCCTTCAGTCTAACCTCCTCTTTCCACCAGAATGTGTGTTTCTTTCACTTTTTCACACACGTGCACTCTGCTTTGTGTCCTCCTACAGTGATCTGGCCGACACCTCACTATGGTAACCAGTGGACATCCAGCCACAGCCACGGCGTAAGATCAAAAAGAGGTGAAGGGGGACTTCCTTGGAGTTAATGTGGTTCCACATTACTTCCACTAACAAGCACATATACAGCTCACTCACTACACAGACAAAATGTTAATATGCAATTTACGTCGTATCTGCCGTGATCCTTGGTTTTTCCCTCCTAGACTGTTGTGTTGCCCTCGCTGTTTTGTTGTTAGGAATGACATAATGCTTGTGGTGGCAGGTCAACACTGTGTTTATGACTGACATAAGACTGTTGCACAGTTTTAGGCATGGGCTCTGGCTTTTGAGAGTTTGCAGGCTGTAGCAGAATGATTTCTGTTGAATCATTGCTATGTCAAGAACTTTACGATGGATGTTATGTCGTTTTTATGACATTTGTGATTAGGAGTCATGACAGGCACTGTAATTATGATGTTTTGTGCAGGCCCGGCTCCACTGGAAATCACTGCAAAACTCTCTTCCAGCTTTAAATTCTCCACAGCAGCTTTGAACACTATTCATGGAAGCATAAAGTAATGATACAGCATCATGCTAGAATTATATTGCAGCAATGTAGGTCTATGACATCATATTTCTCCTCCGTTTACTCAGAGCTCAGATTTGATATGCACTTTCCTGTACGCATTAGCAGTTGACTGTTGTCATGCAGATGCAGTTAAGGTGATTTAGCGACACAGAGGCGCTCTAAGATGGACAAGCATTTTAAATAGAGAGTTTATTGAACAGATTGTGTTTAAAGTCTATTAAGATAGATGCCAGATGCAACTTTCTACTTTAGTAACATCATATCATTATTAATGCTCATAAGCTTTTCACTATAGATTAGCTGTGGTTTTTACTTGTTATTGGTCCTGAATTTTACGATTCATAATTATTGAAATGAAATGCTAATTTACTAGCTGGTCATTTGGATATTTAGTGTTGGTCTTTGTTACAGTTTGTATTGTACAGAAATCTTATCTCACGTCCATGCAGTTCTAAATTTGTGCCTAAATGAAAAAATGAGTCAAAGAAAATCATCTTTATAGGTCCTGACATCATGACATGGTGTTGGTATTTTCCCCTAGCCCTATGGCAATATACTGCCTAATAAAAATTGCTGCCTACCTTTTAATCAATACTGTATGCATTTTTCATGATTTTCTATTTATAATTAACTTGAGTTATGCTGCAATGAAACTATATTCAGGTTTAGTTTGAAATAGGCGTTTTTCACACAACTGTTTGTGCAATGTGTGACAAAGTTTTCCATGCTTGGCTAAGAAGATTTGCTAGACACTTTGATGCTTGATTTTATCTGCTGTATTTGCACCCTATTTCTACTATAGAAGAGTTTTTAGATGAAAAGTTGATATATGGATGCTCAGTGTGTCAGTTGTGTCCTTTTATCATTATCTTAACCATTACCATTGTGTGTTGTGTTTATGCATATTTTATCTACACTTTTTGTTTTTACCTTCTGTCTTCATATACTCACTTTGATTTGTGATATTAAGATTTGATAAATGAGTTATATTGTTGCAAGATATTGGTGCTAATGAAATGGAATGATACCAGCATGTTGAGTTTAAGGTGGAGTTGAAAATCTGCAAAAGAAATTGATTTTAATGTTTAAAGAACTTCAGCAGGAACAGGATTATTAAAGTAGTTATGAAAGGAGTAAATGTCTGTCCAACCTGTCCAAAGGTATTCTGGTGTTGCAGTGTATGTTGATTGTCCTTATATAGATGTGGAAATGTTTTGAGGAGCCTGGTATTCTTTCCCAGAAGATAGCGCACTACATGTATTCTCCATAGTCCTTGTTTGTGGTTGTAATCTGACTTTATGTCTTAGGGAAGTTATTTTTTTGTTGTTCCACTGAGAGCTCCAGTACGAGTACGCCTCGTCAGGACACTGTCTCCCATTGCAATAAAGCTCCAGTGGTTATGGTTTGTTTTGAAGATTTGTGTCTGAAGGTTATCCCACATGTACACTGCAGTGTATTTTCTTATCAGTCATGTAACAGGGTTTGGGTGGGGTTCTGTATAATAAAATGGTTTATGTATCCATTATTGGGTCTAATGTGTCTTTTTCTGGCCAAAGATCATAGCAATATTTTGATCCTCACATGACATTTCACTGGTAATTAACTATGCCATTTCTTTTCACACAGCTATATAACCTATATTCCCTTTCGGCTCATTGCCTGTTTCAGATACATTTCTCATTCTGGATTTTCTCTCCACTCACCTTTGGCTCTCTCACAGTCTACCCTCAGGCCTAACCTCCTCATCATCTTCATCCTTGTGCCTGCCCACTCCTCCTGCTCCCTCTTTTAAGCTCTCCTCATGCCCCTCTACCACACTCCCTCCATCTTAAGTCTGGGGTGACGATAGCTAATTATAAAATCAATGATGCCGGGCTGCCTAGTTTACAGCCCCCTCTAAAACCTTAACTGGGAAATCACTGTGGGATTGATGACTCCCTCACTCTTTATCTCTTTTAATTAGAAATGTAAAAGATATGAAGACCCAGAGGCCAGAACACATCTCCTAGTTTTTATGACCCCGACGCCTGCCTTCCCCAGCTCTCGCTCCCCTTCCCCAAATCACCCGTTCCTCTACCTGCCCTTGTTTATTTCCTCAGCCTCCCTGCCGGCACACCCTCCATTCCTGCTCTTGTCACAGATACCTTTACCCGTTTCTTCATCACTTTCTCCATTACCCTTTCTTTAAGATCGCCCGCCTGCCACTCTGCTCGCACAGGGGAAGGTGTTAAATTTATGGTCTTTGCACTTGAAAACGCTTCTCACCTTCCCCTCACCTCTCCTCTCTTCCCTTGACTGATTCCCAACCCTCCATGGATTCGCTGCATATGTAACAAATGACGAACATGTCCTTTTTGTCTGTTCTGACCCAAGCAGGAGACACACTGTAAATTATGTGCTGTTTCACACCATGACCCTGCTCCCAACTCCATGCATCCAGCATGTGACATATGCACCTCTCTGTCTTGTAAATAGCTTTAGGTCCACATAGGAAGACCCTCTACTTTTTTTTATCACACCAAACCCAGGTCACATGCACCTCCACTCTCTGCCTTTATCACACTCTGAGCCCAGGCCCTTCCTCCCTAACTGCTGCCAGGAGCACTTGGGTTCACTGAGCTTTATTTTCCTGATCACTCTCTGAGGAGCCAGCCTCTCCTGCTCCATTATCTCTCCTGTGTGTTGACTAAGCTACCACTGCAGTTTGTTCAGAGCAAACTCAGCGGATGTGCAGCAGGGTCTCTCTCTGGGTTTAAATATTCAAATGAATTTCTTTGGTATGCCACACTCATGACCTACTTTTATGGATTCTTTACTATTTTTTATGAATAATAGATGGCCTGTGGCTGCAAGAATATTACAAGTGAGATTTTTACCCTTTATTAATTCATTGTACAGTTATACCTTTTTTTCAGGGGCCTTTCTTTACACATTTCCATCCTTTTTTTCATTTTCAGTGAATAAGCCTTCCTACCTCAAGTAATTAGTTAATCAAGCATCATTGATGTGGAAGGATGACTATATAGAAATCTTGACCGGTTCCTTTAAATTCCCCCAAGCACACCCATACCCTCCCATGGGTTCCCATGGCAACACCTTCCAGGGGCTCAGTATATGAGGCCATTTGATTGTTCCTTGTAAAATAGTGTATAATGTATGGACCTTATTTTAATTCCAGTCTGGCGTTATTGATCGGTCTTTAATGATAGTTAATTAAAGCAATCGTATAATTGATAGAATCTCATCTCTGTTTATCACCCTCCTCAGATTCTCTCTCTCTCTCTGTCTCTCTCACTCTCTGTCTCTCTATTAATAAAATCAAGGTGAGGCATTAGTATCCCACACTGGTACACTGAAAAAAAGACATGTTTACTATCAGTAGTACTTTACAAAGAGGGTTCCTGTTCTTCATCAGGGTATCAAGAGAGCATGATCTTATCAGTGACAGTGATGTATTCAAGGTATGTGTTATAAAATTTGCAACAAATGTATAACTCTTGATTTTTGGTGACATTTACTATTTGAAAAATGTTCAAGGCCATCACAGGGTTTCCTTGTTTTATTAATTTGCTTGTTTCAAATATGGTTTGCACCACTAGGGTCAGGTGTTGAGATGCTAACAAATGTGTTGACTTTGAGTTGAGTTTAAGGCCCTGGTGTCCTTTCACATTTCACAGGTCATTACCAAAACAGACTCAGTTTTGGATCTAAACTGCTCTCCTCTACAAGATCAAATATCACATTAGTCCAATAAAATCTGAGACCATGCCAAACCATGTACTGACTCTACTGTTTAGCTGGAAGCATCACTTTCATTTTCCCAGGCAAACCTCTAATATTGACATGACTAATATCTAGGGCTAGGATTATTTTCATTATCAATTCATCTGCCAATAATTTTTTCAATTAATCATTGTCCATCACAACTTTGTAGAGCCAAAGGTGATGTCTTTAAAAACCCAAAGATATTCAATTTACAATGATATGACAAAGAGCAGCATGTCTCATTTAAATCAGAGAATGTTTTTTTTAATTTTATTTTTTTTATTTGATTTGCACTTTGCTCTATCTTTTTTCATTTGTTGTGTTTTGGTGTACATCTTTCTAAGGTGCTCTCTTTTTTATGTATCTTATGTTGTCCACCTTTCTAGAATTCAATAAATAAATCAGAACAGGCAGATTTACTTTTTAACTTCTAGACCACTCTATCTTTAAGACAAAACTACATGAAAGAGTAAGTCTGTGATGTTTTTCTTTTTACGCTACCACTTGCACTCCTCCAACTGCAGAGTGAACAAATCTTAGGAACAAACCTTTATCTGATGTCCTTGTTCAGCAGGAAGTTGTGATTTATTAGCCTCTGCACCCACAGCTCTCCATGACCTAACAGACCCTGCCCTTACCCTCCATGCAGGGTGAACGTTGCTACAAGCAGTGTTCACCCTGTAGTCATGGTTCAAGAGCTCCCTCTACTGATAGATCTTGGTAATGCATGGTTATATTCACTCAAAGCTACTACTTTACAACGTTAGAAGACAGTATACTCCTAATATTTTATGAGGGAAATGACTGATCATATAAGACATTTTTGCATGAGGAAGAAAAATTAAATTAAAAAGTCCAGTAATCTCACAAAAGTAGTTTATTGTGCCTCTTACTGTTTATATGGCTTTTCTTTGTATGACAAGAGTTGACATAAACAGAAGGTAGACAACACCTTGGCCATTTTGAAAAACAAAAACATAAAACAACATAATCTCAATGTTCTGCCTGCATTACCATCATTAACATCATGACAGCCCAGCAGAGAGAGAAGGGATGAGGTCATCACACAAGTGTTTTTGTATGACAGCACCATGCCGAGGACATTCACCCAATGACTAAAAACATGTTGAAGCATTCACACACACATGCCCGCCCACACACGCACACAGACACACACACACACACACACACACACACAACTCAAAATGAGGAGATCTGCCCATATTCAGAAGATGGGACCTCTCAACTCTACAGAAAGAATGTTCATATTGCTTCAAAGAGAGACAGAAAAGAACCTCTGTACTGTATATCAGCTGCGCCCTCTCAGCTGATCGCCTACAGAGACATTTTGGCAATAAATGATACATTAGAACACATAATCCTCCACTGCTCCTTTAAAGAGAGCGAGGATATACATAAGAAGACATGATATAATGGCTTTTGGGATGAGAAGGCAGTTTGCTGCATGGATGCCAGCGTGAGCACAGGCGGGGCAGTGATGATGATGATGATGATGATGATGATGATGACGGTGATTTATCCCCCTGTGGGAGAGTCAGACTGGCATCCATGCTGTTTTTCAGACTTGTCACCTTCTATGTACATGCAGAGGGGTTGAGCTGATCAAAACGGAGTCAAGAATACACACATAAATATTGCCTGTTTCTAGCGTGCCTGAGAGCAGCTAGGGTTTGGTCCTTACTGAAAAGCCCTGAGTCTGATTTCAAAATGTCTTCCATAAGGATTCCTGCTTTTGACTTGCATATGTCTTTGATCATTGTGTTGATGAATAATGTTGCTATTATGTGTGGATGTTTTTGTCTACTGACATCATCGGGGAGTGCTCTAAGGTTGATTGTATCCTATATGTTGATGTTGTCATCAGTTTGGACATGCTAACAGAGATAAAAGCTCACAGACAGTAACTCTACTCTCAGCGGATGAGATGTGCCTCACTTGAATAGAGGATCACAAAAGTGCTACATATATGGTGTAAAGTGTAAATCTCTGTCTGGGCACTCGATGCCAGGTCAGCACATCTGCTACAGCCGAGGGTAGAGTGAAAGGAGTGTGTGTATGTGTGTACAGTATGTACTGTGCATGAGACCTAGGGTGTGTTTGTGTTAGTGCATGTGTGAGTGAGCTCTCTGCTGTGAGGATCACTGGATTGTGGCTGGAGTCCCTGCCAGTAGTCAAACTCATGCTCCAAAGATGACTTCTCCTAACTTTGGCACATAGATACTTACTTTCCACATTGACAGCATTAGTTGGCTGCAATGATAGCAAAACAGAATAATGCCAATTCCCTGATAACAGAAACAGATTAAGTCACTGCAACATAATAGTCCTCTGGGTTGATTATCATTGACATCCACAGTGAGCCAAAGTGCCCAAAAAAGCCCCAGCTTAGCATATGTAGCTGCTAAGGAAGACCCAGCCAGTTCTGATTACCCTTCTTTCCCTCTGAATATCTTCTCAGGAAAGCTCTTCAAAGAAAAAACTTGTCTAAAGAATTCATATATAAAACCAGAATAACAAATAAAGACAAAAATATAATGATATATAGATATGTATGGACTTATTCATAAATTGAAAAGAATGAAAAACAGAAAACTATTCAAAAGCAATTAACCACAAAAACAAAAGATAAGCATACTCGATTTGGTTTTGCCCTGTACTCTTGTTTTCTTTTGAGAAATGTGCTTGTTGTAATCCATCGGAATCAACTGCTCAGTTCTGGTGTCTGGTTTGGCCGTTCCCCTATTCAGATATAAACAACAATAGTGGAAAAAAGAGACATTTAGCTTTCTCAAAGAGGTTAGGTTCTTTTTGTCACGTTAACTTCCCTCTTGGCTATGCCAGGAGTTCATATGGTTTACTGTCATCTCTCCTTTATTTTTCTGTAGTTCACTTGTCATGGACCATGTGGCCTGAGTTAGAAAGTGTCTGTACACATAAGGCTCTGCTGTGCTCCGCTGTGGAGAACACAATGATGTGCAGTAAGGAGAGAGAAAGGGGGGAGGGAAGGCCAGCATTTTTCTTGAGGTGGGAGAGTGAGTGAGGTTGTGTTGTATGTCTCTATGTATGTGTGTGTTTATGTGTGTGTGTGTGTGTGTGTGTGTGTGTGTTTGAACCTGTATGTGCATGAGTGTGTGTATGTATGAAATGCTCTGTTCACTGCGCCCTCCCAACAAGGCCTTTCCTCGACCCATCTATGGCATCCAGAACCCCCCAGGGCTCCCCATCACTGTCCGAGCCCCTGTCTCGCTCCTCATCCCCCACGTCGTCATCGTCGTCTTCGTCCTCCTCCTCCGGCGATGGCTCACTGCCGTTCTCTGTGGCCCAGCTATCCTCCTCATCCTCAGCCTCCTGCTTCAGGACCAGGGCTGGTGGTGGAGGTGGTGGTGGTGGCGGAGGCGGTGGGCTCTCGTTGGACTCTGTTTGGTCCTCAAAGGCCTCTGGGTTTTCGAGCATCTCCCTGATCAACGGAGGCATTGGCCCTGGGATCTCCATCTTCAGAGTGATGGCTCTCTCCGCACCTGGAAACAGAAAACATGGTGATGGTAGATCATTTGTAATCCTATTTTAAAAACACTGTGTCTTACTCTTCTAAGTTTGCTGACAAAGCCCTGTGTGTTACATATTGGTTATGACAGTGGTCAGGCCTTTTACAAATCAAAATTCGTTACAGGAATTATTCTCTTCATACTAACCCTTAGTGCTGATGCCCCTGAGGTCGGTGATCTTCATCAGCATACGGGGGAACATGTGGGGTTTGTTGGGGCGACGGCGGCGGGCGTAGATCTTCAGAGCCTCAAGTAGAGGCTCTTGCAGTTTATCCACTTTCTGGGGCTCCTCTAGATCCATACGGTCTGATGAAGAGTGCAGAAGACACATAATATTCTCTATCATTTACAAGTTTTGTACATTGTCATAAAAACAACTGCAGAAAATGTTATTATTGTTTGCAATGATTTTACATATCAAAACAAATATTTAGCTATTTTACTTTGCATTAATAATCCTATCAAAGCAGTGACACACAGATTTACTAAAGCCACTTCCTCTTTACAACACTTATTGTCAGTGCATGTGTACGCTGCAGTACCTCCACAGATGAGACAGATGGCACTAAGGAGGCCGGTTTCTGTGTCGTCCATTTCCAGGGGTAGAAGCTGGCCAGCAAAGGCAAACACCAGGTCAGTAAGTGGTCCGAAGCCCGCATTGTGCATCTGAGTCCGGTTCAGAGTCAGGCCATCTGAGAAGGTCATAGTGTCCTGTTCTGGGGTGTAGCGTGTGCAGATCCTCAGCATCTATGAGCAAAGGAAGTTGGAAAACTTTGTAAGAATTGAGCAAAATGTGATGTAAAGGTGATACAAGGTTTTCTACGGCATAATAATATCTGCAGTAGCTAAACTGATAGATATTAGCTCAATGTATCATGCTATTTGTGTAAAAATATTATTACACCAAACATTCAGTAGGCTCAGTATTATTTGGGCAAACCTTCTTGCAATACCACCTTTCACCACCAGATGTCAGTATTCTCTCATCTGTCAAGTAATATATTTGTAAGAAAAGGGCTCTGCTGTCAGAGTAAGCAAGGAGGACAAAAGGGTTCCTCACCAGTATATCCAGGCAGGCCGACTTAAGTAGAGTAATCTGGTCAGCGATGGTGAGGGTGGTGAAACCTGGCAGCCGCTTGGCGAATTCCACAATCTTGATGATGCATTTGGTGGAGAGCTCACTGAACTTGTCCCATAAACCCAGATCCAGCTGGACACGGTGGTCTGAGCTGGAGTTCTGAACACACAGAAAACACACACAAAGAGATCAGTATGTTGTTACAGAGGTGGTGTGGAACCGTGTTTGCATCATGGGCGAGCGTGTCCGAGCCTGACAACACATTTACATTTTACATCAATCAAGGGGGGAAAAAAAACCATTTACATGTTGCATCAATCATTCAGAGGCCACACAGATGGCTTAATGGGGAACTGAATTACTTAAACCAGCACTATGTTGGGAAAGCTACGGTGAATTTACGTCCATCAGTGACGGCATAGCTTGGAGAATGTTGCCACACATAGTATGAGTGAACAGTAGTGTAGGGACTTACGGTGGTGTATTTGCCCAATTGACAAAGTGACGGAAAGGTTTCTTGGTGAGCTTTGCTGACTTTATTGACCAACTCCTCTAGCTCTCCACTTAGTTCATAGCTTTCTGGAAGTACCACCTCCTCCTTCACATCCTTCTTCTTCTTGTTTCTGTCATTACGCACAGCTATGTAAAGAAAAACAAGAAAACAAAGCAGTTAGAAGAGAGATTTGCCACTACTTTGTACAAAATAATTTCCTCAGGCAATTTCAGAGATCAGCTACAGAACGTTCCTCTTCTTTATCTGTGATCACATGTAAAAACATCCACAGAGCTCATGCTCTCTGTCTTTCACCACTGTCAAGGACATTGTGCTTGGATATACTTAACAGTATCAACATATTTCCTTCAGCACGGCACGGACACTGGCTATCTCTTTCTTATCACCCGCTCTCTTCCTTGTCCATCTCTCTATCCACTTGACCGGTGCACATAAGCCAGTCCTCCACTCTCTCCCTCTCTGCCTCCTCTCCCTCCTCCTCCCATACTTTCCTTCCTCTCAGGATATCCAGTAATAGCAGAGGCACAATGTGATCCCGGTCTTAACACACATCCCACACAAACATTACACCCACATACATGTCCCACGGGCCCTGTGAAGGGCAAGAAACTGCCACTTACACGCAGCCGTCCAAACACAAGGTCAAACTAAAGAGGCGGCAAAATGGTGTCTTTGATTTGACCAACAGTGTGAATCCTGCCGCCATTATCTTTGTCAAAACTCTAAATTTTGTTTTTTGCTCTGTTGTCTTTATGAATGAAAGCAGTGTCTGTGCTGGCCGGAGAGACGAGGTTTTGTTGTGAAACAGGAAGTCAGAATCATTTCATAAAGCCATTAGTCATATGATTGGTACAGTGCCCAGCCTCGCCCTGATCACCACCCCTGGTAGGCTCATCATCTGCTCCTCTGCTGCATAGTTTCCCAGAGTCTCTGAGTGAGCATTAATAGATTGATAAGTTCACACTGTGTGAATCAGGTCAGATCTTTTGTTTGGTAGTAAAAAAAAATAAATAAATAAAATCATATCTGAGCCAAGTAGAATTTAAATATTAACTGCTTGCCAATGTCTCCAAGGTACCCAGGTATATTATGCTGTGTCTTGATGTTTGACTTCAGTCCTGGAGGACTCACCTTCCTTGGACATGCCGACCTCAAAGCACTTCTGCAGCCTGCAGTACTGGCAGCGGTTGCGTGTGACCTTGTTAATCTGACAGTTCTTGTCTCGGTGGCAGGTGTACACCATGTTCTTCTGGATACTGCGGCGGAAGAAACCCTGGAGCATCAGGAAGCAAGAGACAAAAGGGGAGAGGGCAAGAGAGAGAGAGAGATTGTGTATTATAGTCAAGTCATCAAATCAAGGATGTGACATTTAATTGTTTCTCTTTCATACTTGCCCTTCTTTCATCTTTCTTTTTCTAACTTGAAACTCTTTGCATTATTATTGGGCTTTTTCACTTTCTTCTTAGTCATTCCATTTTCACACTACGATCAAACCCATATTAAAGAAGTAGCTACAGACTGCCAACAAGGCTCTTTCCTTCTTATCTTGATGAAAAGGCAGGTAACTAATAATTCTTCCAACCCAGCATTTTTCTAAATCTATGTAATAAATCCAGACAAAGCAGAGCTCAGAAGGATCTGGCAGGTTCTTCTCACCTTGCAGCCCTCACAGGAGCTGACCCCATAGTGGTACCCTGAGGACTTGTCCTGGCACACAAAGCAGGGTTTGTAGATACGAGGTGGGGGAGGTGGAGACGGAGAACTGGGTACCATCTCCTCTGAGCTGGTGCTCTGAGTCTCCACCGCTATGGACAAGAAAATAAAAAGACAGCAGAGCACATGAGCACACGATTTGTCACAAATCACTGTCCTACGGCTACCGAGCAGTCTGAAATGTCACATGTGCACTTGTCAATACATGTAGCAGATGCGGATAATCGTTAGTGTTTAACTGCATTCAAACATGATATGACAACTGACAGATTACTAAGGCCAGCAAGAGGTGCTGAGTAACGGTTATGTTCAGTTGGTAAACATTTCACCTGGAGATAGATTAAGATACAGTATCACATATTCATTTTTAGCTTGTCTCTTTGTTGGACAAAATTGATAAGATAAGAGTGAGAAAGAGGAATAGAGTATGAACTACAGGCAACAGTTTTTACTTCAGGCACCAATTACCATCCTAAGGGGCAGCACCTCAGGTGCATATATGGGGAGATTATTGCTTTGTGTGAGCACAGAGAAAGAGAAGGATGACTGTCTAACAGCAGAGACAAAACTGTTTTTACAGCAGTAAGAGAGAGTGCTATTGATCAACAGCTTCTCTGATAAGGCCAGGTAACAGAGTGAGCTGTTGCAGCCAAGAGTCAAATCTGGCTCTTCCTCATTCCACAGAATGACAACAGCTCATGATGACATCTTGCACGCACAGAGTACACACATGTCAAACACAAATGCGTGCAAAGCTGGTGTAAAGCTCTCCTACCTTTCAAACTTGAACACAACTGTGACGTCAGCACTACCTCAGGTCACGTACTTGCTATGGTACATTAATCTTCACTATATTCCAAAGTGGAACACATGTTGGCTCTTTTGGATGTTCAAGTGTGCAGCATATGGATTCCATAACTTCCCCTGAGAAACATAAGCTGCTGCAGACACACAGGACTAGACCCTCGTCACACATGCTAGCCTGCGCAAACTCACAGACACACATGTTGCTCAGGGGAAATATGGAATCCTTACGCTGCACACTTGAACATCCACTTACCCAACAGCACCTCTTTCAACTTTCACCCTTGGTTACCCTCAAACTTCAACCCCCCAACTCTGCATCCCACCACCCCCTGACACACAAACCCTATTTTTCTCTTGTTTCCTGGCCCTAAATTCCTCAGTGCAGCCCTGCCAGGTTTTAATAGAGGCCTAGGCTCGTAAGGCGGCCTATAAAGGCGGTCCCATGGCTGGACAGGAGGCCCCAGCTCGGCCGGTCTATACTTTATTGGGACTCGGTCACCTTGGGCAGCTATTCACACCACCAGCTGTAGCTCCCAGCCCGTAAAAAAAAGCCAATCATAAAATAAAAAACAGGGAGGCTCTAAAATTCTAACTTTTACTGCCCCCACCTCCCCCCAGCACCTTCAATGGAAAGCACAGAGGGCTAGCCTAAACTTAACCTACAACCCCCTCACACCCAAGGCTGAGGCAAAAACCACCAGCTTGCCTTTTTACAAGAGAGGGGAGACTTCAAAAAGAAGAAAAAAGGAGGACATAAAAAGAGGAATTTGATAAAAAACAGAGAAAGGGGCAGAGGGGGAAAGGGGGAGGAGAGGACACAGTTGCTCCTGACCAAGCTGACCATTACTACCACTTCTGCTACAGCTGCTGTGACTGGCCAGCTACTACCTCATTAATGATAGTAACAGAAATATGTCAGACATTTTTCATTTGTTGCCTGCTGCTCAAACATCTGTTTTTCATATGTATTTTTATATTTAACTATTCAGAATTCACATTCAAATTCCTCCTTTGAAAGCCTTACTTTGCTGGAGGCAAAGATGTTTTCCATTAGTTTTAAGAGCGATCCCAAAGCCAAATGTGCAAATCAATCTAAAACCTGAAGTTTTCACTCGCTGAATGTTTCTACAGCAGTTCTCATATCTCCCTGGCCAGAATGTAACAAAGCAGCAGGGTCAGTTGGAGAGCAGAAACCCTCTGAACGTGCCATGAACCTCTGTGTTTATGCAATAATAACAGCAGCAAATGAGGCTCCAGACCGAGCACCGACAACCCCATAGAGAAGGACAAACCATATGTGGCGTCAAGTAACGAACACTGACTGACACCATCTAAATGGAGAAAGAAAGCGAGCCAAAGACAGAAAGGCCATCCTGGAGAAAACTCGGACAGCAGTGAGAGAGAAAATACATCAGGCTCCGTCAACACGTTGAACCTGGTTCCTGCCAGAGAACATGACTCCTGTACCCGCCTCCCAGACTTTACCTCATTCAGCCCGCTCCATCCAAATCCCCCGCACCACTTACCCCAGGGCGCCACAGTGAGAGGGCCCATTCAAGCAGCCGCCCTGAGCCCCTTTCCTCAGTCTCCTCAACTCAGCTCATCACTGTTTAGAAAACAAAGCCCTGTGAAATGAGAGGCCCTCCTTATCAGCGCTCCAAGGCCTGGGGCACCATTTGCATGACAATCTGCCGGCTGAGGCCTGTGAGCCGATGACGGACGGATGAGATGAGTGGGATAGGTGGGTGGCTGCTGTTGTTGGGGGAGGAGAAGAGAATAAGAGAGGCAAGAAGGAGGGATAGTTAAGTTATCAGTAGCCACTGTTCGTTTCCTGCTAAGTATCAGTTTACCCCCTAATCCCTTCTCTCAATGCTTTCGGTGCACAAGTGGTCCAGCTGCACTGACCAGGCCTAATCCCCTGGTCACATACATGCACAGATACTATTCAGTGGCTGCAAACTACACACACACGCACACAAGAGGGTAATATTTACTAGCTACAAACTAGCAAACACATACAACAATCCACCCCCCCACAACACTAAAGTGTTTTAGCCTATGTGGGATGTGCAGTACATCATTCTCCACAACCTCATTACATGTGAAATGTAACTGCACATGACAGAAATAGCTGTTTAGCTGAAAGTGACTTCAACTAGGTCAATTACATTCAATTCTAGGTCAAGTCAACTGGGCCAAGTGATGTCCCTTTAGGTTCAACAGATACAACAGGAGAGAAAAAGCAAAATAGGAAGAGATAATATAGAAAAACAAGAGACTTTGTGGTAACACTGAAGCTGCCTGTTGGTCATTCGTCTCGCCCTGAAAGGGGAGTGTTTCTTATGTATGTGAGCAAAGGCATGACTATGCAGCTTGTGTTTTGTGTTGCAACACACTGCTTTAACTGCAGCATATGACAATCTGGCAGGGTAACAAGCATTCTTTCACAATATGCCTTCAGCTTTTGTCTACGTGACTTGTTGGTATGATTGAATCTTCAGTGGGACACTGTTCCAGAAGTCTAGTCTTGGCATGTGAGAGCGAATGCACAGGCTGTTTCTGTGTGAGGGCCGTGTATATACAGTAAAGTGCATGAGTGAGTGGCACAGACATATTTGTTGGTGTTCATTTCTGTGGTTATGTTGGTTGCGTGTGTGTGACTCCAACCAGTAGCGCTGCCCACTCTCTGCAGTCTCTATTTGATTTGCAAATGCAGGACTGTTCGTAACTGTTAGTGCATTAGTGAGCTCCACTGTTCCCCATTAAAGTATCCTCTCATGTGTGTGGCTCATTGTGTTCATATTTTTTTTCGGTTCCTGTTAAACGGCAAGCACGGGCATGTGGGGCCTTTGTCTCCATCTCTACCTTCATTAACCAGCCTGCAAAGCTTGCGTGTTCTTGTCGAATGCACTGAGCAGTAAAAGAGTGTGTGAGAGAGGGGCACACAATTGGGCTCACTGTGAAAAGAGGGGTGGGTACTGGGCAGACAGCAGTGGCAGAAGGGGAGCAGATTGAGAGAGGATGGTGAACAGTGAACTGGAAGACTTGCTGGCACACTAGGTGGGGCCTTTGAGGGTGCCCTTGGCCCTCTACCCCATGGCAGAGGCTACAGCACCACAGGGTGCTCACTGAGTGACCATCAGCACACTGAAAGGTTTCCATGAAGAACTGGGCTTTGTGAAAGAGGAAGAGAAAGTACCACACCCTTGTCAGTGGTGGCAGCATGTTTCACTTTCCTTCTCTCTGTTCCTCTGCCCACGTCTTCCTGCCATCTCTCTGAGGCTTCTGCTACAAGGTCCCACACAACAGGCTCATTTCCTTCCTCTTGTCAGTACCAGTCTTTTCCGGAGGATCTCTGTCACTGCTTTTGTAGCCACTTCTCTATGTCCCTCGCTGCTACACCTTTTTACATGTACTCTCATTTCCCACAGGTCGAATAATGCTCTGCTGCTGTTCAAGCTCTGCTGAACACAGTTGAGTCACCTGCAAGCTCTATTGTGTGAGTTACACAAGCACTTACAATGTGACCTGCCTACAACTGAGAAAGAAATAGTTTATATGGTGGAGAAAGTAAAAAAGCTGAGATGAGGGAGGGAGGAATGTGTGTGTGTGTGTGTGTGTGTGGTGATGGGGGGGGGTTGCTTTCATTAAAGGTGCTGAGCAGTAGCAACGCCTTTCAACAGCTGTCAGAAAGCTCATTACCTGGGCTCCTAGAGACACACATATACACACACACATTCTCACTCACACGCCTGTAAAGAGGCCCTGCTATGCTGTCTTTTAAAACAAGGCCTATGATAAAACAGGGCTGCCGACCAGGAGATGGCTCAGGTTTGAGCGGTGAAAACACACCAAGCTGGCCAGGGGTAGTGAGAAACCAGACATTAACACACAGACCCCTCCAGGAATTTACACACTTCTGTCAGAACCAGCAGAAAGTCATGAAACTCAGAGAGAGACTGACACTGTGAACACAGATGATGCACAGATAATCTGAGCATGTGATCATAGCTGCCATGAGTGCTAATGACAAAAGTCTGGACTTTTGAGAGTGACACAATGTGACATGGCACACAAACTCATGCCAACGCACACACACTTCTTTATCTATAGCTCAACCAGAGAAAGCGTACAAGCAGAGCAGAGCAGGAAAGGCAGCAGGTGGGATAAGCCTGTATCCTCAGGGCACATTTTAAAAAGTGGAATTACCCTTGCAGTCTGGTGGTGCTCTCAAAACACCCTTTCTTCTTTACAGCACCTCATAAAGGGCCTTTTGATATTTTCTTGATGGAGTCAGCCGAGCCAACATTTGGCAGCAAGCACCTCCCTTTTCCTGCACCACACAACCCTGTCAAGAAACACACAAGTTGGCTTCAAACAGACAGACTTGCCCACCAAGCTGCCTGTCCCCCATGAACCC
The DNA here is from genome assembly GCF_020085105.1 of Siniperca chuatsi. Lineage (NCBI taxonomy): Eukaryota > Metazoa > Chordata > Actinopteri > Centrarchiformes > Sinipercidae > Siniperca > Siniperca chuatsi. Next base: position 16,891,845 of record NC_058051.1, on the reverse strand, counting down.
AGCAAAAAAGTTTCCTTCAAATGTCCTTGTACAAAACCTGAGGAAGGAGGTATTAAAAAGAGTGGGAAACATAATTTCAATGAAAGGATTTTAGTCAGTGGCCTTTTATGGCTTGTGCAGGAAAAAGCAGACAGTCAAGTGCAGATCTGTGGAAAAAATGTGCCCTGTGGTGAGCTCCAGCTGACTCTTCATCTGCCCACCAGAAGACAGCGAGGAACACAGCTCTCCTCCGGTGACTGGAGAGTGAACCCAAACCTGGCAATCCCGTGCAGGCCTGGGCCATTGATCATGTCAAGAAGACAGGACAACTCACGGGCAGGCGAGGACGTCAACAGGGAGCGGAGGCAGGCAGACAGGCGAGGTCAGGAGAGAAGAGAGGAGAGTCATCAAGACAAACCCTGAGTCTTTGATCCTCAGGTTGTTCCTCATCCTTCCAGACTTCCTCTCACCATCTGTAGCCCTGGCTCTCACCTGTCTGTCTCTGGCAAAGCCACTAGTGCTCGTTCAATTGCTATTGCTTCCTCCCCACAACAATAGAAACCTACAAAAGTAGAAGTAGCCTGGCCGTGGCTGCAGCCTCGCTCTGTCAGAGGAAGTGAGGGGAAAGGAGGATAACGTAAACAACAACAGTAGTATTCACTCCAGCTCATCGGGGAAGCACCGCAGACCAAAGCGTGCAAACGCAAACCTCTTATTAGCAGGAACAAGCACACCCACAAGTAGTAGTACACAGTTCATTCTGGTCAACATGTAAATGTCCATGCCCAAGCGTCTGCACACACTTCAGTGTTTCCTCTTGATTTTCTCCTAGGCCTTACATACAGTGGTGTGAAAAAGTGTTTGCCCCCTTCCTGAATTCTTATTTTTTTGCATGTTTGTCACACTTGTGTGTGTTTCAGATCATCAAACAAATTTAAATATTAGTCAAAGATAACACAAGGAAACACAAAATGCAGTTTTTAAAAGAAGGTTGTTTTATTATTAAAGGGAAACAAACCTACATGGCCCTGTGTGAAATAGTGATTGCCCCCTAAACCTAATAACTGGTTGGGCCACCCTTAGCAGCAACAACTGCAATCAAGCGTTTGCGATAACTTGCAATGAGTCTTTTACAGCGCTGTGGAGGAATTTTGGCCAACTCATCTTTGCAGAATTGTTGTAATTCAGCCACATTGGAGGGTTTTCGAGCATGAACTGCCTTTTTAAGGTCATGCCACAGCATCTCAATAGGATTAAGGTCAGGACTTTGACTAGGCCACTCCAAAGTCTTCATTTTGTTCTTCTTCAGCCATTCAGACCCCACAACAACATCCAAAGAACTGCAGGCCTCACTTGCCTCAGTTAAGGTCAGTGTTCATTCAATGTAGGTTTGGATTTTGTTTTTCCTTAATAATAACAATCTTCATTTAAAAACTGCATTTTGTGTTTACTTGTGTTATCTTTGACTAATATTTAAATTTGTTTGGTGATGTGAAACATTTAAGTGTGACAAACATGCAAAAAAATAAGAAATCAGGAAGGGGGCAAACACTTTTTCACACCACTGTATGTCCAGATTTGCATTAACATTTACAGCTACATCTATTCACTTGAAAGGACTTGAAAGGCAGCATTTTGAGAGAGACAAAAGCAAAGACTGAGACTGAGAGTAAGATAGACAGATGACCAGTGAGAGAGCAGCTATAAAATGACTGTGGCTTCCTGATGTCTGAGATTTTTGAAACATTGCAACTGGCACAAAGTCCCCTGGAACTGGCAGAAACACTCGGAGTCATATCAGATGTAGAATCTTCTGCTTTGAGTGGTTCTGCGGAGCAGTGATGCATTTCAGAGTTTTTCACTTTTGCTTGGCAACCAACTGCCAACAGGTTGCCCATCTCTATATGCTGTGAGAGCACTGACAAGAAATTCAGACTGGGGCCCTACAGTGATTCATTTCCTTCTCTGTCTGCCTCGCACTGTGTTGGAAGTTCCATGAGACATTAACATGAGGCAATAACATCACATTTTGACTATTACCATTCAGAGAATGCAAATATGTCACTGAGAAAGTAAGCAATGTCCATTCAGTTAGTTCCCATAACAGCAGTGTACTCTGAACTCATTCAGCATTCCTGAACAAGGCATAAATCATCCCAAGCAGCCCCTCACTCCTTTGCTGGATCACTTCCTGTCTAACTGGCTGTCTAACTGGCTGGCTGGTTTTCTCTCAGTGTTTTCTGGCAAAAGTGAGATGCTCAAACAGTGGAGCTGGAGCTGATAAATCCAATCCATCCTACTGACAGGATGACTACAGCCAGCTCATTCAATCAAAGGTCACGGTACACTGAAGACATATTCTAGTTTGTAGCCACTGAAGAGCATGTGCTTATTTTCTGTTTGTCCATGCATGCCTGTTCATGAGTGTGTGTCATGTGTATAAGTGATAATACACTTCTTGTGTCAGAGTAAGACATCTACTGCAGGGGCCCACTGAAACAGTGAACATTTACATGCACTTCAGTAACCTGGTAATTGTCAGTTTTCTGCAGTAACCTGACGGGGATTTTACATGTGTGCATGATAAAGAACCAGCACACAATGTAGTGGGATGAAAGGAACTGTGCATCCATGTATCCAAAATAAACAAATCCAAAATTTGACTAAATCAGAAAACAGAAACTAAAATACATATGTCAGCTTCCACAGCTGTACAGTAGACTATTTGTAAATTCGTACACATGTGCACAGTCAAAGGAAAAACTGTGTGGCCTGAGAGTCTTGGTTCAAAAATACTAGGTTGAAGAGAAATCTAATTACTGACATGAACACATTCTCATGTTTCCTGCCTTAACCTGATTTCTCCGAATAACCTGGTTTCATGTGCGCATATAAAGATAGTTAGTGAGTACACACACACAAACAGACACATACACATCCACAGAGAGGCATCTGTGAAATTCTCCATTGACATTCAGAAAGTCCCAAATCGTCAGCGAAGCACACAATTACAGGCATGTCAGCTTACACACACCTGTTCCCCACAGTGATCACACAGGCAAAATATACACACAAACAAATGAACGAATGCAAGTATATACAAATGAACTTGTGCACCCTTTCCAGATAAGTGGTCATGGCGGTTGCACTTTCGCACATTCGCAGGATTTGACTAATGTCCAGATGAAAACAACGCCAGCGGGCCTCCCTCCCTCCCTTGGCCAACTCCTCTTCCATCACTCTCCACCCCTGAGTCCAGATAATAGCTGTACTACACCAGCCGCCCACCACTCCCTGCCAAACATTGTCGGCTGCGTAAACACAGCCCATTCACACATACACAGAGGGAGGACAGTCAGGCTCGTCTGGGTTTCTAGTCCCGGCTTGGCTGTCCGAGCCCTCCGCTTTTCATAACAGTGAGCCCCTAGCAACGCTCGAGCCAAGTCGTCAGTCAATAACACGGTGGTAACAGAACTGCTCTCTTCACACTCAGCTCACACATGGCTCCGAGCTGACATACACATACTCCTATATACACTATACACAAACACACATGTGCAACAGTACATTACGTGCTCACCATGGAAATAAACTCTCACAGGTGCATGTATGAGTACAACACGCACACACAAACGCCAAGGTGCACACACACATCGCCTGCCAATTGCCCACGCCTTTGTACAAGGGAAAATGTGCCTAGCAGGCAAAGAGCTGTTCTCAGTAAACAGCTACAATAGCAGCAGCCAGACATGGGTGTTAGGGTGGGCAGCCACAATACCTCTGTGACCAGCAAACTATTGTGAAAGAACTTACGAAAGTCCCCATTTTATACTCTGCTGATACAAAGGGGTAAACTGCTGGCCCAGTTGCCTCATAACAGCCTGTTCTGTCATGTTGTACATCACAAATTTTCAGCTGAAAGGGACTGCTTGTAATGTTTCAGCATAAGCACTCTTGTGAAATACTGCTACAAAATTTCACATGGTGGTTGATGAGTTTTATTTACAGTGGTGTGATTGACGCTGCGGAGGGGCTATAAACTGTTATTAGAGCAGAGCTGGATTCCAACACAGGCCTGTGGAATCCAGCCTGGCACATTGTCTGTCTCTGGACTTGACACAGCAGTCTGGGCGCCCAATGCCAGCCAAACAGGCACGTAAACACTACATACACTGACATATACAGTAGGAGTTCACATACAGTCTACACACGCAAGCACAGGTTGACACGCTCATATTTATGCATAAGCAAAACCACACATGAAAGAGGGCTTGTGGAGAAATCTTTAAGCAACTGCAGGGATTGAGTCTGTTTATTTATAGGTGGCACTGCCTATTAATGGGCTCGGCTATTACTGCAGGGCTGAGACAGATCTGTTAGCAAGGTGGTGTGATACGGCAGCACAAGTAGTCATACAGAAAATGGCTTCATGCTGAAAATGTTTTCCATGTTGTAATGTAATATGACACAGTAAATATTATATAACTATTATATGGTTAGAATTAACTTTTTTATTAAAATAATTATATTTTATTTTATAGTTTCAGATTCAGATTCATAGTACAAGTATGAATACAACAAAAAGATTTTGCAGCTGCCCGAGCTACTGCAAAATACAGTATTATTAAGACTTATTACTTATACAGTATACACGCATACATATGCATACATGGTAATGCACCATTCCCTAGGAAGCAGCTTAGAGAAATAAGAGCTCTCTATCTATTAACTGCACTCTAAAATATGGTGCTCTTTGGATTACAGTTTGGAATTACAGAACAAAAAAGGTTACACTCATGCTTCAGTGTTTTGTACATTTCACTTTGTACCGATTTTCTACTTCAAACAGCTCATTTAGTTGCATTGGCATAACTGTTTTCGGAGACAAGTGAAGGTTTTTCCATCGGGCATATCAATTACGACCCAGTGACCTTGGACCAGCTGACTACTTAAGCCTTTTAACTTCAGCACATTCATTTGACATTATCTCGAAAGGATCAACAAGGTTTATGTATATATAACAGCAATGACAAGTCCTCATTAGAACTGCAACCATGGTACTACAAGTCTTCTTCCTTCTCTCTCTTACACACACACACACACACACACACACACACCACCCCCACTAACCAATATGCCACTATCTATTCCCAGTCCTGCCCCCTCAGGCATTCTAATCTTTTAATTGAATCTTTTGTAATTATAATGAAATAACTGCGGACTTCCATCAGGGAGAAAATGATCGGGGCCAGAATGTGCCAGCGGTCACAGGAAGCTCTTATTTCTCTGCCATTGCTGCCGAGATATACCCCCATTTCAATTAGCTCCTCAATTCACATTTGAACAGCACATTAAGGGAAAACAAAGAGCCGTGTGTGGACACATGGGGATGGATTGCTCCAGCGATCTGTTACTGCCATGTCACTCTCTTGTATGTATCACTTGCAAGCATCACAATTAATATCCAAACAGTGTTCAAAAAGATCGAGCTACGTGTGTGTTTTGGTGAGAAAAACACACTTCCCCTTCTTTTGACCCTGGAGAACTGCTAAGCGTAATTGCCTCATTCCTCTAAGCAAATGAACATTGACAGAGAGGGGATTGGTCTGCATAGGCTTTCTCAAATGGCTTCCCTGGCAGTTGACTAATTCACTTCTCATTGACGTATGACTAAATCAGTGTCCATTATCCTTACACACAGGGAAGCTCAGATGTAGTACCGGCTCCGTGGTAGAAGGCACTTAAGAGCATCACACAAGCCAAGCTGGTTGAAAGGGTCTCCTTTTCAGCAAGCTGACAAGGCCGCCACACATGGTGTGGATCTGACATTGGCCAGGCCGTAGCCTCTGACTAACCTCTGACATTGAGGTCTCCCACTAGTGAACAAAAAAACAGGAAAACTGGAAAACTGACCACACACTTTTAAGTCCTCCCACTGTCCCGGGCAAACGGCCAACAACAGTGACACTTATCACCACAGGAGATTTGCTGCCAAGACAATAGGATATACTCATTTTGTGTAAGATTTAGGGGGACAAACAGTTTTTATTGCATTTTCCACAGTTATCAAAGAAATACTGTCAATTGTAAGATTTCTAACAACATCCATCTTTTTTTTTATTCACCTCAAAGTGCAAATTTCCATTTTTTCACACTGTTGAATTCTTTTTCCACACAGAAAAATTAACTAAGTAATTCATTGTTGAGTATCGTGCCAGGGCCAGGTGACTCTCTTTACAAACCCGGTGGCTATTTTGGTGTGCAGAGTGCTAGCTTGTGTGAGTGTGGCATTACGTCCCTCTGTTGTGCAGCTGGGCTGGCTTAATAAGATATCAGACTCAAACATCAATTCATCAGCCTCACTGATGAGGACAATAAGGGGCAACTGCTTCAGTAAAGAGAGGCATTATGGCTCCTCATGTGGGGATAGGGCGGCCTTGTTTACAAAGGTTATTGGGCACAGAGGGCTTAAAACAGTACACCACACCAGCCTCCACTTTGCTCTGCTCTGCTAGACTCAGCTCCCTTACCCTTGGGGCAGCTTCTCTGGACTTTTTATCTCTTTGATTTTCTGGGACAAAGACCCAAAAGAAAAATGTACTTCTGGAATCTGGAGGCCTAATTTTTAAATGTGTGCATGTGTGTGAATGGGTTAAAAGGGGAGACCATAAAGGCCTGATTGATTAAATAAACAAATCTCATCTTGTTATCATCAGGGCTCCCCTGGCTAAGCAGAGCAGGCTGGTCTGGCTGGAGTCCCCCCTGGCCTCGGCCTCCACTGACAGGGCATCTGTCTTCATTAAAGCTCAGCCAGTGTGCATGACAGCCACTGAAATGCTGGTGTCTTCACGATTAATGAAGACAGATGACTCCCCGAGAGGCAGTAAAAAGGAAACAAAAAGCAGGAGGATGCACAAACAAAAAAATACTAACATATTTCACAACCAAATTCAAAAAGCTTCCCAACAACAAGAACACAGTTAAGCTGTTTATCCCACTGCTCTATCTCTTCTTGTGTTCTTGATTGTTTTTCCACTGTCATAGCTGGCTTGGATCCCTCCACACTTCTCCCACCATACCATGCATATACACCCCCACTCCTTTTCCACTCTCACAAACTCTCTCACAGCAGTAGCGGCCCCCTGGAAGTGTATGGAAATGGACCCCAGTTTTGTCTGTCGAGAGACAGGCCTGTTGTTAGAGTCAGAGCCTTGTCTGAAGTCAGAGGCGGAAGGAGGGAGAGGAAAAATGAGTGTCTGACAGTGAAAAAGAGAGAAAAGAAAGCTGGCTAGAATATCTCTCAGCTTTTTTTTAAACTGTGTATGCATTCCACATTTCTAATTTATTCATCCATTTCTCCATTAAATAATTAATCTACTTATTAATTCATGGCTGTTTGACTCGTGAAGAATATCATTATCCATCTAGTATCCAGGAGCGTGAACAAACCTCCAACCTATCGGGCTGCACAAAACCTTTAACATCTGTAATATTAAACATGCTACATTTGTCAATAACCTTTCGGGATAACCTTTCAAATACATCAGAAAACCAAACTTCTAGTGTCAAACCCACACTATGAAAGGAAGATGTATGTGTATCCAAAGCGTCAGTTTTTTCTCTTCCTGTCACTCACCAACTCTTTTCCTCTTTCTTTCATCTGTGCATACTCGTAGTTTGTTTTTAGTATACAGCACCTGGCAAGGTCAAACCTCATGTGGCTCACGTTGTCACTGAAACTTGACTCCATGGGCTCAAACTCACAACTCAAACATGGACACACACACACACACACGGTGCATATCATATCATAGCAGAGTTTCTTTCAGATGGCTGAGCAGCTCAAACTGGCTGTGGGCTGTGAGGGGGGAGAGGAGAGGAGAGGAGAGGAGAGGAGAGGAGAGGAGAGGAGAGGAGGGGAGACTGTCTGTCCCAGTCTTTTCCTGTGCTGTTCTGTAGCCCCTGACACAGCATTGAGAGAGAGACGGAGAGAGGGAGTGAAAGTGTATGTGAGAGAGAGACAGAGAGAGAGAGACATGATTGTGTCGTACAAGAAATCCAAACAGGATGCCACTTACACTGAACGCTGGCACTGCCCGTCCAAGCGAAGGGGTCCAGCCCCGCAAAGAAGGGGCTCGCCTTCCGCAGCATGCAGGCACCGCGGCTGGTGACATCATAGAGCTGACGGGGGCCCATTCCCAGAGCCTCCATACAGTCGAACATGGCACCCCCCCGCCCTCAGCAAAAATCACTACGAGCCCTCAGTCCTGCCTGCGTCCTGCCCTGCTTCCACCGCTCACGTCACTTGCTGAAGCAGTGACAACAACAAACAGCAGCAACAGCTAGCTGGATCTGCTACCTTCCCTTCCCTCCCTTCACTTATCTCTCACTGTCACTATCTCTCTCTGCTGTCCTTTCCTGCCGATGCTGGAGTTTCCCTCTTTCCCTCTCAGCTGGAATGCAGATCTGGTTCCTGCCTGGCTGAGCTGAGCTAAGCGTGACTCTGAATCTCTACTCTCCCCCTGCCCTTGGGTGAGCTGCTCCCTGTCTGCTGTAACAGACCTAAATAACAGCCTCTCACAGCTCTCGCTGAGCCCCAGACACGGCGGAGCGAACCAACTGCCTCGGCATGACGCTCTGAGAGGGGGTGGAGAAAGAGAGAGAATGCCAGAGAGGGAGGGATAGAGAGAGGGACCCAGGAGGAGTGGGGAGAAGGGAGGGAGAGGGGGCCGGCCAGCAGAGCCTGCACTGGAGGAAGAACTGATCTGGTTAGAGGACAAAACTCTATTCCCATTCTTCTCTTGCTTTTTTGTCTGTGCTGCTTTTGTTTCATATTTCTGCCCAGAATGCAAACAAACACATCCCCCCTCCCCTCGTGTCCCATTCAGATCTGGTCCCTGTCTCTGTCTGTCTTTACATCGCACCTCCCCCAATTCCCCTGCAGTAAATATGAGCCCCTTCCCCTCCCTTCTCTGAGCCCCCGTCTCTAATCATAACCATATTAAAGTCCAGCCACTGGCCGGGTGAGTATGTGTGTGTGAGAAAGAGAGCCAGAGAGAGAGAAAGAACATTGTGCTGTGGTTGAATCCAGAAACCAGATGCCAGGGTAAATCCCTCCCTCCTCTCTGTCTGTTTGAGGGAACAGAGGATGGGCAGTTCTTTCTGTCTCTCCCTCTGGAAGTGCTTTAACAGTGATGAATGAGGGCTGCCTTGCTCAATCCCCGCAGTGCATTTACACAGACAAATCCCCCCAATATACAAACACACCATGTGCTGGACACACTTCTCACAGGTTCACTTGACCTTGTTTGTGATTTATCTCTGTGAGCAATCATTGCAAAGAAATAAGAGATGGAAGGATGCAGATGTGATGTGGCTGAGCAAGTAATTAATTTTAATGTATCAAAAGCAACTTGAATGTATCACTGAGACTCACACACACCACTCACAAAATTCTACCTTCCACATTTAGCCTACTTTGACACAGGCTGTTCTGTGTATCACTAAAACAATTCAATTTAAAACAGTGCCCTCACAATGACAGTAAATCAAAGGAAATCAATATGCGGTCTGCGGTCAATAAAAAAGCTTGTCACTGATCCTAACTGATGGATAGACTCTGGCTGGGCTAAAGCAAACACCCTGATACAATGGGAGATATATAATAATAGAATGGCTTTAGTCTGTGTGCCCTGCACATTCATCTCCCCCCTGTCAGACCAGTACAAGTGGTACAGCCCAGCAGGCAAAAAAGACAACATTTCCTGTCAATCTGAGCTGCTGGCTACGCTCTCCATAAACACACAGTGCCCTCCCTCCTCCTCCTCTGTCTAACACTTCACTCTTTTTCCTGTCTCATGAAAGAAACCGTGCTTTCACGTTTCGGGCTATTTTGAATGATTTCGATTAAAATGTTCATTGACCCAAAAGCTTTTCCTTCAGTTGAGACCTCTTGTTTATTTTCTTAAACTGGCACACTCTCGCAGTCAAACACACATGTGGCCTGATACTCCTCGCATACACACATGCTCTACACACTCACTCACACAAACAGGCACACACATTTAACAGCATCAAACAGTAAACAACATCAGTAGTTTTTATGTGTTTCTTCATACAGCTGTCGGGTCATAAAGTGGAATCTTTATGACAGCAAGAATAGAACGGTGAGGCTAGATAACAAACTGTTATCTATCAAAGATGCCCCTCCTAACAGTTTGTTGTTAAAAATGACTTTTTCTTTCTTTTTCTACCTCTCTACCCATTTAGACAATAATTTAAAAAAAAATGTCTTTATCTGGATTAATTTCAGATTAAATCATCACTGCCCCGAGTCACATATTTGTGATCCACAAGCATTCTTCTCACACTCGTCTTTCGTCTCCTTCCTGTCTTTTTTTTCCCTTCTAGCTGCTAGTTTCATACAGCATCCTGGAAACTAAAAACTGGCTAATCCCCTGGTGTTTAAATGTTCTATGTAACGTCAGCGTTGTTTGCCTGGGCTGCTCTCTGGACCAGCGAGCCACAACGCAATCGATTTATAATATCATGTGCTCACACTTGAAACTCTTTTGTTTTTGGAGATTTATGAACCCTATCTGACTCTGTCCTGGTTTTGACATGTCTTTTTTACTGTGTTTGAGACTATAATTCAGACCACTAACCCCAGATTCTCCACTTATTGGCACACAGCACTGGGAGCTGTGAGTCTTCCAGCGCTTCAGAGGGTTTTGCGGAGTGAGTTTAGACATCTAATCTACACATACTCCATACTGTTGCTGACCCAGGCCGGTCCCTGGCTCCTTCCCCTCCCCTTCCTTCCCCAGCCAGAGAGGTTGAACTCTAGAAGAAACCCCCACTGGGCCACTAACTTTCCCCCCAAACTTATCCTGCCCTCCCTCTTTCTCTCCCTCACTCTCTGGCTCACAAGTCTCTCCATCGCTCTCCTTAATCCCCCCCCCCTCGTTTCTGCAAATACTCTCCCCATTTCATCAAGTTCCCTATGGCCATTTTTTCTCCTGACTGAATGATTTGTTTTAGTTGACAAAGTTCTCTGCTTTTGTTACTGGTTTCATTTTCAGTGGCTGCCAACTCACTGGTCATTTTGTGTGACTGCTGCTTTCAATCATGTTTAATTGCACTGATTAGACCAGACTTTCAAACATATTAAAAATATTTAAATGTTTCTTTTGTGATAAGATTTTATATCTGTGATGTTTCATCTCTTTATCTATACAGTAGACAGGGACGCTCAGTCAGCTGGACCCAGTCTGCTTATAGCTCCACGTGGGCCGGAGCCCAGGAAAATCAGGCTTTACTACTGTCTGACACTATGATGCCGATTACAGATAAGACGTATACAACACATTGTTGGCACTTCCTCTGTATACAGTCATTCAGGTTCCAGCCAAGCAGTCAACAACACACTGGTGTGTGAGGCAATAAAGTTAGCTTGTTTTTGAATGCCAATGTGCTAAATGCAGCATGGTGATTTTGAAAGGAATGTAGAGCTTTTCCATTGCTGATGTGAGCATGTGTGCAGTGTGTGGACGTGCTGAAACAGATTGCCGGTGATGATAGAGACACTGAACACCAGTTCAGAGCGCCCTCCCACTACAGCCAGATTCAGGTTACTCAGAAACACACACACACACACTCAGAAACACACACACACAGATCCTATACAGCTCTTTTTTTTTTTTTTTTTAACAAATAAAGTAGTTTGATGAAGGAGCTAACAGACAAGAGCAAAACAAAACAAACAAAAACACTTTCTGGCCTTTTTCATTTGAACTCATTGAATTTTGAACTCATTAAAAAAGCAACATCTTATTTAAGAGACGGTGTGTTGTTGTGTGTTATGTTCGTCATTGAAAACAAGAGCACAATCCTAGCGTTCTTACTCATCGCATCCATCAACTGCTCCACCAGCCGCAAGTTTTACACATGTTCAGCTCTGACAAGACATGTAATCTTATCCACTTATCTACCTCACTCTCTCACAATATATCTCTGGAAGATACCTGATGTGTCACTGAGGAAAGATGTGTGGAAAGTGAAGCATGACTTATGATAGAGCCTGTTTCTCAGCGGCGGCCATGTTGTTCACATGCTTGTCCCACAAAAGGCCTAACAGAGCTACTTTTCAGAGCACTATCAGTTTTGGCCATCTTTCAGAAAAGTCTTTTTTGCTCTCTGTCTGTTTCTCTCCCTCTATCTGCACTGTCATGACATTTGCTCCCCGTGTTTGGTGGGGAAAAAGATCTTTTAGTCGTGCGGCCAAAAATACGAACCCCCCGTCTTGTTCTCATAGGCCCGCCCTGTGCCTGTGTGCCCTCCCACGCCTTCTGACGGCCTATCCCTCCTTTTTCGCCATTGCGCGCTCTTCGCCTTGCACGTGCCCACAAAGGTCCATCTGAAAACAGACCCCTCCCATTTTTAATAGTAGTCTCTTTATCTTCATCTGTCATCATGTTAGAGCTGTATTACACTCGGTGGCCTCTCCTTTACCGGCAACTTTTGCTGACTTTCCACACACGCAGGCGTGCAGGCACACGCAAGCACACACACACACACTTTATACAAAAACACACGCAAAGTTTCAGCAAGTTTCCAGCACTTATGGCAAATTGGCTGCAACTTGCACAGAGGGGATAATGAGAGGAAATCCAAGGTGAAGGCTGAGAAGAAAGAGAGAAAGAGGAGAGAGAAAATAGCAAGGGGACTCAAGAGTGCATAAGCCGACAGGGTTTAGGTGGATATCATCAGAGGAGAAGATATTCTATTCTGTTTCACAAAAACTCCTTCAGTGAGGTGGTTAAATTGACTGGAAAAACAAAGCAGGCCTTTCTGTCCATTTTCCTCTCATCTATTGAATCATGGCCAGCATTGGTTGAAAAATACAAAGAGCAATGTGATGGGAATCGATTTCCAAAAAGGAGTGGAGCGCCTTGGAGAGCTGTCATCTTGAGGCTAGTGGTCGCCTAGGGAGATGAAAGCAGGGATGTCAGACGATGCAGAGCTGTTTATTAAAGCAGAGGAGGCTCCAGTCTCACTGATAGATCAAGGACACAGCCAAACAGCGCTACACATGCTGTCATCACACACAAAGTGCACACAAATGGTCCAGTCTTAGCATTGCTAATTTGCTATGTAGATCATGGTCATGGGAGCAGAAATGCCAGCGAGCAGATGGCTCTATGATGGGGCTTTTTTCAGATTAAGTTTTGACACTCATAGTGGTGAAAGCCAGGGTCAAAACCAAAACACTGCTAACAGTAACAGAATTGATTTCTTGTATGGTTTTGATAAAGGCTCAGACAACATGACAGATGCTACTCTTGTTAATAAATAAATACAATATTGGTAGGTGATCATGCAAAATCAGAGATCAGGGATGATAGTATTGATATGTATCAAAATACACCGCATACATAATTACAATTCCCTTAAATTATTATAATCCATATGCAATGAGCACATTTCTAGTTAAACAATCATCAACCATCGATTGCACATGCTGGCCACAAGAAGTTACTATTATTCTCAAATATAGTTCTCTCATTCCTGAAGTTTTTCTGAAATTCTTGAAATCCTCATTTGTAATGTTTTCACCCCAGGCTGGGGTAATTTTTTCAGCTCCTTCTATAAATCTAACAGAGATCAGTAAATGACACCAAGATTGACAGAGGTCAGAGATGGATCGGCTTTGCTCTCAAGAGCACTGAGGTGTCTATTTCAGAGTTTTACAACAGAGGTGACATCACAGTTTGTAAAGAGCATACAGGAAGAGAAAAAAAAACAGAGACAGGAGTTTTGCCTTTCTCTGCCTGCAAGGAAGTGAGGGGTAGGAGGGCTGAGCTCATCATTTTCACCTCCATACATATCTCACTTTCTCTTTCTCCCTCCCTCCCTTCACTCAAATATACAGCATACCCACATAAGCACACATATATGCACCCAGACAAAACCCAACCTTCACAGCCAGCCATGTACCTCCCTACCTCCATCAAGGCTGGGCTGAAACCCAGCACTTCAACCTTCATGAAAATAAATAAAGCGGTACAATGTGCTGTTTGTGCTCTGCTTCGTATCCAGTGGAGAAGGCTTCGCTTTGCTAGTCAACATCCTTCCCTGCTGTCCCTCCTCCATTTAAAGGTTTGCTTTTACATTCCCTCTCATACCACATTTCCCAGCAAAATGCCTCCTTTACGCAACTCCCCGAGCTCCCTAAGCCAACATGACCTCCTTGTGTGTGTGTGTGTGTTTAAGAATGCAATGAGTGTTTTTAATTATGTCACTCTGCATGAGGATTTTTTTTTCTGCTTGAACATTTTGGTCCTTTTTCACAGCCTCTGTGACTTAATGGTTTGTGTGTGTGTGTGTGTATGTGTGCACACACACAGATGCATGGATATATGCTCGGCAGCCAGTATGCTAATGTTTGTGCATGTATGTGTATATGTGTGTGTGTGTGTTGGGCATGGATTTATAAGATTTATAAGCCGCATACACACACACACTTTTACACAAACAGCACAGCGATTCACCTTGTCTCCACCGGAGGCACAACTGAGCAGACTCAGGCAGCTTTCACACAAGTTTCTACACGTTATTCATTCCATTCTATTAATATGATGCTTTAATTTCATCCCACTATGATGCAGATAAAAGCACTCACATCTGAGCCTTTCATGAGTTTTCTGTATACATCACTCAACATAAAGCTTTGAATTATAGTCTGAATGGAAAGTCCGAACCCAGCAAAGCACTTCAGATTTTGGTCCGAGCCATGTGGGCTGAAGGAAATGACCTACTAGCTTTTCAAAACATCCCTGTGGCTGGCTTTGGGGCCAGGGCTCCGGCCCTGATTGGCGAAAGCTTAGAGAGGTGTTTCAGGGCTCAGTGGCGATGTTATCACATAGTAAGTGGCCTTAATGGGCTTCCAACTGTTTGTTTGAAAGGCTCCCATAATGACAGGGATCAACTGATAAGGGCCTCCGTTACACACTGCAAAGACAGCCGTCAGACCCTCTCATGGATGAACAAACTCGTTTGCGCGTTTATAAAGATATGGGTGGTAAGGATGGCAGTCTTGCAGCACGCCCACATGGTTAGTGAACCTCATTCACACATGACTTGAGCGTTGAAGTGAAGCGCTAAGGTTTTCTGGGTCCACTTCCTACATGTATGCATTAATGAAGAAAAGCCTACTATCTCTACATGTGCAAACGCAGTCTGCCTACCCCATCCCTCCCCTCTTCTGTCTCTTCCAACCTTTGTGCAAAACAGGTATTTCCAAAGACACGCTGGTGCCAAAAAAGAGCGCTGCGGTGGGAGGTGCTCCGACCTGTCGGCACAGCACGCACACCCAACAAAGGTAGGTGTCATCCGGGCTACCTTTCTAACAACAATTACACATGGAGCTCTGAAGCTGGGCAAGAATGCTATTGCACTGCTATTTACTGCACACACAAACACACACACACACACACACACACACACACACACACAGAAATATCTGCAGTGCTACTCCCTGTATGTGGAAGGTATTTTGTCAGTCTACAGACAGCACTGACAACCATGAGCAGGCCTGGTAAGCTAACTCCTGGAGAAGTAGAAGGAGAAGAAAAACAGGGCCTGGGGAATGTCCAGACCCAGGCCTTTTGTCTTCCCTGCTAACATTTAAGAGAGCAGGGAATGAGACTGCTGTCATTAAAATGACTTGTAACATTCCTTGTCAAGGGATACACCAAAAGGATGTTTTAAAAGCTGATACTAACAGCTGATAGTTTTCCATAAACTGGCCAAAGCCTAAACTGATACTCAGCTGTATTTTTGTATGAGCTTCAGCACAAATAAGCTGTAGACATGTCCAGTTCTGAAACAATTAGTTGATAAACTGATTAGTCAATCGACAGAAAATTACTGAACAACAAAACTGTATTTAATTAATTTAACCAACTGCTGTTGGTCGAACAAAACAAGAACTTCAAGGACATTACTTGGGATCTTGAATTTTTCACTATTTCTTAACATTTTATAGAGTACGAACGATTTCTCGATTAAGTCCTTAGGCACAACCTTTGATATATCTATTTTAAGGTAATTCATTGGGAAAAAAACAGAAAAGTTTAATTTGTTGCTGATTTGAGACTCCTGAAAAAAAATCAGAATAATATTGATCCTAATATTCACAGTAAATAATTGGACCAATACTAACAAGAGGTAGAACTAAAAAAATGTCAATCTCCCCACATAGCTGAGTGGATGCTAATTGTCACTATGATCCTGACTTAATCTTTGACCCCAGCCTTGTTCAAGCTCTGACACAGCTTAAGCTGAATAACTGCAGTCCTTAACCCTTGTGAATGATACTACTGCCAGTGTGGATGTGTCAGTACAGGCAGTCATGTATGAAACCCCAGTGCATGTGGTTGCCTGCGTCTGTTTGTGCTTTGATACTTGTTTTGGTTTTTACTCATGCCAATATAAAAAACAAAAAGAATCCATCTGTCAGTGCTGTGGGATTTCATTCTGCGTCAGGAGTATGTTTCTAGTTTTTAGATGAAAGAAGTTCTCTGTGTGTGAGAGACAGAGAGAGAGAGAGAGAGAGAGAGAGAGAGAGAGAGAGAGAGAGAGAGAGAGAGAGAGAGTGGGAAGAGTGTCTCTGGTGGTGTGTTTGCATGTGTGTATCTGTGTGTTTTCCTAGCAGGGTGTGTTCTTGGATTCCACCACACTAGGACATTACCCCCAGGTGCTCTCTCTCTCTCTATAGCTTGCTCTATAGCTTTCTGTGAAAATACCTTGAGGATTAGGTGGGCAGCAGCGGGGGGAAGGGGGGAAGGGGGTGTTAGTGATTGACGGCTGAAAGGCTGGAGAGGTGCTCAGGCATGCTGTGGTTGGGGAGAGAGGGGGACTGTGCACACAGGCAGGGGGCTCTCAGGCTCTGCACTCAGCTGTTGCCACCCACACCCATTATAGCCCCTCCACCACCTACCACCCACCACCACCTGCCGCCCCTTTAGCACTGCACCCAGATAAGATTTCAAATAACTCCTGCTTACCTTTACCTCATGCCCTAACCTCAACGAAA
This sequence comes from Siniperca chuatsi, assembly GCF_020085105.1. Taxonomy (NCBI): domain Eukaryota; kingdom Metazoa; phylum Chordata; class Actinopteri; order Centrarchiformes; family Sinipercidae; genus Siniperca; species Siniperca chuatsi. The sequence goes on along the minus strand of NC_058051.1, from coordinate 16,874,771 downwards.
GAGCTCCTTCTTTTCTCTCTCTTTCTGCGTTCCTTTCTCGCACACTGACATCCTCAGCAGCGAATTATGCAGCAGTGGTTTTACATAAGCATACTCCCTGACGTAGAATCTTGATGCTGATTAAAACACTGCATTATGAAACCAGAAAGTGTTTTGAACAATGAGCAATGCATGTCAGTAGCGTGTGTGTAATCTGGCTAGTTAATCTGGCTAGTTTTTCCATGACATGAAAAAACCACTCTGGATTGCCAACAATCTCCTCTTTGTACTCTGTGCTCCATACATCATTCTATCGCAGTGCTTCAGCATACAACAGTGCCCCCTGTGGTCAGGTCTGAAACTACAGGTCTGACACTACTGGAATGTGCTGTTGTGGTAAATTTGGTTGTTTGAATCCTGCCTTCAGCTCACCTTTCTTTTGACAAAAAGGTGTGTGGTAATAAACAGTCAGATAAGTCTTTCAATCGCAATTGTGCTGATTTTCAAATATTTGTTGATGCTCAGAGAACTCATCACCTCACACTCAAAGAATGTTGTTTTGTCTCTAATTGCAGACTTATGGGTTGCCTGCCTCACAAAAGCTCTACATACAGACACATAGACACACACACACACACACACACACACACACACACACACACACACACACACACACATCAGTGAAGCCAGAGCCAGAGTTTGTGGTCACAACCACACCATCTACAAGCATCTATAAGGAAACCACAGGAGCAGAGTAATCATTGTATTGATGAAAGTGGACTTTTTCCTCACAGCTTCTTTGGGGGATTTTTTTTATACCACTCGTCCTATATGACAAACAGACCCTAATGTTTTCCATTTCCACAAAATTGCACATAATGAAGTGCAATTTAAATAGCTGTATTTTCCACTTTCCAGTGCACGTCCAAATTGTTTAATGTGACTTGACTAAAATGAAGGTATGGGCCATATATGTAGTTAGAGTTGAAATGGAATATGATACATAAGAGGGAGGAAAAGTCAAACACACACAGTAATGAAAATAACTTACAGAGTGCAGCCATCTCTTTGGGCAGGTCAGCACCAAATCTCCCAAACAGGCTGCTGTTGGCCAGCAGGTCGAAAGGGGAGTGGCTTCTCATGGAGTTGAAGGCAAAGGGGTAGACAGCAGGTGGGAAGCCAGTCATGTGACCCACCTGCTGTTCCCTGTTGGTAGCCATGGCGGCGGAGCACACCCAGGGGTCCGCAGCAGGCCGCTGGGTTAAAGTAATGGCTCTCACAACACCTGGAAATCCCCAGAAAAGTTGAAATCCGTGTCCTTTCAAAGACTCTCAGGATGTGGGGATTGGATGAGCGACAATGGGGCCTCTGGTTTACTGAGGGAACGTCAGACTCCACTTTAGAAGGGTCATCCAATTCACTTTTCTGAGGAGGAGAAGGCAAAGACATTTGTTATTTCTTACTAATAAATTCACCACATACAACATGAGGATAAGTGTTTCTGATTGGCATGAACATGATGACACATTCAGTGGTTTGTGCTGAGATCCTCTCTGGATTCCACAAACACAATTCACCTCACATCAACTCAGAGACGACGATCCATCTATGCTCTGGGACGGAGAATAGTTTATCCACAGTTCTAATGTAAGAAGGACATGCAAACGTCATACCAACAGGTATGAGAGAATGTGAAGGAAAGTGGAAGTAAGGAAGGACGTCAAGAACCAAAACAGAGAAAGACGTGAGAGAAAAAGAATGAGTGAGCTGTGAGAGGAAAAGCCAGAAAAACTGGGACTGGGCGAGGGGAAAAGAAAATAAGAAAGAAGTTTGGAAAAAGTTATAACAGGGAAGAGCGGGAGGGAGGGAAGGGGGAAAAGGAGAGAGAGAAAAAGAGAGAGAGCTCTTGTTCCTGCAGTTTTGAAGAGCTTCCAGACTTCTACAGTGATTCCAGGCTATGCCATATGATTTAAATCACCAGAACTCTACTATAAAGAGCTCCTCTGTTCCTGCTGCCAGCCTAGCACAGCAGCCTGCCTCTCTGCCTCTTTCCCCCAGGACCAGAGGCCCAGACACGGGGTCCAGAGCATGGGGGGGGTCGATGGGGGTAGAGGGTAGGGAAAATGAGATCCACTGATTGCTAACTGCTGCTGTCACTTCCAACTATCTTCTCTTGAGGTCAGGCTCCCATCCCACAGAGTCATTTTGGCTCTAACCTCCTGCAGCCTGCTTGTCACTTTGACTCCACACAGTAGGCACAGACAAGTCAGGCTCAAGTGTGGACAAGGCTGCAGTTATGCCCGACTGTTGACTGTTAATACAAGAGGGGAAAAAAATCCCAGTAAAGCCTCCCATTTTCTTTTTTCATGTTTTCTTTTTGCCTTTCGCTTCCCTAGCGTGATTTCATGAGCGGGTGGTGTGATCAGCTTGTTTTTTAAATGTGGCTTTGAAAAAGAGCAGAGCCAAGGAATTTGGAACTGCTGTGGCTTGTGAATCCGGGAGAAAAGACAGGGAAAAAATCTTGGTAATGAATTCGGCATAAACAAAGAAATGGGGGTGAGAGAGATCTAAGGCTGAACTGGTGAACTGCTGAACTGAGTGAAAACGCACAGAGGAACAGTGACAGGGTCTGGGCACTGGGGGGCACTAAGAGGTGGCGCCTTGCCCAGGAAAAAGAGGGAGAGCTTTCCAAGACGCACACATATGCACCACAGAGTCTGAAAGACATACACATGCAATCAAGCACTTAAAAAAAAAACTCTACACATGTGTGAGCACCCACTAACTAACACACATACACACACACACCTCTCACCCCTTGCCTTTTCCAGGGCTCTGGCTCCCTCCCTGCTTCTCTTTCTGGCTCTTTCTCTTTCAACAGAGCCAGTTAATTACACCCTACTGCTGCAGGCAGCTTCAAACCACCACTAATTTAGAGTTCCATTACAGTAAACTGTTCCACATGTGCTTCCAGGGCCCAGGCAGGCTCGGGTGGCCACGTTTCAGGAAGGAGCAGCCGCCGATAGGCACCCACCCCCATCCTGCCAACACAGCCATACTGCCATCTTTCTTTTTCTTTCCTCCTTTCTTTCTGTATTTCTTGCTTTCTTTCGTTCCCTTTTTCAGTCTATCCAAACTACCTTTGATTTTTTTCCCTTTTCTGACAAACCCCACATCTCCGTTCTATAATCATGTCCTTATACCCAATCCTCTCCCCGCCTCCCCAACCCCATCTCCATCCCTCCACTGCTTATACAACTTGTACCATGACCCTGTGCAGCGGTTCCACTGTGTGGCTAACACACAAAAACATCACTAAAGATTTCACAGTGGACCTAATGGGAGAAGAGGTACAGACTGGAAAAACAAAACTGCCAGCAACACACAAGCTCATAATGTGTGTGTGTATGCATGTGTGTTATGAGTATGTACTTGGCCAGCATTTAGCCCGTTTGGGTATCTGCCTCATGAACTCAAACCAGGCCCCATAAAGGCAGCACAATCTGTCTGCAAAGGCTGGGAGAAGAGAGAAGGATAAAGAGAAAAATGAAGATGTGTGAGAAAAAGAGGGATCATAATAGAGTGTAGGACTGTACGCATGTGACTTTTATATTCCCACAAGAGGGAAACAACAGTATATTCATCCAAAAATTAAGCTTTAAATGAGTTTCAAGCCACCCAACCCAAGTGGAGAATCTTACCTAAGCACAATAAACCGCAGTGCCACTCTACGTTCGCACATATGTCATGAAACAACAAAAGAAACTAAGAATGGAAGAAAGAAACTGAGAAAGAAAGAACTAAAGAGTACAGAGAGAGACACAGCCTTTTAAAATAGAACCCAGTAACTTTACTCTCCCCAAACACAATAATGAATTAATAAAAAAGTTGGCGCCAGTGTTTTTTAATGAGTCACATCAGCCCAGCAGCTTTTTACAGAGCCATTTATGTTTTATGTTGGGTCCTGTGGTAGGCTCACTTCGCCAGCCCGTCTGGGGCTATAAGGGGATAAGGGGAATTTGGAGTGACCTCATCCCCTGTTAGGCAGGGCCAAATGGGCATGGAGGGCCTCCCCACTTCCCCTGAGCCTGGGGGGCACACAGGAGGCAGCAGGCGGCCAGGCAGGCGAGAAGCACCAGGGCCAGCTATGGGTGGATTCACGGCTGCTGCTGGGACTTTCCATCATTCCCTCTGAGGTGCACTGTAGCAGTTTAAATTTACTTTGGTTGTTTCTGTAAATAGTGGAGTGTCAGACCTCACAGTAGTTCATGTTAAAACACACTCATTGGTTACACTATAATCCATTGATTTTGCTGTGTAGCAAATTTAATGAAATCAATCAAGCTGACAATTTAGAGACAGTGCCACAAGACGAGGCACGCGTAGAGAGAATGAGATTCTCTTGTTTGCTGAAGAGTTTGGATTTCAACAAAAAGACGGAGAACTGAGAATCGAGCAAGAGTGAAACAGACACAGAGAGAGAGAGAGAGAGAGAGAGAGAGAAAACAGTTCCCACAGATTGAATGTCTGTCAAACAAAGGGTATCAAATCCTCTGTGAGCTAAACAACAATTGTGCCTTAACCGTTGTGACGGAGTGAGGCACCTCAGGCAAGAAGAACTGCAGTCAAACATAACAAATAAATCACGGCATCTCAGGAAGCTCTGCACCACACAACCAAGAAAGGCAGGGGTTTTTTTTTAGTCAGCACAAGAAACCACAGGTGATTACTCTGCGTATATGAGCAGGATTCTGGGTCCCATGGTTGCCCCGGTTTGTTAAATGGACGATGTTTTTTATTGCAGTAAGGAAAACACAAAAAATTTATATTACTGTGTGTGATGTTACATTGAGTTATAATTGTATGTTTGTCTTTGTGTATATTTGACTTTGAAGTTTTCATGACTCTTCCCACTCTCTGACTCTTGTGGGGAGTACTTTTGTGTTTCACTTTTCTGAGACTGAGTGAGTTCACACATTTGCTTTGGGTTTCCTGAACTCTGCAGAAGGCCACAATATGCAATTTTCTAAACTTTTCTGCCAGGTAATATAAAAAATATGTCAATCAGTCCAGGCAGAGCAGCAAGTCAAAACCTACTGGAAGGATTGAATTGTAAATTCACAGCCTCGAGATAAATTAACTGTACCATGTATTCCTGGCAGGGAAAGCTTGGCAGAATCACAGAGTCCTCTCACTCTTTTTCCACCACTGACTTGCCCACTCCTGTTCATTTTTTGACAGAAAACTACATGTCTTCCAGGCACTGTACTCCAATTGTCAACATCATAAAGAGATTTATGTTCAGTAACTTTGTAAAGGAAACAACTTGAGGCAGGTTATGTTTAAGTTTTGAGTCAAGGGTGAAGTCATACTACCACAGCAGTTAAACAATGATTTTACAGTCCATGTGTCCTAACTGAGTTGACAGACCGGCTTTTCCAACTACTTGGAGCAAAATTAATATTTAATGTCATCATCACTGCTTAACATGCCCACACACAGCAATCAGCAACTGTTTGTAGACAGAACTGTCACAGACAAATGAAAATGTTCATATTGAAATAGGATCATGAGAGCGTTATCTGATCTTGTCACTGGCGTCAGCAGAATTTTGGCAGTGAAAACACTATCCTCAACATTATTATCTGATGCAAAGCTGACAGCTCCCAGTCTTTCAACAAGTGGCTGGCTAATGGCTCTGAGAGAGACACCTAGTGACAGACGGTCCAGTGTCTCCAAACAGACCGTGCATTCCATCGCCTCAAACTTGTTTGACATCTCACTGCTCTCGGCATCACACAAACACGTATTCGCTTACAGCAACAATGCAAAGGAGCACCTCTGTGTAATCATTTGTCACTTAAAGAGGTATTGTTTTTCATGAGTGCCACTGGGGAGTGTCATTATGCAATCCTTGGTTTTGTGTCTAAAAATCATTGAACATTAATTCCTAAAATTTTTTTTTGTTCTCTCTTTCTTTTCTTTGTTTAAAACTAATGTCACAAAACAGGCTGTGTTGACTTGCAGTGGTGGAGAGAAGCATGGAAAGAGTGAGAACTCACAGTGAGACATAAAACACTTTGTGACATGATGAAGTCATCCTGACAGCTTGCTGTATCTATGATGTGGGAGAGCTCTTTGGAGTACAGCATGGAGACTCCAGCAGTGGGTCCAGCAAAACAAGAAAACACACCACAACAGGAAAAGGGAAAGACAGATCATGGTAAGAAAGTTTGAGAAATAAAGAGAGAGTCAGAGAGACAGGAAATAAAGCAAGAGAAGAAAGTTGGTGGCAACTGCGTGTTGGCTACTCTTCTGGATTTGAAAGGTAAAGTCGGTGCTACTAATACATCTTGTTTTGTGATTACTGAGAGAGGATTCACACAGGTGGCAATGGAAGGTGTTTCCCTTCCTCAGCTCAGAGAAAAAACAAACCTTTCTCTGTATAAAGGCACGCGTAATGGATGGGTTTCACCACCGCCGCTTTTAGCCTCGGGAGTCAAAGCAACACTCAGACACAAGCAGGCCCAAACACCCACATGCAAGCACAACATGCAAAAAAACACACATTCACAGTTCAAAGTTTAATTTTGTGCCAAAAGATCTTTTAATGAGGGCTTACAGGCAGGCTGAAAATGTAAATCCTCACAATCAGAGCGGCACACCTGCAAAAATAGACACAGGAAACGGTGTGCAGATAGTTTCCTTGTTAATTACAGTGTGGTACCGGAGAGCCCCTCGATTCCCCTAAAACCATCTGTCTAACCCCTCCCTACCACTTGGCCTTAATTGCTATAGAAATTCCAGAAAAAGACAGGTATCAACAACTCCCAGATTTACTGCTCAAAGGCATGTCACAAAGAAGGACTGTTAGCAGATTTTGCAATACAGAAGCTTATTTTTTTAATGGGTCAACTGTTGTCTCGTGGTTCCCACAAAACCTCAGATTTATCCACATCTGAAAAGTATTATCACATAAGTACCAGGTTTGCAATTTAGTTAAAAAATCAAAATCTATACGTTTTGACTTTTTTTAAACTTTGATGGTTTTACTGGGAAAATGATTGTAACAAATTAAATAGTAATTATTTGTTGTTGTTATCATAATCAGTGTTTCTCCTATTTCTATTATCTTTTGATGACATTTAACTTTTTGATCCATACCAGACATGTCTGAATTTAAGGCACATATGACTGAAAAAACTACCACTAATAACACTGTTTCAATAAAAGAGTGTGTTTTTGTTCAAACGTATTTCCATGAACACACAGTGCATATTATTGCTGATCTGTACTGATGGACAACACAGTAAGTGAGCATTGACTAAAGAATTTTAAGGCTGGTCTGTTGCATGATGTGTTTAGAACAACGAAAATCAGGGAATGTTTATGGTCAGGCCAATAAAGCTGACATACTCATGATCACAAGTACAGGGATCATGAGTAATGTCACATAGCCATCTGGAGCATATAACAGTAAGCACAAATAATAATTGATTCCAAACTGTCAAGCAAAATGCTGTGACTGAACACCATTAAGGTAAAGCTGCTCTGTATAGACACCCTGTCCTCGAAAAAAGACCCATGGGTGGTGCTCTGGAGGAGCAGTGATATTACTCTGCCTCAGAGATGAGCTCTGTTTCTTCCACTCCAGATGTCACCGACTCAGAGTCAAACTGATAGACCAGATGACAGCAGAGGGGGCGACACAGATATCACTGGCCTTCAAGCAGGCATCCCTCACTCGACTGTGTGGGTGTTTTTTCAATTCACTTCAATCAAACTGCCCCTCACACTTATGTCAGGTCCACCAGGGGATATAAGCAGTGGACAGCAGGTGCAAAGCCAAGGCAGTCCAGCTGCAGCAGTTTACCTACTGACCAGTCACTGCTGGAGCAATAAACCAAAGCACTGTGGAAAGCTACACTCTGACATCAGGGCCCTGATCTTCATCTGATATCCAAATCACACAGCACTAAATGCACTTTGTTACACATGGTTGTAACAAGTGGAACCTGTTAACCTAGCACATATGCCAACATCAATAAATTATCTTCACTGACACACTGCTAACTATGGGAACACGATGAATAAACTTCCATGTAAACTAAGACCAGAGTTTCAGACACTTCACGCCACAAGAATTAGCCTCTGCTGTTTAAAAGGTGGAAAACAATGCTTCTCTTTTCCAAGTGTTCATTTGTTGGTTATTTAAAAAAAATCAGGTCAAGGACTGGTGAGTCCTCTGGTGAATACACATTCATACACATCAAACACATGCAAGCATCTATACACACACACACACACACACACACACACACACACACATGCTAATAATAAAGAGCTCCACAGGCACTGGGTAACATTTGAAACACTAATAAGCACATATGTGCACACAGGCACACACACACACACACACACACACACACACACACACACACACACACACACACATGCTCAAGTATGTTTTCATATAACCTCAGTGTCACTCTCACAGTAATAAAGCAGAAAGAAACAAACACACTAAAACACAGCACGCAAACAAACATGTTTTAGTGTTTACACATGAAAATCTAGTCAGATTTCGGCAAAACAATGATTAATTGTCTCAAAGCCTCTCAAGTGTTTGCACACTCGGTCTCTGTCTTCAATTAAAACTGTCGACCCATTCCCAAAAAATGCTGTCTCTCTCTTTCTCTCTGTTAACAAGAAGTGAATGAGAAAAAGGAAGACAAACAATGACCAAAGTTACGGATTCTAAACTTTTTAAGTATAAATTACTCACCAGCTCAGGTGATGATGAGGCAGACGGTCCGATGAAGCAGTTGACAGAGCGGTCTGATGAGCTGAGCTAGCCAGGGAAAAGGAGAAAAGATGTGTGCACGTTCATTAGAGTCCTTCTGACAGCAAAGACAGAGTAGCAGTGAGCCTCTCTCCCTCACTCCCCCTCTTCCACTCTCTCCTCCTCCTCCTCCTCTCTCTCAGTCTCTGCCTCTTAAAATCACTCTTTCACTCCCCAAACACAGGCACACACTCACTCTCTCACTCACTAAGAAATAGTTATACTCTCTGATTCATAAAGCCTTCCTTTGTCACGTGACCCAACACTTCAAATATACAGCACATTTTTTCACAAGCCACAAAATGCCTGGAGGGAAGAAAAAGGCCCAGAGAGCTTAAGTTTCTGTTTTTAATTCTCTCTCCCTTCTTTGTCTCTTGGGTGAATTCTTTTTCTCTCCTTCATCTTCTTGGCTAAAGGGGTCAGTTTACCTACAAACTGTTTGTGCATGTGGAAATGCAGAGCCATGTCGTGATCTTAGATCATTCATGTTTAATCAATAAATAATGCAGTTTAATAGGAGAGGATGTTTGAGTATCCTGAACAACACAGATTATAATGTTTTGATTTAACACAGATGCTATTTTAATGGCAAGCCAATAGGTTTATTCTTCCAAGAAAGTCTAAGTATTTACACCTAGTCATTTATTCCTGGTGTGATCAATTTATGGATTAATTATAATGGATTTTGCCCTACCTGTCTGCTCAGTACAGGAATGCATTGTAGGTGTTGTTTTTGTGTAACTCATATTTGTGTTTGGCACTGTGTTTTATTGCTTAAAATGTTCAATCTTCCCAGAGCAGTGATAATAAATCACTACTATTATTATAATTGCTGACGCTACTACTACTGATAGGACTTTGTATGAGAAGCCTTGTGAAACTGATTAAGGAAGTATTGGACACAAAGAAACCTGACAGAATATCTAAAACATTCTCATTGAGGATAAATGAAAACCAGAATTTGGCATTCAAAGCTGGAATCTAACATTTTTTACAATACACAACATCTGTCAACATCCTGCCAAACATTATGCAGTTAGGAATATTTTTGAATCAAGATTAGTGGGACAAAGAACTACAGATTTCTGTACCTAAATCATTTCAGTTCCTAAAATGATGCTCATAGTGGCACATCAGCTGCAGGGAAGTCCCCTGTGAGATGGCAGAGCTGTGCAACAGCAGCAGAGGCAGATTTGGGTGTGCCCCTGAACGTGCCCCTCTCTCCTTATGAGATCATATGTTTCAGATCTGTGTTTGTGTGTTTGTGGTTCTGGGCGTGTGCCCTGTTTTTCTGAATGTAATGTTTCTCAAGTTGTTTTGGTTATGAGGAGTACCTCAAACCTCAGAACTGGGAGGAGAAGGCACACCTCAACTGGCACCTCAACGGGCACTTCTACTCCTGCAGCAGAGCATAGATCAACTACACTTTCTGAAGAAAAAAACAACAACTAGTCAATGTAAATACATGCATGCTTCTTTAACACTGAAATGAGAAACATCTAGTCTAATTAATGTCTAAACCAAGTAAGTGAAACAAGCATTTTTAAAATACCCAACTTAAACATGCACTACTTATTCTGAAACTTCATCTAAAAAGATGCCCTTCAGGCATATTGACCATGCTCCCCAATTTCCCCAATCGCACAGTCTGAAGCAGAATTGCCAACTAATGCAGCATGTGGAACTTTTCTATTAGTCTTCCCAGATACCTGTACATTTAAGACCTGCTACAACTGCTGCTTATTTTGTTTGTAAATCACAGTAACTGCCCTGACACAGGCAGAGATCTTATCCCCAAATACAGTGACCCCAATATGTCTCCAGGATAAAGCCAAGCCACCCTAGCCTTGCTCTCTTTTTTCTATGTGCTTCCGATCTTTATGGCCACATATGCTCTACAGAAGCCTACTGAAATCTTCTTTCATTCATTTTTTATGTGGATTTGCTTGTACATAATCGGGAGAATTAATGGATAAGCAGTGCGAGGCGCTGTTGCCGTTTTGCAGAAACCTTATATTCAGGAAGCACAGATCTAAGCCATACTGCAAAAAGCACTTCAGCCGATCCTTATCTCGTTTACATTTGATTTATGTGTTGCTTATGAGGCCACTAAGGCTAGTAGAAATCCCTTAACTGTTTACTTAGCAGGACTAAATCAGCAATTGTGTAAAATCAAACAAGAAGGTAAATACTGCCATAGGACGCTGTAAAAACTAACTCTGTATTAGCCACTAGAGTGATGTGAACTGTAAAGTGTGAACTTCAAGTCAGTGTGATGCCATGAGGCTGACTGAGACCATGCATTTGTGTCAGAATGCGCAGTCAAGTGCATGATGATAGTTGTGTGTGTCAGTGCGCAGGGCATGCTGTGCTCCTTGTTAAATTATGACAGTGAGCTTGAGCAGCAATGTTTAGGCTTTGCGTATGTGCGTGCGTGCTCTTGCAGCACGCACATCTGCACTTGTGAAAATGTGTGCGCTTGTGTCTGTGTGCATGGATGAGCAAGCGTAGGCAGTAGCAGCAAGAAGGTCAGAGGTTACTAGTGTTTGTGTTTCAGTGTCAGTGAAGTGTGCTCCAGGCAGAGATTTATGATCATTGTGTCTGGGAGGCTGCAGAGTGGGGGATAATGAAGATAGATCAGGGTGCTATCTCTCTCTCAGGGCACCACTGGAAACATGGCCTATGGCCTCCTCCGTTCTCGTATCATTAACTTCAGCCTGTGACATCATAACGCGCTGCCCTGACATCAATCCTAACACAGTGTGCTCTGACAAAAAGTCGAACGCAGAGAGGCAATTCCTCACAGGAAGTCATCCTGAAAACACAGGCATTGTTCAGCACGTAGCTCAGCAGCATCTCTGGGTGTGTTTATGAAGATATGAAATATTCATGGAAACATCCTACTCAGTCGTGTGTTTCCACTTTAGATCCAACGTATTTGCATTCACAGAGCTATGGAGTAGAGGCCTGGGGCTCGCTGGCAGAGGAGGAGCAGCAAAGGCAGAAAGGAAAGAGGAAGAGGGGGATGATGAAGGGAGCAAGAGAGGGAGGAAGTGAGGTTAGAGGGGTTAAAGAGGGATGGGGGGGCAGTGGCACAGGGAATGTGAGAGAAAGGGGTGTGAAATAGAAAGGAGGAGGGAAAGAAAACTGGAGGGTGAGATGGAGAGAGGGATGGATTGGAGAGGGGGGTTGATGGGATTGGTGGTGGGGAGGTGAGTAGGGGCGCAGGGAACTGGTGCCTGTGGCGGCAGGTTTTAATCAGTAATAAGATGCCTGTAATGAGATCACTATTTCCCCACATTCAGATTGATGTCATGTGAAGTTTGGTGCCACACTAAGACATGCAGGGGAAGCAGGGCGAAAAAACACACCACATTCAAGAGTCATTTGCGCACACACATGCAGAAACCCTTTCATGCACACACACACACACACACACACAACACACAAATATACACTTGCTTGCACTTTCTTGGTTACAGACACACACATCCTGTGAAATGAAGGAGCTCATTCATCCAGCCTGGCAAAATGCGCTCATTTAGAGTCCAACTGCCTTGAAGTAAAAACATACACAGAGGAATACTACTCGCAGGAAAATGAGTTACTCATGGCAAAGGAGAAATGTATGTGTTAGGGACCGAAGGGCATACCACTATGTACTCCTAACAAAAACAAATGAGCACAAAGCTTGGAACAGAGAGTGAGAGCCAAAAGTTTTTTTTTTTAACGGCAGAAGAAACTAAGGGAAAAAAAGAGGGGGAGTGGGAGACAAAAATAAAATGAGGAGTGTGTGTGTGTGTGTGTGCGCGCGTGTGTGCTTTCTGTGCATATTTTGGGGTGCATTCAGAGGCTGTCAACACAGCAACCAGCGTGTGCCAGCACACGAGCACTCTACCTATTCCCCAACATGTGTGTCCAATGAAAGGTGAACGGCTCTCCTGTCTATACTTTCCTCAAAAATCAGCCATGATGTCACCATGAACCCATCTTGAACCTACCTCTGTCAAAAAGCATTACTCCAGCCCTCCCTCTCGCTGCCTTATTTTCTGTTCCACCTCTCCCTCCTTCATGCTCTACTCCTGCCTCTCAAATTCTTCACTGAGCTCCCATTCTTTCGCTTTCCTCTTTTTCATCTTTCCGTATTCTTCAACATTTCCCCTCTCCCATCCATGTATCTTTTCTCTCTCTCCCTCCTCTCTCACTGAAGCACACAAACGCTTTTCTTTTCTTTTTTCTTTTTTTTGGCAAGCGTGGTCTAATTGAATCACCAAAAAGCGCAGTTGTTTGCCAGAAATGCCAGGATGTTCTGATTATCATAAACTTTGTTTAAGCTGTGGTTTCACAAAGAAAATGCTCTGAGTACATGAGGGAAAGCCAAAAAAATAAAAGCAGAAAAAATGAGGAATAGGGGAGAATGCAAATGAAAGAGGGGAGAGGGAAAGAGAGAGAACACTGGGGAAGAGAGGGGTGGTGGGGGCAGCGAGAAGGCAGCCAGAGAGCCACATATGGAAGTGATTCTGTAATTACTGCAAATCTGTGAGCTCAAAAGGAAAGGTCTTCTTTTCCATGCCTCCTTCCCTGCACATAAAACTGCCCTTGTGAGAAAGTTGGGCACTAAATACTTAACAGGAAACATGAAAAAAACTAAGTTTTCATTTGCTTTTGCTTTTTGGCATGTGGGGTTGGTATATAAATATGTATGGATTATGTGTTTAGCATGTTGAGTTTAAATAAGGATCTGCTTTTGCTATTTTTCTGCACAGATGAATAATAACAAAAAAATCCCAGCTCTGCTGTTCAAGAGGCTAATTCCTCACAGTCTACTACTGGAATTTTTTTTTCTGCATTCTTTGCTCATTTGCTTTGCTTTCCTGAGCTTAATCAACTAATCAGCTAATCTAAAACAAACTGGAGCCTGGAATAAACTTAAGTCTCTCGTCAGCCACACACCTAACTGGCATCATTCACATAAAGCTCACATTCAGCAAGGTGTGTGAGGGAGGGGGCGGTAAGGGGATGAGTGACAGACACAGGCCTACAGACGGAAAGACAGACAGACCATGATGTAGACTGTCTTATAAGCCTCAGGCAAAGCAGCGCTTTGCAGGTGCGTATGTTGGCAGCGACTTCTGTTCTACTCAGTCCCCAAACAGTCCCAGCAGCCTGTAATTATCTCGTGCCCTGCCATAACGTGTTCTCATGATGAGTGCCTATACACATAGCCTATACAGTAAAACACACCCGGATTGACGCAGCTTGAGCTACGTTTATTCTTAGACACATCCAATTAATCACAATTAAAGTACACAGTCCTACCTTCTTCGCCTAGAGTAGTGTATGCCTCGGCTTCAAATGCGAGCGCATTCCCCCAGAAGTTTGGAACATAAATAATGGATGACAAGCGCACGCACACCGAAGTTTTCAGTGAAGGAGGCAAAACTAAATCATGGGCGGTCTTCAGAGAAATCCTCCATTAGGCTACAGCACAGCAACTTGTAAAGTTCACGCCATTGGGGCTTACGTTTCAGAGATCATTTCAGTCATTTGTCTGATTACCTTCGTTTGTTGCCAATCCGTCACTGTGTCCTGGGGCAGCTCAGGGGCGTTGATGGGAGCTACCGTGCGTGAAGATTTCTGGCACTGTGACTCCCTCTAGTGACGGAAAGGAGGACTGCAGCACACATCCTGTCAGTGAGGATGAGATGAGACGGAACACAACAAACAAACAAACGAACGAATAATTATGTAAGAAAATAACAAAATAAGTAAGTCAGTATGTATGTAAATAAATTCTAAATCTGGCACTAATCTAGTCTAATTTGAGCATAATCTACTTTTCCGGGCTCATTAATTTAAAAAAAAGTCTTTATATTGCTTCACGCGAGTAAGCAGGAGAAAGGGAATTAAAAGAATGTTGGCGAGTTAAAGAGTCATTAAAGCAATTAATTACTAGATGGATAGACAGACTAAAAGAAAGGAATAGGATCAAATACGCTTATATAATAATACAAACCACTGTTTTTATTACAGCTTTGTAACAAAAACATTACATCAGGTTTATTTGAACAAAAACGTGTTTTTTTATTTAAAACCTGATTTTTTTAAAATACTGATTTACCAGTGATATGCTTAACTCTCTCTTATATTACTATTTAAAAATCAGTCATTACTGATTATCTTAGACATTTAAGCAATAATGTATATTTTTTTTAGTGAATGAAAACTCAGGCGTCTTTAGAACATTTTTTTTTGACGAAGTCGAAATTTGATGTTCAAAATCTAAAATTGTTTGTCTGCAATATTTAAGTGTACTCTTCTATTGACACTTCTAAGCAACATAAAGTAACTAATTAATGTGTTTGACAGATAGATAGACAGAATCCTGCTGTGTGTGTGTGTGTGTGTGTGTGTGTGTGTGTGTGTGTGTGTGTGTGTGTGTCAGTGCCATGAATTGCCACTGAGGGGCGCTTTCCACAAGCTGTGTATATTTGTTTCTGCATGTTCAGGCACAAACAGTAGGCTACAGATTTTTTGGCTGAATGTTATAAAACTTAAAACGCAAACACGTTTTAAAATTAAGAGTAAAATGAACAACTCAACTTCAAGCGCGCAGAGTGGCTGAAAGTAAAAAAAGGAAAATAGTCACACATGCAGAAATAATCAAATATAGGATTTACATTTTTCAGCAATAAGAATTTTAGCCAAAGTTGAGTTTTTGCATACGGCTGGCTCCAACAGCATGTTGTTGGCGTGTCATTGGTCCATTTGCGCATCTACAGTTTCTTCTCACATGGACTTTAAACTTGGCACTTGCTTGTTGTTTGGCACGTCACTGTTTGGCATGTCTCAGTGTTTACCATCAGTTGCAGCGCTACTTGTCAGAGAACAAGCAGTCACGGTGAGCCACGCCTATTGTCCATGTGCTTCATCCTCCAATCTCTCCATCCCTCTGCACCACGCGCTCCGTATTTTGCATAAAATGTGTATCAGTAGGGCAGCGCTGTCCCCGGCACATGCAGGGCGCACATGTAGCGTGGCTTTACTGAACACATACCACGGTCGAATAAGCGCATCAAACTCCCCTCAGCTCCAAATCCCCGCCAATGAAAATGCACAAAAGCGTGAAAGAGAGAGAGGGAGAGAAAGGACTCCGCGAGATACAAAGAGTGAGCCAAATCCCACACGAACAGACACAACACAAGTTGAGCGAACGGAAAGGCGGTCACATTTCCTACTCACCTGCAAACGTGATGGATGTGGGTGTTTGTATCGGTGGGTGTGTATGTCTTGACTGTTTTCGGGCATGCTGACTGTACTTTCTTGGAATTCATGAGAATCGTTTAATCTTCGCTCACGCTACATCACAACCTCTCCAGCCGAGGCGCTGTATCCAGAGCACAGAAGGCATCCAGGTATCTTTGAAGAGACCAGTTCGTCTAACTCGCCTCTGTCAGACCAGAACTGAGCACTAAGAGAGACACCTGCCGACAGTTTACTGGGAAAACTTTACGTGCACTGGACACATTTCCATCACTGCTTCCCATTTTTGCTCTCCATGGAGCAGGTGTTTTCCTCAAAGCTGTTTTTTGACTTTCTCACCTGTGTTCAAAAGACTTTTGCTCCAGTCTAGTGACTTTCACGGGCGTCTATCTTCAAGTCTGTTTAAAGTCATTGACATCAACAAGAGAAATGGATAACAGCCCTGGTAAGATTAACTTTAACATTATGTTTGATATGCAACTGATTATGACATGAGTCAGAATTGATTGATTGAACGGTCATTGTTTCGCGTTTTCATTCATTTTGTTGCCAGCAATCAACAAGGGACAAACTATTTATGTGTCTGGCTCAACCTTGATCTAAAATCAAATATGACTTTAATTTAAATGTAATAAATCTTTGATTAATATAACGCAAAGCGGCATTGCTTTTATTTATTATGACTGCTTGTGTAAAACACTTAAAGCTCAATTTGTTTTCGCATAATTGGCAATTGTGTGTGCAATCTAATGTGAGTTCTTCTCACATGCATCAATGGGTGCACAGAATATATACATATTTTTGACACGCAGGTGTTTGAGTAGTAATTGTATTGGTTTAACACGTGATTATGACAGTTAGGTTTAAGCACGAGTTCGCCCAGTCTAGGCATTTAATCACTTGTAAGTTCAATAAAAGTACAATGTAAGAGCGAGACTTTATGCAAACTTGTCGATGCGCTGCGTTCAAATGTCAAATCGCAGCGCCTGGACTGCAGCTCTACTGACAGCCAACCGCGCCATATGGTTGTAGTGAGGCTGGCCACTTCCTGTTTCTCTCCATGAAAACAAACTCACGTGGAGCTTCAGCACACTGGCTGTCACGTTAATCATAATCTGTCAGAGCCAGAACTTCAACTGCCCCCCAATTTATCATCTCACGGGGAAAAACAGACACTTTGGCGTAAAGGGCGTGTTTTATTATATTATCAAGGCCATCGTTTAAGTGCCTGCAGCATAAAAGTTGATAACAGGACTTCCATCCGTTGAGTAGTATTAGGCAGCGTTTTCTTGAGGTCAGCCAAAGGTGCACATGCTTTCTGCTTTCCTCTCCTAATTGACGGTGAATCATTTACAAGAGCGACGGTCACGTTCCAGCACAGGTGATGGGCGTACCCTTTGCTTACTTTAATCTGAAGACAACACTAAACCCACGCACTGGGTTATGACTTACTATTTATGTTGATAAAGTGGGCCAGTGTTTTTCACGGAACAAGCAATGCAGTTAAATGAGTAATCATTGATAATTGCGGTAATATTTGTCAAATGTCCACATAATCATAAAGATGAAGACTGCATGCTGGGCTTTTCTGCTGGTGTTTTATTGACGCATGGAGGATGTTTGGTGTTTATGCGAGTGAGGGCAATTTCAAGTTTTTATTTATATATTTTACAGTTTATATAATTGCTTATTTAAATGATTGCATATTTTAATTTTCCACAAGTCTTTTGTAAAAAATTTTCTTCCTCATCATTGTTAATGGCCACCTTAAACTGGGTTCACTGCCCTTTTGATGTTTCAATATGGTTATTGGAATGCACATGACTTCATTTCACTCATGAGTTCAGTGTAGTGATCTAAACAAAGCTCATAAACATCATCATAATCTGGCAAAAATATGGCTGCAGTGGTGGGCTGTATGGCTCATAAAGTCCAGCAGAGAGAGAGAGAGAGTGAGTGAGAGAGTGTGTGTGTATTGACACAGAGCCCCCATTTCACCTGCAGAGATGATTGGGTTGTGGGGTTCCATGTAAATGCTGAATTCAGCCAAAAGATTATTCACATAATAGCATGTCTTATATGACATATAAAATACAAAATAGTGCCAATTTTTTTAAAGAAAATATTTGAACATGTATAACTGTATGTCTTCATTATGCATATAGTTTAACATGCATTTTGGAATACGTAAATCAACATTTTCATCAAACTTGTACATCCATGACCTCTCAACTGTAGACTACTATGGTGTGGGAGTCAGTTGTAACAAGTATTTAGTCTATCTTGACACCAATATTAATTTCCTCAGTTGCACTAGATTACATCTAACTGTCAAATGATGCTCATATGATAAAAACAGACTTTCCCCACTGTCTGCTGCATAACTTCATGCACTGTATGCTCTCACTCACTAATAGTTCTTCTGACAGAGTTTTTCTGCATTATTATTGAGCACATTTAAAACAGTCAGACCCCTAACTCAGGCCTATTTCTCACCATGAATTGGAAACCATCATAACTTTGGTTCCAAGTTTTACCTGGCAGACAAAAACATTCAGACAAAATTCATTAGTGGGGGCCAATATTTGCCAACATTAAAACTAACTCCATAAAGTCAACCATAATAAAACATGTGCTAGCTAATAAGCTAACCACATTAGTTTGAAGGCTAAAAATAAGGGATAAAATCCACATCCATTTCAAATTACAAGTCATTTCACGTCAAAAAGTCAAACAGTATCCCAAAATATGTGGGCAGTGAAAATATAAAAACATTTACCCCAAAACCAGGCCACAAAAATAGTGTCTTTTTCAGGACATGCAATGCAGGGCTTACTGACATCACTCAGTACTAATAATACCAAAGGGGATTTTAAGAAAACAACTAAATTGTAGACCTATAGATATTAAACATACTAGGCTATAATTCACCAGAAATAAAGGGATTGTATATTAAAGATGGATTTTCTGCATATCCTTACAATATAAACTTTGGTATGGCCACATACTGATACAACACAGATCCGCCTGTTTCTAATGCAGCGCCTGTAGGACTGTGCAGGCGGTGCTGCTGGTGGTGCAAAGTCAGACCACCCCGCCGCATAACATGCTGCTCTATTTAATTTGGCTCCTCAATTATAAGCCCCTGGCGGACTGTAGAAGCTCTGACTTCTGGCTGGAGCGGAGCTTCATGTCTTCCCAGTGAAAGCTCCCGTCAAAAAGCCTCCTCACGTGGCATCCCTCGCCGAGCCGCGTGCGACGCGTGAGATAGCCCTCCTCCCGCTGCTTCCCCGCTCTCACGGACGCTTCTGTGTTGATGCCGCCTGCGGTGATGGTGAGAGAGACCTTGGTCAGTGGGTCAGCGATTCCATGCATTAACTTCTTTTCCTCTCTCTCTCGTCACGTTTTCCCGCCTCATGCGCCTCTTGCTATAGGCTATTGAAAGCAGTGTGGTAGAAGCTGACTTTTTTGATTCTGCAACATCCCCAAACTCATTGGTTCAGGGCACACATCCGCTTAGGGTGGTGTTTCAGCTGGAACGTGACTCTGCTGTTAAACATAACATCTCTCCTCTCATCCGAGGCGCTCTCCAAACGATGCTGGCAATAGCTACAGATAGCGGATTTAAAACATCGAGAGGCTGCATCGCTGGTAAACCCAAACCTAAAACAGATGTGTTTTTCAATCCATGTTTGACAGGACATGAAGCAATTTTAACCACAACAACCGTGAAACCCGGGGTAGCCTATTAGACTATATATTTTCTAATCATATTCAGGTGTTTTATAAACTCTATCTATCCACTGTGATAATCTAACACAGTTCCTCCTGATAATTGCATGAGCCAGAGCTAGTGTGTGATGCAGCACCAGTTTGGAGAGATGCTAGAGGCACAATCAAGTTCCTGTGATATTGACCTACTTACACAAGCCTGAGTGAAGTCGACTGCAAACACCCAAGTAGTGCTCACAGATTGGCCTTATTCAGTAGCACACAGCAACTCTTTTTATTGGCCAAAAGCATAATTTGTAGGCTATATGTATTGTTCTAAAGAAACATATTCCATGTTTATGATCTACACCACAAGGGCAAATAAACACTATGGTCACCTTAACTGTGGCTGTCTCTCCATGTTCTCCAGTATAAGGTGAACCAGTGGAAGTAAAGAGATAAAGGACAAGAGAGAGACAGAGAGAAGAGGAGAGGAGATGTTTGTGCCTGTGAAGTGCTCACTGCTCAAGTTTCTCTGCCTGCCTCCTGTCCCAGGCAGATTAGTGCTTGCACGGGTAGGCTAACTTAGCTAAAGCTAAGTAAGATGGGCGTTGAGGAAGGAGTTTCATATAATTTGAAATAAATGAATACATCCACTAACAGTTAAAATTAGAAGTTGATTGTTATTACAGGCTGCCAATAATGAGAATAAAATCAGTGCTGCCTATCACATAATCAATTGATTGGTGATTCCAATAGCACTTTGCAGCCTGTGTGGATACTTCCAAACTCCAATGTTTGCATTAAAAATACAGAAAACGACAATATCATGCTAGGGTTTTCCTTAACCAATGACAACTAATGCCTTCTTTGACCATAGGTGGCGATAATGCTATGATCACAATATAACAATAAATGGAAGAGGAATCTGTATTTTGTGCAAAACAGTGAATGTTTATATTTAAATTGGATTAACCTTTATACACTTGAGACATGCAGGTGATGGTTTTATAGTAGGCTATCGTCCATCACTGCTCAAAAGCAGACTGTAAAATGGATTGTTAATTGACAGTGTTTATAGCACAGTAGCTCTAGGGGTAATTCATAAACACCTACTGTACATGTGAGTCTTCAGGTGGACATGCAGTGTGTTTGGGTGGAGTGGGGGTTGGTCCACGACTGTAAGCTCAGGAAGAGGTGAGGCTCAGGCAGGCATCTGCTGGGTCTGTCTGTGGCTCCGGCATGAGTCAACAAACCACCGACACGTGCTGGTTGATGATTTGAGCTAAAACAAAAACCTTGTGCAGCAAAGGGCGTCACAATGCAACACATGCAGGGACAGGCCTACGGCACTAATGCATGATTTCCATATACAAGGCTGAGTTGGTTAAACCACTGTGTCATGGCATGACGTTTAGATGCGGGAAATTATTTGAATGTTGGAAACTTGCATGTGCAAGCCAATCGTGAATGAAGTTTTAAATTGGACACATTTGTTTAGATTATAGTGCATATAATTTGTCATTCTGTACTCTCTCTGCTGGACTCTACTGTACACGGAGTTGTTAGTACTGTATATTATTACAGCAGTGCAGTCCATACAGTTGAGGCTTTTTCCTTTGCAAAAACGTGACTCACATTCTCCGACCGTTGGTGGCGCATGAACAGCAGTGGCTGAGAGTTGGTGCCACCTCACGCCCGGGGAGCTTCCCAGTCAGCGTATGTTTGTAAACACACATCTGACTTCAGATTGTTGTGTAGGCTATTTCAACACGAGATTGCGGATTTGTTCCGGGCAGTAACCGTGTCAGGAGTCCATGCATGTGAGGCGGCGGTCAGGTGTCGTGCTGTTAGCTGGCGCTGGGCACGGTGCCAGGGGAGCGAGGCTATTATTGGAGCGGGGGAGGCAGCAGACACGTGAGGCCGTACAGCTCATCCACAACGCATGACTAGAAGCGCGAGCGAGAGAGAAGGGTGGGGAGGAGAGATGCGAGGGAAGCGAAACTTCAGAAACAACCATAGCCGAACGAGAGAAAAAATATTCCACACATTTGTATAAATACTGCATTAGCATGACGCAGGACTTGTTTACAAAAAGTGGCGTTTCGTCCGTGCATCCAGTGGAAGTCTGCCTGGGTTGTTGCTGCGCTACCAGCAGTATTTTTAGCGGCCACTTTAAACGCTTGATCGCACCATTTGCCTAATACACTCCGGATGAGGGGTCGCTGCTAATTCTCAGAGCTACTGCCCAGAGGTTGTGCAACATTACATCACATCCAAAGTTGTAGAGTAGTTTCAAAGGAAATATGGATGGCCAACTTAAATGTATATCATTTATAATCCACTTCATCTGACAACTAGATGTATGGTATACAAAAAAATAATGCCACTTCTTATTAATATCTGAATGACATTTTATGCTTTAATTAAGAGCTTGAACTCAAATCTGATTAACCTGACCCCAAACTGTCAGCTCAGAGGTCTCATGTCCTCCATTCTTTCCCTTGTCTGCAGGAGGTGGAGTTATCCTGTATGCAGGCTCCTCTGGCAGTGCCAGCCCCAGCCCTGGCAGCCCCTCCAGTGGGTACCAGACACAGTCACCTTCTTCACACTCCCAGCCCTCATCTCCAGAGGAGGTTACCTTCACAGAGATTGGGGCGTTAAAACAGAGGGCAGGTGGGTGCACCACCCCATCCTCCAAACTAGTGTTTCAGTTCCCAGAGGTCTACAGTAGTGCCTCAGCAGCAGCCAATCCACAGCATACATATGCACACCCCATCGCAGGAAAGAGGCCATGCGGGTTCACAGGAACTTTCACAAGTTAGTGTTCGCTCTCCGTTGTCATTATGCATAAAGATTTATACCTTGATCTAAGTTTTTGCAGCTTATCTTAACTGGCTGTTTTTCCCCTCCTCAGAGACAGGTGGAATGGTCCTGCTTTGCAAAGTCTGTGGGGACATCGCATCTGGTTTCCACTATGGAGTGCATGCATGTGAGGGTTGCAAGGTAAGTTCCCCCCCGAAAAATCAGGTCAATGATCAATGTGTAATGATTTAGCAACGTGTGGCTTTTGGTGCACCAGTTTTATGCGATTTTTTTTTTTTTTTTTTTTTTTTGGATGTTTGTTTCAGGGTTTTTTCCGCCGCAGCATCCAGCAGAACATCAACTACAAGATGTGTGTGAAGAATGAGAACTGTCTGATCATGCGCATGAACCGCAACCGTTGCCAGCACTGCCGCTTCAAGAAATGCCTTTCTGTTGGCATGTCAAGAGATGGTGAGACATCCTGACACATTTTTAACAAGAGAGACCCTCGTGCAGTTCTGCCAGGATGCCAGAGTGCTCTGATTAGCCAAAGCAGCAGGGAAATGGGCAGCCCGAAAAACAGGCACAGTACTCATATGTAGGTCTGTGTGAAAAATGTAATGCAGAAAGTCTTTTGAGGTCATCGTGCCAGTAGCTCAGTCACTCACTTTATCAGCAGACCTACACCTGCCTTGCCCTTATACTGTCACTACACTGCCAAAGATTACCATCTGGCCTTGTATCACTCTCTTAAGTTTCATAGTGTCTTTCTCCTGCCCTTTGCAGCATCCTCCCACAATGCTGTTACCTCTATGCTCTTGTTCACTACAGCCCCTCCCCCTCCATGTACCCACCATGTTCCCTCAGCTCTCTTACATCTCCACCTCAGACAATGATTTATGAGAAAAGGAGCCTTGAAGTCCCCGAAGCTATCTATCATTTGGAAAACTGCAGAAAACACAGGAATTATTTTAGGAAATTGGAACAGGGTCAACTTGATTACCTTGTGTATGCCCATAGAACATCTTACTGCAATTAATGAGGGATGGGGCAACGATTAAGCAAGGGATGCAGAAAACAGCCAGTTATTGTGACAGAATTTATCAGGCGTGACGCTCACATCACCTAGTTTTAGCTCTGATAGCTGAACATTGATTGATCACCTATTATTGCAGATTAAGAAAATAGCTGAGCTGACCTAGAAAAACAATACAGAATTGAGCCTATAGTGTACTCATACATCATGACCTACTTGGTGTAGTTTGCCTTTCTTCTTCCTCCCAGTATGGTTTCTGCTTATCTCCGTCCTCCAGTACCCTGAATTGCCTAACCTAGTAAAGAGGTTAGTGTTAATTCTGCATGTGCTTGACACTTGTGGTGCACAGAGAAAATTGGGTGTTAAAATACGACTCAATAAGAGAACAAACAGCCAGGTTGACCCTCTTAGAGGAGATTTTCAAAAGCGTCGAGGACCACAACCTAGAAACCCGTTTTTGCTCTGTTTCAGCCATTACGAAAACAGGAAAACCACATGCAACTGCCTGTAGCCCACAATAAATAGTACACCCTGATTTCACACCAGGCAGCTGTGTGTCTTTGGCTCTGCAATATAGGCAAATATTTAAGTCTGTAAGCATGATGGCACACTTTTCTTCCTCTAACCAGAGCATCGTTTTTAGAGCAACAGCTCACTAGTCCACATTTGCTTCTTTTTAACCACGATGAAAGGGATTAATCTCACGCCACATTATTGGCCCCAACCTCATTAAGGGACCCTGCAGGCAATGAACAGATTACCGTATATTTGGTAAACATAGCAATATCTACTGTGCATATTAATGGGTCAAGTAAATCACCTCACTTGACCCAACACTGTGTCACTATGTTTTTATGTAAATTGCTTATGTTTAACATATGGGAATAATGGTACATTCCTTTATAAATATTATTGCTGCTATACAAATTTTCTGCTACACTTTCAAAGAAAATACAGGTATACTATACTTGCAAAAGTCTTTGAAGCTGTACCAGTTCAACTTTTCTGCCTTATCTAACTCCACCTAGCACATGCACACATCTCCCACACACACAGACACACACTCACTTTCCATGTCTTTCACATCAGACCTCTTCATGTTCTCACAAATGCCTTCTTAACTCGTTTCTGCGCTTCAAGCCCACCTCTCTCATCCTTCTCCTTCTCACGATCTCAGTGCCAGTGACATCTCGCTAACGTTGCCCCACTGCCCTACTTACAAGTGGAGGGAGGGAGCAGGAGAGGAAGGAGATGGGGTGGATAGCAGAGAGGATGAGGCAGATGGTAGCAGGGGGTCTATAAATAGCCTCTCCAGCTGATAGTTACTGTGGGAAGGGGGGTGGGGATATGGGTGAGGAGAAGGAAGTTTTCATCTGACAACTTACATGATTCTCCTTGGAATCATTCAATACTTTAGTTATTGATGTGTGTGTGTGTGTGTGTGTGTGTGTGTATAAGGGTAACTGTTTTCACCATGATTAGCTTTAATTTATAGTCTGCTGCTTGTGTCTTCCCTAGCTGTGCGTTTTGGCCGCATCCCTAAGCGAGAGAAGCAGCGACTTCTGGATGAGATGCAGAGCTACATGAACAGCCTAAATGAGTCGGCTGCCATGGACATGGACTCATCTTCAGTGAAGGATGCTCCCTCCAGCCCAGAGGATGGCAACTCAAAAGAGGCCATTGGGGCCATCTCCAGAGCCTACCGTGACATCTTCACCAACAGCAGCAGCAGCCAGGAGAGAGCAGCCAAAAGGGCTAACATCACCACCAACAACAACACATCTCCCTTTTCTCAGGATGCCAGTTTTCCCCAAGTCTCCTCTCACCCCACCTCTGCCCAGAGTTATCAGTCTTGCCCTGTTGCGTCTGCCACTCGATGCCCAGTTGCCCCTATTGACAACCAACATACATTCCACAATGTGGACAACAATCGCTATACCTACTTAGTGTCAACTAATCAGAATCATGATCACTCTACCAGTACAACACCTCAAAGGGGCAGCTCTGCCAATCATAACAGTTTTTGCAATGCAGAAAGTACCCAAGATCAGCCCTCCTGCCTGTGGAAATTAGCTCCAGGAGCTAAAGTGCTGGTAAGTGCAGGAAGCATACTAAATTATATCAAGACTCTTCTGATATATCTTGTCTGACCAACAATTTATGATAATTTCTATGTCTTTTGTCTTTCTCTAAGGCTTGTCCTCTCAATGCATGGCCTGTATCAGGGGCAGAGCGCACGAGTCAGGAGATATGGGAATCCTTCTCTCAGTGTTTCACTCCTGCTGTCAAGGAGGTGGTAGAGTTTGCCAAGGGCATCCCAGGTTTTCAAGAGCTTAGCCAACACGACCAGGTCATGCTGCTCAAATCAGGCACCTTCCAGGTAATGACATACATTTCAATATTTTGATTGTCATTAATGTAAAATATGTGTGACTCCTTCTTTATGAGTCCAAATGTATTATTGGTGTAAATAATTGTCTCAATCTAATCATTGTGTTCCTCTGTTTTTTTCTGTTTCGTGTGTGTTTAGGTTCTGATGGTGAGGTTCTGCACCTTATTCAATGCTGAGGACCGTACGGTGACCTTTCTGAATGGCCAAACTTACCCCCTGTCCACCCTACGGGTCCTGGGCATGGGCTCTTTGCTGGATGCAATGTTTGACTTCAGTGAGAAGTTGGGCTCTCTGGGGCTAGAGCCTGATGAAATGGCCCTCTTTATGGCTGTGGTGCTGGTCTCTGCAGGTGAGAGAGGGGCACTATTTACTTCATGAGTGGTAAAACAGTGACAAAAGCTGCAGAGCAGTGACACTTTGTTAATGGACCAATAATGTAGTAACTGTGTCTGTCAACCACTCACACTTGCATTCTCTGTGCTCCTCAGACCGTTCTGGCATCTCGGACATGCGGGCTGTGGAGCAGCTACAGGAGGGTCTGATCCGTGCCCTACGGTCACTGATCACTCGCCGTCGCCCAGATGACACCACCCTCTTCCCCAAACTCCTGCTGTGCCTGCCAGACCTGCGCACCCTCAACAATTTGCACTCAGACAAACTGTTGGCCTTTCGCATCGACCCTTGAGCAGGCTGCTTGTTCAGAGCACACAGACAAAAACTGTTTTACATAGAAACAGATCATACACCACACACACACACACACACACACACACACAGAGAGAGATACTATCTATCAAGGGCAGGACTTCCTTGAAAATTGAGGAACAAGGAATTGTGCAATTTGAGGAGCATTATTCAAAAGGATAAATGAGGACAGTAGCGAACATATTTTTGATTCGTTATTGATCTTCATGCAATGTTTTGGGACATATAAACATACAAATATAAACTCATGTAAACACATAAACCTCAACACCTCTTGTACTGTTCAAGTAAAAAAAATTATCATGTAGAGTTATTACCCTTTTGGACAAATTATTTGTGCACTTGCTCATTAAATCCAGTGTACTTGAGAATAAAAGCCAGTTCACATCTGTTCCTTAAATCGTACAGTATCAACAGGCCATCACTAAGCAGCAGCTGAAAGAGTGATAATGTAGATCTAAACAGTTATTACTTAGGGATCATTAGTGATGATTGACTATGTCAGTTTGTGTTTAAGAGAAAGGGAATCTGTATATAATACATAGCAAAATCTGAAATATTAAGGTAATTATGTATAACAGTTTCACAAACATACCATCTGCATTAGTACTGGAATAAGACCACTATTTTAATGTGTCACTTGCACACAATAAGATGCATTCTGTCTCTTACTATTTTTGACTGATCTTCCAGAAAACATTTGGCACGCCTCGGGTTTAAAAATGCCAACTTCATAAGTCAATGGCATTTTATAGTATTTCACAAAAACTTGTGTCTACGTCACTATATCGTATCACATCTGGACTGATGGATACGCTCCATGCATGTTGGGTTTTGTAGTTCCTTTGTTTATTTTTATTGCTGTAAATATTATGTTACTCCAATGTCTTTGTATCACTGAATGAACTGATGTGAGGTATTGGACAGATGAGTTTGGTACGAAGAAGAATGTACTGACCTTCCTTTACTAGATGGGGGTTTGGCCATGCCAAGGGGGCTTTGCACAGGAGAATAGTAGGGATTCTCAGATGGTTTAGACACACTTCCTGCTATCAGATGATGTAACCAACCAGCATAATCCCAGAAATCACCAGCACTCACTCCACATTCACCCTTCCTCTGCCCCCAATGTTTGTCATACAAACACAAGATATTTTTGGGTGAGAGATCTTATTTGATTGGTCCTCTCACTGTTTGCTTGTTTGATTGTGGCTGATTGAGGACATCTTGTACATTTTGTAAATCTTTCTTCCTAAATATAAATGATATAAAGTTCAAATTATGTATTACTCTGCTTGCGTGTCTTTCTTTTGTGTCAATTCAGGCAAAATATAAAGATGTGCTGAGTAGTTAGGACTGTATGGATCTCAGAAATGAGTTATGCAGCTAAACATGTACATTGGTACAATTGAATAAAGTTAGATGTACATTTTCATTTTCGAACAGTTTTATACCCTGTGTGCTATTAGGGTGTGCATGATCACTTAGAAAGGTGATTGCCTTCATAGCTAGAAATCTAGGTTAGACAGAGTACAACAACGTAGTTCATTATTACATAATGTTGTACTGTGTGCCGATTTAATCAGAAAACGTGGAAAACTGCAAAGAAATTTTCAGGAACTACTTATTTCAAATGACGAACTTTTAGTAACTTAATAAAATCCAACCTTAAGAATGGACTGGCCCTCCAAGAAAGTTGCAACACTGGATGTCTGCAAACATGAAACAACTTTCTCCAACCCCTTGAAATCAAAAAGCAAAGTAGGGATGCCACCTTGTGGTGAAATAATAGACCCCGGATCCCGGAAGTGAATGGTCTTTGTGTGTTTGCTACATTTGCCTGTATCTTGCACTATTAGTTATGTTTTATGTTATCACTTTTGTACGTCGTGCAGTTAATATGGGACCACTGTCAAACGGCATGGTAAGATATATCATATACTATGATACAGTATAGTGAAAAATATATGGTAGGATAGTGACGCAAGTTACAACAAATTTATCTTAACGTTAATAGCAGGTTAGCTTGTAGGCTAGCGTTAGCTAAATAACAATAGCATGCAGGTACATTTCAGCGCCATCAATTACGTGTTTAAATAAACTAAATTAAATTGTCACTAATCCAGCTTTCAGTCATTGATGCAGGTGGGACTATGCTGTCGTAACTAGCTAATGACATTTTGTCGAGTAGCTAGAACTAAATTCCTAAAAGTAAAAGCTTATTAGCCAGGTTAGCTACGAATTAACATGGCGAATTACTAACTCTAGTAAATTGTTCAGTGGGAACGTAAACGTTCCTCTTAACGTATGTACTACTTGTTCACCTTCTCTCTTCACAGGTGCTGAGAAATAGAAAGAAAAGAGTTGAAAACGCTCCAGGATCTCAGGTTTGATCTCAAGTGAGTGCAGTTTATCACACCATGTTGGTGACAGCATATCTTGCCATCATTTTCCTGCTTGCCCTGTGTGTTGGCCTCGAGCTCACAGCGCGCCGCCTCACCCCACCACAGTCTACTCCTACTGCTGTAGCCAACCCAGTTTTCCGTCGCTTCCAGAGTATATTCCTTCGAGCATACCTTTTGGCTTTGTGGGCAGACTGGCTCCAGGGTCCTTACCTCTACAAACTGTACCGCCACTACAGCTTCCTGGAATCCCAAATAGCCATCATATATGTGTGCGGCCTGGCCTCCTGTGTTCTGTTTGCTCCTTTTTCAGGCTGGCTCCCTCAAGCCTTGGGCCGCAGACGAACATGTCTTCTCTTCTGCCTATCCTACTCCGCTTGTTGTCTCACCAAGCTGTCCAGAGACTACTTTGTTTTGATTGTGGGCCGTGTCCTGGGTGGTCTGTCCACATCCCTGCTCACCACCGCATTTGAAGCCTGGTACGTGCACCGTCATGTAGATGTCCACGACTTTCCCAAGGAGTGGATCCCTGGCACCTTCACCAAAGCTGCTACCTGGAACCATGGGCTCGCTGTGGGAGCAGGGCTGGTGGCTAACATGCTGGCTGAGTGGCTCCACTTGGGGCCGGTAGCTCCCTTTCTCCTGGCTGTCCCCTGCTTGGTGTGCTGTGGCTGGGTGGTGTTAACAGACTGGGGCAAGGAAGAGGCCGAAGAAGGTCCTGAAGGGGACAAGCAAACACTGCTTCTTGGCACTCCAAATGGAGGCGTGACCCGCTTGTCTGCGAGGGCCCGGTTCTCACGCAGCTGTCATGATGGGCTGCGCTGCTTGCTGTCAGACAGGAGAGTCATGCTCTTGGGTGGAGTGCAGGCTCTGTTTGAAAGTGTCCTCTACATTTTTGTTTTCCTGTGGACCCCAGTACTAGATCCTCATGGGCCTCCTTTGGGAATAGTGTTCTCTTGCCTGATGGCTGCCAGCATGGTCGGATCCTTGCTGTACCGCCTAGCCACCTCCACGCGCTACTGTCTACAGCCTGGCCATGTTCTCTGCCTGGCTGTGTTGATGGCCTTCTTCTCCTTCTTCATGCTGACCTTCTCCACTGCCCCAGGCCAGCCTAGACCTCATGAATCCTTTCTAGCCTTCCTGCTGCTGGAGCTGGCCTGTGGCCTCTACTTCCCTGCAGTCAGCTTTCTCCAGGGCAGGGTGATCCCAGAGGAGAAGCGGACTGGTGTACTGGCCTGGTTCCGGCTGCCTCTGCACCTGCTGGCCTGCCTAGGGCTGCTGGCGCTCCATGGGGAGATATCAGGAACAGGTGGAGGGGAGGGTGGCAGCGGCACCAGACACATGTTTGGAGGCTGTGCAGTCATGATGCTGGCAGCTTTGATGGCTGTAGTCAGTCTGTTCACCCTGGGCAGGAATGACACAGACCTGAGACTGGAGGGAACCAGAGGGGAGGGCGAAATGTACTGAGGAGATAGACCACATATCCATATGTGCTTGACTGGTTTCAAATGTATTGTGCCAGTTTTGTGTGTCTGAAAGTAGAAACCTCATGTGTTCCACTGGAGTAATAATGTCAAAATTTTGCCAAATGTGTCAGTGAAAGAAATCAAAGGGGGTGTTTTGGTAGATTAAAATTCAATTGAATATCCATTTTTATATGTTTGCCTTGTTACTTCTCTGTTGTTTTTTTTGGGAGAGACTTTTACTAGTCCTGTCTGTGTAGGAATGCTTTGGGAACATGGCCATATCTACCTTCATTTGTCAAATAAATTGCTGGAAGCTTTGTCAGCCATGTCCAAAACTCCTGTATCATTCCATTGACTATTCCAGATAACATGTTATTGCCTCATTGTGTCCACTTATAGGGAGGTGGGGTGATGTGTTTGACAGGATATAATTCATTTCACCCATCAGTATCCCCATGAGGATCAGTAATGTAGTAGTTCCATCATATGTTTAAAAGCAGACATGAAAAGATGTGAGTTTACAGAGAGCTCAAAGAATATCCAAAGAAATAAGATCATGACTAACATGTAAACCAGTATCTGAATGTCAATTCTTACAATACTTCTTCCACAGTACTTTGATTTCTGTATGTTGTTTCTTCCAGCATCTGTGTGTTTTTATTTAAAAGAGCAATCCACAGTAGGTCAGTTTTACTTTGAATGCTTTTTCTGCACCGTCTACAGGATATTTTCTCTGTATTGTCTTAACATTTCTCTGTTCTTTACACTTTTAAATAAAAGTGTACATATTGTACATAATTTATATTGATTTGTTTTATATTACTGGAATTTCTATTTTGTGGCATATTGATGTTTTATTATATTTATTCAGTAGTATCTAAATTGGGGTTTCCAAATAATCCAAAATGGTGTAATATCAAATATTTTTGCCACATTTTGGCTGTCCAAGTGGATTGTAATTACTTCTTTTTTTAATTAATTCAAAATTAACAAACCTCTTACCATTAAGTTTCATTCTGCACCAAATCATTTTTTTAAAATACAATTACAACAATGGATTATAATGAAAATTAATTGGAAAGTACAGCTGTAAATTGTTCACCTTTACTGGAAAACTTGTGTTTCAAGCAATTCTAATGCAAGAAGCCTATTTACAGTCACAGAAAACATTGTAACTAGCATTGATCCGAGTTGTAAATCAGGAAATGTTACAATATTTTAGCCCCTGCAATTCTCCTCTCCTAGTTTTTGCTGCAGACCATATTTCCAGATTTCTCTGGACTTCTCTCCTCATAACGTATCATGCAGGCATCCATCCTCCCCATTTTTCCTGGTGCTGTGGTACACTCAGATTTTCTCTATGGCGCAGCGTCACCTGGATGCTGCTAGAACATCCCTCTGTGGGTGAGGGAGGGGTATCTGCACGAGTCTTAACTGCGTTGTTTTGGGATTACATCACAATCTCGTCAGAGGGTTTTCAGTCTGAGCAGGCAAGAAGAGCACTATCATTCTGAGGTCCTTTCTCACAGTTTAGCTAAACTCCGCAAAAACTACACCATCGAGAAAGGAGACACCAGAGCCCCATTGACTGGTTGGCATACAGAACAAGACAAACTACTGCAGGACGAGAGACAGGCATCATGACACAGGGCAAGGTATGAACTTGTTTTCTTCGTGTCATTTAGTTATTCACCTTTACGACAATTAAAAACAGTTCTGTAATTGGAAATTCTGTATGGGGTCTAGGTTGGTATGTAACAGTCAGTTATGCGTGTCTCTACTTCATCCATTTAGTCTCACTATTGTCAAATGCTTGATGGCAATGCAGACTATTCAGTTGTGAACACCACGGTGTCATTTAGTTAATCTTTCCGTCATTAATTTTAATGAATGATAACCAGAACAGCCTGTGGTTTTGTGTCCTGCAGCATAGTATTTCTAGCCACACAATCCCGCAGTATTGAATAGCTATTACATAGAGTGGCTTATTAATTACATTTTAATCCTGTTGTGAATTTTCATTTACGCTGACATGATATTGCTTGCCTTCAATGCTAAGCTGTTGAGTGTTAACTGAGTTTATGTTTGTGAAATGCGTCACTGGTTGTTTTAACATGTTGCGTCACCATGACAACCCATTTCTTTCTGTAGCGCTGGTAAAAAAAATAAAAAAGAAGCTTGCTAGCCCACCCTCAGTTTGTGCCTCTCATATTTTTCTGATTCTGAAAATACAGTCAGAACAGCTGTGTGTTGTGTTTTTAAACGACCTGGGTTTTTCAAACATCGCCGGTTAATTATCGTTTGCGTTAGAGAAACCGATGCTCTGTGACCTGAATGCAGCTTTTGCTAATACATGAGGCACAAACTGGGGCTAACGTGACTACCTTATATCAATAGGATCTAACTCAGCCTATCAATCAAAACTCTAACTTAATTTAATATAACTGCAGTTATGAACACTGTAAACGGGTTAAATATTAATTAGTTGTATGAAATACATGACAGTTATATTTGAGGATGAAGCAGTACAGATGTCAGTTGCGATGCTGCCTTCAGATGATAAGAAATTTTCTGTTCGCTCACCGCGAGGTATGGCGCAGGGTTTAGTACACTTGCAGAGGCGCAGCGCAGATATACGTCATCAAAAAGTGCGTATGGAAGCTAAGCTAACTTTAGCATTGGATTTAGCTAAGTTCGTAAACTATATGCTTATTCACAAACGTGGCTGTGACTGCATACATTTCGCCATGAATTACTTTTCCTGGCGAGATTGTGGTATGTTTTTAATGTTGTTATAGAGTTGGGGAACTCTGAAACAGTTTTTCTTCCATCACTCTCTACCTCCCTGCAAAGTAATTCATGGCGAAATGTATGTCGCTTTTGGCTACGTCCAATACAGCTGTTATCTCATTGGTTGCGCTTTGAAAGGTCAGCGGCAACCGAGGTCAATGCAAAGATGCCCTTATCTTTCTAAACTGTCACTAGCCAAAGCAAAGTCGAAATAATTTCAACTTTGAGCGCAGCGCTCTGTGGCAGTTTCGAGCAGTGCGCCACGCCAAGGGCAGCGCTTCCGCCCAGTTGGGCGCCACCGCTGCCACCCATAGGAAAACAATGGCACAGCCAGCGCAGGCTCCCACACATGATCAGCGGTAAAACCGCTCCGCGCTGGCTATACTATAATAAAGGTAAAGTATGGAAATATCAATAACAGATATCCAAGATATACACAATTCCAAAATAAACAAGGTTGACGGTAGGGTTGTTTCTTGGTGAGTTGCATATATATATATATATATATATATATGAGAAGTAATGAAGTATAAACTAAAAGACAACAAATTGTTCATCTTTTGTGCTAACAGCTGCCACTAGCAAACAAGGCCACCAATGGCTCCTCCAGTGGACAAGTCTTAGTGTCACCAACTCCTCCCAGCTATGAGGAAGCCACTGCCGGTATGATAACACCTTATCCTTCTCATTTTTGTCATTATCTTTAACAAATAAATTTGACAATGTTTATCATGGTTTAGGATGGTGTGGAAGTGATGGGATTACATACAGTATATGTTGACTGAAAAATGCACTGAAAATAAATAAATGCGTTCTCTAGACACCAGTGCTCCTTGCTACAATGATGTTGAGATGCTCACAGAGTTCACGTGGGATGATCGCAACATCAGGAGGGTCTTCATCCGTAAGGTATCAAAAGCTTTATCATCATATTGATGACAATGTTAGCTCTGTTGTGAATGTTGTGTATCACTGATAATTCACCTCAAATGAACATGTTAAACTTTAAAGGCCTGACCAGCACATACCAGTACATGTACAATTATGCAATCTTTTTTCACTCTAACATTCTTTCTTTTAGGTGTACACCATCTTGATGATCCAGCTTTTGGTCACTCTCGCTATTGTGTCTCTTTTCACATTCTGGTGAGTATTAGTCCAATCTTTTTCTCTCATGTTTAACAATATTGAACAAGTAATTCTGATTAAATTGTGTGTACTTACTTAAGACTATGTTACTTTTAGTGACCCTGTGAAGGTATACATTCAAACCAACCCTGGGTGGTACTGGGCATCTTAGTAAGTAACAGGTTTAGTCAGTCTCAAGTCAGTTATACACTTCTGTACATTTTTGGTCCATGGTACTTCTGTCTAATTAAATATCTAACAATATTTCTGTTGTTTAACAGCGCTGTGTTCTTTGTCACATATCTGACCCTATCCTGCTGCTCTGCACCAAGGTAAGTTAATAGTTCTCAAAATGAAATGTACAACATAAAAAAAAAAAGTAAATCACCTATAGTATTGACACTCTAATCTTTTACTCACTCCTACAGGAGACAGTTTCCATGGAATTTGATTCTGCTTGGCATCTTTGTAAGTACAAGGCAGAACATAAACGTTTTCATGTATAAACTGAATTGTGTGTTCTTTAGTAGATGAGCAGTTTTCAAATCAAACCTACAGTCTGAGATTTAGAAATGCAAACAGTACATTCATAGATTAACTAATATTAATTAATATTTGTTAATGTGTAACTTTCACTCCACAAATAATTGTAAGTTGACAGTTAAAATGATCTAAAACAAATGTATGAATATGTTTTATAAAAGTTAATGCTCTCCAGTCATGACTTGCTTGAAGAGATTTTAACAAATGCCTGCATTTTAACATGACTATCATATGTCCCATTACAGACTCTCTCACTCTCCTACATGACAGGGATGTTGTCCAGGTACACTGTCTTGTGTTACTTTGCATTATGTCTTGCTGCTTTAGACCCTCTCCTTAGCTAGCATGATGGCTTTTGCACCCAGATAAATAGTCATCAGTGTATTTTCTTTACAGTACGTGAGGTTGTGTGTGTGGCCAGTGATGTAGGCCTATATAAAACTGTATTGTGTATTCTGTTTAAAATTGCTTGAAACATTTTCAGTAAGTTTTGCATGTTTCTTTTTTTAATAGCTTCTATAACACCAAGTCAGTGGTGATGTGTCTGGGCATCACAGCAGCTGTCTGTCTCCTGGTCACAGTCTTCAGCTTCCAAACTAAGGTGAGAAAAATAACTTTTACTTTTCTGCACATTATATCTGTTATCTGATGTACTGTATGCATGTTTGAGAGTGAAAATCATTCACTTGTCAGCTTTTCACACTGTTGGATTAACATACTAATGTTGGATTTCATATGCTTTCTCCATCCAGTTTGACGTGACATCATACCAAGGCGTGCTCTTTGTCTTCTGCATGGTCATGTTCATCTCTGGACTGGTGTTGGCATTCGTCCTTCCCTTTCAATATGTAAGTATGACTATCCAAATCAAGCAATTACACCAGTTGTGTGTCATGTAAGATTGGGATGTGGAGGATTTTCAGACAACCAGGATATAGTTACATCAAATACGAATTTAAATTGACAGTCTGACAAATATTTGACATGAGACTGATGCAGGTCCAACTCTAAACTGAGATCATACTTAGTAACTGTACTATCATATGTTACATAGTGGACCGTATACTGGATAATACTGGAATCACATCTAATCTAGTCATTTTTGCCACTTAGGTACCCTGGTTGGATGCCACCTACGCTGCATTGGGAGCCATACTGTTTACCATGGTAATTGTACAGGCACTGTCATGCCATTATTGATAGAAATGATCATATATTGTACTATTGACTATTAGAATTTTAAAAAAGATGTCTTACTTGCCGTTGTATTTTCTGTTGCAGTTTTTGGCATTTGACACCCAGCTCCTCTTGGGGAACAAGCGCTACGCCATGAGTCCAGAAGAGTACGTCTTTGCCACTCTCAACATCTACCTAGATATCATCTACATCTTCTCCTTCCTCCTCCAAATCTTTGGAACAAAACGAGAATAAACCATCGTCCTCTCTTTCTTATCTACAGACAAGGGATGCACCAGTTTGGCAATTTAGGTAGACATGATAAGAGTCTTTTTAAATTTTGGTGATTGTGATGACAATGCTTCCATTTGTCAGCACCAGTTTTATTTTTTTGCCTGATACTGATAAGGTCACGAATACTTTGTGAATCTCTTGTATAGACATATGTCAGTATTCACATCCAAAATGTCAATAACCTTTCCCTCCTCTCTAGCATGTTGTGAACCCACATTATGTGGTTAGTTTACTGGCTTTACCAACCAGAAACATTCAGTGATCCGTGATCTTCCTCAATTTAACGTAGATAAAATATACTGTGAGTGTTCATCTGAAGCTGTATGGGTGTCTTTATATCCATGCCTGCCTAGATATCACAAATCTCCTGCAAACAATAGATGTCAATGCTCTTTAAGAGGTAATTGATCTATAATACATTATGCATGACTCAAAAAAGCCCTAACAATGCCAAGTACAGTCATCCCATCACTGGACTATTGCTTTGGGTGTTGATTTAGTGACTGAAAGCATAAATGTTACTTTAAAAAAACTTCAGATTTTTCCTATGTTTTCAATCATATCCAATGTTGTCTCAATACTGTGAATTACAAGAAACTCCTTCAGTGTTTTTAACAGTTTCAGAGAAGTTGACATGTTTTTTCTGGCTTTTTAATGACAATCTGAAAATGTTATTTATTGGATTTGGGATGCTGCTACTCATCTCTGCCTTGATGTTTTACTCATATTTACTGTATGGTGTATATGTTGATTTTTTGTCATTCACATTGTTGCAGTGTTTATTATTAGTATGTCATTTGTTGAATATGTGTATTTGAACCTGAAGTATTTTTAATGAAGATTGCTTAGACAAATTTTTTTAATGAAAGATATTTAGTTGTAACAAACCTTGATTGTTGGCTCTTAATATTATTTAAACTTATTTAGTCAGTTTGAAGAGGTGACACATGATAATTGAATATAAACATGACAGTGCCATACATGCATGGATTTACTACTATGCTATATT
Source organism: Siniperca chuatsi (assembly GCF_020085105.1). Lineage (NCBI taxonomy): Eukaryota > Metazoa > Chordata > Actinopteri > Centrarchiformes > Sinipercidae > Siniperca > Siniperca chuatsi. The sequence goes on along the minus strand of NC_058051.1, from coordinate 16,837,230 downwards.
TCATGACATTTGAAGTTTATTTTTTTATGACAGAATGATATATTTTGGAAAGTGTGTGATATAAAATGATGACTTTGAAGCTTGAAAAGAATTTCTAGGTCTTTTAAAGTGTCCTTGGATTACCTTTATCTGATGACATTGATGCAGTATATTGTTTTAAGAGCACCCTGCATTTCACTGTAGCATTGGTGTTACTGTATTAATTTATTAAATGGTGAATGTGTCTGAATGCACTCACTGGTTCTCTCTGATTAAATAAATAATGTGCTTTAACACCTCTACATTACCTTTATTTTTAGTCTATGTTGCTCGTGAACATATGTAAAATTATGCCACTTTTAACAGGACAAAAGGGAGCTTGATTTCAGTTTTATATTTTCAGCCTAAACATCTCAATGTTGTAGAATATTCTGAATGTTCTCCTTTGATAAAATCACCTGCTAACATACTTGCATCTTGAAATATCCTAGATGTGTTATTTACCAGCACTCTGGTCCTCAGATAAATACTTTTCTGATTATTCCAGCTGTATATAAAGTTCCTTGTATATAGGGTAAATAATGGTATTTAAAGAAATGGCTAGGCAAAGGTCATGTAGTGCTGCTTGGGCAGGTAATTTGGCTTTAGTTCTGTATTGTGATGCACAGGTGACAATACTTGCTCATACAGAGCTGAACTGCCTGGGCTTCCTCACTCATCCTCCAATATGCTGCCACCATAGTGTATACCATACTCTGTTCTGTATTTTATAACTTTCATTGGACACATTATACTTGTAAATAACATATAGCCTATAGGTGTATGCAGCATATAGCTTCTTTTATCTTTTAGACTGAACAGGTTTTCTTCCTGGATTGCATTTTTGCTGTCTGTCAATTACAGACTGAAGAGAAATACTACTAAACTATTCTAATATGTTAAGTCAAATATGAATGAGTAAGACATCTGAGAACACACTTTGGGGCCGTATGTGTTTGACATAAAGATCGGCTAATTATTTCATTCAAAATATAATAATAGAAAAGAAAAGATCGGCTAATCCTCCACGTGCAATTGTGTTCGTGCGTGAGTGCGACAGACACACATAGGGCATGAAAGTAACAGAGGTAGACTAACGCTAAATAATTGCGTGCGTGTGGTGTCTATAGTTACATGTGATAGAATTTTGTTCAGAAGTCAATTCCGGCGGGTGTGACGTGTATTAAATGGTATCCTCCAGTCTGCAATCAACCACTAAATTTCGGGTACACTGGGAATTACAGCATCCAGTCATCCAATCACAATGTGCGATGGTTGAGCGTCTTGTTCAGCCATGTTGTGGTTTTGAATGAGGAAGAAGCGGGAGATAATATTCTTCAACGAGTTTATATGCAATTTAAAGTCACGTTAAGGGTATATAAATGAGTTAGGGTGTGACTCAAAATGCTAACCGTTTTTTCGAACGCGCTGGTTGCGACTTATCGCATTCCTGTTGGAATTTAAACATACTAACATAAATTAGCCGTGTAGCTAACAACGTTAGCTAGCAAAGTGTGCTAGCTAGGCAACTAGCTAATTCTCAGCTAACCAGCTAACGGTTAGCTCGTTTCGTGGGAAAGTAAAATGATATTTGCGAGGAGTGTTAGCCTTTGAAATAGCCTCAGCTAACCTGCCTCAGTCGAATGAAGCGCATTAGCCTCATTTGGTTTGACTATATTGACAGGTAGACTGAAAGCAGCTATAGCGATTTATCTTTAAACCAGCGGCGTTATTTCTAAAACTTTTGAACCATGTTGAATAAAATCTACGAATGGATAGAAACAAGCTTTGCCAATCTTCGCAATGGTGTACCAGCTGCGGAGCGCTCTGATGCACACCGGGCAACGGGAGATGGTCAGATGAGGAGGAAAAGACCAATTGAATGGTATGAGCTGTAACAGCGTTATTCCCTTGTGTAATCAAAAGTCGGTGTGTTTAAAAAGACACGGAATTAAACTGACGCCAAGTTGTTTTGAAGTGATTTGTGTCCGTTCTGTAGAACCACTATTCATTGTCTCGCTGGTCATTTAGCGTTTCAACCATTTGTTATAATGTGAAGAAAACTATTTATTTTCAGTTTGTCAAATTGGATGGAATGTGTTATTAACTGTATGGCATCAATCTGTTTTTTCCTTAAGTTTGGAAGATGGACAGAATATCGATAAAGATGGCTTAATGATAAAGAAATCTCGAATGGGTAATTAAACACTCACTTTGTTACATATTATGGTGTGAATATATGTGAGAATATATTGTAGTTAAACAGGTATTACCCTACTTACAGTCTTGTCTGTCTGTTTTAAATTTCTCAAGGAGATCTTATTGACACAGTCAAGATTGCAGCTGAAGGGGTTAAGACTCATAGCTCCAGTGTGGCTACATGGATGAGGAACAATGTGAGCCCAACCTTGAGAAATATACTGCCTGCCTCCCCTGGTCCTCCACCTGGAGAGCCACAGCCCTCAACATCAGCAGCAGTCTGGGCAGGGAGACCGGTAAGGAATGAATTTTTGGGCCCTGAGTGTCGATAAGTCAAAATGTTTTTTGCCTTTATTTAAACATGTCATGTGTTTGGTTTAAGATTGTTGAAAGGAACTCTCTGGGTGAGACGTTTGCTGCTCCCTCAACAACTTTGGAGTGGAAAACATCCAAAACAGGTTAGATTATAACTTAAAGCATTGTATACGCTTTTGCATCAATGTTGCTAGTGTTTGTGGAGACTTTAGGAGCTCTTGGAGAGAAGTTAATTTTTGGACTGTTTTTTTTTTCCCCAATTCTAGAATGCTTGCGTAATGAGAAGTCCATTGTGGGATCAAAAGTCTGTAGGCGACAAGTGTGTATGAGTCCTATACATCGTGAAGTGCCAAAAACAAATGGGCACTCAGTCAACTTGCCACCCTCCGTTACCCCTGAATTGCACCCCTCTCCACGGTTAGGCAGGCCCCTAAACCTCCGACCATACGGAACACCAAGGTATTCCATACATTTGGTTTTTGCCAGAAGAATTTTTTTTTCTTCATTTCTTCAAGAGTTGCTTTTTGTTATATGATTTATCATTGTACTGTTGTCAGTTGCTATTGTCAGTTGATGTTTGATTACCACACATTTTGTCTGCAGTTTGTTTAGTGGAGTGTCAAGCAGCTCCTGCACCAGCATGTATGAGAAGACCTTTCCCATCAAAGTGGTGCAGAGCCCAACACACAGCACCTCATCTGGCCGCATACACAAGGCCAGGCCTCGCTGTACTGCACAGGAGGTAAGACATCAGGAAAATAAGTCACCTTGTGATTCCTTCTAAATATCTTGTTGTATTTCTTGGTTGACTTCATGGTTCTCCTCTGTGTTTGTCCAGTCTGTTCGTGAAGAGGAGAAGGAGGTGTACAGGCAGCTTCTGACCATGGTCTCTGGTGGTCAGTCGTCTTTCCTTCACAACGGCAACTCGCACACCATCGTCAGGTCACACAGAGATTTGTACGTATCCATACAAATGCAGTAGACTTTAACAACTTTATCACTTGCTGGACTATATCTAGATAGTGTCAGGTCTTTCATCTGCTTCCCCCTGTCACTTTCTCATCAGCACCAGCTTCCTGACCACCAGCCACAGACTGCTACACTTCTCTTCCCCTACTGGGTCAGCAGCAGGAGAAACTTCGGAGGAACCCAGCAGTCCCCCCAGTCCCAGGGGCATCTCTAGCCAGAACTCCAGCAACCTCCCCAGCCCAGTGGGTGCCTCCAACAGGCCAGGGATTCAGACGTGGTCTCTGGACACAGACCTCAGCTCCAGCAGAGCAGCTACTCTCACATCAGCTCCCTCCCCATCTGCTCTGCAGGATAACTCTTCTCAGGACACACAATCATCGGGTAAAATTCTCACCTACTTGTATGTACACTTAATGGAAATATAGGCATTGTGAAATGGGATACCATAAGTGAATTGAAAATTTGCTTGCTTCTGTATTTCTTCTTGGGTTGTAATCTCCTTGTATTTTCTTGCAGCTCATGATGGTGACTCTGTAATTATTGTAAATGAGCAAAAGGGTAAAAAGCAAGACAGCTCAAGGTTAGTATTTGTTTTCAGTCAGTCTTGCTTTTTTGTTCCTTACATTGTTTTATCCTGAGCTACATTTCACTGTAATTAATAGTAATGTTGAGTGTTATATGATTAAATGTTATACAAGCATGGATGTAGACATCTAACCATTTCATGTTGGATGCTGTTAGTTTAATTTTCATTCATTTATACAAACCTTTTATTTAAGCCTTGAAAATCATTTTAAGTTAAAGAGTTGAACAAATCAAGAGGTGAAGTGGTTTGAGATCATCGTCTTGAATTGTCTAGGGTTAGTGAGAGTGTCGATCTTGAGAATGTGTTGTAGAAAATTCCATGTGTCTGGTGCACAAAAAAGGCAGATTTTTCACAATTAACCCGCGGGAGCAAAAGACAGTTAGTCAAGTGAGTTTGGTAGGGTCCTGTGGTCCAGTCCAGCATAGATGTTATATAGGGTGGTGAATGTCCAACAGGGGATTTATGGATGAAAATATATGTGTTTATCATGCCTCTGTGCCAGAGAGGACCAACCAACTTTGTTATATAGAATGCAATGATGAGTGTCATAGGGATCTCAGGTAATGAATCTGATGGCAGAATGATAAACTGAGTCTAGTGGTTTGAGAGTGGAAGCAGCAGCATGTCTGTAGATTATATCACCATAATCTAGGACTGATACAGAGACTGCTTCAACTATACTTTACCTACAATTCAGATGAAAGCTGGATTTGTTTCTGTACAAAAATCTGAGTTTTTGCTGCAGTTTGAGAATGAGTTTTTCAAAATGAAGTTTAAATGATTCATTAAGCCAAATACCTAGATATTGATACTCTGTGACTCTCTCAGTATTGCTACCATTCAGTGTGGATAAGTGTAGACTGTTAAAATCAATATATCTTTCTCCAGAAGAAAGCATGAACTTTGTTTTGCTTGCATTAAGTACTAGTTTAAGGTTGACAAGTGCATCTTGAATAGCACTAAAAGAAAGTTGTAGGTTCTCAACAGCAAATTGTACAGAGTCAGCAAAACAATACAGAATAGTATCATCCAAGATGGACCTTACAGTCAGTTAGAGAAGATATTTTCTCTTCTCCTCTCTAACTGACGGTAATGTAATAATTAGTATTATTAATATACATTGTAAACCAGACAGGGCCCAGAACTATTCCTTTTGTTACTGGTAAAAACTCTGATGGGATATTTCCAGCTTTGACACACTGACATTTTTCAGAAAGGTAATTCTAAAAACATCTACAAGCAATTGAATTAAACCCAATATGACATAGTGTCTGAATAAGCAGAGAATGATCAACTCTATTGAAAGCTTATGAAATGAAAACAGCAGCACAATACTTCCTTTGTCCATACAAGAAACAATATTATTTACAACTAATGTAACAGCAGATATGGTACTATGCATAGGTTTGAAACCAGACTGGTGAGGACTCAAAACCAGAATATTTTGAGAGAATACTTTGAGTTGGTTATTCACCAGTGATTCCAGGATTTTTGCCCAACAGGAAGTTTGGATATTGGCCGATAGTTATTGAGATCGCTGTTGTCTCCTCCCTTGTACAAAGGAATCATATGAGCAGACTTCCAGATATTGGGAATTATACCTGTTGAAATGTGTGTTATTTGTTCAGTAATAAATGGAGTGGAAAGCTGTAAAAAGAATGGCTCGAGTTTTTCTGCTCCAGTTGATTTCCTGGGATCAATGGTTTGTAAATAGATTGTAATGTGAACTGAGAAGCGTGGTTTACAGGGTAAATACAAGCACTATTAATAGGGGGGGTCCTGTATACACATCCTTTTAAATAAATGACCAGCAGCAGCAAAATGCGTATTAAAGGCTAGGCAGATATCTTTCTGGTCAGATAATATACAGTTATTACAGTTGACGTTCAGGTAAAGAATTAGTGGCTTTATTTTTCATAGAATTTACTGCCTTTCAGAATTTTGCCAGATTTGAATATGAGCAGTGAATTAATTCTAAATAATAATTTTATTTGGCTTTCCTTACAGAGGCTGTGCATTTATTTCTTAGTTGCCTAAAGGCAAGCCAATGGGATTGGTCCCCTGAGCGTCTAGCAAGAGACGATGCTCTGTTTCTTGCTTTAAACAGAGTTGAAAGCTCAGGGGAGAACCAAGGATTTGACCTGTCTTTTATTCTGAGCTTTTTGAAAGGTGTATGTTTATCCACAATTGCAAGGAAGTTCTTTGAGAAAAAGTCTAATTCCAATTAATAATTAAAATTGAATTTATATGAACATGCCATTACCGTACCGTTAAGTCTCTGATACTTAAGTGTGAGTAGGTGGAGTAAAAACAATTACTTAAGCTTAGAGTCAACTCAAGTGTTTTATTTGTATACACAATAATGTATTTCTCTGTTTTTTACAGTGTGCCATGTTTCCAAGCTGAGTTATGGATCAAAGAATTGTAAGTACACTCCATTGTATTTAATTATATAATTGATTCATTATTCACTGATATTATGTGTGAATAGAGGAAAACATGTATTTTGTCACTGTAGGACTAGTATGTATGACTCTCGGGCGAGAGAAAGACGGAGACAGATAGAAGAGCAGGAGGCCCTGGCTGCCCAGCTGCTGCGACAGGTGAGTGTGCACCACTGAAGCCCTCTTTCAGATTCAGTTTTATCATATCCGTTGTTTCTCGACGTCTTGTTATCCCACTAACCTGTGTCATATTGTTACTGGTTCCCAGCGCCTGTCTGAAGAGGGGCAGCGCAGCCCAGATGTGGAAGTCCATGTTCGAGTTCCTTTGGAAAAGGAGGTTCCTTTGACTCTTGTGATAGAAGAACCTAAGCCTTTGGAAGAGAAACCAGAATTCCCTGAACTCACAGAGGTGTGGTCATTGTATCTTAATGTGCATGCACAGTGTTTACCATATATAGAATTTATTAAGATGACCCACCCAAATAGACTTGCTCTCACTTAGAAGATTATGTATTTCTGAATTTCTTATTTCTTCCTTTTTAAAAGTAGAAAAGCAGTTGAAAGTAAAGAGTGACTAAATGTTTGCCCGAATGGTGCTTTGATGAGCAATTGTTGGTTTTATTGTAAATTAAGTGCACTATGCTGCTTAAGTTGAGAGCAAATAGATCCCCCCCCCCATTTAAGTCCCATTCTTTGGTTCAAAACAATAAGATCAGAACTAATTTAAATATTAGAATTCAGAGGGATACCGGGTGTTACAAGTATTGGCTATTTTTTGTTTCTGCAGGCTGTACAGTTTTTGGAACAAATTCATATGTAGTGAGTATGAGGATTAAGTTAAAATTTCATGCCTTTTCACATGTATGCTGTTTCTTTCCATTAAGGAAATGGAGGCAGAGGTGAACAGGGTGCTGAGAGAAGGTAGTTCTCATGAAGTATTAAGTGAAGGTTTTGGTCTCAGCCTTACGCGTAAAGACCTGCAGACCCTCAGCAACCTCAACTGGCTCAATGATGAGGTGAGTACACATTATCCTCAAGCTACGATCTGTGTGTGAATTATCAGCAGGCATTCATTTTGCATCAAATGGCCACACTCTTCTTTTGGTTATGCATATATCACAATATAAAAAAACCCAAAACATAACCATGATTATATTGTGCAAGTAATAAGTGTTGCACAACTGAGCTATACAGTAGTGCTTGCCCAGTTAATGAAACTCTTCCTTCTTAATTTCTCAGGTGATCAACTTTTACATGAATCTGCTGGTTGAGCGCAGCAAGGACCCCAGCTGGCCATCAGTCAATACGTTCAACACTTTTTTCTATCCAAAACTGCGCAGCAGTGGCTACTCTGCTGTCCGCCGCTGGACCAAAAAGATGGACATCTTTTCTAAAGATATCCTATTGGTTCCTGTCCACTTGGGGGTGCACTGGTGCCTCTCTGTAAGTCTTAATGACAATAATTGTGAACCTGTAAGTAACAATCTTGGGATTTATATTATAGTTTTTTTTTATTGTCAACTCTTTCTCTCAGGTGGTGGATTTCCGCAAAAAGGCTATCCTGTACTTTGATTCTATGGGAGGAAACAATGATGAAGCATGCAGAATATTGTTGTAAGTTTCAGTATCAGATAAGTTTTTTGAATGGGGTGTATATTTGGAGAGCTAAATGTAACTCCTGCAAATTGATTTTCATGAGCCATCAAAGTAATTTATTTTTGTTTCCCCAGTGAATACCTGCAACAGGAAAGTAAGGACAAGAAGGGCAAAGAACTGGATACCTCAGGCTGGACTCTGCACAGCAAAAAGCGCCATGTAAGTCCTACTCACATGAGCATTAAGTGGTCTGTTTTCATTGTTGTGCCATGTCATGCTGTGTCGTCAAACTTACGAAACATTAGGAGGTTTCCAATAGGTTTCCATTATTTTCAAAGCAAAATCTTAGCAGTTGGTAAAGTAATTACTTAGTTTAGTTTAGTTTATTATCCTTTTCGGAAATTCCCTTTGGAATTTTGGTTAATCATTCTTATTGATCAAATATCCTGTCAAACTTATATTAGTCATTTTTGCACTGTGGAATGTCCAATAACAACATTTTTATTCCTCCTTTGCTCTCAGGAAATTCCACAGCAGATGAATGGTAGTGACTGTGGAATGTTCACATGCAAATATGCAGATTACATTACCAAAGACAAGCCAATCACATTCACACAGGTAATCACAAACCGCATCAACAAAGAAGATTTATCTGTTAATCATCATGATAGTGGCCTAAAATGGCTTACGTGACCTCTCTTTTATTCACAGAAACACATGCCCTACTTCAGAAGAAGGATGGTTTGGGAGATTGTGAACCATAAGCTGTTGTGATGTCAGTATGAGGATTGTGAACTTGTATAGTCGGCTCACAATGTCAGAAATATGAGTAACGTAACAATGGCTGCGCTACGTTCAGCAGCAGGATCCGCTTACAGGAGTCCTGTTCTGGGATAGACTTGCACACCAGCTCATCAGATCAGGAACCAGATCTGCAACTCTCCATCCTCTAAGCCCCCAGCTGAAGGGATTGTTGCTGGAGCACCAAGCACTGCCTACCAGTCCTCTACTCCACTTTGTTGTTTTTTGGTGAACCCATGGAGTATCAGTATAGCAGCTGAAACACTGCGTGTTTTGTATCGCCCAGCCAGAACTGTTTTTGAAATCACACTTGTACTGACTTACAAACCATACTCTGAGCTGCAATGTTTAGTTTGATGCAGACATACAAAGTTTACATGTTTTTGTCTTACAGGGAGATGGGCACATTATGCTGCATTGTATTTTAATAACGACAGTAATTCTACATTTTGGTACTCTTGGTATGTGCAAAGAAAAATTGACTTTACCATGAAAATATGAATGCCCACAGAACTGAAATTTGAATGGCATCCTGTATAAAAAATGTGTCTCTGTATTTGGGCATGAGACTTGGTCTGTTTTTGTTTTGTTTTTTTCATATTATGAACATTTCACCTAAAACAGGATTATTTTTGCAATTTATTTCATTAAAATGCACAAAAGTCTGCAAATGTGACATTGCCTCAGAGTATGATTTATAATGAAAATATAAACAGCAGGGTCAAAAGGTTTTGCCATTTCCTTCTTCCCCATTAGTCTTGATTAAAGATTGTAAATTAAGGTTCAAAGTCTATTTTATGTAGCGTATTTCAGAGTCTCTTTTCATTCAACAGCAAATTTGGGCATATTCAGTATATTTTGAATTTTGTACATACTTAAAACATATACAGCCTCTTGAACAGTGTAATATACTTTTTATTTACGTATCTATTTTTATCTAGATTCAAGTCTGTTTTGGAAATAAATTCTCATGTATTGTGACTGTTCTTTGTGTATTACCTCAAAAACAGCTGGGTTTGATATAAAAACTGCCACATTTGATAATTTGATAAACATGAGAGAACCTGACATGTGTCTTGGCTTATTTTGAGTGCATTATCTCTTTTACAAGATATAACACGCAAATGGACCTTTGTGTAATAAAATGCACCCAAACCGGAGTGAAAAAATGACAAGTTCTAAATCAAACAAAGTTAAGTTTTAATAGCTGTAGGGTTTTTTTTTTCTATCAAGAAGACAAAGACCTGCATCATGGCACAGACAAACATTTACTGAGGAGAGGTTGTTTGATGCACAAAACAAGAGGACTGCATGGACATCGTTGAACATGAGTTACAAACTGACCCCATATGTGACTTGATGTATTGAAAGACCTTCAGCTAAAATATTTCTAAATACTTAGCAATCCAAAATTAGCAGCAATAGTCCGTTAGACTCAATAAGCCACCATTCTGTTTTTCTTCAATATTTTGATTTTTTCAAAAGGAACATAAAATAGTAATTAAAAGTTGTATTTTTTCTTTGTTTCATAGATCTATGTTCAGAGTAGTTTGATATAACGACATTTTTTTCAACATTAGCAGTGCATGAACAAAAAAAAACAAACACTTCCAGTCAGAGGTCAAGCCCACCAAATCTGAGTAGCACTTCACTACCCCTTCCAGTGAAATCTAAGGCATTTCTGTGAAGTTTAATCTTCTCCTGGAAGTGAACAGTTTCATGGTTTAAAAGAAGAAAACAGCGTCAATTAATCAGCAAGAAAGCAAGTTAACAAACAGGACCAGACAGGACACGCACATTTAACCATAACATAAAAATTGCAATTGGATGGAATGGTGAATTACATCTAACACAAACCTATGGTGTCCATCTAAAAGAAAAGTTGGGTCGATGAGTGGGCAACCCGCCTTCATTCACACAAAGCACACCTGCCATAGTTTTTTACATTTCCTAAAGTCATATTAAAAACCACATTTTGGTATGAAATAGTTCCCTTTTTAATGCAGCAATATTACTAACAATTAATGAACCAAAGATGAATGTGTCAGTCCAAGAACAAACTAATCTCGACATATGGATAATGAAAGATAAAAGCTGTGTGAGCAAGAATGTGAAGTCATATTGTGGGGTGATCCACTGGCATAATATGAGGTGTCTCTTGGATATCTGTAGTATTGCATTTATAAGGATAATAAATTAATTGCATAGATCATCAGACCTTGGGCATGTCTTCCGAGCATTGGACGGAAGAGTTAAAGGATGTGGACACAGTACCAGCTGTGAACAGCCATGAGACCTACTGTAGTTGGTTATTGCCTGTGAACCTTGTACACAAACTGAATCTACATTGCTCTGGCAGGATGAGGTAAGTCAAGGTTTTGAACACATATTTCTATTACATTTTTCCCAACTGCTTGGGGCACAACTCTGCAACAATGCATCTGAACCTACCATACATAATTCATCCATGACCACAAAGTGCCAACACTTGTGACACAGACAGAACAGAAATGTCTTGAAAAAACATTAAAGCCTCTTTGACATCAACACTGAAACCGGAACGAGAGAAGTACGCAAACACACACACAAATCACTATTTCAACAAACAAACAAACTTGAAAACATCTATTTCTCACTATTTGAAGCACACAACACAATATCAAAAATAAAATCAAAGCTTCTTTGTAAAATAGGATCAATCTTAAAAGTATTAAAACTGAAAAAAAAAAAAACTTAAGAAAACCTTTAAATAGGAAATGTAAAATAAAACATGAGGGTGAAAAACAGAAATGTAGAAATAGATGCAAACACACAGCAAATGGCCAGTATTAAAGCATCTCTATAGTGGCCAGAATAATCCACCTCGATAATGTTTTCTGAAGATATAACAGGACAGAGCCACGCTTTACCAGTTGATCTCCATGTTTTTGTAATAAGAACTTCATACTCTAATAACAACATCTAATTCTTGCTTCAGAAAATACTTTTTTGGGGATTTAGAGGAGATTCAGATTCCCCTTTTATTAAAGGGACATGAGAAAAAACAAAACACAGCAATACATAAATTGCTATGTACAGTTTGGTATAATGTTGTTATTAAAATAACTGAAGCATCACTACACTGATAAAAAGGAAATCAAAAGAAAGCCTGAATAAATTTAAATCTCTTATTTACAGGCAGCTCTGTGTGAGATGTAATCCCTGTTAAACAACTTTGGATTTCATCAAGTGGAGCAAAGTGAACCAATATTTAGAGCTTTCTGATAATAATTTCTGGAATGCTTTAAATCTGTTTAGCTCTTTTAAAGATGTCTTCTCTGTGAAATCTCTGTCATTAATGACCATCGTCTCTAAATTTTCTCTTCTTTGTAATCTTCTGATTGTCTGAAGCTTTGTCGAGATTGTTAGAACTATAAATTATTTGAGAGTCAAGTGCCAAAAAGAAGCGATACCACTCAGGTAAGGTTGCATACCTGTTAAACTCGCTGCCACTTTGAGAGAAGCTAATCCAAGTCAGCACCATATCTGTCTAGAATATGAGTCATCAGTTTTTTGAATGACTTCAGCCTTCTGTTTTCAAATAGTTGCACCAATCAATCAAACTAGGACACATGAAACTAGAAACACACCAAAACAAAGAATTATGTACAAAAAGGCAGGTTTCAAAGATTGAAAGTATCAGACAAAAAAAGTGAAGTGAAATCAGCATATCTTACAAAAGGTCAAAACAAAACATGTTCAAAATAAAACATGGTGTTGAAATGTTCTTTTCCTGGTTTCATTCTAGCTCCTTGGAGTAGTATTAGAAAAGAAAAAGAATAGCGTTCAAAAAATCTATTAAATGTGTAGTGTGTGTGTGTGGCTTTTTTTTCTTGACTGTTATCAAAATAGATGCTCCTTATTCTGTTCTTCCATATCCCATTGCCTGCCATCCTCCAGCCTTGCTTGCTTGGAGTAAAAGAGTTTGTTTTAAAATATGAGTTTGTAGAAAATTTATTAAAAAAATTTGTCCTTTCTGTGTAACAGTCCGTGTTCCTCCCGAGTGTCTGGTGCCTTACGTGCGGAGTCAATGTGCCGACTTTCAGCACACAGGTCCCTTGAGAGTCACTTCGGCTCCAGAGGAAGATCTGGCACGGAGTGACAAGACCAGCCAATTAGAAACAAGAGCTACTGCTGCATCGTCTCCTTTTGCAGACAGCATCATAGCAAGACCCAAAATGTTTTTGAATTAAGACGTACGCACGTACAGAGACACAAGCACAAACACACACAGACGCTAGCAATGATCAAAAACCCACCTCTGCCACCTCTTCACTTGTTATGCTGGTAGGAGTAGGTTGTGTGTTCTGTGGGTGTTTCTATGGCAACAGATTGTTGGACGGCACTTTCCTGAGAGGGAGGCAGCAAATATTGAATCCATGAGTGATTGTTTCGCATAACATTTTAGTGTTAAACTGCTCTAGTGAGAGAAAACAGAGGTCATTACCTCAACTGACATGTTGGTAGCAGGCACTTGGGTGTACTGGGGGATGTAGGTCCCCTGCATAGATGTGTTTGCAGGCATATACTGCATCAGAATGGAGATGATAAGTTCATTAGACATGACAGCTACATTGGCAATAAAACCGTCAAATAAAGCTGCACTAGACATGATTTATATGTGAAATTACACCTGTCTTTATCAGCCTAAATTACAAAGGGGAGCTGCAACTCAAGAAGAACATCCCATCCAATCCTTACCCTGTTCATTTACCCACTTTGTCCAAATAAAAGTCTAGTTATCTCGACCCTATGGATTTGACAGATCCTTAAAAGTAGCGAATGAAAAGCCAGGAAAAGTTGAGAGCATTGCCTCTCTCATCCCTTTGGTATCTTCTTGTATAACACAATCCCAGACTGGTCAGCTTGGTATACATGAGTGTGCTTTTTGAAGGTTACTAACATCAACTCATATGCCTTTTACATGTATACATTTTTCAGCTGCCACTTTGAGCCACTAATGTGTCAAATTGCCTACTGCAGCTTTAACTGTTAAATATCAATGATGAATGAAGCTGAATGCTAAATACTCTACTGACTGTGCCACTGTTTCCCATGGAGAGGTGGCTGAGCTGCTGTGTCAGGGGCCCAATCATCGAGGTCGGCTGGATGGACATGGTGTGGTCCATTCCTGGCGTCAGGACTGCTCCCTATAAAATAAAACATACAGTAGTGTTAGCACTTGCCATTAGGGCAAAGAGTAACTGTCAGACTGACAGAATGTAAAGGCAGCAGAATCTTAAAAAGCTTCTCCTGCAACAAAAACAGGAAGGACGGCCAACAGCTTTAAGATTTAAGATACTCACTGTGGGCGGCATGATGTATGACTGATGATGTAACCAGGATGGGTTGTGTACCTGCATGAACAAGAAAGATACACGTGTACCAGGATAAGATTACATAATTAGAAAATAGACAAGCAAAGCCCCATAAATTTAGCTGTACTGCTTTTAGATTTAAAGAATTTGTCTAATGTTACACAATTATGGGATTTATAGGTATGTAAGCGCAGGCCTGGGCTTGATTGAACACCAGTCTGCGACAGTTTAGCATCTTAACTAACTAACCCCCCAGCAGCTTTGACGGTCTGAAACTACCTGGTAGGTGGACACAGGTGAATGCATGTATGGGGAGAGGGAGGTCGGCCCGATCATCCGGTTGGGGGCAATGCTGTAGGGAGAGGAGTAGAACCTACAGAAAGAGACACAAAGTTATTAGTCATCACAACATGATTGCACTCCCTCTGGGTATACAAGAGATATGTCAGACTAGTAGTACTGACCCGTTCTGTAAGGCTGTGGTGGGGTCATAAGTAAGGGTCATTCCTCCCTGGAGAAGAAAGACAAAGGACTGAATCATTATGAGGCTGCTCATTGTACTATATCACAAACAACGTTGCATAATAAAGCGACAGAAGTCTTTAGGACACGAGGAAAAATCATGAACTCACAGTCTCCCCATCTCTCGTCCAGGGCCGGCCATTCTGCAGATATTTTCCTTGGCTCTGACGCTTCTTCTGGCCTCCATCAGCAAATTTACACAACAAGGGCTCTGACGGCACTGGACCAGTCAGAAAATATTATATTATATGAAAACATATAGTCAGTATCATAAATGTAAAACTCTTTGGATGAGATTATTTTCTTCAACAGCTATTTCTTTTTTAAAGATGCTGCATTCAAACAAGATGTCATCTCAAAGACATGAAATGAGAAAAAGAAAAAAAAGAAACTTCACCTGGAACTCCAGGTGGAGTCTTGATATATTTTCCATTGAAATGTTGGATGATGGCTTCACATTTCTCTGTTGACTCCATCCTATAGGAAAATGTCATTAAAAACAATCACTTTGTTTAACAGTAGCAGGTTAAAAGGAATCACGCTGTGTTGATATTTACAGTTGGAGATGTTCTACCTGTACTGGCCACCAGAGGGCTCACTCACCATGAGTAATATTGAAAAAATAAAGTTGATCTGTAACTTCAGTACTGACTTCTCTAATTGTTGTGTAACTGGATTCTTCGAAGCACACAAGGCTACACCATCACTAATCAACTTTAACCAGCTGTCCTAATGCATGTGACTAAATAACCAAAACTTATACCTGGCAAAGCCCACTCCACGGCTAGTTCCGTTGGCGTCACGGAGGATGCGAGTGGAAATGGCCTGGCTGAAGGGCTTCAGCATGTTCTCCAGCTCCTGCTCGTCCATGGACATTGGCAGGTTGGAGATGTATAAGTTGGTGGGGTCCTGCTCCTGTTGCTGAACGGAGAGAAGCCAAGAGAGGATTAACAAATGAGGATCTGGAGCAGACAGAGCTCATCATTTCCACAATTGAATCATGATGTCAGGAGCCCTCTAAAAATCAAGAGCCATACAAAAGCTGCTGGTGATAGCATGAGGGAATTTATATAACCGTTTAACAGGACATTAGACAGTTAAAAAAACAGTCTGAGAGAAAGGGTAGAGGGTTTGAAGTTGAAAGCGGATTTCATTTTGGCCTTGTATGAGAATGTGAGCTGCATGGATGAGGTCTAAGGAGAAAACAGATATTCAGAGATGGTGGAGATTCTGGCTGGACTTCAGCTGAACTTCTCTCTCATTTTGACTGTCTCTATTCCTGTCTCTTTATTCAACCAACTCATTCCTTTTCTTCTTCTTCACACTCCTCTCTCGTACGCCATCACCCGTATGTTATTGCCAAAAGGGTAGAAGACAGGCCCATTGTGTGAGACCCGCCTCTTAAGGGGATGAAAGCGCAGGATCCAGGTAATGTGATATCAAGGCATAATTACTTTTCAAATGGCTCTCCATCCATGGATGATCTAAAATGATTCACAGCAGACATTTTGGATAAAGACCTTTGGAAATGATCTGGAGAACATCTAAAGCATTGTGCTATCATCTCCCCACCAGGCAACGTTATCATCCTGTTTCCTAGGTCATGGTAATAATATTTCGGTTGCATTCAAGCAGTTATATTAATGTGGTAATTCCGACCTTGAATGCAAGCACAGAGGCCAGCTCTGTTGGCTTGCATAAATCAGACAAATTATGCAGCTTTTCCAAATCTGAATGTGAAATTATTAGAAAACAACCTGAAAGAAACTTTTAAAGTGCAACAGTTTCATTTTATGCTTTTGAACTATTTTGTGGGCTTTTTTTCTCTTTCTTTTCTTTGCTTTCTGCTCAAACACATTTATTTGACTAACAGCATCTTGTAAGATAACATATCTGTATCACCCTCTAACCATTATGCATATTCATTATCTCAGAGTGCAGATGTGATTAAAAACCTGTAAGTGCAGTGTGAACTAATTTCCATCCTATGAATAATGCATATGTAAGCGCTGCGACCTGCGGTGAAGGTGATTTCTCCTTCACCTCCCTCCTCCTCTTCCTCCTTCTCAGCACTGCGAACTAGCGGTGCTCAAGCCCATGAGAGCAAGCAGAAAAGACCTGCTGCGGGTTTCAACCGCGAATGAGTCAGACTGAGTCAGAGAGAAATCTGACGCAAACATAAGCCTTGTTGTAAACCCGGAGTGAAGGGGTGAATGGAATCAAGTTATTTTGTGAGCAAGGAGCCGTATGAATGTCAGTGATCCAGCTTAACGGGAGATCAGCTTTCCCAGGGTGCTGGTGGTGTGCGTATGCGTGCTTGTGAATGTGTGTCATAATCCGGTTGAGGCAAGGCTGGTGAAATGCATGTGCGATTGTCAAGTGTGCTCTGTGTGTGTGTGTGTGTGTGTGTGCGTGTGTGTGTGTGTGTTGACAGGGCGGGTGGCTGGGCATAGGGCCCTGCTGACTGGGGAGCTGCTCAGACACTGACTCAGATGCCACCAGGGAGAACAGACAGGTCCTTTGTACAGGGAGCTCAGAGAGCAGGCCCTGGGACACACTCCCTCAACACCGTCGCCACTATGAAGCATAACGCGCACACATACATACACATCATGTACACGCGTGCACTCATGTACCTGTGTGAATCCGTGCTCTCTTGTTTGTGCACACGCATATTCCACAGTGCATTAATACCCATAAATACACCGATTTAAGCACACACCCATATGTGCATACAGTGCACTGCCCAGGACACACACATGCACGCACGCACGCACAAGCTGAGGCTTAACTGGCTTATATTCCTGAACCATGGCTCATACAACAACATGGGGAGAAAGCAAGATAGAGAAAGAGCTTGAGACAGCTTTAAAAGAGAAATTCATGAGAAGCAGATAAGGCCAAGGAACAACCTTTCTGCTGCAAGGTTAATAATTCACCATTTAATTTGTAATTAATAATTCATCCTACAACTTTTTGCTAAGTCACTGTCAAAATCTCTGAAAGGTTTGCTTTTTTTCATGTGCTGAGAATTTAACTCTGACCAACAATATGAATTAAGCTGACACCACGTTGTAAGAAATAAACTCACCACATATTTACATTTCGAGTGGAGTTCTTACCTTGGCCATCTGAGCCTGCACTCCACCCGCCTTTAGCGCCGTCACTGCCTTCTGAGCTGAGGCTGGGCTGTCAAAGTCAACAAAGCCATAACCTGCAGGGACATACAACAAGACATACAAGTTATGACAATGAGATATGCATTCCGCAGGACTATGGACACAGGCATGTAATTTGAACTCATGAAGCATTCATAGTAGTAGCGTTTGAATCTGAGGAGACAGCCAGCTATGTTTGGACTGGGCTTCTCCATGGAGGACAGATGTAGAGTTATACAACACTGCATATATGTCACATAATACACACCTGTTAAGTAGTTATAGTGTGAAGCTTAACACACAGTAAACACTTGGCAACTGAAAGCAAACAGCTTTATTGAGAATAACGTGTCAGCAATGTGCTGTAACCTTATAACAGCGATCTGTAACTTCCCACACATTCAAACTACAGCAGAGATGAGAAACTATGGGGTGCCATGCTTGTGACGTTATTTCACCTCTTCGTTGTTGATATGCAGTGAAAAAATATCATCAACTGACAAGATAAGGTGTTAGTGGATACATTATCTACTGAGCACATTCATTTGTAGAGCAATGGCCTTGTGAAGTGGACAAAACAGAAAATAGTGGTGTATGGATTGCATCTCAAACCATGAAAAATGTATTGTTTTTCCTGTTTACTATCTGCCATACATGGTTAAAATTAATGCATAGTAAATATAAGTATAGTAAATATTATAGATTTCACATTTTCAATTTTAGATTCACATTTATTGACTCAAGACCATAGTTGTAAGGTATGGAATACAAACAAAAAATACAATCGTAATTAGAGCTGCAATGATTAGTCGATTAATCCATTAGTCAATCGTCAGAAAATTTACCTCCAACTATTTCGACAATCAAATAAACGTTTTAGTAATTTATCGAGCAAAAATGGTAAAAATTCAAGAGTTCCAGCTACTAAAATGTGAACATGGTTTTCTTCTTCTTTTATGATCATAAACTGAATATCTTTGGGGTTTTGGACTGTTGGTCAGACAAAACAAGACATTGAACTTGTATCGGGCATTTTTCACAATTTTCTGACATTTTCTAGACTAAACGATTAATCAATAAGGACCATAATTGTTAGTTGCTGACCTAATCATCCTGTTAAAATTCAACATAAAGATCACACACTGACTCGCTTTGCCACCTCTGTATGAACTGACCTTTCAACCTCTGCTCAACAGTTACTTTCAACAAGCGGATGCCTTTACACCTCACCTTTGCACTTGTTGGTAGTCTTGTCCAGGATGGCCTTGGTGGATACAATTTTCCCATACCTGTAAAAACAGCGAGGTTTACACTCAAGGATCATTCTTGCACTGTGTACTGAAAATAATTACTTGTTTACATTCAACATTAGCATTGCAACATTGCAGAGGCAGTGTGGTTTCTCTCTGAACTTAGCACACTCCATGATGAATGAATTAGTGCAATGCCACTGAATACAATTACACCATCTGACAATAAATGATGTGCATAGGGAAATCTTTAGAGAGGGGGTGGAACATAAATGAAATGAAATAAGAGTAATGTCCCGTGGGTTTCTGCAGAAAGAACTATAGATTTCCCATATCTTATTCATTCCAGATCACACACAGATGTCAACAGGGATCATAACTCAAAGGAAATCCAACATGACGTGACAATATGGTAAAATTAAATGTTGCTGCTGCATTTTCAGATTGCTTCACAATGCACTATCAATGTAAAACTCCTGCATTTACTGTCCAGCTGGCCAGCTATAGATACTGCAGATGCATTGGATAGTGCCTGAAATGCTTCTATGCGGCAGAGTGTCTATCGGTTCCCATCTCTCCAGGCATGTGCATGCAGTGTAATCTGATATGCCTCTCCTTGGCTGTCCTGTCCAATGCTGGCTCCCAGCCATACTCTCATTCTACTAACCAGCTTCTCTCTAGGCAGCGCTCGACCCTCCACTGGGTCTTAGTGCCCCTCACAATGCAATCCAGCTTTCATCCAGTGACACTGCACCACTGCCACAGTTCATCTGGGCTAGAAGAGTCACTATCAAACTATACTCTATTAATAAGGATTAAGCGGTGACCTGCTAAAATTGTAATCTGACAGTTAATCTCTTGGATTACTCCAAATTGGAAATTAAATTGTTCATTTAGGATTACTTTCCCTTTAGAAAAAAAAAATCTGTAAATCTTTATTCCTTCATCAAGATGGTTTAAGGTCTCCCGTGAAGATGAATACGTTTTTACGGGAATATCCAACAAATCTAAATTATTGATTTGGACACTACAACAGTACATTACTACATGTTATAATATAAATAATATAAATCTTG
The DNA here is from genome assembly GCF_020085105.1 of Siniperca chuatsi. Classification (NCBI taxonomy): domain Eukaryota; kingdom Metazoa; phylum Chordata; class Actinopteri; order Centrarchiformes; family Sinipercidae; genus Siniperca; species Siniperca chuatsi. Next base: position 16,816,939 of record NC_058051.1, on the reverse strand, counting down.
AAGTATATACACAGTACGTTCAGATTTTACTTGAATTATGTCTATCCAATCTCAATACAGAGCACTGCAAGAAGACCAAACCATCATTGATTTGATCCTGAAATGCTGTTAATCATCGACTTAAGTTCACATTATGGAACCCACTCCCTCTTTCTGCTTGATTATGTCAATCCACTGAGGGCTTTAAGAAACAACTTAAGACATATTGATACTCAATATTCATCTTCACTCTTGGGTCTCATTTGTGTTCATACCCTGCATAAAAACACTTTGAGATGTGTTAAAAATTGTCTTGAAATATATTTTTTCCCTGACATTCAAAGTATCACAGACAGACATTGTAATATGTTATAATAATTTATCCTATCCAAATTCTCTGCAAATTGAATCCATCCAGTGTTGGTTAACTGAAGGCCTGTTGTATTATGCATTTGGCTTCCTCTAATACTATTTCATGGTACATTTCTGATTCTAAGCCATAAGATGCCACCAACTGGACTGCCAACATTGTCTTCCTGTATTTTTATACGCATCATTACTGTGGGTACAAAGCAATCCCACTAGTCTGCGACTTCACATTATGACTAGTATTTAAGCTGTGAGCCGTGCTTGCTGCACTCTCCTGCTTACAGAGTTGAGATACCCGTTTACTTAATTGCACTCAGGAACTTGGACTACATGATGCAGAGCGAAAAGAAGGGCTAGAGACTCAGCCATGTGTAAGAGAGCACAGCATAGTCCAGCCCAATGTCCATCCATGGCCAACCACCAGAGACGGACCGGGGCAAGAACCAGAGCGGCAGCGGGGCACCCAGAGAGACAACTGCAGGGGCCGAAGATGGAGAACCAACCCCCATCCCCTCCTCTCACCCCGCACTCCCAACACAGTACATCTCAGAGCGTGCATACAATAACTCTCAGTGTGGGGGAGGGGAGCTTTGGTTGTGTGTTGATACTGTGCACACATTTAATGTTCAAACTTGAGCTAAGCAAGCCAAATTCCCTCCATGACTTGTCTCCCTACTGTTTAACATCCTGATCTACAAGCATTTCCCCTATTAACAATTATTGGATACAGTATCCTCTCTCACTCTAGTTTAACTGAGAATTACACTGGGCTTAATGTGCTATGCTAAAAGGCAAATTTCATGCAGTGATTTTATCTGCTCTGTAAAAGCAGAAATATGAGAACTACCCCCACAGAACAACACCTGACACAAAAGCCCTGAACTCCATTCACTCCTCCCCCTCTGATTCTCTCCATCCACCCCCTTCACCCCCTCTTCATGCCATTGCCCTTGTTTGTCTTTCCCTTTCCCCTGGGCTCGCCGTTTCCTGTAGGGTTGGGCAGCCTCATGTGAGCCATATCTTCCAGACAGCTGTAAAATAGCAGGCCTCTCCCTCCCTCTCTCCCTTATTCAATCTCTGCAGACCCACTTTCCCTCCTTTTCTCTTGCTCTTCTGGTCACCAGGATCCAGAATTCAATTAAGTGAACCCAGATCATTCAACTCAGCCCTACTTGTTTTGATGTCTTCCACTGAAGGCCTAACAAACATATCAGATGGATTTGATGATGCAGTTGTTTGATGTCTGGCTACATGCTGCCCACAACAGAGTTTTCAAAGACTTGCACTCTGATGAGCAACATAGTGTGGTATTTATAGTCATCATCATCTACAAGACTAAAGCACAGAGGAGCAATAACTCATACAGGCCAAAAGTTGAAGAAGGAGCAAGAGGAGACATACAGAAAGAATTAGCATGAGAGAGGGAGACTAAACATTCTGTACCTAGTTGTTGGAAAGTCTGTGCTTAGCTGTGCCAAACTGAAAGGTCTTAGTTTGCCGCCCAAATGATTGTTGGTTTTTCCATGTGGCCACTAAATGATGGGCCTTAAAAACATGTGGATGAAGATGTGGCCCTCTTCTCTGATCCAGAAATACCTGCTGAGGTGTGCTTTAGCATTCATGTGCATTTCAAGTGTAAGGAAGTCGTGTAAATATGTAATCATGCAATCCTTGATGCATTCAGCCAGCCATCGTACGTCTATCCATGCACCCATCACTCAGATCTATCTACTCTGCAACTGCAATCTGTTTGATGTGCACAGTGGGCAGTCAGTTAGAGATTTATTAGGTGTACATGTAGAGGTTAGAGCAACTGTTTTTTTTGGGTGACTTACGGCTGACAGAGTTTGACCAGATCCTCGTCTGTGGTCCCTGGGTGGAGGCCCCGGATGTACAGGTTGGTTTTGCTCAGCTGCTCTCCCCCACTGCTGCTGCTGCCATTGCTGATGGAGGAGGTGGTGGTGTTGCTATTGCTGTTGTTGTTGGGGCTTGGAGGAGCCATCTGATGGTTGGAGGGGGACACATACGTCTGTTGCAGAACATAGAGGGCATAGTCAGATTTGAGATGGTACAGTCATACACAAAGCGGATACTTCTTTAGGTAGATGAAATTAAATGTATACAATGATGTAGTAGCTAACTGAATATGAAGCAAGAACAGCTGGTTAATGGTCTAAAAACTGAACTGCTCAAACTACAGGCTTTTAAAGACACAATAAGCCAAAACATAAGCAACAGTGGCTGGTTAACCTAATGACACAGTGTCAAAAGTATACAAATGGGGCCACAGTCAGGATTTCATTAGCAATTTAGCTGCTGCATCTGACTTGACGGGTCAGATGAGATGAGATATAAAATATAAAAGAGGGATAGGAGAAAAAAAGTACCAAAATCTTTAATATGTAAAATACAAATAAGTGAAATAACACAAACATTAATATTCTGCAATGTATATATCCAGAGAGAAATATGAGAAAGAACAATACGTGCGATTGTAGCATGTACCGTAAGCAGAATGTGCAACAGCATGCATGTACTGTATTCTTAATACAAGATCATACATAAAGAAAGGGTCTTTGCATGTGGTTGTGACAATGTATTACAGGCTCTGAATGTGCCCTGGTTTAGCAGTGATGGAAGTCATAAACATTACCAACTACAAGGTTACACAGATACTTCAAACATTTACTGTTAAAATTAACATGCAGCCAACAGCATTCAGCCTCTCCAGTACATCGATAAATGCATACTGGCCCTACAAGTCAATGTTCACATCAGTCTGCACAAAAATGGGGGAAGGCTGGCAATATTTTGGAATATTAAGTATGATCCAGTCTTTAATGTTGTAAAATTGAATATCTTAATAGACTAGCTGTTATTAACTCATTCATTAACACAATAATACACCCTGTCTTAATGTCGTCGGGGACTTCAATGCAGATATTTCAGACAAACAATTCTGTTTGCAAGAAATGGAAGAGTTCTGTAGTGATACTGACCTTACCCTATCTAGTAACATGTTGACTGTAAACTTATTTTACATGTATTAATGAAGGCTGGGACACAGAATCACTTGACTGCTGTGTCTGTATATCTGATGCCTATGGTACACTGATTATCATGGAGATCTATTACAGGTTGCCTACGAAACACACACCTGTTGGTTTACTGTAAATGTTGAGACCTTACCTTAATTATTATATATTTAAGTGTGCCATTCAAACTGACCTACTTTAGAATAGTATTGAACTTCAGAGAAATGGCACTTTTGGCAGAAATGTAAACTGTAAAAATGTATAGCACACATGGGAACTACGCTTTGCCTATATTGTGATGGCAAGTGAGCCCATTTCTAAATGTAAAAACAAAGCGTATAATATTAAATCTGGCTGGAATTAATGTGGCTAAGATCCACACTGCTGCAAGAGAGGCTTTTATGTTGTGGGTTGAAGCTGGAAGGGGTTTTGCGAACAAGTTTTCATTGGGAGTATTTGAAATTGTTCCAATCAAAGCTGTTCACAGGGAGATCTGTGAATTATCCACAGTAACCAGGACATTGTTTCTGGAAAGAAACTTTTATATTGGCTTTTTTCAAATTGAATTTTCCAGTGCTGAACAGTAAAAAACAAATTCCATTCACATTTATTGTGTTGGGGTGGTGGCAGGAATCCCAAAACCTAAATCTGAATGGCTAAATACCAGTAAAAGTCTTTTTTTTAGATTTGGGTAAACTGACCTATTAAGTGAAGATACTCTTAAACTAAGCATTAAGGTCAAATAGTCACAATCGCTCAGATGACTGTACATATCAACAATGTAAAAAATTATATGCTCAGGGTTATGCGCTTGTACATAATCTTCACATCTGCTGAACTAACTTCATGAATTGGCAGCTCACGCATGTGTAAGTATGAAAGGAGCAGTATGCAGAGACTTTGCTCACCTCAATGCATGCATGCAATGAGCATGCCATTATATGTTCATCAGCATAAATGTACCCACATATAAGGCAGTGATAAGGAATCTTAAATGCATGTGCAGATGTGCGCATACAAATGTTATGCTCCAGCTCTTTTAAAAAAAAAATCTTTTAATACTATGGACCATGATCCAGAATAAACCAAATCAAATTGGTATGGACGTAAAATGTCAGCTAAATTTGGCCTTAGTGTTGCCTTCCTCCCAGTGCTGGTGGAGGAGGAAGTGTTTGATTAGTTAGGGTCAGCAGGCCTGGCCCTAGGGAACAATGGGATGGCTTGTTGGACACCACAAGGTCAGCACTGGAGCACCAGCTTATTAACAGAGAGGGAGTTGTCAAAAGACTGCTGGAATCAAGCTAATTATGACCTCTCTATTTCTGTTTGCTGTGGATCTGTTTTAACCAGCTAGTACAAGTTTAATTCAGATTCCAGAAACACAAAACTATGAGGGAACATCACATTTCACAAAAACAACTTTCAAAACAAAGAAATGAATGTTTAAAAGCGAGTTTTTAAAGTTCAAACTGTGGTCTGAAAAGTGAAAAATAGGATTTGAAAGTTTAAAACTAAGATATGACTGTTTTCTTTCATATTCATAATGTTGGCAGTCTAATGTCTGCAATGTTACAAAGCTAAATTCTGGGATTCAGATCTGGTCTGGATGTTGGAACATGTAAAATATGTGAAAAATCTTGGGGAAAAAAGTTCTAAACAGTCCAATATGCCTGGATTGAAAGAAAGAAAAATGTGTGTGTGTGCTTATGTGTGCTCCGATCAATGTGCTCTTACTAAACGCGTTGTTATTGGTCACACGTCACGTCCGTCAACTCTGTTGTCAACAATATCGGTAGCAGGGAAACGGGATAAGGGGCCGTTCAGATGTCGCATCTTTTGCGCGCACAAATTCATTAGTTTCAATGGAGACGCGTGTTTTTTAGGGCGCATCCGCGGCGCACCGAAATGGAAAAATCGCAACTTTTTCGAATGCAGCTGGCGCACCGCAGGTCATGTGACAAGAATTAACCAATCAGCTTCCCATGACTTGCTTCACCCTCCGTCCAAGGACGTCACAACATAACTGAAGATGGAAGAGCGACTGATAGAACTCATTGACTGACTGACATCTGACAGCATAGCTAACATTTAGCTAGCTAGCTGGATGTCCTGGATAGAAGGTACTTGTTAGCATTTGTTAATTAGCTAACACTTGGTTAGATGCACAAATTAAATGTTTTTCCCGGTCTAACGGTAGTTTACGTTTCTGATACTTTTCAAAACTGTTGAACATAAAGTTAATCAGTCTTGAATAAGATTAAACTGATAAAACTTTAAGCCCTTCACAGACATGGAATCTAATATACAATATTTAATATGACTTCATCTTATTTTTGAAGGAAACTACTTCTCGAGTCAAACTGAGTGCATAAAGACTGAATGTTTCCGGTTTGTGAAACTTTTATACTGTATTTCTGATAACAGAATTTCATTGTGTTCCCTCTCCATAGACCAGGTTAATATCTATAGCCATCTGATGTAAACTACTTCAAGCTAACTGTCTATAGGCTAGCTGCATACATATAATAACATTGACATTGACTTGGATGTATGTGTGAAATATGAATGCAATGTTCCCTAATACAAAGCCATTTTTACCTGAAACCCTGTGAATACAGGAAAATGTGTACTCTGATATCTCTTATTACTTACGACTTGTATATATGTGAAATATAGCAACATCCTTTCAGATACTACTGACATGAATAGAAGCACCAATTACTCTTTTGCAAGCTTTATTGCATTCACAATACCCAGCTGCCTAATGTTTTTCACACTGTTTAAGGATCAGCCTTCAGAGCTTACGCCCTGACTTTTTAGTCAAGCTGGGAAAATCACAGAAACTCACTGAGCTCATTCATCTGGGTCCTCTTCTCTAATCTCCCTCTCTTCAATAGTACACTGTTTGTTTTTCCACAATCACAGCCTTTTCCTGTGCTTTCCCTTGCCTTCACTGTAGGCGGCCCGCACAGACTATCAGGAGGGATGCACCTGCAGAGGCCTGGGGAGATAGGATCTAACGGGAGGCAGAGTCCGGGCCGAGCCTAGCTAGTGAGGCCTGTCTAATTGGGATCTGAGCTTGTTAGCGGAAAGTGCTAATCCCTCTCATGTGCTCTCAAGTCAGAAGGTAGTGTCTCATTAAGACCGCTCTGCTAGGCTCCTTCTGAGAAAAGGATGGCAGTGAGTCAGATCCACACCTACTCCCCATCTGCCTCAGCGCCCAGCGCCAGCTCCAGGTGTTTTGCCACCCATGTAAGGTAATGCCTAATGTGCTGGTGCAAACACAGGCAAATATGCATGCAGAAGAACAGAAATGCGGTTAAAAGGGGAAGGTCAGAAAGTAAGATTGGGAATCACAGTTCTCATTGCATATAATCTCAGTTAGTCTGTGCCCAAAACCTGACCTCCTGGATTGTTACTGATTTCCTTCCTACTTGTTACTCTTCAGTTCACAGCCACCCTCATATCTTTTTCCACTGTTCCATACATGCATCACAGTGTCATCTCTGAGCATTCTTTACATTCCCCTGCAATACACAAATCTTTGTATTTATCTCCTTGAAGTGGAAGGGGGTTGTGGGGGACATGCACAGGGGTTTAAGATTAGAGTTCAAGCTGTCATCGTTAAATTTAACTACATTCCTTGAGGCATCACAGTTCTGTGGGAACTGGCCTTTGTTACAAGACACGATCAACCCTGATAAATACAGGAAATCTTCCTGTGCACATACAACTTACACAAATTTACAATTGACGTACAAAAATGGATATGAAAACAAGAGGCATTTATTTTTTACAGTGTATAATAACAAATTAATCCTATCCTGCCCATGAACAATTGATGCTCAGTTGCTTCCATTCACTCTACTACTACTACTTTCTATACAGAGAAGCTGGAAATATATATAGTCCTCTCATCCCCATTATTATCAAAGAGTATGCAGTTGATGTTGTAGAAAGATAAATCAGCTATTTTCCTTATTATTATAGTTGTGCAAAAAGCATAACTACAGTAATGGGCCTACAGCATGGTGCAGAGAAAGGGAGTGTGCTCCGGGCAGCCGCTGAAGACCGATGAGGTGATTACAACTGGAGGGAGCAGAGGTGATGCCTGTAGGGAGCGCAGGTGACTCAAGAACTTTTTCATCCGAGAGAGAACAATGAGTGCCGGGTGTGTTTAGATGTATGCCTTTACCTCTATTGTAATAACAAAGATATGAGTCTGATTGTTTGATGCTTGAATGCTACATCTCTCTGGCAACGCAAACATTTTGTGCAACTGATACTGAGGATGTTAGAGCAATCTTACAAAATCTTCTTAAGGTCATCCCATTTAATTCTTTCATTTAATTATCTTTATCCCAAGGTAAGCACATAGTTGCCAACAAAGTCCTAGGAAAAATAAGTTGATACATTTTTAAAGTGTCAAACATATTAATGAATTAAATAACGCACAAGTAAACTGTCAACATCATAATCTCCATATTGCCAAACAGTTTTAAAACAACATCTTCTTGAATATCTTGAATGAGAGAGAAATATCTTAAATGTGGAGTCCTACCTGCTTGGCTAAAGAAACTTTAAAAGGCACCGTGGAAAAGATCATAGTGTTACAGACACAATCTTTATATTATATTTCTGCAGCTGCAGGCAAAAAAGAAAATAATAAAAACAGCGCAAGGTGGGAAGAACCAAATAAGAAATGTGATGAAAATCCTTGGTGTCCTGTGGCTAAAATGTGAGACTTCTTCTTGCTCTCCTTCTCCTGACCCAATCCAGTTTCATTAAAAAACACCAGAAAAACCTTAACAGACACTTAAAAAATGTATATTTTCAACAGGTAGCAAAAACCCTGAAGAGAGCAGAAAGTAAATTCTTAGGACAAGGGATTCATCAGTTCAGGCTCTCTTCTCCATGTGAACACTGACAAATGAAATCAAGGTATGTGAAACACACAGGGGAGAAAGAAAAAAAAAAAGACAAGGAGGAGTTAATCAAAAGCAGAGGAAAGGGGGGGAAATCTTTTAATCCTTTCTTTTCTCCGCCCTTTTTCCCATAGTAAAAAACAGACCAGGGGTTACCACTTAACGCTGGATTTACAAGTCTTCTCTCTGTGTGACTTTGGCGCTCTAACAATGCAAAATGTGTAGAAAAATAAATAAATAAAGTTTTGCATGTCTTCTTTCAAGAAAAAGGTCTGAGTTTGCAGAGACCCTCCTGAAATGAGCACATTGTCTGAATCCAGGATTCCAGGAATTCCAGGTCATTAATCTGAGCAATCTGAATTCCTGCGAGCCGCAAGGCAGGGGAAGGAATAACACAGGGAAGGAGGGAGGTATTTGATTTCAGCTTTGTTCAAACGTTATTCAAGAAATGCTGAGAGTCAGTCATCAACATACTTCATATGCCATTCCAGTCACACTTTAGCTGCAACACTTTTAAGGCACATCTTGGCATGAAATCTTAATATTTCTTCAAGAATCAGCACTCAAAATGCTCCAAATCCTAGACATGACTTAACAGTTCGCACTGTTGTTGAAAACAGTCCTGTCTAATCTTGTAATCCTTCTATATGTCCTAGAATTTAAAACGTGAAAAAAATCTATATAGTCTGTACAGACAAAGTGGTTGAAAATAGATAACAATGTCACCACATGAATTATTCATATGAGAAGACAAGCTAATCAATAGACCTTCTGTTGTCACTACTCTATAGCTAATCTGCACATACAGCCACATATATTACATCATCTACATTAGACTTATTACATGGGCTCAGTAACTTTCCTCTTTTTCATAGTGCCATGCAATCCCTCTCAGTCATTAGTGGGACTGAAGGGGTGGGGCATATCGGTATGCGTAAAAGAGGGAAAAAACTTTGCTAACTTGTGGTTATTTCAATGAAAACATTACCTAAGCGAACGCGCAGTTGATTCAACCCCTTCATATAAAAGTCGAATATAATTAGCCTTTTTTTTAAAGCTTGTTCGGAGCCTTACGAGCACTTACAGCACATTTGTTAGATGTGCTCTGCGTGCAGGCTAGGTGTAGGAAGAGAACAGAACCTTATCGGAAAAAACGGAAGCAAACTGTAGTGGTAATCTATAGGCAACTATGTAACAGGCCCCGTGTTAGTTTGTAACAGTGTAACAACAACATCAAAAAGCCGACAGCAAAGGTTGCAACAGCAAAGTAAGATAATTTAAACGTCGCCTGTGATCCACTTTCAAGGACACTGCAGCTTAAACAGCCGAGCAGCTTTTAACTGAATAGGCAGAGCTCGAGCAACACCGCATCGAGAAATTACTCTGTTTCAGAAAGAGAGGATAGAAGTAGGCTGTGGTGTTGTTATTTACCCTCTTGCTGTTTTTGCCGGTGTAGCCGTTGTATGGGTTGATTCCTGTCCTTGGCGGCACCGAGAGCAGCATTTTTACACGGCGCTGTGTCCGGAGGAGCGGAGAGCGGAGAGCCAAGGCAGTCAGCTGACGTCAGCCAGGGAAGCACAGCCACAGCGTTAGTGATTGGAGTCCCCCCCCCAGCACTGTGATGTGCTGTGGCCCACACACCACACTGGCCATATACTTATGTGCAGTGGTGGAATGTAACTAAATAAATGTACTCAAGTATTGTACTGTTGTACTTTACTTGAGTCTTTTCTTTTCATGCCACTTTCTACTTTTACTCCACTGCGTTTCAGAGAGAAATATTGTACTTTTTACTCCACTACGTTTATCTGACAGCTTTAGTTACTAGTTACATTTTTATTTATTTTTACATACTAAACATATGAAGAGCTAATAAAATATGTTTTCTCATCAATTAAACTACCTAACAGTATATGCAAGTACAGCTGAAACGATTAGTCAATGAATCAATTAGTAGGTTGACAGAAAATTAATTGGCAACTATTTTGATAATCGTTTGTCATTTTTCACACGGTGCTGCTTATGTGGTATATCCGACTATCTCGGGGCTTCATACCCCACGAACCTCCTTTTCAACCACTAAATGATAACAAATTTTATTCAGGAGCTAAATAAGATATTTTGCTAGAAATATAAATTCCACAGTACCAGTGGCAAGTAATCAAAGTAACTCTGTAGGGTTTAGGATTTGGTGAAGAAATACAGAAAAGCAGATTCCAATATGTGTACCAGAGTCAGGTGTGGAAATTGTGATTTTGAGACTTTGTGCAAAAGCAAGCGTGTTGCCCCTTGAATCCTAACTTCTACCCTCTACCCTTGCCACTAAATGAGGCAATAATGCACAAGAAGTGAAAAGGAACAGCACATGTGGCATATTTTAACTTAATTCTTGTATTTGAATTTTTATTGGAACAGTAGAAATCTGTCTCCAAGCTGACAAGTTAACTGAATCAATAGATAACTAAAAAAACGTGAAAGTAATTGTAGTAGTAGTATTTATAGTAATTGTAGTTTTAATACGAATATAGATGCCAAAGGTAGCACATTTCTCCAGCGCAGTTTTTGCCATAATGACAATAAAAAGTTTTATTGCTTAGTGAAGTTTGAGCTTTATGTTCAACTCCAGAAAGTGGATAAAACCTGTCCAGTATGAGCTGATGCCATCTGGGAGACACTTTATTAGTTAAGTCAAGGTGTGGAGGAAGGCACCCAAAGCATACTGTATGTGTGGTCCCATAAAGGCTAAGGCTGGTCCTAGTCACCTGATACAGAAAAAGAAAAAGAAGCCTAATCATCAAAGTATGTTATTTTATAAACTCCAGTGTGAAATCCTTGTTATCTTATCTGGGCCATCTTTGTTAATTGTGACCCCAGTAAATACGTATGGCATCAAAATACTTGTATTTTAAAGGTAAGACAAAGCAAAACTGGCATTCTTCCATTTTGACCATTCTGTCAAACAAAGCAGATGTATTTCGAAGGGTAGAAAAGCTTTGAAACAGGATTTAGACCATCATGGTGCACTAAACAAATGACATTTCTCCGTAGTTCGCAGCTCTTTATGGCTGGCTAACCAAAGAAAACGTTTTTGAAAAATTAAAAACATGGACAAAATAGGCAGAGAGGTTTAAGTGTTCTACACATACTCTGTGTGTAGCTGTGATCACAGAGGAATCCTTCAGCATATCAGAGCAGTAGTGTAATTTGAATACATTCTTTGTGCTAACATCCAATAAGATAAGAGATAAAAGGGAAATTAACATGTTATATTAAACTACTTTTGGAGTAAACTAGTGTATACACCAGACACATTTGTGATCAAAATGATGTAAGTTACACAAGGAAAGTGTATTGCCAGTGAAAACCTGAAAGTAATGCTTTCCTGAAAATATACCTGATATTTTTTATGGTATTTTATTTGCCTGTGATACTGGAGCTTAAAGTGCACCCACCTTTCAGTTTACTTCTTACGTCTTATATAATGCTAATGTTAACATTGGAAGGTATGACTGCACCTCTACTAATTTCCACGTTTCTGGATCTGACCCAAATTTACAATTAACTCTTGATAAATAAGATAACTGTCTAACTAAGTCAAAAATATATTGCATCTTGCATCCCTCTGCCTTTGCATCAATTGTCGTGCTTTTAGACGGCTCTCATTATATGAATAAAAAAAGTGTTTGTATCAACAGGAGTTGCTTGGCAACTAAATCCCCTGACCCTTTTGCCTTGCTTACCCTGACTGATTATCCCTTCAGTGTGTAGAAAACATATGCAATTGTTCACTCAGCCATACAGTGTGTTTTTTCTGGCCTTTGCATTTGCATAATACCTCTACAACTGCAAAATTCTGCAGCACAGAAAGACAGAGTACAGGCCTATATATATGTTGATCTAGATGCACAAGGGATTTCATCCTGATTTCATCATGACGGTCTAGTCAGACAGACAGGAGAGGCTCAGCTGAATTCATAATCTCTATCTCTATCTCCCTCTATCTCTCTGTCTCCCACACACATGCATTCACACAATGTCAAAACTTGATGCATTGGTTTCATTTGCAAAAAAATTACATTATTCTTCTTTGCCATCAATCTTTCCAGCCAGATATTGACGCTTTTTCGACTGGACCGTCGTTTTCAGACCACAATTAGGTCACCCAGAGTTGTTCGCTCCCCCCTGTTTCAATCTATGCAATGTTTTGATGTGAGTGTGCAAGTGTTCAGCCAGATGGGCTGTGAGTTCCACAGAGCTCAAGGACAGTTTGGGGAGTGACTCAGTCAGCAGAGTGTCCGAGCCAGCCAACACACACACTGAATTCTCCAGTAACGGGAATAGTGGGGCCTGTTGGGAGCTGTGGGGTTTTGGGTAGGGTTTCCTCCACTAACAGATAGAAAAAAAATTGTAACTGTATACTACAGATTTTTTTTGATCAGCAGTTTAATCTAGAGTTGAAGTATGTTTTCTGGTAGAACAACCAAAATATTACATAAAATAACACCTGCATTATCTACAAAACTAAGACTCCTGTGAAAATGTCATGCTGAACTTTGTGTTGGACTGGGGCTCTTGCTAGTGGGTTGTATGGGGGAGGGTTGCAGATAGGGAAGAAGTGAGTTGGGGTGAGTGATGGGGGGGGGGGTTAGGACAACACAGGCTGCTGGTGCATGCTCCACATTCCTCAGGTGTTGTCAGCATAGCTTGCTCAGTAATTACCTCTCTGTGAAAACATGCACAAAGCCACACTTTGCTAGCAAACTAAAAGGCAGCAACCAAGAGAAGCTGTTAGGGGAGATGTCAGAGACAGATGGGAGTACATTTATGTTTACATTTAAGCATAATATGAGCTGGAATGGTTATTTTTCAAAAGAATGAGGGTGCCAGAGTAAAATTTGTTGAAAAATTACAGGCATGGTGCGCATGTAGTACAGATGCAGAGCGTGGCTGTGTGAGAGTCAAGAGCTTGATTTATACAGCAATCCATCTTCTCTCAAGGATATGGGCAGGTTGGGTAATGAGTGTATCCAAGCAGACCTTGGCATGTGAATCTAGTGGCGTGATACAGATGAACAGCTGCAAAGATGGTGGTCAGTCTTCACACACAGAATTTTTTATTAACTTTTGCATACAGGGAGTAGATTCTTGTGATCCTCCCTCTGCACTCTGCTTTTCATTTTTTCTTTCAGATGTCATCACTTTCATCATTGACACCACTATCACAGAAGAAGCAGGTTCTCTCTATGTCTGGGAACTCTTCCCCCACCCCCACCCCTCTCCCTCCTTTGCCCTACTCTGTCTCCTTGGCTGCTTGCTAAAAGCTGAGGGATTGTGTGCAGATGTGCCTGGAGAGAGGCCAGCCCCTCTGCCCTGGGAGAACATGTGGTCTGGGAGTGTTTACGCTGGCACTCTTTCAAGCTGTCTCCCACACAGCATGCTGGCGTCTGTCTCTCCTGGATGACAATGCTCAACCCTCCTCCCAAAAAGGGGCCATTCTCAGGTTGAGGTGACACCAGCGATCATGCTGATTTACTGTGTTGACAAACAGGAGACACAGCAATGTAAATAAAAAGTAAACACATTTGCTAACATCAAATGGTGTTTTCCAATGAACTTGAATAGGAGCATTAATGAAATACATGGAATGATAGTTTGGCTTTTAACATACTGCTATACTTACTATTTTCCCCTCTAACTTTCTTTGTGTTTAGATTCTGTTTTGATGCTGGGAGTGAAAATATGCTTGGATTCAACAGATATTACTTCAGGCATGTTTTTCACAGATTCTGGACATACTTCAGATTCTACCCTGTGATTCAGGCTCTGGGTAAACATCTGTTTGCTGAAAAGTTCTGAAAGGCATGCTCATTCTTAACACCAGTGGCAGCGAGGTTACTGTCAATTTGTGTAGAGTGAGTGTAGAGTTGTTTTTAGTATCCATGATTAAATGCCAGTGGGAAAAGGAGACACACACTGCGTAACACCATAGACTTGCAGAAAGAGTCATTTATGAGCATGCGGTGGAGGCAAAGAGCCTCTCATGTCCTCTTTTTAACCAAATGAGTGTTTGATCAGAACTTTCTCAGAGAATGTGCCATGTAAAATTGACCAAATATTGTATTAAATTGTTGGATTCTTGTTGCATTTTTGTTGTGTTAGTGAAATGAGTTATAGCATGCATGTCTCTGAAATGTAAGTATTCAGTGCCCCCTGCAGGTGTAGATGGTTTGTGAGAATACCAGATCATATATTCACATCTTTAAAGAATAATTTCAGTAAGATTACATGCTGTCTGATTAAAGCTATAAAACAGATACATTATAACATTTGTGCTTTCTTTCTGGAAAATATTTTAATAAGATGACTTATGACAAATCTTTGATTATCAGTGAAGATTCCTAAGTCTGTTAAAATTTTAGGGGCCACCTATATTTTCCTGTAAGGGCCAATTTTACCTGTTAACTTACTCATATTTCATGTCACTTAATTTTTTATATCCAGATCCAGTTATTCATATGGATCATTTGTTTTCATACTCAAAATAGTGCACAACAAATGGATAAGGTGAACCCTTAGAAACCTTAAAAATCTCTCTAGGTTATTGGAAATATCTTTGGCCTTATTGCTGACTAAAATGGCTATTTGTTTATTGATTGGGGAATATACTGTAGGTGGGGTTAACCTGAACTCCTGATTGATTTGGGTCTTTTTTTGTCCTTAGCTTTGGCAACCAACCAATTACAAGCAATATAATACAATTACGTATTAGTTTCGTGAATAATTACCTTTACTTGAAGCTGGGAAGACTTGTGTACTGCTGCACATGCTAATCCAAAAACATGTACCTCTTTCATAACAGTCGTAGGCCTATCCACTTCTCATTTTCATGCACCACTAGGAGGCGTGATTTAGTGAAGAATGCAGAGGTTGAAGGTCCTCCACATCAAGGCTACACACACACACACACACACCTCTCATTGAACTGTCTTACTTCGTGCTTTTCTATTTTGGCTTGTAAAACTAGGTGCAACTCTGAATGTGTGAGCGTGAGAAAAGACAAAGTCAGTGAGATTGCTAGTGAGATGACACCATTTTAGTTTAAAAGCAATAATTGATTTTACTCTATTAGAAAATGTGATTCAAAATTGGAATTTCTATCCAGCTGTAACAATATGATTAACAGCAAAAACAAAAGAAGTTTGGACTACTGTAGGCATACAATTATAGACTATAACATGTTCGCTTGAAAAGATTTGTATTTTTTTACTGTCTTAATCTTCTTATGTAGTGGTGTGCAATTGATAAATGTCATAAATTTTACGCACTAGCGAGCCGCAGACTTATATGAAGTCTGAAAATAACTGTTGATGGCAGGAAAAACACTTAAAAGCAGGCATTATGTTTAACAGCATGCTAGTGTTTAGCAGCTGTTTAATTGACTGTTTGCAATAGTATCATTATCATTACATTTGTAAGTAGAAAAAAAACCCAGGATTTTGTAGAAATATTGAGCCAACATGGCTGATAGCAGAGCGGCAGTTTCAGGCAGCGCCGACTCTCTCTCCCACCTCCACTTTTGATGAAAAAGCGCATGAAATAGGAGAAAAGGAGGTGTGTTAAGGCATGCGCAGATAGTGCTCGCCGCTCAGTTACCCCATTTTTGAGGAGGCGAGCTTACGTCACGGGCTCGTCCACAGTGCTGGAGCTTGAGATTCACCATCCACTCATGCAACCACAAGCACAGGGAGGCATTGGCGCTGCGAGGGGGTGGAAAAAACAAACAAACAATCGCTTTTACTTTTTTAATTTTTCTTTTTAGTTTGGAATGAACTGAACGGGCCCGGAGACCTGCAGCGCTTCTGGACGAATCCGGTGGCATGGTGTGGTGAAACAGACCCCAGCAAGCACAGAGAGACAGAGGTTGCACTGTGCATCATGTTTGAATGCCGATAATCAATTAGTAATATACATGACTGTGCTGCTGCATTGCCTATAGCCTCGCCGGGCTGAAGCAAGTCTCCTTTTATTGCAGAAGCCCGTCTGAAGCGGCCACCGTGCGGGGCTGAGGGTGCAACTGAACGGACAATCGCAGCCGGACCATTGAAGGGGTTCGGATGAGGTGGTTGATCGGGTTGTTAGGTTTTAGAAATCCAGCCAACTTTTCCTCTATTCCTTTCTAACAGCAGTGCCATCAAGCATTGCTCAGGAGATGGCGATGAGGTTGTTCTACTTGGGATTTATACTCTGCTTGGAGATCACATCTCCTAACGGTGCAACCGTAGGTAAGAAGCCCGTTGTGTTATCTTGCATTGTGATACTCGAGAGAGCATGAGCCCTTTTTCCTTTCTCTCCTGCAAAGCATCTGTGCACAGGCCTATGTTAACCAGAGTTGGAGCCAACACCGCAAATAGGTTGTTTTCACAATAACACAGTGTGCCACAAGCAGTCTCCTCAGAGGAAGAGATCGATGATTAGGAAAGCGTTTAATCAGAGAAAGTACCGCACATAAGCAGCGCGCTGATTATTTTGGCGAAAAATCTGTCTGCGTGTTTAGCAGTGCTCCTGTCTGAACAGACAGAAAGGGCCTGCCTGCAAGGATGGCAGACAGTGGGGTTATTCACTGCTGGAATATTCAGCAGGTAGAAAGGCAAACGCAACACTTGCATGAACGACCCATTTCTACAAAACGACACGATTTCTGACTGACTGCGAAAAAAATGGCTGTATCTCCTCTCCATTTTCCAAGAGAAATACAGTCCCTCATGTTTATTCTCAGTGTGGCTACAGCTGATAGCTACCATTCAAACCAAACGTGCTGTTTTTTTTTTTTTTAATTAAGAAGAAGCAGCACGCTTGAGTTTCATATCAGACCTGTAGCCATCGGTCAGATCAGTTTTCATGTTTGTTTTCAGTTACTTGGCGCGTAAGAAAACAACAGTTGGGTCTGCTTGTAAAGGTATAATCTTAATGGCGCTGCTTGTCTCGGCGTGTAGCGTCACTAGCTGCCTGGGAATCACAGTTTATTAGTGACAGCCAGGTAGGCTACTGTCTGATAGTAAAATGAATGGTCCTGCAGTTATCCTGTTACGTCCCGGGAGCTCCTTAATACTCCCGAATGTCCGATAGTAATAATGAGATATTAATTGCACCATTGCTCTTGTGTCAATGCATTGCAGACCTGTTGAGCTAATAACATCTTGCTTTTTCTTTCTTGAGCACTTGAAGGGAAACATGAAGGTACAAAATAGCACATGTATTTGTATTTTTTCTGCAGATATTTCTTGCCACATTCAGTATTTCACTTTGCACTTACATAAGTGGCATTATGAATTAGGTTTGCCCAGAAAGCATATGCTACATTCAGAATGATAGCCTATATATTGTCCTGTTCTGGAGTCTATTGTAAGTCATCCATAATATTTTGTGGATGTGAAACTTAAAAAAGTCATCCACTGGTACTGATGTCCTCTGTCCCTTCCAGCGCAGACCTGACAGCCTTGTATGTGGATAAATATTTGTAATATCAATCTGACAGGTCATTTCACTGTTTTTAGTACATGTTTACTTTGATGCCCAAAGGAAAAGTAACACATTAAAACCTTCATTTTGACACTGAAGACAGCTACCGCTGTTAATGTCTTTACAAAAAAATGCCCCTGCAGTTCTCTGTGTTGGAAGATCTTATATAAGTTTCATTAGATGTTGATGGAGGCTGATCAGAGGGAAAGCTATAGCTGAGGTTACAGGAGTGGGCAAGCTCCTCCCACCTCCTCCATCAGTATGTAACATCTGGACACAGGGAGACCATTAATCCAACTTAGATGTGACTGCAATGGTTGGGGGGAGGGACCAGCTGAAGAGCTGAGGGTGAGGGCGGGTGAAGCGAAATAAACTTAAGAGTCAGTCTTTGATACTTGTTGAAACCGACACGCAGTTACATCACAGGGAGTCATGGATGGAAATGATATATGTGTGTGTTATGTCATTTGCAACAGTTGAGTTATCAGCCTCCCACTGGAGCAGTGTTGGTCCAAAAGGGTAGAAATGGTCAAGTGAGTGGATACAAATCCTAAGGCCAGCCACTTGGACAGGATTTGTCTGGATCACCACTGGGCCACAGCATGAATTTACGAATGAGAATGGATTAGTGAGAGGAAGGTCAGAAGGCCATAGTTAACAGTTAAACAGTTGGACAGACCCTTTTGTTTGTTATTGATCTTTCAGAGTTCATTGTTGTGTCACGTAAAGGTGTCATCCTTTAGACTGACAAAATCCAGTCCAGTGCTGCACAATACTACTAGAGCCTAGTAGTTCTAGTGAATCCATGATTACATGAGGTAATATGAAGAAAAGATGCTTCCTCCTAATGTGTGATTGTTGATATTTGGGATGCAACTAACAATTTTTTTCATCATTGATTAATCTGCAGATCTTTCAGCAGTAAATTGATTAATTGATTGGTCTACAGAACCTAAGAAAGATGCAAAAAAGAAAAAGAAAATGCCCCCCCGACAATTTCCATATTGACATATTGAAATTACTTGTTTTGTCCAACCAACAGTCCAAAACCCAAAGATATTTAGTTTACGATAATAATGAGGCAAAGTAAAGCATCAAATTCCAACATTTGAGAAGCTGGAACCATCAAATGGTTGGCATTTTGCTTGAAAAACCATGAATCGATCAGAGAGCTTGAATGATTAGTAGATTAATGAATTATTCGATCATCAGAACATTAATGTGCAACTATTTTGATAATTGGTTCATTGTTTAAGTCATTTTTAATTAAAAATGCAAAAACGTTCAAAAGTTCCAGCTTCTCAATTGTGAGGATTAGCTGGATTTCAACACATTGCGATCTGGTAAATTGTGATTTTTCACTATTTCACTGTATAGTCCAAACGATTAATTGAGAAAATATTTGACAACTAATGGATAATGAAAATAATTGTTAGTTGCAACCCTAATTCAAAATAGTTGTTGATTCATTTTCTGACTATTGACTAAACAATCAGCTATTCATTTCTGCTCTAGTTAACATTATTTCAGCTATGTCATTTTAAGACTTTGCTGAGAAAATTGTTTTTCAGTATGGATTTTATTTGTAGTTTTGAATTACGTTCATTCCATACAGCAGAATGGTACTATGTTAAATGAAATCCTTCATATTTACATACTGTTTGGAATTATTCCATCAAGACGTCCATGTTGGATAACTTTATGACTACTGAGCTTACGTATAGCATCTCAACAACCTTTAGAGGCACAAGATTCCCATTGGTGAAAAGTGTAAATGTGGGTCAGAGGCTAAAGAGGTTGAATTCCTGAGGAGCCTACACTCTGTTTGCCTGACCTTTTTATTGGGACCTGGCTTTACCTTTTCCTCAGAACTGTCACTGGAAACATCTGCTGGAAAAATTCAGCATCCCTCATACAAATTCAACAGGTAATAGAAGTTGGATTGCTCTCTTCGGCTCTTCCAAGTGGAGGCCACTGGGGAGTGGTTATTGTAACTCTTTACACCTGAGGCCGACTGTTGATGCACTCTTATCAGGTAACACAGATAATCCCCAGCATGTTTTTCTGCCATTCAGTCTTCTCACAAAGAAACATAGGATTAAAAAAAGCATAAAATATTTGGAGTGAAAAATAGCCAAAATGTCCAGTTTTTATACATTCTTTGGCTTCTGAGTAAAATTTTATGTGAAGCTTGTGTGCAGGTGTTTTGCATTTTGGTCTTGACCTCATGAAAATATTTGTGAAATGATAATAGCAGACAGTGGGATTCTTGACCGTAGCTGCAGAAAAGATCCCCTTTTTGTCCCTCTACTTCCTGCACTGCATTGCAATCAACTGTTACTAAAGAGCAAAACCAGATTAACGTAAATGTCTTGTGTGTTGTTCCCCACATATTGAAGGCGTGAGACTGCAGATGAAAGAGTGTTTGTTGATTGTGAATAGCAGGGGTGTACTGTAATTGGTGTTTTCTGCTAGCTACATCACTGTTTACCCTGTTTAGCTCCTAACACCCAAAAAGAAGGAACAGATCGGCTTCTTTAACAAAATCGGGAGAGTGGGTGTGTGGTAATGCAGCTTGTGATTATAACACATCTTTAGTTAGGGGCATGGGGAAAAAGATCTTTTTTGCCTCACACTTCATAAAGAAAGTACAAAGAGTTGTTCAAATGTTGCAACGGGTTGCAACGTTTGCCTGGCACCTGGCGCAGCTGTGAGAATACTGGTTCTGTGACTCCTCCTTCGACATCATTAATGGTGAACTCCTCACCTGATGCCTCAAGCTGACCACACACATTGTCCGTTTTTGCAGACTTTCAGGTGCTGCTTTTTGTGTGTTGGTCCCGTTTGCTTTACTGGGTCACGCTCATGTACACCTCAGATGTTGCTGGCTTTGCGCTTGACTGGAGAATCGATTTGATCACGGGGACACTTGGTTGCTTTCACACCTGGTTAGAGGAGAGGATCTGATATATGGAGATAAGATTCCAATTTCATGGGCTGCTGCAAAGTGTCAAAGCTGTTTACTTTCATCAGAGTCGCGACCATGGCTCTCAGTCATTGGTTTGTGGTTGTACAAGAAACAAACATTTATGCTATCTTCGTTGTGGCAAAGATATAGAAACAATTATTGTGTAAGGGTCCATGTAAATGTTCCTGTGTGATAGATTGTATCAGAATTACTCTACAGTAGCTACATACAAATTTTCATTGTCAGTTCCTTGGCAGATCGCAAATAAAAACATATACGTTTTAAGGGCATACAATACTAAGACATATACAACATTATATTATAAATACAGTCTAAACAATATTGAGATCTGGGACATACCAAAAAACGGCTAAAGCATATAATATTAAATTTAAAAAAATGTGCAAAGATTCTTTATACATGTACTGAAAATGCAACATCATGATATAAACTAAATACATCCCATAACAGCTTAATGGAGAACCACTACTTAAAACCTATGGGTATTACATTTGATTACACTACATTTGTTTACAATGTGACTGCATTTTTTTTATTAATACCTTTAAAACATAGTTAACAAAAGCTTCAAGTAAAGCATTGAAAAGATTTTAAGAAGACATTAAGTATGAGAATGAAATAGCATTTAAAATGTCATGCTATTTCATTTTTCATACATGTACATACTTGTTAGTAAACATATCTTTATTTCTGTCACAAGTTATGCTGTTCCCAAAAACGGTAAACAAATTGCTTGTAAAATCTTTCCTCACTAAAGTGTTTGTCATCTCAATAAGCAGTGTTACTAAAAGACATGTTTTCCATATTGATGTTGTCACAGAAAATCACTTGTCGATACACTGCAGGCAAATCTAACCAGCACTAGTTCAACTTGTGAGAAGCGAACTTTCTCAAGCCCTGTGCTTATATTTGAACACAAAAAAATCACATTTTCTTTAGTTTGAAAACTATTATTATTATTATTAG
This sequence comes from Siniperca chuatsi, assembly GCF_020085105.1. NCBI lineage: Eukaryota > Metazoa > Chordata > Actinopteri > Centrarchiformes > Sinipercidae > Siniperca > Siniperca chuatsi. Next base: position 16,795,157 of record NC_058051.1, on the reverse strand, counting down.
CTGTTTGTAATGTTTTGAATTTGTATTTCCTTGTCTAATTTTGTTATCACCTCAAAACATGCATGTGACCAGGAGCCAGTTGGATGTACTCTGTGGTTCTCAACAATACTATCAAGATTGCAGTCTTTGCTTTTAACTGTGCTTGCCAAGGTTCACAGCTTCTATGTAAAATTAAAGATAACTACTTGAGTTTCCAGTCCATTGTGATATTCAGTCATTTGTAGGACAATCGTACTTTGAGTTGAATCCCTCATGTTGACATTATAGTGCATTCAGCATTATAATGCCAAGTTGAGATCTTTTATGTATCACACAGTCAAGTTTTAGGATCTCGCCGCTGAACAATGACGTCATCTGTTGAGATGTGAAGTGGATGACAACTCATTTGTGGATTGTTTGAGTCATTCCTAGCAATTATTGAGCCAGGAACATTCCTCCCGCCTGCCTCCTTTTAGAGTGAATCTAATGAGGGATTCATAGAGATCGACTTGTATTAAATCACAGAAACATTTCATCCTTCAACTGAAGTAAATCCTTATGTTTAGTAACATACTGTATTCATACTTTATTCCTGTAGGCTTGGATGTTTTTTCCTGGTAGCTTTGGTGGACAGAGGCAAGGCAGGATTTACAGTCATCTCAGTTGCAGTGAATGCCTCACTTTATGTGGTCCAGCCTTCGTTTTGTGGCTCACATATTCTGCTGAGTCTGGTTTGACTTTTCCTTAATTGGTGCACAGAACTGTGCTATGCAGAGACTACACGGTGGGTGTAGAAGAACTCATGGCACCATGAGCCTATTTACATTTATCTTTATGTCCATCAATCACGCTCACTCATTGTATGTCTTTTACTGTGTTGCGTTTTACTGCTCTGGCCTGTGATGTTCTGCAGAGCCTCATCAGGTTACCTCAGAGGTCAAAGCTGCACCTTTGTTGTTGTTGTGATGATACAAAAACAAGGCTTTCAGGCACAAGAGTATGGCGCTAACTCAAACTTCTTCAAACTCAAACTCTTCTGCTGTTTATGCATGTTGAGCCTCAGTGAAAATGGCTTTTGTGAATTAGAACTTGAATAGCCTATGGACATTGTATGTGCACTGTGAGCTGGTTAAAGTGCTCCAGTGCTTGGCTGTGGCATGATTTGACACAAAGCTAAGTGGTTGTTTCCACTGGATGGGCACTGCACAGTGTGGCCATTGAAGAAGTTGATTCAGTGGCTTCAGCAGTGGCCAGGGCAGGGCCTTTAACGCACTTGTTCTGTGCTTTCTACTCTCTTATACCATAATATTCCACATTTTACATCTAAAAGGCTCTGACTTTGGTTAAAAAAATAGTGCATCTTCCATCTGAATAATTAATATAGCACAAAATTCAGGAATAACGACTTCCCTATGCCCTCATTCTCTTCCCGGTGGTCCTTGTTTGGTTTTAATTGTTACTTATAATGCATGAATTCTTGCTTTGAATTCTTGCTTTGAAATCCTGCTAAACTGAGCACAGAGAAATCACTTCAAACTTGACCTCAGGGGGTTAATTACACACTGTAGTCTGTTTGCCTTTTTTCACTCTGTGAAACACTGTGGAAGACCTGAGTTCCACAATGGAGGACCAGGAAGAGGAGAAGTGATGGAATGATGAGAAACAGTCCTGGTTTTATTTCCACTTTCTCCTGTCACTGCCATTGTACCCCGCAAGACCATCGAGACCCAGAGTCCCATTTATTTATTTATTCATTCAAGTCATTTCACATTTCTATTCGTACTGTTATCTTTTAACAGCATTTAATAGAATCCATGCTCTATTGCTCAGCCTAGAAATAATCCACAGGGGGATTGGGTTGGTTGAATATTAGGATGTGCTCACTGTTGGAGGCATGCTTGTGAAACAAAAGTAAATTTCATATATCAATTTGTTTGGTGAACATTCCAGCTGAGTCTGTGCTCTGTGTGGATTTGGTTGACGGTCATTATCATTGTGGTGTGTGCCGTTTTTAACTAAAGTTGAACTTATACAAAATATTACAGCCAAACAGAACTTTTTAAATGATGTGCAGCATGAAGTCAGTCCTCTCTTACACTTTGTATATGCACTCTAAGTCAGTCTTGCAGCGAAGAGAAACAAGCAACAAGCCATTTTCCCTTGAATTCAACAGCAAAGCTGTTTGGTTTCTTTAAATCTTGCTGCACGTCTGTAACAGATTGTCTTTTTGAGGCAAAGCTATACACATGAAATCAATTAGAAGGTGCTGGAATGTGCTGCATGGATCTGGAGTTGATTTGTAGAGCAGGGATGGCCATATTGAGAGAGATTGGGTGGGTCAGTGTTGTGTCCCAGCTGGTGATGGTGTCTGGAGGCCTCCATCACTTGGCTGCTGAATTGGTGCCACAACACCATTTACTCACCATCCCATCCTGTTCCATCCCACAGAGTTCCTGTTGGCCTTAAAGATTGTTTTGTCAAGTTTTTTGGATTACATAAAAACAAAACAACACCTTAAATGCCCTCTTCCAAATGAAAGGGTGGCCTTGAAATTACTTTATTCTTTTTATTAGGCACTCAGGAGGGACGTTTCTATAAGAGCTGGGCTCTGTGTACGTTTATGCATTTGCTCATTCGCACGTGTTTAATGCTTTTTGTTATGCACAGTGCTCAGGGGCAATTCATTGTGCACTGTTCAGACAGCGCAGAGCTCCAGTGACCCTGCATAAGGAAATACAGTGTGTGCTCCATACAACTAGCAGTATGCTCTAAATCAAACCAAGTCAGCCAACTGGAGCCTGAGCATCGACATACTAGGAAAGAAGCTGTGATTTTATAGCGTGGTGTGTACGTCAATTCAGGATTTAAACATTTGTTCAGTGAATCAACACCATGGAGGGGCTAGTAAGTCAGTTTAGCTTCTCTTACACAATCATGCTTAGGCCTCCATTCTACCATCAGAGCACCTAAAAAGAGCAAGTGCACTTGTTGAAATATATAAAATAAAATAAAGCAATTAAAAATCACTCCATGTAGAGCAAGGTTTCAGCACTTGATAACCAGAGGAAACCCCTTAATGGATCTTTTTTTTTGGTCAGTAAAACAGCAATGACTTCACCAGAATTTCTTGATTTGACAAGATAATGAGGAAATAAAATTACAGTCAATGATTTCTAATTTTAACCACAAACATCCCAATTTAGTGTCCTTGAATGTCTCCTTCTCCAAGTAAGAGTCAAAAATTTGATGTTTAGTTGGATAGAAACACTAATCCAGAGATTAGACTACTGCAGTAATCCAGAGATCCAGAGTACTGCCCTTCAGACATTTTTGGGTTTACGGTTGCCTCAAGGACTTTCTCAGCTTTCATATTTAATGCCTTTGCCGTATCACTCTCCCATAAAGATATTTTAAATTAAATACACTGTCACTGCAACATATTGCAACTACATCAGAGTGACAGAGACAGGCATTTTGTTGTTTGTGGAAGACAGCTGCACAGCCGTAAAAACATGCTGTGTTTTTGTTTTTTTTTTTTGTTTTTTTTTTAACCAGCCAAATAAAGATATTCGTACATGGTGTAATCACTCTTCAGAAACAGAAACTCTGTTTCCTGTAGAACTTCCAAAGTTGACTCACTGAGTAATGGTGTGAAATTCGAAACTCTTAAAGGTTTTAACTAAGGCTGTGAAAGTTAGTTTTCTTGTTTTCTTCTCTAATTAGATGTATTTCTACTCTAATAAATACCCATAGGATGGTTGTTTTCCTCAGGTTATCTTAATGTGGAGGCAGCAGTTTTTCATGTTCGTGTATACCATACTGAATTTACTTTTGAAAGTTGATCATAAACGGCAGAAGGTGAGACTATTATTATTTTTTAAATGTGATATCCTGTTTTTGTGGATAGAGAGTTGAATGCTGTGGGATTTCCTACCATTTAGTCACAGCAGTGTGATCAAGTTGCCTTTCAGCTGTGGCAGGAAATGCTTTAGTTGGAATGGCATTATCAGGACAAGACTCTGTTGGAGGCGAACACACTGGGCTTATAGGAGTTCCTGTAAATGGAATATGTACCTTGATTCAATGGGATTGGTGTTTGCTGTAGGGCCAATCCCATGAGACTAAATTAAGGACTTCTTCATTCCCTTTTGTAGGTAAAGTGGACTCAAATGGTTTAACATCCCAGCCTGATTTGGACCCTCCAAAATGTGCCTGCATTTTGGCAGTAACTTTGGGGGGGGGCTACTTTGCAGGCTGAATTAACAATTCACATCTCTGTTTGAGATATTTCAGTGGGCTTTGAAAGGGGACTGCTGAAGGGGAAGGCTGGCAGTCTTTCCCCCAGTCTCTAACCCCTCCTTTGCCACAACCTCCAATTAGGCTCAGAGGTTCTCCTCTCTGTGGTCATTTCATGTTGGTGTGTAAAGCAATGACAAAATTAGAACCCACAATGTTTTATTTCCAGTTTTATGCCCACTCATAGGGAACAACTGGCTCTGCCCAGCTGCTTCACACGAGGACTAGAGAGATGGAGGGAGTGTCAGAGGTTTCAGTGCTTTTACTCATTTCAGCTCAGGGCTGTTTGTTTGGTTGTTGGTTGTTTAGGCAGATTAAATGGCAACATAGAAGCACAGGCAAATCCAGTGTATTTACCACCATACAAAATGTACCAGGACATTGGTAAGCTGAAGGGAAGCAAAACTAAGAAGTTGGCCTCAGGCCATGGCTAGCCTCTCTATCATTTCTTCACAGAGGGGTTGGGTGTGTGCATATCCCCCTAAACTGATTCAGTCACTGGTCTCTATCCATGCTTTTACAGCGCTCTTTCTCACTCTCATCTTGAATTTTACATCCTGTCACATTCTTATGACATTCAATATGGACTCTGTATCATGGTGTCTCACGGCTGAGTTTTAATCGTATCCTCTTGCATCACTTGAATTTAGTTTTGTAAGCCTAGTCCCTGCCATTGTGTGAAGAGAAGAACGGGGCGAAAGCTCTGCATTTTAAAATCCAGCGCTCGCTCCTTCTCTTAATCTCCCCAAATATCAAGACGTTGTGAGGAAAGCTGTGATCTGATCCCTGCAACCCTTTAGCTTCTAATTGTATTTACAAAAACATGACACTCAGAAGTCTTAGTGTTTGACTTACACATACACTTCACTGTCACATGAAAAGAGACCAGGGTCTAAACCCCTTAGTCTGACAGTCAAAAGGAACGTGATTGCAATGATACACTAGCCTCATGCTCTGTTGTGATTTCAGTCACATCCCAGCCCCCTTGCAGTGCGGTGCACCCCCCACACCGCCCACACCAAACACCTCTCTGCCTGCCAAGTACATAGGGAGGCAAGTCATCCAGGGCTAGAGAGGGCTCAGTCCCTGCAGAGAATCACAATGAGACCTTCGGTGCTGTCCTTCCCAGAGCGTTGCTGCACAACAGTACAGTACCAACAACCTCCAAAGCTGAAATGACCATTGTGGTCTTTTTTTATTGTGTGTAACATTTTTGACCACTCGCATAAAAGGAGGAATTGCACTTGTGTATATTTGGCAACCTATTTTCATTCTTTCTTATACTGAGAAAAGATGTTACACTTGAAAATGTACTCTTACTCTCTTCATTATTGCACAGTCTTCAGTATTCTAATGTTGTGTTTAATTTAAAGGATCGATTCACCTAAATGACAAAAAAAAACTCCCTGTGGTGTGTAGCCATGCAGATAGTTTTGGTTTTATTTATCCAGTTTTTGAGATATCAGTCTGAAATTTCTGCCACCACACCAATAGATGACTAGAATTCCATTGATGGTGCTTGAAGCATTTAAACCTTGTGTTAAAAAATTCAACAGGAATGTGTCTTTCCAGAAACAATGTTCCCATCACTCTAAAGACCTCAGTGTGACCAGTTTTCATTGAAACTACTTTCTACCGGAAAAATAGGTTTTATAAAACTGATGGGTTCTGCAGATCAGAAGCTACCATCTTATAGATATATTATTGCACATATTACAGGTATTTACAGATGTTATTGCACAGTCCCTCATTGTATGGCGCAGCACAATTGAAATTCCATTCACCTTAATTGTATTGGGGTGGAGGCAGAAATTTCAGAGACAGATGTGTCTAAACCTGATCAAATAAAACCAAAACTATCTTCATGGCTTGATACCAAAAGAGTTAAGATACATTTTTAAACAAGTGACAAATTCAGTGTTGACGGACTGATGCCCCACCATGTAGGTAGAGCTCCATTTGACCAGGATTTGTTTGCGTGCGGCTGAGTTAAAGCCTGTCAGCAGTGTCAGACTGCTGATGGGTCATGAGCGTTGCTGTGGTGCTGCTAGCCTGTGGTACACCTCAACAATCTGTGCTGACTTACTGCCCAGAACTACTGCGCTCTGCAGTTTCCCATGGGTAAGGCAGTGATTGAATGCCCAGTTATGTCTGTGCTGTGACACATGAAAGAGCCTCTGTGGTAAAAGCTGAAAAACACCTTAAGAGAAGTATAAAAAAAAAAGATTTACAAAAAAAGCGGAAAGAAATGAGAAGTCTGTAAGAAGAGAGGAAACAACAAATAAACCCATAACTAAAAGGCACCACTGTTGGTTGTAAACTTGTAGAGGCACACTCTATTCTTTCCTGAATAGAGTGTGCCTGTGGGTCTTTTGATACAAAAACATCATTGCAAACTTCAGTTGACCCTTTCTTGTTGCTTTGCTCTGCTGAGTTAAGATCTGTGCTGCTAGAAGCTGGAGATTTCCTATGTAGACTCTGCATAGGAGAGAATAGTTGTTGAAAAGTTCCTTAAAAAAAGAGCAACATTATAACACACAAAACAATTTATTCATCTATTTTTTACATTTTTTTTTTTTAGATCGGGTGCTTGAGAATTGCGTTTCTCTCTAAATGTATTTCTGATTGAAAAGCATTTCCAGCCACAGTTGCTTTTTGTGATGACACATCAACTTTCTCCTCTTTTTTCATTTATTAATTTTTTTCAGCTCCCAAAGCTGACGACCAGCCCAAGACCTGCAGCTCTAAGCAGTTTGTATGTAAGGACCAGGTGACCTGTATCTCCAAAGGCTGGCGCTGCGATGGGGAGAAGGACTGTCCAGATGGCTCGGACGAATCGCCAGATATCTGTAAGTATGGCTACATGAAAGCAGTTACTAAAACTGTCTCTCTGCAGGCTTGTGTCCTCAGCTCTTGTGTTCTCTCCAAGCTGTTGGTTCAGGGCAATGAGGATTGTTACTGCTTTTACTCAGTTTTGTTTTCTTGAGATTGCTATTTTGCAAATCAAGCTTTTTTTAAACATTGAGTATGTGTTTATACCTCGTCACAATGCTGTACATGATGTTATAAGACATCAAATTCACTATCTCTAAAGAGACAATATTCAATGTTCAGTCAGTTTAATTTAGGCCTGAATAAGAGGGTAGGTTATGCCCTTTCTACAAAGGACACTGGCTCACAGTGTGTGCTCTGGCTGCTTTGCTGCTTTGCTGAATTATAGCTCTAATTATGCGGCCGAGTTTAGTCTGGATGTTCAAGGATGTGTCTGCTCTTGTCTGGACTCTTGCGGGATCTGTGCAGTCCCTAAGAGTCTTGTCCCGGACTCCCAGCCACTCACATCTGTCAGCCTCTCCATCTAGCCGTTCCATCCATAAACTCTCACTGGTAAAATCGCTTCCCTCTGTTTATATGCTGCCGCTAATGGTGATTTTTACTGTCTGCGTGTGCCACACCTTACATCTGTCATGCCACAAGCGTTCTCACAATAGTCTGGCACGCAGAGACAAGCAGCTGACACCCAGCATTAAGGGACTTGTTATTGTTGGTGAGCACAATTAAGTATTGACACATAGGATTAGGGATTGGAAATGTGTGAGATAACTGAGGGTGACAAGATGTATCATTATGCTGTGGTCAAAGGTGCATAAAACGTTAACTGTAGGTGTTGAAATGGCGAAAGTTAAAATTAGTTGGATTCCCCTCCCACAGACAGGTCAAGTAATCTCCTCCATGCTCAGAGTTTTGCTGTACCAAGTATCCAGTCTTTGAAATGATTCGGTCTGGAGATGAACTGCCAAACATTTTCTGAGTAAGTCTAGCTAAAATAAATTGCATAAGGATTTTTCAAAACAGAAGAAAATGATCAATTGTAGTTTTGTAAATAACAGCAATCACAGAACATGAGCAATTTTATATAAGTGTGACCCACATAATTCACTCAAACAAGCTGTGGCCATTCAATTTCTGCCCTTTTTAAATAACCAATTGAACTGAGTGAATTTTCCATAGCACTTATGTAATTTGGTGACGCAGACAATGGTGTGATTCATCTTCTGCATGGAGAGATGGAGAGTGGTGTTTCACCAGAACATCAAGATATGTTCTGCTCAATTACCCGCTTCCCATGGGCTCTAATCTGCCCGTCACTTTACCTTTAGTTAAGGAGCTTCTCTATTCATGCGAGTTTCTAAGGCAGTCATAATAAATACTACAATTAATGCACTTTTTCTCTGTACAGCACTACGTGTTTGCAGTCTAACAAGCACAGTTAAAGGCGAGGCGCCTTTTAAGTATCACAATGAAAGGCAGCCAGACTGTGATTTTATCCACAGTCGTTTAGTTGATCCGTCCATTAAATGTGAGTAGTGTTTGGAATCGAGGGCTGCAGATAAAGCTACAGAGTGAATGGGCCTGAGCCAGCATAAATGGAGACAGGAGAGTTTGGAGGAGTATGACTCTAAAGGGAATTTAAAATCCTGCTCTGACTCAGAGGAATGTAAGAGTCTTTCTTTTTATCCTGGCTTTTCCATTCTTGGGGTGAAACAGTTTGCAGGTCATCAGGCTGGTTTCTCCCCTACTGGAAAGAGGTAATCTGACCGGCATGCTGTAAACAAGGCTGTTCTCAACTGAGCTCTTATGCAAATATAGTAGATATAAATGCAGACCAGGCATTGATCCATCTTAGAGGGAGACTGAAATCTGGATCAACTGGGGAAGTTTTGTGTTGATGCAATTTTTTATTTTGAAAGCTCAAGGTGTCATCTGTTCATCCACTGATCTCTTGTTATCAGCCGCAAAGTTTACAAAAGCGGTTTGACTTTCTCTTTCAAACTTTTTTGTTTATGAAAGTCAGAGAATTCCAAGACAATTCCCTACTTTCTTGGCTTTTGTTCCAGCATGCCCCCTGACCACCGTCTAGTTTTGTGTGTTAATGTTGATGGGAATTAGAGTGGTGCGAGCTACTATAATTACAACATTATCTCCAGTTGAAGTTAATTACTAACTACAGGCTGGTTTACAAGGAGTACTCAGAGATTTCGGAAGGCAAAAAATGTTCCTCTTATTTTCTTCCCCTCTCCCTCTTGTGGCTGCTTGGCTATACTTCTGTCTTGGTGCAGGATCATCCCACAGTCTGGCCATCATGTAAATTACAGACTGTGACAGTGCAGGCAGTGCATGTGGCCTACATGGAGCTTTGTTTCTTAAATATATTTGTATATCATTTGAAAAGGGCACTTTTCAAAAGTGAAAATAAGAATCTGCCTGTATTATTCTACTCATCCTCAAGCTCAAGTGTTTTAATGAAAACCACACAAGGACTAAAGCTAATTTGGCTGAAGCACCAGTTTTGTTTCTGGTAAATGCCACCTGTTTTGTTTATGATGATCATGAATTAACTTGCTGTCAGAGTGGTGGGTGTTGTAAACGTGTGCTTTTGTCTGGTGTGGATCTTTGATCTACACCTCTGGTACCCATGCTGGAGGAAAGTGTACTCCTCAGTATCTCACTGTCTGGAGGTCTAATTGCCTGTCATTTCCAAACCATTCATCTGGGCTGTAATTATGTTGAGGAGCTAAAGACAGACTTCTGCCACAGTAGTGGGGTTGTAACGTTGCATCACATGAGGCGTTGACATGCTGTGGTTGAGGTAGCAGTTGATGCCAAGGGTCAGTGTTGTGTGTTAGCATTCTTAGTCTGTGGGCTTGTTTATTAGAGGGGAAGTAGAATGACGGGGAGGTACATGTATGGATGCATGTTTTTGCACATGGATATGCGTGACTTGTCATCATAAATGGATTAGTGGGGGTCTGGGCAGGTTGCCAGCTGTACGTCCGTCATAGCCCTCAGACCCCCTTGTGCACCTCCCTCTTATAGCCCCTAGTATACACTCAGATAGCTATCAGCAGGCTGCCTGTACAGAGCCCTGTGACCCTGACACCCCCCCAACTGTATGGCTTCAGTTGGTTTCAGACAAACAATTTCACCTCAATTACATACAGGCTTAGGACTCAGGAAGTGGTTGACACGTGCCCTCAGGGCAGGAGTTTATGCTCTGTGTGTCTCAGTGCAGGACTGCTACTTTTTAATTCTCTAATAGGTAGTTGTGGTATCTTGTTAGTGTTCTCTATCTAGCAGAGATAAAGTGGTGAGGGAAAGGGTGTTTGGGTTGTTCATGATGTCAATGCATGGCTTTCCTCGCAGAAGTTGTGCAGAGAGTGTACAGAAATCCACATAGGGGTGATTAGGTGTGGGACAAAGCGATGTGGATTAAGGCTTCTTGGTTGGTATCAACAGGTTAGTATCAAAAACACAAGGAAATCCATTGAGACATATTGCACTTTAGGTTTAGCAAGCCAAGCACTATTTCTGCTGTTTTGCACCAGAGTCACATCAGAAAAACTTTTTATTTTTATTTTCAGCTCTTCATTTGTCTGCTTAGTTATGGAGAGATTGGGAGAGTTGTAATGAGGTCATGACATTTTACAACAATAACTGACTGTAGTTTTCTAGTGTAATCTTCCACCTTACCGTATCATAATTATGGCTATTGAGCATCTGTTGGAAAAGTTGCAGTAAAAAAACACTGACTCGTATTCCAAGTCTGTATGTAATTATGATTCTTGCGTGAACCACATTCATTGTGGTTGAGCCAGCGAATGGGAACAGATGTTTGAATAAGCCCTAGCATGTAAGCACTATCATGGGAAGTGCTTGCCATGAAGGAATCCCTTTCATCATCAAAAAACCTTATGCAACAATTGTCTGCCCCTAATTCTCTGTTAGACTTTTTAGCCCCTGATTTAGCATGAAAATGTCCACAGGAGGACTTCAAGGCAGGGGGTCAAATGCATCTCAATCATGCTAATGCACTGCCTTTCTTTTCCCATGCAGTGCTATCCACTTTCTTTCAGGGAGAGAAAATGAGCTGATAACTCAATATAGTTAACACTTGCAAATGAAAAGCCACTCCCTGTACTCGTACTGTCAAGCTGTCATTAAAGGTGTCTCCATAGGCTAGTAGAAATGTTACACATATAGACACACACAAATTCATGTTTTTTCCTTCTTGGTGCTTGAAAGTAATTTTGAGGAGATATACCTTGGAATGCAGTTTCATAATGAAACTGAGGGACCCTTGGCTGAAGAGGCTAAAAGTATTTAATGTAACAATAGCAAAATGTGGACACTTAAACCCAGACACACACTCCTTTCATTTTAAGCTTCTAGGAAACATGATTTCATGTCATTTGCTTTCAACAGGACAGTTTTCACTAACACACTGGAAACTCGTTCAAAGAGTGTCTGATATAACAGTAGTGGCACCTCCCAACACATAACTAAACCACGTCTCTTGACCCACACACAAGCTGACCCATGTCAGTGGATGCTGTGGCCTGGGGCCGAGCTGGTAGGGAGGTCAGATGGGAAGATTGAGTTATCGTCTCCGTGCAGCTTTCTGAGGCGGCTGTGGGCCACACAACAAGGTTATCTGTCCATCTCTTGCTGTCGAACACCCTCTGGACGCTCTCCAGCCTGGACCTTTGTCCGGCCCATCTGACTGTCATGCCTCAGCAGCCTCTCCAAGACAACTAGGAAGAGCCGACTGCTGAGGTGCTGGGATGGGATGAAGGCATGGAGCGATGGGTAGAAGGGATGATCCTACAGGAAAAAAAGCCTTTTGTATAGGAGAAAATGAGCAGATTAGCATTTAGGCTGAGGAGGAAAATGGAAATAGCTTTGTAAAGCTCTGATCCATTTTCTATAGAAACAGTCGTTTCATTTTACAGTAAAGTTGGTCCTTTCATCGCCTATAATCAGTCATGTAGCTGTACTCGCAGGAGGCACCAGGCAGGGGCAGGAGGGTCTGTAGTGTTTGTGGTTGACATACTGCTTCCACAGAGGAAGGAGCAAAGCCCTGTAAATCCCTCTGGTCTGTGGCCCTGAGCCCTCCTCAGCTTCACCGGCCTATCAACAGACAGAGAACACAGGGCTTTCTCACGCCACACAGGCACCACTTCATTTTCTCTGCTGTCTCCTCCACCCATCCTTCTCTCCCTCTTTCTTTCTTTCCTACGTCTCACTGTCTTCTTCTGTGTCTGTCAAAGCAGACGGAGCAGCTAGACTCAAGTCATCTGTGTTCCCTCTTCCTCATATCTCAGCTCCAGTCTTTCCTCTGGTGTAATTGTCTCAGTTTTTCCACCTGATTGCAGATGGTGACTTGGTTTGTTTTTGCTTGCTAGCAAGCAGACCATACAATATTACTTTGTGGGAACACATTTAACAGACTTAAATGTTTGAACAAGCAGGTACACAGTTTTAATAGATTTGTATTGCTGTTTTACTGGAAGAATCCGACTTTAAGTGATACTACACCCAAGCTCTATCTAGTGTCAAACACTCTCCCCCCTGTGGGTTTGAACAATGGCTGTAAAACGTTTGCAGTTTGTTTAAAAACTGTGAAACTAGTTTGATCCAATTAATGTCAGTTGATTACCGTGGTTTTTATGGGATAAAAAAAAAGTTTCAGTGGAAGGAAAATTTTTAAAATGTCCATAGAAGCTAACTCCAAACTACACGTGTACCATAATTCACATCAGGTCTTCTTTCAGTGCACTGTGTGCTATACTTTAAGTCCTGTGCTGTGGCTGCCTCAGTAGGGTTTGGTATAGCCATGTGCTTGTTGTGCATGCTGCTGTAAAGTGTGATTCCAGAGTGGGGAGAGTCGGTCAGTGGGCAGGCCTGTCTATCGCCCTGCACAACATATTTATTCGAGATGACAGCAGACTTTATGGGAGTCAGTGAGGGGCTGCCATGGAACCCGAAAGAGCAGGAAGAAAAGCAGGCTTTTATGCTCAGGACAAAAGATCGACAGGGGATCCAAATTTAAGGTCATTGCATAACTACAGGAACTGGGGGATGGGGGATGGTGGGGTCCAGAGGTTGAGGTGTTAGAGGGAAGCACACATTGGGAGAGTCTTTTACATCACAACTCTGATGCTTAGTGCCGGTCAGACAAGCTAGTGGAACCCAGAGCCACATGCGAGGAATGACTGCACTCTGTATTTGGGGAATTATTTGTAGGTGACACAAGTAGTGATGCATTACCTAAATCTACACTGTGCTCAGGGGAAATGTGTAATATTGTCTCTGCACAAAGTCATATTTCACTCCAAAGATCGCATGCTACAATAAGAGTTTTAATAAAGCTGAACACAAGTTCTGTAGTATGACTCATAGTTTAATCATGATGAATCCCAGCACTCATTTATTTAATATGTACTTCATATAAGAGACTAAGAGAGAGCGAGAGATCATGCAGCAGATTGGAGAAAGATTTTAACAATTAAGATCCCTGAGGACACAGTGAGTCTATGCTAATAATACTGTTAGCTGATCACACAGTTTAGTGCAATAATGTAATTATCCTCACTCTGCCCTCTAATAGGTGTGAGGGTTGTAATTTTCCTTCTTTTCCTTTGTCTGTTATCCACTACACTGCCAAGCTTCTTATATTGTTCTCACTCGCAGTGCTATGTCTCCAAGGCTGCCAAACTCACTGAAGAATCTGTGCTATCTCAGTGAAGTGACATAATTATTATTAGTATTGCTCTGTGATAATTATACCTCTTCAGTCTTATAGAAAAATTCTATAGCACCTGCTAATGATACTTTAGGGCCAATAATACCTATTTTCATTGACGGAGCATTCCACATTGTGTTATCCTGATTGCCATGTGAAATCTAAACTAATTTCAAAATAGTTTATTTCACATGTATTCACTTCTTTTTGTGGTACTTTATTTGTGGAGTGAGAGAATTCAGTTTCTGCACTGAACTGAGAGAGGAAAGGGTTTCAGAAAGGTCCCTGCAAATGAAAAAAAATTGAAGTGGTTTCACATTTTTGTGTTGTGGCCCCTTACAGATGGAGATGATTATCATTTCATAATCTTATCTATGATTTATAGAACTTCTCAGCAGAATTACAAAGCATTTTATAAAAATAACAGCAAAAGTAATATGAGTGTGGTAGGAAATGTAAGCCATGTGATAGATCTTATCTTTTGGTCTCATACAGATCCTAGCTATTGCATTTTTTGTAAGTTGAGGGCGAAGAGGTACTTTTGAGTCGAGGCAAGGCAAGAGCATAGGAATTTGCTGTATTAAGTGGGACAACAAAAGCATGGATGACTTACAGTCAGATCACTAAATTATGAGAAATGTCATTTGGAAATGTTCTTCTGTTTAAAGAAAGATAGAAGATCTCTGTCAGCTTGTTTGCAAAAGCTTAAACATGAAAAAACACCAGTCCCTTGCTATAGGCTTTACAATGACCACCTTAATAAGGGCATACATTTTAAGTTAGTTAGAATGTTTAGTTAATTCATTGAGCTTTTAATATTTCCAGGGCAGGTTGTGAGTGGCTCCAGTTTAAGTTTTACGTTTATTTTCAAATATAACTATGTATAACCTTCATAACAATGAAAATTATTGTTATTCTGCATGTTATTGAAGCATGTGAATTGAGAATTAAATGGAGGCAAAAAACTTGATGCATGCAAGTTAAGGGTTAAGATAAAGTTGCCTGTGTTAACTGTAAACACAGTGAGTGCTGATTTCCCAGACAGGGTATAAATTAACCCAGAGCTAGTGCTTCATCTAGAATAGTTTATGATGTTTTAGAAAGTAGCTTTCTGAAACAGATCTTATATTTGGATTAGTTACTTTCTAACTAAAGAGTTGACTAAGACGACGTTAAACAACATAATTTCTACCACCTGTGTTAGTCCTCATTAGTGAGAGTATATGTGCCTGAAGCTTATCAAAGCAGAAATTGATTGAAAAAAGCTCAAGTGGTGAAATCACAGGACTAAAAACAGACTATGGCAGCAGGAAAAAACATTATCTCAGTTTACAGCTCAGTGTTCTCTGTATGCTCTAGAAATGATTACATGCTGCATTCAAGTGTGGAGTAAACTAGAAGTTGTTCTGAGTGTACCCACTATCATCAATTCCGCTATGGTCTCCTTTCACACAGGTAGCACACAACAAGAGATAGTCCGTGTCCGACGTGTTCTCACCTACTGCAAATACTTTGTTTGGTTTAGGCGAGGGGTGGCGCCTGGGTAGAGCGTGCAGGAGGAGGAGGACTCATCTGTAATGATGACTGTTTATGCGTTGATGTCAATACTGCATGTATTTGGACGTATCTGCAATATCAACGAAAGAGTGAAAAGCAATACACAGGTAAGCAGAAAAGAGTACGAGCAGCTGCACTCCGTGCACGCCCACTTGCTCGCTGTGAATTCTCCGGACAATGACCTGCTCTAATTCACACATGCGCTCAATTGGACATTACACAGACTTTGTACTAGGGAGCTGGCAGGGTCAAGTCCGGTTAATGTCCGGTTCAGCTGATTCAGACATTTCCGTTCATACATACAGCTCGTCCGGGTAATGTCCGGAAAAGTTCAGAGAAATCTTCAGTTCAGAAAAGGCACTGCAGACTTGATGAATAACTTTACAGACTGTTGCTTCACTGACACCACATAAATCTCCAGTTTGACAGTGAAACATGCCAAATGGCAGATGTCAGATGCCAAATACTGGTGAATTTGAACATTTATCTGTCAGGGGCTGATAGATGTTCACATTTTAAAAAGTTAATTTCTCACATTGCTTAACGTTATCAGCACTTGGAGAGAGGGAGTGTTGGCCTTCTTGTTTGTGACTACAATGCAATTCTGGGCTCCAGCAGTAAAATTATCTCTCCTGGATTTTCTTTGCTCCTGTAATGAAGTGCTTATTTGGACAGTGGTGTACATTGGTCGTCATGGAAATAGTCTGAATAAGAATATGCTAACTTTAGGATCGTTCTAAGCCATGTTTAAGAGAACCATTTCACTGGTTTTAAAAGGCCACTTTAGTTTGTCTGGGGAAATCAGACCTAAGATCCATGACATTTCAAAAGTAGCAAAACGTGATAGCCAAAAGAAGATAATTGGTCACTGTGCCACAGAGAGTAGTTGATGCTGTGAAGTACTCTAAAGCAGAATGGAAGTTCTCCAAATCAAACCAAAATAAATTATTTGTGTTGTGGCATCTTTTTCTTAAACCTTGGATAAAAACAGCAGCTTGAAAAGGAACCTGTAATTTTAAAAGTCAGATTGATCAAGGTAAGTTACTTAAGAAGAGATATACCGGTATTGATGATGACCGTGATATTTAAAAACGAAATATTGATATCATGTTAATCATACACATATGATAATACTATGTAAATAATCCGTCTCTTAAGTCATTTCCGTTTCTTTCAAAAACAAAGTTAAAGATGAATTTGACTGATTATTATTATATATTATATTATTAACTCCTGCATTATTATTTTCTAATTTTCTATAGATATCGTGATAATATCGTTATTGTGAATTATTTTGGCCATGATAATCGTTTAGAGAAAATGTTATATCATGACAGCCGCGTGTGTGTGTGTGTGTGTGTGTGTGTGTGTGTGCGCGCAAATTCTGCTGTATTCTTTCCCTTCAGATTTGCACAGTAATGCTCTGCTTCCACTGACAGATGACGCAGGAAATCGCTACTGTCAGTATGAGGGGAGCTTATTGTAATACACTGCCAACAACTTCCTATACTAGAGAAAGGAGTACAGGGTTCATCTCCATTGTCCCTCCTGCAAAGTTATTTAATCCCCTATATTGTCCTTTCTGTTTAGTTTTCTGCTGCTGGTCCCTATTCAGCTCCTGCCAGATTTTACTGTGTTGTGGAACTCAAACAATTCTTTCCGACTGTTGTGTATTGCTGGCAGTTGTTAGTGTGTTTTAAAAAATGTATTCTGTTGCTGCCTGGCCAGTGGAAAGGTGTGTGTGTGTGTGTGTGTGTGTGTGTGTGTGTGTGTGTGTGTGTGTGTGTGTGTGTGTGTGTGTGTGTGTGTGTGTGTGTGTGTGTGTGTGTGTGTGTGTGTGTGTGTGTGTGTGTGTGTGTGTGTGTGTGTGTGTGTGTGTGTGTGTGTGTTGGAAAGTAGAGTTTGGGTTGTTGTCTCTTGGTGGCTGTAGTGTGCAGGCACCTGGTTCCTGCGATAGTGTAACAGACACTATGTCAGTTAGTTAGTTTAACTGTCTGTCTGCTCAGTCCTCAACATATCACTTTGTGTCAAATGTGTATGTAATGTATGCGAGGTTGCAAAGACACAGATTTGTGCAGTAGGTATCATTCAGATGACTTTCACCGGGACTTGTCTTTTCTATTCAGAGAAAACTGTTGACATATGATAAATCCTTGGCAGGGGTTTCATTTCCAGTGTGCATGGCAGTTTATTCCTGGTACTGCAGTTTATGTAGAAATCCCCAGGTTGGCAGTTTATTGAATGTAAATCAGGCTGGCTTAGAGGCCGAGGCTGTAGGAGAGCTGCTAATATGCTAGCATCCCCCAGATGGGAGAGCTGCTCTCCTTCTTCCTAAGCCAGATGTATTAGAAGCTAATTCTCTGTTCGAAAATGTGGCACGTTTCCTGCACAGCCTGCTGTGGTGGGAGCATTATGAAAGCACTTGTCACTTTAAGGTACTTGTTTCAATTTAGTTACATTTTATGATCTGTGTGTGGTTACTAATGTCTTGGATGGATAGAGAGGACTTAGAGGGAATGCTTGTGGTTTTCTTCAGGGAATGCCAACATGCAGGCAAATGTCCTCCCTCATATAAGTCTTTATGCACATCCACACTTTGATTATTTTAATGGCATGTCTTGTAAGAATATGTTTATATTTTTGTCTTAGCCATTGAGAGCGATGTATTTTACTTTCCTCGAAGACCCAACAAGTTCCCACATCTCAACTGGATGTGCTTGATACAAAGACATAACATACTGAATATCATGTCAACTCAGTTATATATTCTTTCCCCAAAATAACAGATTTTTCTCAGTGGGCTTTACGATCTGTACAACATATGTATGTTGTATTTCTCTGTATGACACCCTCTATCCTCAAAGTCTCACTTCAGATGAGGGAAAAACTCCACATAGATAAGGCAGAAATAAGGGTCAAATGAACTGCATTTGGCTGCTTAATATTCAACACTGAAGACTTTGTGTATGTCTGGAGGAGGCATCTGAAACAGATTTGCAGCTCAGGCTGCACATATTCAAATGTCACGCTCTCAAAGCATCTCCCATCACTGTACGCAACCCCACAGAACGCAACAGATCGTTTCCTGTGAAGGAGGTGAACTTTATTTTCTCTGCTTCTAGTGTTTTTCTAAAATGGGTCAGCAGATTTTAGAAAAAGAGAAAGGGAGAGGTGGAGGAGGAAGAAGAAAAACAGCCAAAGCAAACTGTTTGCTCTGCAGTGTGGGCTGATGGGAGAGATGGAGAAAAGAGTGGGAGAGAGTGAGGGGAAGAGACTGCATCTACTGTATGTTCTGGTCTGACGCTGGTAAAAAAAAAATCTCTGCTTTTGGAGATCATGTTCTGTCCTTTGCCCTCCACATCCCTTTAGATTCAATATATCTGCAGTGTTTACTTTTTTAATTTTCTATAAATTTTCTTTCGATATCTGTCAAATGATCACATTTGCATATTTCATGACTTTGCCATACTGTTCAGATTGACGGTACACATAGGAACTGCATGTGTGCCCATATGTTACATGTGCATAATGTTTACTCTCTGACACATGCAGGAAACTTTCAGTTTTTCATGTGCTAAAGATTCATACTTTACCCTTTATCTCCCAGGGTCACTACAATTTTATAATTCAGTGTAGGATTTAACCTACACTTATTGAACTGTTGACTGTTGTTCAAACGTGGCAAAACTATATTTATGTGTTAAAACAATGATACGAGGATGTCGAGAAGTTTATTTGCTAAATTGACTTTACTTTTTAATGCTAATTGATGATACTTTCCAAACAACAGGAGAGAAATTATTTGAAAAACTTTAAGCCTACTGCAGTGAGTATAAAAGTAAAACAAAGTTAATAGTAATTATGGACTCTGATTAAAATTGGCAGCAAATTGACCTTGGGAGAGTTTATATTTAGGCATTGCGATATGTAAACATACCATGGTGTTATCTTCTCTGATGATGGAAACAACCTGAATTCATTGAAACTCATGGAGAAGAAATTGAAACATTCAAATAGACTAATAATTTCTAGCTACTATAACTCCCCATTTAGGATATAAAAAAAAGTGTTTGAAGCTACATTCTTGTCTGCCATTTTCTACGAAATTGAGCCTTGACTCAAAATGCTCTTAAAACCTATCAAGACCCTCTATATGGCCCAAGTTTGCTTGGAGTGAGGGTCGCCACACCCATACAACCTGTCTATTAGGGCAGCCAGGTCCCCCATCAGTATATTCTTTAGTAAAGGAAAAGCAGGCCATGGTCTTGCATAAAATGAAACATTGGATTAATACACACTGTGATCCCTTGAGTTATTTACTTAACTTGATTTGACATAATAATTATGAACTGGCACCTAGTTAAAGTCATGGAGGGGAAGGATTATATTAATGATCAAAAGAGTACAATTAAAGGAAGGCATCCACATTAAGACATGTTTGGAACAAATCCCTGAATTAGTTGTGCACCCACTGTAAACACTACTCGACCCAACATACAGGACCATCTCAGAATTACTTTGACAAAGTTTCACCTATAATCACTCAGGTTGTCAATTGAACAAGGAAGGTGGATGTTGTTTCTGGTGCTGTTTGTGCTTGTGTGTGACTGGCTGTGTTTCGTTGTTATTTCCATTCTGTTTCTTCTTCTGTACTCTGGTCTCTCTTGAAAAAGAGATCTTGATCTCAATGAGATGACCTGATTAAATAAAGGGTGTTATTATAATAATAATAATAATAATAATAATAATAATAATAATAATAATAATAATAAAAAAAACTGTTGTGCTGTTAAAGATGTTTCCTTCTTTTTATCTTTACTGAGGTCTTTCCATGTGTGTTAATATGTATAGGCTAAAATGCCTTCTGCTGGAATTCAGCCTCACTCATAGCCACAGTCTAACCACATACTGTAAAATCTCCCCTTATAGGTGATGTTTTGATAGTTTTATCAAGCCTAATTAAATTCAAATACACAAATCTTTAATTTATGACGTGCAATTTTTTATGTAACTAGCAGACAGTAATGTTGCATTACATACAGTGGTTCACTTTACCACTGTATGTACTTTATTGGTTGAGAGAGAGAGAGAGAGAGAGAGATTTTGACTCTTTCTATATCTTGCTTTGTACTTCTGTTTCCTTAAATGTGTTTTGCTTGTTTTCCAGGCTCACACAACAGGGCGAACCAGTGTCCTGTCAATGAACATGGGTGCCTGGACCCGGATGTGTGTATCCATATGAGCAAAGTGTGTGATGGTGTCCCCGACTGCACCGATGGCTGGGATGAGGGGCCTCACTGCAGAGGTAATAAACTCACAGAAGCATGCACACACATCTGCCATCTTCCATTTTCTGCAAACCACACTCAGAACAGATAGTATCATAATTTTCTCTATCTCCTCTGTCGCACAGAGACAAGAGTGTCGGCCTTTGTTGTGGGTCAAAAATCACCAGCCAGCTTCTCCTAGCTAGCATCTCCTTGTCTTCCCATCCAAAACTATAATCTCTATCCAATAATCTCTATTAGGCCCTTTAATGAGCTGGCCTGCTTTGGCTTGTGCACTTACAATGGAATTTCTCTTTCTGGGGAAAAAAGTCATTAATTTATCAATCAGCTATGAGGCTGTTTCTCCAATCCCTGCGGGAAAGATGAGCATTCAGCCCAGACGCAGCTGAAGAAGAATCCCATCCAATCCTCTACTATTAATTAGAGACGATAGAAGAATGAGAGATGGAACATATTCGGTCCATAGTGTTGGTCTTTGTTGCAGCAGACAAAGGAGCAAACACTGGCTGCCTACAGGAGGATAGACTCAGTATTCAGCAAGGCAGTTCTCAGATATACTGTAGCTGTCTTAAGCTCTGCCTGTTTATAGTTGCAATAGCTCATGTTGGGATACATGTGCTATTCAGTATCAGTATCCCTTTCCTAGAATATGAAATCACTTAATCAAATATTTACAACCAACGCTGAAGTCTCAGTGGACCAAAGTCCTTGAACAAGGGTTGATCTGCCCAGTGCTCAAACAATGTCTGTAATTTTGGATCACTTTATCTCTTCTGCAAATTTAAAGTTAAAGTATTAACCAAAGCTTCTGTTGTCAATGGCAGTATCTGCAATGGTAAATTGATATTAGATATTTTAGGTTACGTAGGTTTTTAACTTAATAGCCTACCAGTTGCAGCCTTATGTGTTTTTAAATGATATTTGTATTATTTCTTGCAATGTGAAATCTATACCTCTAATTTTCCTCTGTACACAATATGCCAATGCTAAAGAGAGTTTTCTTATTGGACCACCCTCTATAGATAAAGACTGAGTGAATGAATAAATCTTTTGCACAGATCAGATTAAAAGTAGTTAAGTTGTAATGAATTAGTCAGAGCATTTAAATGTGAGGTTTGTCCAGAAGAGCAGGAGCACTGTTGGGCTAATGAAGTGGACAGTTGTACAGAGTGGGTGAGAGTGTTAGTATCCCACACACTGGTCATCACTGCTGGACAAGCCTTTTCACAACACAGTGGTGATGTCATCCAATCACAACATGTACTGCCTATCCCCAAGGACACAAGTCCAGCTGTCCTCAGTAAGGCATTGGTCAACACACACCTATACTTATACACACACCTACATGTTCATGGGCTTGTAATGCATGCATGTACTCACATGTGCACACAAACACACACTCACACATTCACATTCTTGCAAATACACACCCATTACCTCACACACACAAACACACCAGCAGTTTGTCCAGAACTTTTGGCATTGCTGTTTTCAGGGAAAGGCCCGGCCTTTCACAAGCATCTTAGTGTTTGCTTGTACAAACTGCTGGGTTGTGCAAGTATACCTGAGCGCTCATGTCTGAAAGCACACTTTGTCAGTCAGTGTGTCCAAGTAATTCTGCCAAAGTTGTTGACAAGAGTGGTTAGAAAGGGGAGTGTAGCCAGGTAGGTTAGGAAGGAATTTTATCTCACATAAATGCAGTTTCTCAGCATTTTCATAGTGTGTGTGGCAAGGCTTGGGGATTAGTTGGTGCGGTTTGTGTACAGAAATGATAGCAAGGGAGTAACTAGGTGGACTCAGTGGTGCTGTGATAGGGGGTGAGGTTGATTCTGGCAAAGTTCAGATATAGCACTTAATCCGACTCTTGATTTGTGTTTTTTTTTTTTTTTTGTCTTTTTGCAAAAGCACTGTCAATAGGAATGAAAGTGTTTTTCTTAAAGGCCCTGAAAACCTTTTTTTCTTACTATGAGTGATGTGATCCCACATTATTACACTATTTCCACCTGAAGTTAGAACAATTTAAACAATTTTACATCAAAAAAGTGTGTTTTGTGTGTGTGTGTGTGTGTGTGCTGGTCTGGGCTCTAATGGAAAAGGATGATGTCATCAATTTCAGTGCACCAATCCGAATGTAACATCATACGAATCAGAATCAGATGATAGTTGTGGTTTGAGTGTTAATCTGAATAAATTACAATGTGTGGTATTTTCCCCAAAATTTGACTTGTGAGGCAGAGATCTAGTAGCATTTGAGGGTCTTGTTACCCTTTAAGAATCTTCTTTATTGCTCCCTTCTTTTGCAATCAAACACTTCTCCTACATATAAGAGAGGTGCCTTGCTCAAAAGCATGTAAAAGGCATATGTTGAGAACGTTTTCCAGTGTGGTTTAGTGATCTAAACCAGTGACACTCAAGTCTTGAATTTGCTTGTCTATCTTAAGATCTTAACCATCCTTTGGTCAAAGTAAAAGGCCTTTTTAACAAAATGTAGCCTTTACAGACAATTGGCAGTTACGTTGTTTTTCTGTCATATGGGTGAAAGTTGAGTCTATTCATCAAGCCCGTAGCCTGCATTTGTCCTTTCTCTGTCATTTTGTGGGTGATGGGGCCTCTCTTGGGGGGCAAGGCCTTAGACATGCCTCCCTCAGAAGTGACTGATTGATAGGGAAGAGAAAATGGGGTCATGGCAGTACTCTTGAGAGCTTTTCCTCGCTGCCTCAAAAGAAACCCTGATTATTGTAGCGGCCTGATGCTATTGGTTATGCATGCAGTGGGCTTTCATTGTCCTTCATGTCCCACTAACTGTGGAATGAGAATTGGTCATAGGCTACTTGAGGCTGCCTGTGGAAAGACCACATTTTCATCTTTATTCATGAGTGGGTCTTGACCTAACTGAGTTTATTGGCTGCAATTAAAGTTGTCTTGCATGACAAGACCTGTTTTATTGCCAGTCTTTGTCCATCACTTTGTCGAAACACTACAGTATTGTTAAACTGTCTGGTAGTTCTTAACTCATAATGGGTTGCAGATTGAAGAAAATCCGATTATTGATTTTTCTTAGGCAAGTTAAACTGTCTTGTGTGCTTGGGAATGTTTTGTGCCACACTGTGTGCACTTTGTGTGTTTGTACCTTTTGTGTTTGAGTATTTGTAAGTTTAGATTTAAATGTCTGGGGCAGCATGCTGCCACTGTTTGGGACTACGATAGCTACTGTTTGCTCATTACTCAAGCTGCTGCCCTGCTTGTGTTTGCATATGGTTACTTTGCCCCCTTTGACTATGCAGCTCCATTTACCTGCCAATAAATACACTTTTATGCCTTCCTGCCTCTCCTATGCATACCCACATATCATCTGGATATACGCATCATTATCTCCTTTAAGTCTGATTTACTGTACTCAACAGTGCTTACTTTTCAGTAATGCTGCATTTACCGCCAACCTCTGTGTGAATGAAACCAAATAATCACAGAATGAAGCAGCTGAATTGTCTAAGACTGTGCATGATTTTGTGTTTAAATTAAATTAATTATGTGAAAGGTAGGCATATCCATACAAAATGAATAGATATGTATGAGCCATTCAGTTTAAGTGACTTGACTTAAGTTTTTAAGCAGAAATCCATTAATTTGATGGACCCGTGTAGGAAAACACTAGACTCCTCTCAGCTGCAGGTGGAGGACAGGGGCATGTGTAGACTTGTTTCCAGACAGTGAGAGCACAAAGGTAGGAATGTCCTGGGAATTACCTCTCTTAAAAATGTCACATGCTGAAATAGCTTGTTTATACAGTAACTGTTTGGTTAAATATTTGCTTTCAATTACGGCCACTGAATG
Organism: Siniperca chuatsi; assembly: GCF_020085105.1. NCBI lineage: Eukaryota > Metazoa > Chordata > Actinopteri > Centrarchiformes > Sinipercidae > Siniperca > Siniperca chuatsi. Next base: position 16,770,623 of record NC_058051.1, on the reverse strand, counting down.
TAGAAATGGAGAGAGGCTTCATTTATTTAATTTTAGAAGTTCTAGTAAGGAAAGGGATTCATTTTCAAGCCAGTTGAATAGATGAGCTAATCTTTCAAGGAGGGAGGTTTATGAAATCATTCAGTCGTGACTGTTTGGTTGTGTAACTATGGCCATGACCCCAACACCACCCGGTCTCTGTCTCAGTCAACCTGCATCACCCTGTTGCACCTGGCCTGTCAGCCCCATGATTGGATTTTAGAGGAAAATGTCAACTTTCATATATTTCCTCATGGATTGGCTGTGGACAGAGTCCAAGAGCAGTTCTCTTCTTTCAATCTGTGTCGCATTTCCTAATGTTCTTTTTCTCACCAATTACTCCTTTGCCCTTTATTTTTGCCCACCATATCCATTCCAGACACATTTTCAGAATATGCATATCAGCAGGATCTTGTTGCAACCCTGCTTTGAGGAGTTCGCAACCTCAGTGGGCTGCATCTGGAACTTGTGCTGTCATACATGCCTCAAATTTTCATCAGAGGTCCTATAGTCTGCTACCGTGATGCATTGACGTCAGTTCAGTTGTGCACTCAAGCGTAGAAATGTTAGATGTCTTCTGATTCTGATGAAACTCAGTCTAGTGGGCCTTTTGGCAAACAGCCTTATACTATCACTCCCTGCTAGAGCTATAGATGAGTGAAATTGAGGGTTGCCATCCATGCAGTAACAGGATCAATGGCTTTGGCATGCTTGTTTAGGGCTGAAGGCCTCCAGTGTCACTGTTATTTGTTTGCTTCGTTCATTAACCCCTGGTCAAATGTCTGACACACTGCTGCCACCTCTGTTTGCCCTGCCTTCCTCTTCTCCCCCCTCTTTCTCCTTTCCTCTTCATTCTTACATTCTCCTGTTTTCTGTTCTTCTCTTCCCATTTTCTGTCCTCACTTCTCTGCCTTCCTCTGCTCTCCCTGCTGTTGTACAACTACAAATTCTCTCTGAGGTTTGGACAAGCAAAAGGATTTGCAGATTCACATTCTAGAAACTTCTTTTTTTTTACTCTCACAAAGGGAAAAATATGGTGTTTTTTAATTTATTTTTTTAAGAATAAGCCAAAAGTGAATTAAAGTAGCCCCTAAGCAACATTTTTTTTGTTACCTTTTAAATGCATTTTTGGAGCTAGAGGCAATAAATATTATCAATATCAACATTTATTATCTCTCCACATAATTCTTTCATATCAAACGTCTTGCCATATCATACTGTATAGTTCTCATGTCTAAAGGAATCTGTCAAAGTATGAGTTCTTAAATTAAAAGAAAATGTATTATGAGATTATGATTATAATAGATCTTTTGAAAATTATAGGATTTTGTTATCATCAAACACATTAAAAATAGATGGATGTGAGTTTACTGTGTGATTTGAATACATTGTATCATCACAGGTTGATATTGAGATAATGATGTGATAATTAGAGCAATATTAATTTTGTCTATATCGCCCACCCATTGCTAGACTCACTCAGGTACAAAATGGAACAAAATGACTCTGGACTGAGGTGCATTTTGTGGGTGTTTAAGCACTCTAGCTGCCCATGGTCTCTCACAGTGTGAGGCTCTGTGAATGGATTCGATATGGGCCACAGTTTTTGCTGGGGGACTCTTCCTTTCAGCACAACAAAAGGGTCATTGTGGCCTAGAGTGCAACAGGCTTTATATAATAAGGGCCCTTCACTGGTCCAATCTCCACTCTTTACAGCTATACTATAACTAGCTACTGTAAGCATAGTGTGTCCATGACCATTAACAGTTTTTCTTTTTTTTTGGAAGCCTCTTTTCTCTTTTTACACTTGGTAAATGATTAAATGGGAATTTTTCTCAACTGGTTTGCAAGTTCTGAATAAAGTTTACTTTTACTTTAGATCAGCATGGGCTGTGTGAGTGTTGGTAGGTTATGTGAAGGTTTTGGCCTCACTCGCTGATACAGAATGTTGCTATGACCACTGCCCTGGAGCTTCAAAGGGTAGCCAGGGCTTGTTCTGATGTAGGACTGCAGCATGAGAGTACGCGCTTGTCATATTTCATGTCAGCGTAAAAGCTTCATTCAGAGATAAAAGCTTGCAGAAATGGAGGGAGGAAGTTCCACTTGTGTGCGTGTGTGACATAGAGTGACAGAGATGTAAAGCGACAAAGAGAATATTGTTGAATAAATGAGAGCTGGTCATGATAATATCTGTCCCTCTGCCCTCACATACTGTGATTTCCTCCTTGAGTTGATCTCTGTGGCTTCATAAACTTTCACTGAACTCTGGGGCAGGACCCAGTGAAATATTTTATCAGCCTGAGTTCAAGAGTGTCACAACACACTTCATTGGAGGTTTAAAGCTAATAGAAGCTGTCTGAAATATGATTTATTTTGTAATATCAGATTTGTGCCACTATCTGACACAACATCATATCAGTCTATGACAGACCACCTACCCCATTTATCTCCTAGCCCAGACACGCACATCTGCATGCACACCCACACCCTATAGATGAGGGGACGTGTGGATGCCCCTCTTTAATTTCCTGCCAAAAGGATGTGTCCCTAGCATTCAAATCACCTCGTCTGTCACATGCACCGATAAATACACATGCATCCACGTGTGCGGACCCCCACGCTCTCTCATACATACATGCACATACACCCACAATCCTATCTGATCTCCCAGTGCAGATGTGATAGGATATGGCAGTATGGATCTGTGGAGATTGCGCTGGGATTAAGATAACAATTGGAAAGCTGATCTCCACACAAACCTGATCAAGGAGGCAATTACTTAAACAGGCTTCATTCAGCCTCCATTATTATCCAGAATTTATTCGCCCTCTAAATCGAGGCCTCTGAAGAGCGACTGATATGTATGCTTCCCCCACCCCCGTTCAATGTTATCCTCCACAGTATTTAATGTTCTCTGCGTCTCTCTGTTTTTCTCTGCTTCAGATCAAGCACCAGGCTGTGCCTCCCATGGGTGCCAGTTTCACTGTGCTGTGACTCATGATGGGCCTCTGTGCTACTGTAGCAATGGCTACGAGGTTGCTGCAGATGGAAAGACATGTAAAGGTGAGTGGGTGATTTTGGCAGATTTATTCTAGCTTGGCCAAAGTCATCTGATTACTCTGGCTTTCTGCTTGCTGACTGGAATTTGTGTGGGGCAGCATGTAGAGAAGATTAGAATGTTTTTTATCTAACCACTTGCCTCAAGGTAGGAAGATAAATGCATGTTCCAGAATTTGGTAGTAACCTTTGCTTTTTGTTACCTAGTGCTGAAAAAAGTTGTATCCAAGTACACACAATGCATTAAGCTGTGAATAAGTACTATACAATCTTGATGTATTTCATCATGGACTGTGTATATTAATTCACTGTGTTATTGTCTTGTAGATTTCAATGAGTGCAATGTGTATGGCACTTGCAGTCAGACGTGCACAAACACTGAGGGTTCCTACACCTGCAGCTGTGTGGAGGGCTACCTGCTGCAGCCAGACAACCGCTCCTGCAAAGCCAAAAATGGTGAGCACACACACACACACACACACACACACACACACACACACACACACACACACACACACTGTGCAACAGAGGCCAGGGATGCAGCTCATCAGAGTTGATTTGTTTCTCTTTTGCAAATGGCTCCCCGCTGTATTATATCAGATAATCACATCAGCGTGGTGTAGCACCCCCAATTGTTTCACAAGCTTGTTTACTGGAGAGATATGTACTAGAATGAATGTATGACCTTTGACTCCTCTCCATCTTCTCCTCATATCTCTTCCCCTTTATGCCCCCTCTGTCATTCTGTCCTCTTTCTCCGCTTGCTTTTCCCCTCCCCTTCACACTGCTGCCCCGGTCACCCTCCCCAGAGCCGGTGGATCGTCTCCCCATGCTGTTGATTGCTAACCTCCATGACATCCGCTGCACCTCCCTGAGCGGCTCCACGTCCCGGCTGCCCTCCATTGCCACCAAGCAGACCATGGCTATGGACTTCATCTATGCCGAGGAGACCGTCTGCTGGATAGATGTGGGTGACACCCCCGCTGCCACTCAGCTGAAGTGCGCCAGCATCCCTGACCTCAAGACTGTCACTAACATCCATACCATCAACATCTCCCTCAGCCTGCACCGTAAGTAGTAGTTTTATTGACAAAATGAAATCTCATTTGACTTCAACAGAAATGAATAAGCTTTTGTTTCTAGAAATAGTATTTTTTTTGCAGAGTAGTTGTCGTAGTAGTAGTAGTAGTAGTAGTAGTAGTAGTAGTAGTAGTAGTCTTACAAAAAATGTTGTCATGTACACATTTTAGTTGTAGACTGCCAGTGTAAGAGAAATTAATGCCTTGCATAAGAGCATGCAAGCAGCACTCAGGTAATCAGTTCGAGTTGTCAGCTCACCCCATGTGAAATTTCCATACTTTGCCTCAGGAATCGAATGTTCAACTTTGCATTTGCTAGCTCAGACAAATGAAAGATGTGAAGCAATACAGCCTCATCTCTGAAAGGTGCTCATACCAGCATAAAAGTGCCAGGTAGAAACGCTGAGTCCAGCTTTATTTTTTTCAAAGGTTTGTCTTTGAAGAACAGGGGCACCCAGACACACCACTAAATCATCCCATAGAGGCAATATGTGTGTAGCTTACTTACAGCGATATGATACAGATAAGGCTACCAGTATGCCTTCTTGACAAGCAAACTGTAACCTACTGTGTAGCTTGATTTATGTACTGACTTTGCATGGCTATTCAGAAGCCTGGAAATGTATTTTTCCACTGCTCTTGTTTAATGCAATTGAATGTAATCAGTTGTATTCCACCACCGGTCGTTGATTTTTGATATGATGCCATTTGGCATTAGGTTTTCCCACAAGTCCTTTCTGCCTTCATAGGTCCTCCCAAGTACTGTACATTTTGTTCTGGAAGGTGTTGTAGATAGACAGCGCATGTTTGTGTGTGTGTAGGAGGACATTGTATAGACCACAACTAATAAACAATGACAAGTGAAATGTCTGGCCTGTGGAGGTAATGTCTTTCATAGCCATAGACATCGTCTTAACTCAGTCTCATCTCTTGGGCAACACCCAGACTTGCATGCACGCACAAAAACACACACACACAGATTAACATACATAGCATGTGAACATTTCCCTTTGAGAGACTTGCTCATATAATGCTGACATGATTTATCTCTGATTACAAGCCTGACAAGTTTTGTTTTTATTCGCCTGCCTGACAGAGCCGCTTCTCTCTAAGAATGGGGGCAGAAATGTAGACAAAACATAAAAGCGAGGGTGTGGGTTTGCACGTGTGTGCATACGTACGTGCATGTGGGAAGCGTACCCTTGAGAACTGACCCCAGGCATGGAATGGCAGACGTGACCCTGAATTGTGGGACGAGAAACCTGCAACGTGATTAGAAGTGCCTTGGCTCATATCCACTTCAAACGAAGCTTGTGTAACTGCTGTCACTGCTGACAGTCGGGGCAGAGCCAAGGCTCGGAGGCTCAGTGAACCCCAGCCTCCTAAAATGGGGTTTTCCAGTTGATTCACTGCACTCTCATGTGCGGCCATATCCCACCTCGCCCTCATTGTGTTGGCTTGCCACTATGGCTTTTTGATTAAGCGCTCTGTTAAGTGGTCTGAGGAGTAAATGGGGGTGAGGGGTGGAAGTGAGAGGGACCCGGAGAGAAAGATTGAAGCAAAGGAGACAAGGGAATGATAAAATCAGAGGGAGAGAGAGAAGGTAGTGATTTGCTGTACCTTGAGGGTGTGTGTGTGTGTGTGTGTGTGTGTGTGTGTGTATGCGAGTGGTCATGCAGATGGTATTTACATTCCTCCGTTGGGTTATGTCAGCCTTAACAGCCCCTGCATTCCTCTGGCCGTTTCATGTCCTGCCCAGTCAGGTCACTTTAACACGCTCATAGCTGAGGCTCAGACACAGACACATATATACAGTACACACACACACACACACACACACACACACACACACACACACACAGACAGACGTCGACCCAAATACCTTTGACTCATGCACCCATTACTTTGTGACATATTACCTTTTATGAATTGAGATGTGAGGTTTTTCACTCATTTCTGTTTGGCTGCCACTTTACAAATTTCTGTCTATGTGCGGTCCCACTTGTTTACACCTTAGAATATGAAATGCTTGAATTGTACAGTCGTACATCCAAGTCAAGTTGTTGCAGTTGCTTATTGTATTATCTTTATTACTCTTTGTTTTTTCCTTTGATGCTGTAATAACTTTATTTGAGTAAAACTAGCATTTAAGTTTTATCTAATGCTGATATCAGAAAGTAGAGTTTGGAATAAGGCAATCATGTGGTTGACTTTCTATTAAATTTAGGAAATGGCTCTGCAGTGCTCACACAATGAGCAGGGCAAAGTCAGCTGTGTAAGACATATTATCTGTGTCTCTATCTCTGGCTCTGTGCTGTGATGTGCAGTAAGGGTTTCCCCCAGGAAACTGTTTAGCAGTGGTGGTAAGCCACCCAGATCTTGTTGCATCTCGTCTCGTGACTGTGAACAATAGCCACACTCATTAAATATATGGCATTTGCAGTGTGAAATGGCACCATTTCTTTTTCCCTGAAGGTTAATGTTTTATTTCTGAAAAAATGTATTAAGATGTTAGTGGAGGCAGTCTTAAGTTCAGGTATGGTGGCCCACCTCTACTACAAAACACTGTTGAAAACCCTGACAGTATGGGTCCAGTCATGTCTGTTGGTGGGTTTTGGCTGTCAGTCACTCAGGGAGCAAACAGACAGACAGTCAAGAGGCTCTCTTTGCACTTTGGCTGACTCCACATTTTTATGTTGCATCAGTCTGGGCTTTCAGCTAAAGATAAGAGAGGAAAAAAAACCCTCTGTTAATTTTGTGGATCTCAGCTGAGTCAAAAGGCCATTTTCTGCAAAAACTGTATGGTTTCCCTTGTGGTCGTTTGCTTTAAAATGTTATTTAAGCTTGACCGGTGTGAACTCTGTCCCCTTCTTGACCCATTTGCCTTTCCTTTGCTTAAAGGTGAAATTACTCTTTTAAAACAAATTCTTAACATATAATTGGTGCTAACATGGAGTCTTTGTCCTCTCTATTCAGTGTTTTATAACAAGCAGGGCTCAGGTGCACTCCTTAAAGTATGGTGGGTAGACCTGGGGATTGGCCTTAGATGGATATGGATGAAACTGTGGAGGCGAGGGGGTTGGAGCAGGGTTCATGGAAACAGGGTGATTTATAGCTTTTTGGAACCTGCGAGAGCAGGGAAGATAAGTAGACGAGGGATCCAGATGTGGCCTGCTCTGTCTGCATGTGTGATTCTCTGACTGAGAAGATAAAAGGGGAGCAGACTCATCCCATCCCATCCTCTCCACCCTCTGAGCGGAACTCCACAGCAGGGACCAGCCCTTCTCCCTATGTCCCTCTGTCCATCAGCCCTCCTTCCTCCCTCTTCCTAGCCTTTGTTCTTGAGGCTTTCCCCCCAGATTAAATCACAGAAGGTCTTTGTAAGTATGTGTCAAGATCTGATTACAACTTTCGGGGGAAATTTTGTCTAAGGCATCCTGTCTCGTGGCAAAAAAAATCAGATTGCCATTTTGTTTTTCATTTTTGTTTTTCTACTAGATATTAATGTGCATCTAGTTTAAATATAAGCTTCCAATGTATTGCATTATTCTCTCAGCTGCATCCAAAGTGCACGTCTATTCTACCTGAAAGACCTAGTTTTTGTCCATCATTTCTTATTCTCATAATTTTGGCATGGGTGGAATCATGTCATGGTACTCCTGTCATCAGGTCTACCTATCCAGCTAATCACCTCTCTTTTTCACTTGCAACAGAGAGGGATATGCCAGTGGCATAACTGTTATGAATTATAGCCTCTTAAATAGAGGTCATATGTCAGATCCTTGTGGAAAATCCTAATCGCTAAACTCCAAAACTGTGCTCTGAAGAGGTCAAAGAGGTTTTTGCACAGATTAATAGGATTGTCTTGGCACAGGGAGGATTATGGAAGCAGCATGCATATAGAGGAAATAACATTCAAGTACAAATTCTGTGGTGCTATTCCTGAGTGTAGGCGCCGGTGTGTGACTAGTTTGAATAACTAAATAGACTGTGGCCCTGCATGTAAATAGCTATGCTATTTGGGCGGAAAGCATGTTTGTTGTTGCCAGAAAGACCCCCTCAGTTTGTGAAACGTTTCCTCAGAGTAGTGTGAGCTGGTAGGTGTTAAGGGCAGGAAGTGAAAAGGGGTTGTGAGGGCAGGGTGGTTGGATGAGGAGAAAGGACTGGGTTCATTCAGTTTCTCAGCAAACTTTCCACTTACCAGAAGCTGAATGAGTAAGTACGTCAACAGTCTGGCTGGCTTACTGAATAAGGGGGTACACTAGTTGTAGGCTGTTACACAACACAATAGTCACTGTGTTGCACAACTGGCCCTCCACTCTGTATATGAGTCTAATTAATGCCTCGTGCATCCAGGCTTCCAGCTGGATTTCTTAGAGGACCATGGTTTTAGAGCTGATACCAATGGGAGTATCACTATCCCTCTTAACTCCATGACAAACTTTCCCTATTGTCAGAATCTTGGTACTGATGTTTATGAAACATCTTGGACTAGTTTTTACTCCCCCCCTCTGTTCTTTTGACTATGATTTTTTTATTAGCTCATGTATTATGGGTGTTACCTCCCTTTTTAGATGTGAGATAGCCGCTACCTTTGCCAACTGTCAATAAATTATTTCCAGCTTGGAGGTGCACCAGAACTTTTAATGTTCTGATATAAATTTATGTCACCATCAATGTCTATCAGTCTATCTTTCCCAACCACTGCCACAACCCCATCCTCCATGGTTTCCCATATTCTCCTCAACTCTGCTTATATTGTAGCAACAAGCATACTGTAAGTCCCATGTGGGGCAGGCCTTTTGAAGCTCTGTGTATGTTTGGTAGGTGGGGGGTTCTACATTGGGCCCAGATGTGTTTATGCTCTGTTGTGCTTTGGCTCTGTCTTCGAGCAGCATGGTTGTCATAGTTGGGGGCTCCAGTGCAGACTCTTTTTTATTTTTTTTTTATTTTTAATGAATGGTCAAAGCCCTGACTGCTGACTGCAGTCTCACTGTTGATGGTGTTATACCCCACTCGTGTACCCCAACATCAAAGATGTCCCTTGGATTAACTGGAGCGACAAGTGTGGTTACTTTGATATTGTATGTGTGAGTAGTGAGCCTGTGTGCATGTGTGTATACAGTGTTCTGCTTTGAAAGGAAGTGTGATGGCAGCTGTTAAAACACAAGGCTGTATGTATCTTCAAGTGTCGTCTCCCCGACACACACACACACACACCACCCTCAGCTGGGTCTCCCTGTGGTCTGGGAGTTCTGCACCCAGTCTCACACAGGACATAGTTCTCAGAGAGTGAGAGATGTTTCCAGTGCTTCAACCCCTCAATGCTGGGGGTATATCTGAAATAAAAAGTCTCCATCTGCCAAGCTTCCTCTAGGTTGGCTTAGTAAGCAGCAGAGTTACAAAGTTTCAAGTTCCTTTTGTGAGATGTGTTGCAACAGTATTTTAAGTCACTTTAAATGATCTTCAAGTGGATCCCTTAAATGCCAGAGCATCATGTGTCATATTTTTGTGCTGCCGTTGCAAAATCATTTTTTTAATTAAAGAAAAACAGCAGAATACACAAGTGGAGAACCAAATGCAGATGCTTCCATACATGGCACCAGGGGTCATTGAATGGTTTGATGCTTTATAACAGTTATGTGAATCATATGTTATGGGCTTCAGTCATCAAATCTCAACCCAGTTGGACACCTATAGGAATAGTGTTCATCCCTCCATTAGATTCCAGAGACATGTAGAATTCATGCCAAGGAGTATTGATGTTGTTCTCACTTTACTTAGTTTTTTCCTTTTTTATTGGTCATCTGCATGTTGCTTGTAATCTTAGTTGTCCTTTTTTCACGGGTTGTGTAATAATCCTACCTGTTTATTGTCATGCTATTGAAATTTTAAATTGATATTTATCTGGCTTTCTCGTCATAGTTCTTTAGTGTTTACAATAAGTGAGCCATGCATATTGACGAATTTCATCATACAGTAGTGTTACACACTAGGAGTGTTCTATCGTAGAAAAGGTTTCAGTCGTAGTCATCTGGACACTGTTTTCAGAAGTCGGACGGAAGTCATTCTCAATTGTAAAAAAAAAATGGTCCGGGAACTCAGAAATTTATTGAGAAATTGATGAAATTTCGGAGTTCCCAGACCATTTTTCACAATTGAGAATGACTTCCATATGGGAGCCGAAACGTCTTGATTCTGAAAACAGTGTCCAGATGACTATGACTGAAACCTTTTCTACGATCATACAGTATATCCTCAAATTCATCAGAAAGTAACGAGTTGCTCTCTTCTTACAGGAGTTCTGTGTTACTGCTCAAGTCCACTGAAAGGAGTTTAGCTTAAAAAGTGCAGGCCTTCACCTCTCACTCTTTGTCACTTTTTTGTGTTTCTTTTCCTCCCCCACGCCCAGCTTGCCTTAATCAGAGACAAGTGGAGTGCTAGTAATGGACAACCTGTTAGACCCAGTAGTGCAGGAAAATGACAGAAGCTCATTAATTCAGCACTATTATTTAGTTTTTTGAGAGTTTGGGCACTCTTGAGGAGAGGGTCATCGCATCATAAAATGAGAGGTTTTGAAATGAGACTGGTATATGACCAAGAGTTATGACTGTACTCCCACAAGGCTCTGTTTTTTTTTTTGTTTTTTTTAATGGTTCTGTTCTCTCCCCTCTTCTCTCCTCTGTATCCCTTAGATGTGGAGCAGATGGCTATCGACTGGCTGACCGGAAACTTCTACTTTGTGGATGATGTGGACGACCGGGTGTTTGTCTGCAATAAGAACGGCCAGACGTGTGTGACCCTGCTGGACCAAGAGCTGTACAACCCTAAAGGCATCGCCTTGGATCCGGCCATGGGGTCTGTACTTCCCTCCACTCTTCTTGACCTAACATTACCCTCAGTACTGTTTTAGCAACGCTTGAGAGGAAAATACTGTCTTATGATGAGACGACGTGCTGACCAAGCAGGCAGTCAAAAATCGAAGCACTTCCTCCAGATGGAAACCTAGACAGATACTTGTGGTTCACATAAACACTTGCATTTTGACTGTCTCAGGTTCCTGATACTGACAAGCTGGTATCTGATGTAGTTCCTTTTTCCAAAGTATCACTTCTCTGTCTTTTATTGTCCCGGAAATCATTTTTAATCCATCATAATGACTAATAGAGATATCTCAGTTGTGTAATGTCAAGCCAACTTGATATATGAAGTCATCCAATTTCTTAAGTCATATCATTTCCTCTTGTTAATGATATTCCCTTTTCCGTCACCTTACCTTTACTGAAACCCTCCTTCCTTTTTGCTCCTCTTCTTCTGCTACAGCAAAGTGTTCTTCACAGACTATGGATCTACGCCGAGGGTGGAGCGCTGTGACATGGATGGTCAGAACCGCACTAAGCTGGTGGACAGCAAGATTGTCTTCCCCCATGGTATCACACTGGACCTGGTCAACCGGTTGGTGTACTGGGCTGACGCCTACCTGGACTACATCGAAGTGGTCGACTATGAGGGCAAGAACCGACACACCATCATCCAGGGCCTGCTGGTGAGGTTTGAAGGATGGTTGGATGGTTGTGCCCACAAAAATACCAACTACACCCAAACATACACAGAGATGCACTCAAAAATATAGACTTCTGATTCGTCAGCCTTCTTTTAAAAGGTTGAACTCTACTGACCTTTCAGTCTTCTCTTTGATAACACAAAACATCTGTTTTCTAAATCTGTATCATCATTGATTTAATCTCATCAACTTTAGAGGCAGTACTGTTTTCCAGTTGTCTCCTGTGTATCTCCTGGGGATAAGTCCTTTTTATTGCCTTGATTGATATTACTTAAAGAGTGTGATTTTTCCTGGCTAGTGCCTCTCTAAACATATTAGTCTGGCCCTAGCAAAGCTAGGCTCAAACTTATAGTGGAGTAATGATCTTAATGAAATCAGGACTGCAGTGGTGGGAGGACAGTGGTGATGGTGTGTGTGTGTGAGAGAGAGAGAGGGGAGGTAATATGATCCCAACCCATACATCTTTCTGACAGTAGAGGAGAGCTGCGCAGAATAGACCCTTATAAAAGTAAAACCTCTCTCTGTTTAACAGATGGGAAGTGGAGCCATTATGCTGCTCTGTGCCAAGTTTACACAAACACTATCTCTTTATCTCTCTGTCTGTCTGTGTCTATGTTTGTCTGTCTCTGTCTTTTAGACATTTCTTCACATTTTTAGAGCCTGTCAAAATCTGTTTTATGCTGATAAATAATTTGTTAGGAAAGTTTCATTAGGCAGAATTTACCAGTGTTCAATATAAAAATGTGTACACAAACAATATCACACAAGCCATTCTTTGTGCACCATGAGCTGTCTAAGAACATCTGCACTTTCAGTAGGAAATGTAAGACAACTTTTTAATTTGGCTGTTTTATTGTCTCAATGTATTTCAGATTGAGCACCTGTATGGGCTGACTGTATTTGAGAACTACCTGTATGCCACCAACTCAGACGAAGGCAATCTCAACCCCAAGACCAGTGTGATCCGAGTGAACCGCTTTAACAGCTCCGACTTCCAGGTGGTGACGCGGGTAGACCGGGGAGCTGCACTGCACGTGTACCACCAGAGGCGCCAACCTCAAGGTACTCACTCAAGAAGGCACAGCTTAACTCTTAGCTTGACTGCTAATTCATCCGATTCATGTCCATTGATAACAGTTACCATTGCATGACTGTTGTTTTTGTGCTCCTCTCTCCTGGCTTAGTGCGCAGCCATGCATGTGCCCTGGATCAGTTTGGGAAGGCTGGAGGTTGCTCTGATATCTGTCTGCTGAGTAACAGCCACAAGACCCGTACGTGCCGCTGTCGCTCTGGATTCAGCCTTGGCAGCGATGGGAAGTCCTGCAAGAGTGAGTATCAAGACTGAGAGAAAAATTTAATTTGACAAAAATGAACGCCTTCCCATTAGTTTCAGCAGTGATGATTGATGATGGCAATGAAGTAATGGTGGTTACAAAATTGCTGACAGAAATAATGGCATTTATTCACTGAGAAAGTTTTTTTTTTTTTTTTTTTTCTTCTGCAGAACCAGACCATGAGTTGTTCTTGGTGTATGGTAAGGGTCGTCCTGGAATCATCAGGGGCATGGACATGAATGCAAAGGTGCCCGATGAGTACATGATTCCCATTGAGAACCTAATGAATCCCCGAGCACTGGATTTCCACGCTGCTAGTGAATTTATCTACTTTGCTGATGCCACCAGCTACATTATTGGCCGACAGAAGATAGATGGCACAGAGAGAGACACCATACTAAAGGAAGGTAAGAATGAAATGATAGCTTTGCACAGGGTTCTGGGAACCATTTTTACTCTCTAACCAAATCCTACAAAGAATTTAGGGAAGGAAAGAATTCAGTCAGGTTATCCCATATCATTTTCACTTTATTCTCTTGATATTCATCCTGAATTGGCAAGCTAATAGTTTCTTTTTCACATCGGCTTCCTTTGCTTATCTCAGGTATTCACACAGTAGAGGGGATAGCAGTAGACTGGATGGGAGGTAATCTCTACTGGACAGATGATGGGCCTAAGAAGACTATCAGTGTTGCCAGGCTGGAGAAGGCTTCTCAGACCCGCAAGACTCTCATTGAGGGCAAGATGAGCCACCCTCGTGCAATTGTGGTTGACCCCCAGCATGGGTGAGACACTGGAGGGGAGGGTATTGTTTTTTTAATTGGGTATTCTTTTCTTATAAATGCTATATTACAGTTATAATGTTTGGGTGCAGCAGCATTCAAGCTGTGTGTTAGTGTTAATACTTCCAGTGTAGTGGGAGAGGATGGCCTGAGGGTTTGTTACTCATTGGTTACATTGGTGTGTATGTGGGAGCTGGTGAGTTTTCAAGGGAATTTTTGGATACTTGATTTTTTCTTTTTTCTTTTTTTTTTTTGGTGGAATGTTCCATCAAAGGACATCAAAACTCAAAGTTGCATTTTGACGGCTACAGCACTCAACAGAAATGTCTTATCCCACATGGATTTTAAATGTGGTGATACCTCTTCTCATCTCCCAGATGGATGTACTGGACTGACTGGGAGGAGGACCCCACAGAGAGCAACAGAGGGAAGATCAAGAAAGCTTGGATGGATGGTTCCCATCACCAAGTGTTCCTGACCAGCAAGACGGTGCTGTGGCCTAATGGCTTGAGTCTGGACATTCCCCAGGGCATCCTGTACTGGGTGGATGCTTACTACGACCGTATTGAGTTGTTTTACCTCAACACCACTGAGCGAAAGGTTGGTAATGCTTGGGAATATATTTAGATGATAGTGTATTTGTGTATTTGTAGATGATAAAAGAGGTAGTACTCCACGGTATTTTAAATTCTCAATTCCAACAATGTATTCATAACATCAAGATGCTGGAACACAGGTAATATTTGGAGATCTAACTATTATCTCTTTCCTGATTTAACAGGTGGTTTATGAGGGGCAGGAGCTTAACCACGCCTTTGGCTTATGTCATTACAAGCAATTTCTTTTTTGGAATGAGTACCGTGGCGGCAGCATCTACAAACTGGACCAGGTCACTAAGACGGTCACCCTACTCCGCAATGAGAGGCCACCCATCTTTGAGATCAGAGTGTATGATGCACACCAGCAGCAAGGTATATCTCCCTTCTACTTATTAATTCTGACTTCATGACTTGCTAATAAGTTATAAGATAATATAATAATACGATATGATAATAATATTCTACTTTTTTCTTGGTTTGTCTCTTCATGTAGGCACCAATGCGTGTCGAGTTAACAATGGTGGCTGTAGCAGTCTGTGCCTTGCTATTCCTAACGGCAGGTCCTGTGGCTGTGCTGATGATCAAATCCTGGATGTCGATAATGTCACCTGCAAAGGTACTTAGCAGCTTTACCAGTAGAAAGGTTTCACCAAAGATTGGAGATGAAGGTTGTGGAAAATTCATTACTCAGCAGGAGTTAAGGCTGTTAAAGAATTCTAGGCTGTACTTTCCATTTGCAAGCTGTACTATACGCTGTCTTTGCCAAATCAAAGTTAATCAAGTTATAAAAACCTCCAACAATATTTTTGCAACTTTAAGAGAGATGAAAGCTGACCGAGGCACCAGAAGGCTTTCTTTTGCTTTGGTGCACAGCTCTTGTCTCAATAGCCCATCTGTTTCTGCTCCTACCCCTGATCTCATCTCCAGCCAACCCCTCCTACGTGCCCCCGCCCCAGTGCCAGCCCGGGGAGTTTGCCTGCAAGAACAACCGCTGCATCCAAGAGCGCTGGAAGTGTGACGGAGACAACGATTGTCTGGACAATAGTGATGAGGCTCCTGAGCTCTGCCGTAAGTGTGCCACATCATCGTCATGGTTACACAGCAACACATAAATAAACAAAAATTCTTTTTGAGGGTCTTAGCTAACACAAACCGATAGAGTGCCAACTACAGTTTCCAAGATTGTCTCTTTCCATGACGTGTAATGTGGCTGTTATTTCACTGGCCAACTTTCTCCTCATCATGCTATAGTGACAACCAGGGACTAATGGTCTTGGATGTTCTTCTTTTTTATACTTCATTTAAAGGCAGATTGAGTAGGATTTTCCAAAAAACAATGTATAGACTCATACAAATAATAAAATAAAATAAAATAATAATCCCTCTCAATCATCACTTATGACCCACTAGAAGTGTGTGGCGGTATCTGTATCTGCAGAGACCCTGTCCACTGCCTGTATTTTCTTATTTTGCTGTGCTTCTGCTCCTCGCTCTGCCTCCAGCTCTCACTCCTCGGCCTCTCCCCCGGGGCTCTGTTCTGCCCTGGCTGATGCTGTAATAGAATTTTCCCGCAGGTAGTCAGGTACACCGCTCTTAAGTTGCTGCCTTATGTAGGTATTTGTTGCTGCTGGTGGTTCACTGGGCTGTGTTCTGGCACGGCAGGCGGGCATGCGCTTCTGGTGTCATTGAGCCGGAGAGGAGCTTTCCAACTTTGAATGTTTACAAACCGCAACTGAGAAATCCTACTCATTCTGCCTATAAAGTGAGATACTTAAAGGGTTACAGGATTATTTAGTAGGCTGAATAGTATATCAAACACAGAAAGTGTTAATTAACCAGGTAGCTTGGTGTTCAAAAAATAGAAATTAAAGTTTTGAAAAAGAAGTGTTTTCTGTTTTCTTCCCCCAGACCAGCACACCTGCCCAGCTGATCGATTTAAATGCCAGAACAACCGCTGTATCCCTCTGCGGTGGCTGTGTGACGGCGACAATGACTGCGGCAATGATGAAGATGAATCCAACACCACCTGCTCTGGTACGTACAAAGCTGGAGTTCTTTGTAGTTTAGAGAGCATTACAATTTTTCATTCATCTTTTGATTTGTTAAATACAAGATTTGATTGTATTACCTGTGTTGCAGGTTGGGCAGATTTATATACAGTACAATACTGTATGATTTTATTCATGATCTGCAACTAGGGTTTTTGTCGTTAAATGATGAGTAACAACACGTAACACGTAACAATGAAATTAAGAGGGATTGAGAAATATATGTGTGTTTTCACAGGAAATAATAATTATTAATACGTTAAAAATGGTATTAGTGAGAAGAAGCATCTATGTTGAGGTTAAGAGAGAAAAGTAAAAATAAAGAAACACTGGACTAATGACACTTTGGGCAGGCAGACAATTTGCAAACTAAAGCAGACATATTGGGATCTGTTAGTTTTGAGTTAATTCAGTTACGATTAGTGCAGTGGATGCCAGTTTGATTTTTGCAGTCCAGGAGGATGTATTGATCTACCATAATGGGCTGAAGCACAGCAATTGTCCTTGGCTAATAGTGTTTGTTGCTTTTTGTAAGAGCTGTCTCAGTGTCTCAAATAAATTGGAGGAGATTACAAATTGTCTTGAACTTAAGTAAGATAAAGTGAGTGTGCTATTTTTGGGTTACAACTATCTTTAATTACTTTTTGTAGCAATAGTATATGGGAAATTAGGTTCTAATGTTTTACATCTTTGAGGATGTCTTAAAAAGTGAAGAGTTATTGCAAGCTTGAATGTTGAGTCAGGGATATTGCAAGAGGAAGGAGGATTGTTTACAGCACTTAACTGTTTTACACCTCGTTCCCCTGCCAGCTCGCACATGCCCACCGAACCAGTACCCTTGCGCGAGTGGGCGCTGCATCCCCATCTCCTGGACATGTGACCTGGATGACGACTGTGGAGACCGCTCAGATGAACCAGACTCCTGTGGTGAGTCTTAACTGCACCTTTACATTGCTTTTTCTCGAATAGCACATGTTTTAGTTTGAGAGAACAAATATGCTTATGATTTTTTACGTATACTCTCTTGACTCCTATTCAGCCTACCCAACCTGCTTCCCTCTGACCCAGTTCACCTGCGCCAATGGCCGCTGCATCAACATCAACTGGCGCTGTGACAACGGTAATCATCTTCTGAGACTTCCTTCACCTTCCATGAAGCTGTATTTTAAAAGAATCTCAATAACTAAAAATAAAATCTTGTGTGTGCTCATGTACAGACAATGACTGTGGGGATAACAGTGATGAAGCCGGCTGCAGCCATTCCTGCTCCAGTGTCCAGTTTAAATGTAACAGTGGCCGCTGCATCCCAGAATACTGGACCTGTGACGGCGACAATGACTGTGGAGACTACAGTGACGAGACTCATGCCAACTGTACCAACCAGGGTAAGGAACAGTACTGTGTGTACCAAACTGAAATAGCACTGCTCTTTACGGCTTTGTTTGGACTTTTGCTAGCTGTACTTGGTCAAGCTCTCACTATATCGTGTATTGTATTTCACTATATTTAAATATTGCGGTTTTGCAGTTGTAAAGAGGTTGTCACAATGAAGACGGGATTGCCCTCTTCCCCCCGGTTCAGTTTCCTCTGCTCTGCATGCCCCTGCCTGCCCTCTGGCTTCCACTTATCATTTACTGCAAATCCTCTCTGTTGCTCTGTTCAGGATGTGATTATGTTTTGTGGTTAGATAACAGTTAAACTCTTTTATGGTCTTGTGCAAATGACACAAATGTTTTGACTCTGCTGTAGTGATATGAATTTACATGTTTACAGTTAAAAATAGCTGGCGGCCATGTCTGATGTGTCATATCTGATTTGGAACATTGAGTTTTGCTGGTTAACCACTCTTTGTAACAATGACTGAGGCAGCGTCATAGCACAGTGTCAGGTCTGCCTAGAAACACGCTCCTGTACTCTGTGTCTGTTTTGAAGTTGTATGTACTGTTTGATCCATGCAGAAAAGCTGCCAACTGCTGTCAAGTCCCAGCATGCAAAAATGGGGCCCAGCGTGACCTGTTGGTCTAATGAGCAATCTGTGCTCTGTGTGTGTGTGTCTGGCTGTGTGTGTGTTTGTGGGCTTTCTTTGCCTGCCATCTGGATGTCATTAGCCAAAATAAAAAAGCAATACTATTGCCTTCGCCTCCTGTATATTGTAGTCCCGTGTTGAAAGGTCCCCGGCCCATTTCCTGCTTTAGCCGTGCCAAGAGCTGGCCTTTGCCACGAGAGCATGTCATTGTGCCACCTCCTCACTGGTGCCTTTAATCTGCCTGTGATATCAGTCAGTAGGCTGTGTATGTCATTGTTGTTTGACTTGGCTCAGTGTCAGGTTGTTGACCCAGTGTCCCAGCATACCTACACATTAATTAATGACTAGAATAGCCTATTCTTTCTCTTTTCAGTTTTTGGCCAAGTGTGTGGTCTGTGCAAGTTTCGTTTGCTGGTTGTGATTCCAGTGTAGCTATTTATCAGTTGCTGACTTCTACTGGTATTTTATTGCTTCTTTGACATTGGCTTAACTGCAAAATATTTTTGTTGGCTAACTATCACACTTTGTCTTGTTGTTTTCTCTCCAGCTACCCGTCCTCCAGGCGGCTGCCATGTAGATGAGTTCCAGTGTCGGATGGACGGCCTGTGCATTCCCATGCGCTGGTGCTGTGACGGGGACACAGATTGTATGGACCTGAGTGATGAGAGCAACTGCGAGGGTGTGACCCACATGTGTGATCCAGCAGTCAAGTTTAGCTGCAGGGACTCTGGTGAGGATGCTGTTAGCTGGCTTAAGTACCAGAGGTTAAGGGTGATGAACCTTTGTGACAATGTCAGTTTAAGATGCAGTGTTGTTGTGTTAGTACAAATAGGGTTTTATTTTCTGAGATGAAGACAAATACATGAAAGAGTAAGTGCCTTGTCACACCAGAAAGTGGCACTGGGAAATTTATTTGTGCATCCATCATGCAGTGGCTGCTCTTCGTGGCTAGTCTAATTTGTGGCAAACTGGATACAAAGAGGAAAGTTATTACCGTTGCTTCTCAATCAGCTTATTCATTCTCTCAGTTCCCTCAAAGGTCAACTCTGTCAAGATGATTTGCGATTGGTCAACGGCTCAAATTTGCATGCTCGTTAACCAAAATCTGAATTCACTTTGCTGTCCTGAACAAATCCAATGATTGCGGTAATTTCACTGAAATTAATTGATTTTTGGTCTGAACTTTCACGGTTATAAATGCTGGTGTGACCAACCCCTAAAACATGTTTAAAACTGATATCTATGAAACAACACAAGCTGAAAATAGATATTTTGTGGTCTTGACAGCTCGCTGCATTAGCAAGGCCTGGGTGTGTGATGGTGACAGTGACTGTGAGGACAATTCGGATGAGGACAACTGTGAGGCGTTGGTGTGCAAGTTGTCTCACCACATGTGTGCTACCAACGACTCCATCTGTCTGCCTGCTGAGAAGCTGTGTGATGGCACTGACGATTGTCCGGATGGCTCTGATGAGAAACTTTGTGGTAAAACATTCTTTACGCACAAAAACCTTTCTACATATACCACAACATGAAAATGTGTTCAGTACCTGGTTCTTTTGTCCTGTACATTCCATATTGATATTAAAAACACCACAAACTGTATATACAACTCTCCTGTCTCGGATATATTCCAATCCTTCAATCTCTGTTTCTTGCCTGCAGACTTGTGTTCATTGGACAATGGTGGCTGTAGCCACAACTGCAGCATAATTCCTGGGGAGGGCTTCATGTGCTCTTGTCCCCTGGGCATGGAGCTGGGAGCCGACAACAAGACCTGCCAGATCCAGAGCTTCTGTCCCAAACACCTCAAGTGTAGCCAGAAGTGCGAGCAGGAGAAATCCAGCGTCAAGTGCTCCTGCTACGAGGGCTGGGAGTTGGAGTCTGACATGGAGAGCTGCAAAAGCACTGGTAAGGAAAAACAGGGCCTTTTTGGCATAAAGAGTTTATTTACTCCTACAAACTGAAGAATTTCTTTTTGGCTTCAGATTGAGAGCAAACGTATTTTCCTTGTGTGCCAAACAAGCTCTGCAATACTGATTATAGTGTATCTATATACAGTATTTAATGCATCATAGTGTTGAAGATATATTATTTTCCAGGAAGTGAGCAGCATACCCCTTCAGTTTTTTTTCTTTGAAAGGTACAGTTGGAGGGGTGACAACAAGGGGTTTTGTGAATCTGGACTTTGAGATGAGATTTACTTTGTTGAGACATTTAACACTTTTCTGGCTACAACTTCTTTGCCTTCAGATCCCTTCAAGCCTTTCATCATCTTCTCCAATCGCCATGAGATCAGAAGGATTGATCTTCACAAGGGGGAGTTCAGTGTGCTAGTACCAGGCCTGAGGAACACCATCGCCTTGGACTTCCACCTCAACGAGAGCACCCTTTACTGGACTGATGTCGTAGAGGACAAGATCTACCGCGGGAAACTATCTGAAAATGGAGGTGAGGCAGCCAGTTAGCTACAGCTTTTGTTAATTTTAGGGTATGCGGAAAGATAGAGGAGGTGGTGGAATGAAGAGCCACAAAGGAAAGTCTTAGTAATAAGTTTTCAGTCATATTTTTGTAAGTAAAATAAAAAATAGTAAAGTGAATTGTTCCTTCTGAGATAGCAAATCATATTTGTGCTTTTGACTGAGCATTTCTTGGAAATTAACTTCTGCAAATTCACTGTAGTTTCTCAGAGCCAAGTGTTTTTTAAAAAGCATCTGTAGTCAGCAGTGGCGGTCTGTGACCCTGAATAAATGTCCCAGGTCATGATTGGCCTTTCCTGCTCCAAAACCGCAGGTCTCCTTGCCAATCATGGTTGTGTTCCCAGCACAGCACTTAGGGGGCACACGGAAGGCTTTGTCTCTTCCCATTTGTCTCAGTACTCGCTGTGCGTGACTGCAGCCAGAACACTGATGTAGCGTAGGAGGCACAACACACTGCAGCTCCAATTCCCAACCCTCCGACTTCACCATTAAAATAGGGCTCCTCAGCAGAGACATTGTGACCAACTCATAGATCACCTCCTGCTGCTTGTTATTGAAGCCATTTCAGAAGTTGTTGGCGTATTACCCACACATACACACGGAAAGGCAGCCATAACTCCAGCATTCCTTTAAGCAAACTGTGAAGAAGGCCTATCCCTCTCGCTTTAATTACTACTGGAAGGCTTTGTAAAGAACTTGTCTCAGCCAGAGATGATCACACATTTTGGTTTGCCTTTAGTCTGCGTGAGAGCCTGTTGTTTCTGGGAAATAATAAAAAGAGTGTGAGATCTTGTGTTGGATATTTGTTTTCTTAGAAGTGGGGTTGGGAAGATAGCTCTGGTCTTAGCCACTCTGACTGACACAGCAGCAGTGTGTGCCATTCACTGACAGACTCCATAAGAGTAAAGAATTCTAAACGTCAGGGTTTTTTTGTTGTTGCAATGAACAGTATGTGCTAACTAGAGATTTGCTCTCCTTGGTGAACGTGACATGAGCCAAGCTATTACACTAAACTGAATTACAACGGATATTTTTCTACTTAAAATCACCACATTTTGTAACATTAAAATGCTACATAATATCAATCGTGGTCCCTTTTTCAAATGCATGATAAAGAACCAAGCATTATACTAGTTTTAAGTCCCTCTTTCGCTGTGTGTCCCATTCAGCCCTGACCAGTTTTGAGGTGGTGATCCAGTATGGACTGGCTACTCCAGAGGGCCTGGCTGTGGACTGGATAGCAGGAAACATCTACTGGGTGGAGAGCAATCTGGACCAGATAGAGGTGGCCAAACTGGATGGGACCATGAGAACCACCCTACTGGCTGGAGAGGTGGAGCACCCAAGGGCCATCGCCCTAGACCCTCGAGATGGGTAAGAAGCATAGATCTAGGGATTCTGAAGCTGCAATCACCCTTTGAGAAAATGGGAAGTTATTGGAATTCCCAATTCCTTTCAGCTTAGTATATATTCCTTCTACTGTATTTTCTATTAAACTGACCTGTTCTCATGTGACAATACTGTACACATCTGTGAAAATTCCCTCTCACATTAATTTATTTTCTGTTGGCAGTATTCTATTTTGGACAGACTGGGATGCCAGTCTGCCCAGGATTGAGGCAGCATCTATGAGTGGTGAAGGCAGACGCACCATCCACAGGGAAACAGGCAGTGGCGGCTGGCCCAACGGACTCACTGTGGACTACATGGAAAGACGCATTGTCTGGATTGATGCCAGGTAGCATTTGCCACTAGTCTCTGAATATACAGAGTGCTCTCACTGCACTGCATCCACCCACTCAGTCATTACATCACCCACTCGCACAGTCTTTTTTCTCTTTGCTTGCCATTATACATTTTTTAATAAACATGCAGATGTGCTTTGCTTATGTAAAACACATACAAAGCACAGACTCATCTAGTAACATGAGCAACATGTATATACTTAAGCTGATGCACATGTTATCCCTGTAATGTAAAGTATACATCTCTACCTTAATGCTTCTCCAGGTCAGATGCTATCTACTCTGCTATGTACGACGGTTCTGGGCTGATTGAAGTGTTACGGGGTCATGAGTATTTGTCCCACCCCTTTGCTGTCACCATGTATGGAGGAGAGGTCTACTGGACTGACTGGAGGACTAATACGCTAGCAAAAGCCAACAAATGGACAGGACACAAGGTCACTGTAGTCCAGCGCACCAACACACAGCCCTTTGACCTGCAGGTCTATCACCCGTCCAGACAACCCCAGGGTAGGTTGCACACCAGATACATATGCATAAACGCTTATAGAGAAACACACACGCAGAGAGAGAGCCCCTATATCTTAGATTTACCCCTGCCTGTCAGCATGGCTGACTGATTTTGGCCTTAACTCAAAGGAGAACAGTGACGAGCTCACAGTTAATTGCTGACCATGTTGATTCACGACTCCTATTCCCCAAAGGCAGCTGACCTTTTAGAGCTGTGAGACGTGTTGTCTCCTCACACCGGCAGCAATTTGGACACCTCCTGCTGCCTCGTCGATCAAAAAGACACCTCACCGTTTGGCATTCACCACTGGCTGGGTAGGAAATAAAACCCTCCTCCTGCGACGTAAATGTCAAGTGTTAATCTCACAGACACACATGAGTGACAAAATGACAAAAAAATTGTCAAAACTGTTTTGCAGTATTCTGTCACATTGAACTGTGACCTTGATGTTTAGTAGCCAATGGCTATGGGATCCCAAGGGTGTGTGGGCAGCAGAGAGGCACTGGGTCCTGTAATTGGAGGCAGGAAAAGAGAGATCTCACAGAATTGATGATTGACAGCTGCAACCAATGCCCATGAGCGTGATGAGGCAACAAGCTGTGTTGACAGATCTGGTAGACAAAGTCTCTTTCTGCACTCTCACTTTCCTTGAGAGTCCATTGATGAAGAGCTCCATTACACTCAGATACTGAATACTCTGGAAGGGCATCTCACATTAAACTATAGGCTTAGTCTGATACTAGAATGTATAGACTTTCTTTTGTGAATTTTGTGGAGAAGCTTTTTGAAAATATATACACAACAATCTGCAGAACACATTGTGAGCCTTAAAGGAAATACCTCCCCTTTCTGTTTGTCTCTCACATACCACATCTCCTCTGTCTTTTTGTGTCTTTCTCTCTTTCACCACATTTCCTCCCTGACCTTTTCTTTCTTTCAGCTCCTAACCCATGTGCCACCAGTGATGGTAAAGGGCCTTGCTCCCACCTCTGTCTCATCAACTTCAACCAGACCTTCTCCTGTGCCTGCCCTCACCTCATGAAGCTGCAGCGTGACAAACGCACCTGCAAAGGTAAGGACAGATGCTATTACTCACACACACAAACATCTACCAAAAACACAGTGTGTGTACACTGTCATATATAATCCATGTCATCAAGGAGCAAGAAACAGGCCCTTTGTTTGCAGGAATCTTTTCTCACGACTGTCATGACTGCTACAGTGTGCTCAGCTCCCAAACGTGACATCAACGTCATTAGCTGTCATCTCTTATGACAGAAGATCTGATTACATCTCCTCTTTTTGTGCAACACGGCCTTCTTCACTCTAATTTCCATTTAATTTCATATAAAAGGCTGCCACATGTGATAGATGAGGTCTTCATTTATTGCTATGTGATTTCATGAGTGGGTTTCATGATGGTTTTGTGGGGTACCTGTGGGAATTTGTGTGCATGTGTGTCTGTTTAAATCTTAAGCATTTTGCAGAACAATCCTCATCTCAGCAGTGTAGATTCAAGGATAATTGGATTAGAGGCCATCTGATGCATTCCCCATTAACACAGGATTTTTCAGAGAGCAGAGCAGAGTCTCAGCCAAACTGAACTCGGACACATTCACCTTTTAAAATTAGTTTTTAAAGCTTTATGAATTTTTGATTTAGGCGACTCATTTGTTTTCTCCACCTACCTTCACTCAGGAGGTAATCGAGCCTCGACAAGGGCAACACGTTAGTGACTGGTCAGTTTGACCTTCTTGAGCTTCTGTCTCCTGGGATCCTTTGATTGTGTGGCCTAAACTTAACTGAACTTTTTATCACAATGTACTTACAAGAATATCAATGGGACAAACTTGAAGATGAGAAAAGGGTGTTTCTATACAGAGAAATATTTGTTGCAAACATTGGATTTGCACATGTGAAACTGATAAAACTGGAAAAAAAACAATGTCTAGAGACAAGCTGCCTAACTTTCTATTCTATTCTTTCTATTCTAACTATTCTCTATGCGTTTGTTCTTCCTTTCTCCATTCGCCCTTCATCCAATGCAATAGAAGTGATTCAAATCTTTCTTATTCTTAGTGTTTGTGGGTTTTTTTGTTTTTTTCCCTCAGAGTCCCGCAAGTTCCTTCTATATGCTCGTCAAATTGAGATCCGGGGTGTAGACATTGACAACCCCTACTACAACTACATCATCTCCTTCACCGTGCCGGACATAGACAATGTGACAGTGGTGGACTATGATGCTGTGGAGCATCGCATCTACTGGTCAGATGTCCGAACGCAGACGATCAAGAGAGCTTTCATTAACGGCACAGGGGTTGAGACTGTTGTGTCTGCTGGTAAGAACAATTACAGGAATATCTGTTCAGTTTTTATTTTATTCTTTGTTTTTATTTCAGTTTATATTTAAAACTTCTTGTATCTGTCTGTAAAAAAATAAATAAAACCCTAATGTTTTCCATTGTGGTTCTAACATTTCCCAGACCTTCCCAATGCTCATGGGCTGGCAGTAGACTGGGTGTCGAGAAACCTCTTCTGGACCAGCTATGATGCCAATAAAAAGCAGATCAATGTGGCCAGACTGGATGGATCTTTCAAGAATGCTGTCATCCAGGGCTTAGACAAGCCCCACTGTCTGGTGGTACATCCTCTACTGGGGTGAGTGTTCTCTGAAGTTATTTAGGCCTGCATTCAGTTTGAGGTGTGAATTGTCTCTCTGTAACTCCATTTCTGTTTTCAGAATCAGAAATACTTTATTGATCCCCGAGGGGAAACTCTCTCTATTTCACTTAATGACCAAGTCTTTACTAACTGACACAATTTTACTTTTCAATTACTTGTGGATTTTATTCAAACTTTAAGCCATAAATTCAAGAGTATTTGCTGCCAATGTGCTTTACAACAATACACTTCTCATGTATCTTCGACTGTAATGCTTCTTTGGTAGAACATTGCTATTCTCCAGAAAATAGATTTCAGCCCCTCTCCATGTCTCATAACATTCATATCCCTTCTCAGGAAGCTATTCTGGACTGACGGTGACAACATAAGTATGGCTAACATGGATGGTAGCAACCACACCACACTTTTCACCAATCAAAAAGGACCAGTAGGTGAGCAGATGTATCCCCTACTGCTAAAAATATCTGAATCTCTATTTAAGTCTACAGGGTGAAAGCACAGATAAAGCATATTAATGTAAGATATGTATATGTATCATAGCATCATTATTCTTTCCACTCAGGCCTCTCTATTGACTATGAAAAAGAGCAGCTGTACTGGATCAGCTCAGGAAACAGCACCATTAACCGCTGTCAGCTGGATGGAAGTAAACTAGAGATCCTGGAAGGTGTTAAAGGCAAACTTACCAAGGCTACTGCATTGGCTATTATGGGTAAGATGAAAAAGATGATACGTCAAATTTGTCCTCTTTGTTTTAAAATTTTTCTGATCTGAAAGTTGATAGTTACATCATATTACTAGCCCATGTTAAAGGAACAACATACAAAGATATGAATCAATTTCCCTTACTGTAGGAGACAAGCTGTGGTGGGCAGACCAGGGAACTGACCAGATAGGAACATGTGACAAGAAGGATGGGGGCAATTGGAAGGTTTTGCGAAACAACACCTCGCCTATGATGCACATGAGGATCTATGATGAGGATGTGCAGAAAGGTAAGAAATAGCACTTGAACAAAAATGGTACTGCTTGTGGTTTTTGTCAGTAATGAGGCAAAAAATAATTTTATATCATTTATAAGAGTTGGGAAGCAAATTTTGATTAAATTCACATGAGTTTTATGTCCTGGAGCATATGTTAAACTCAACAAATTAGTGCTCTATTTAGAGTAAAACTAGAAGAGAAAAATGTTTCTTTCTCTTTGGGCCTCAATGATCTTCTCCTTTTCCTTTAGCGGGTATCAACCTATGCAGTAACAACAATGGCGACTGCTCCCAGCTGTGTCTGCCCACCTCACCAACAACCAGGGCCTGCATGTGCACTGCAGGATACAGCCTCAAGACAGGACAGCAGTCCTGTGAAGGTAAGACACTGCTTCACAGCTGTAGTCACACATACAGTAGGAATGCAGTGTGTCCTTACTTATTGTACTGTCTCTGAGCAGGTATGGGCTCTTTCCTGCTTTACTCTGTTCATGAGGGAATCAGAGGAATTCCACTCGACCCGGCAGACAAATCTGACGCCTTGGTGCCAGTGTCTGGCACCTCTCTGGCTGTTGGCATCGACTTCCACGCTGGTGAGTGACACTGAAGGACATCAGTAACTGGATGGCTTTGCTTGAGTGACATTTTAAAGCTGTCATTATCTCAGTGAAGTCCGTATTTATAGGATGACACAAAAGGCCTCTTCGTTTTCAGAGAATGACACCATCTACTGGGTGGACATGGGCCTAAGCACCATCAGCAGGGCTAAGAGAGACCAGACATGGAGAGAAGATGTGGTCACCAACGGCATTGGCAGGGTGGAGGGCATCACCGTTGACTGGATAGCAGGTCTAGTCATAAGAGATTTTAAATCCTATTTTAATTCACTTGTGCATACAACACAATTGCACAAGCACAGATAAAGGACCACATAGCTGATTTGCATCTCTGTTCTTTTATAGGAAATATTTACTGGACTGACCAGGGCTTTGATGTGATCGAGGTGGCCAGGCTGAATGGCTCCTTCCGTTATGTAGTAATTTCTCAGGGCCTGGACAAACCCAGAGCCATCACTGTCCACCCAGTTAAAGGGTAAGGCTCCCTGCCAACAGTTTAATTCTCCGTTCTGTAATGCTGTTGCTCTTAGGTACTTGCAATGTAGTTTCAGCCATGCTACTATATTTCAAAAAATGTACTTTTAAATCATATTGTGTCCTTGTGGGCAGGTATCTGTTCTGGACTGAGTGGGGTCAGTACCCTCGTATTGAGCGCTCTAGGTTGGATGGCACCCAGAGGTTGGTCCTGGTCAATGTGAGCATCAGTTGGCCCAATGGAATCTCCGTTGACTACGAGGTGTGGACCACAGCTTACATCATAGCACTTCCTAAACACATTTGTCATTATTAATAGAAGGTATTTCCCATGGCTAGTTTAAACAAATATACTGTTACTTTTACAGAGACCGGAACCATTTGGACCATCAGCTTTTCTTTTACGCAACAAGAATTATCCATACTTTTTACTGATCAAATTATAGTAGTTGGTTCATTATATGCCCTTTGGTTTCATAAATTTAATTTAAATTCTAATATGTAATTAACTACTTAATGTAGACACAATTACAGTTATGTTTATTCTGTGTGAATTCTACCAGTCCCCCATATTACTTTATCTGCCAGATATATGTAGCTTAATCATATTTAAAAGTGCTGATAATTTAGCTTTAGAGCTAACTGTTCTAATTTTTGTGAATGCTGGTCACCAAAAATCACACATATAAATCAGCCATTATTGTATATTAAAGCATTAGGTGCTGTAGCGAACAAGCTAAAGGGGGCATCAGAATGATTTCTGTAATGTCTATGTGTTTATGAATTGACAGTGTACCAGCAAGCCAGCCTCCCTATAACCTTTTTTGATTTAATTTTCATTTGGAAACTGTGACCTTCCTTGTATAATCAACATTATTTTATTTCTGCTTTGTCTCTGCAGGAGGGTCTGCTGTATTGGTGCGATGCCAGGACAGACAAGATTGAGCGTATCAACCTGGAGACTGGAGAGAACAGGGAGCTGGTGTTGGCCAACAACAACATGGACATGTTTGCTGTGTCTGTTTTTGAGGAATACATTTATTGGAGTGACAGGTCAGTTCAGTGGTTAATTAATTTGTTTACTGAACCATCTTTTTCCATTGCTCTATTAGTCTAGTCATGCTTATTAATGCATGACAGCTTTTGTATCATGTGGACGATTTGATATTGTATCATGATGTTAATTTACTCACAGTTTTGTTGTCTTTTGTTTAGGACTCATGCCAATGGCTCCATTAAGAGAGGCAGCAAAGACAACGCTACAGATGCTGTGCAGCTCAGGACTGGCATTGGTGTACAGTTGAAAGACATCAAGGTTTTCAACAGGGCCAGGCAGCAAGGTAGGAATACACACAAAACACATACACACTTTTCAACTTGACCACAAACCCTAAAAATTAGCTTTTTTGCTATGAAGTCTGGCAAAAATGTCCTCAAAAGAAAAGTGGGCTGCCTTGAGTTTGTCCTCACATGTATACAAACAAAAGCCCTCACACACACAATGCTAAGAAGTTTTACCACCCAATTTAATCAACACCCCCCAGGAATCAATGAAATGCTGTGTTTAACCAGGCTCATTATTTGTTTAACAACACACCTCATAAATGTGTCACACTCTCCCCAGGCACCAACGTCTGCAAAGACAAAAACGGCGGCTGTGAACAGCTGTGTCTTTACCGTGGCAACGCGGAGCGCACCTGCGCCTGTGCTCATGGCATGCTGGCAGAGGACAACCGTGGTTGTCGTGACTATGACGGATACCTGCTGTACTCTGAGCGTACCATTCTGAAAAGCATCCACCTGTCCGACGAGACAAACCTCAACGCGCCAATAAAGCCGTTTGAGGACCCTGACCACATGAAAAATGTCATCGCCCTCAGCTATGACTATCATGGCGGTGGAGGGAAGGGAGCCAACCGCATCTTCTTCAGCGACATCCACTTTGGCAACATCCAGCAGATCAACGATGATGGCACAGACCGCAAGATTGTGGTGGACAGTAAGTATGGTCATCACGTCATTCTTTTCAACACCTCAAATCCACAAAACTCTGCTAAGCATCACTCATCACTTCATCTAAACCTTTTCCTCCGTTCTGTCTGCCCATTAATAATTGAATGTTGTCCCTTGTCTCCTCGACACTGTAAACAGCCATCATCACACATTTTGACAACACAAGCATCCTAGAGGATCCACTGTAATGTACACACAGCTGCAGCTTCTCATCTAGTAGAGATTGACATCACTTAGGGCTGCCACTTGAAGAAGACACGCTTGCACACACTGTGCTTTTTGCTCGTTTCAACACTGAAGTGTCTTTTAAATCCCACTCTCTTTAAATGATTCAAGAGTAGGTTGTTGAACTCCATCCAGAAAAGCATTTAAAAGCCCTGGACCAAAGTTGTTCTTAGCAAGCAATATTCAAAACATTAATTATTTGATAGGAAAGACAGGAAAACAAGTAAAGTGCATGGGGTTAGTATGTTTATTGATGTTGCATTGAGATCAGGGTTTTGATTGTGGAAATGATGGCTAGTTTTTCCACATTAG
This sequence comes from Siniperca chuatsi, assembly GCF_020085105.1. Classification (NCBI taxonomy): domain Eukaryota; kingdom Metazoa; phylum Chordata; class Actinopteri; order Centrarchiformes; family Sinipercidae; genus Siniperca; species Siniperca chuatsi. The sequence continues at coordinate 16,740,074 of NC_058051.1, read as the reverse complement.
TTTTTCACCCACCAACTACAGAATGTATTCTAGTTGAAGGAGAATTTAATACAGCTGAGGTTAGAGGAGTGCATTAGTTTCAGATAAAACTTGGCAATCAATATATAAAATCATAAATCAACTTTTAGTAGAATTATAAAGTAATGATATGATCATATTATGTCACTGTTGACTACATTCTGCTGTCCAAATGAATAAATCCAAGCAAATTTAATTTAAAAACTAAATAAATAATGAGGTTTTTAGTTCACACATGAAGAGTTTTACCTGATTTTATACATAACAATGTGATGAATTTCATTGCATTTAACATCACTTAGAGAATTGCATATGTAATCTCGCATTCATTTCCACAGTGATCTATAAATACAGTATATAGAGATATAGTAAAATATTGTTTTTATATTAATATCATGTTTCTTTAAGCCATATTGCCTAGCCCTAGTTCCAGGATTAAGTGAGTAATGAGGTAGCAATGTTTTCTTTTTGGCCAAAGAGTCAGTTTTGGCCTCTTTCTGAGGTTGTGTCCAGCTCAAACGGCTGTACCCTGTCCCTGCCCATCACATGAGGGCAACCAATCAGACAGCTTTTGCACGATAACCAGCGTTTTCTCCCCAGCTCTAGTAAGTCTCGTCTAAACTTCTGAGACATAAATCCATACAGTACAGGGTTTACTACTGCTACTGAGGATGCCAACAATCTGGCCAGGATGGCAATGGTATTGTAGCCAGGTGAGCCTGTTACAGTTCCTCCAATGAAGGAGAACATGAGGGCATAGGAAGGCAGCCAGAGGAGAGTGAAGACGAGGACCAGGAGAGCTGAAGTCTGAGTTACCTGGCTCTGGTAGCGCTCCAGCTGGGGAGCTAGCAGCCGTGCGTGTCGAAGAAAACAGTAGATCTTGGCATACATCAATACAATGATGCCAAGTGGTAGAGCGAAGCCGAACAGAAAGAGGGTGATGCTGTAGACCAGCTGGCTGATGTCAGGCAGGAAGGCAAAGCAGTACATGGAGCTGGACATGGTAACTGTGCGGAAGGCAAACTGCGGCACTGCCAAGGCCGAGGCAGGGACCCAGAGCAGAACTACTGTCAGCTTTGAGCGTCTGTGCATTCTTGAACGGTACGCCCAGGTGGGGTGTACCACTGTCAGATAACGTATCACAGCCAAAGCAGCCAGGGTAAAGACTGAAGCAGTTGAGCAGGCCACACCCAGGAAGCTGATGGCCTTGCAGAGGAAGCTGCCGAATGGCCAGAAGCCCAGGGTGATGGCAGAGGTGTGGAAAGGCAGGCAGAGCAGCAGCAGCAGGTCAGCAGCGCTCAGGGCCAGCAGCAGGGTGTCTGTACCATGCGGGGGTTGACTTTTTTTCCTCCTCCTGCCAGTTAGAATGGTGATGACCAGAGTTTGACCAACCAGGCCAGTCACCAGAATTAGCCCATCCAGGATGGGCACCAAGGCCTTAATCAAGGCCTCATCTGCACTATTAATTCTGCCAAGGCCGCTGGTGTTTACTTGCTGCCCCAAAGTCTCCATGCATTCACAATAAAAGTCTATTGAGTAATTAATCTAATGACCTGTTAATTTTAAGAATCAGAACAGCATGTTCACACAGTGTCTGGGTGATGCATTTTGTTGGCTCCACATCATGTCTTAAATTGTATTAATCACAGGTATGACCACACTCCATTAAGTACTCTCATAATGATAGCAGTTTAAGTTAAGCAGGTAATATCACACTGGTCAGTTGACTTCCTCATTGACATTTATAACCTGTGCTCTTGCAGGAAAAGAGAACAGAGTATATTCCAGTTTATTTTTAGTTTTTTGCGTGTAGAGTTGTAAATGTGATCTGCAAAAATATACAGTCCATCATTATACAGTCTGAATTAATTTTCAAATGCCCAGAGAGATAGTCAGATGGTCTAAGTCCGCTAGCTCTTGAGCCACACATGCTCCTGTTAGTGTCTGGTTGAATCCCTCTAAAAATGTGTCTCTCACACTGTGTCAACTTCACTGTTTTCCAGAAATTAACGATTAAAGATGATTGGATATGGAAAAAAATTATAGTCTCACAAAAACTTCTCTTTAAATGTTTTGGTGTTTATCCGGTTTTAATCAAGAAAAACAACAAAATATAAACATGACCTTAAAGAGCAGTCCTTGCACACTGGCTTTTCCTTGGCTGCATCAACATGTCCCTCATAATCCAAGGAGGAGCGGTTTGGGTCAAAGCCGGAGAGATGTCAGTGCAGCAGTTACTCTTTGGCTGTATTGATTTCTTGAAACCAGGCAACAGTGGACAAATTCATCACAGTGGTTGCTAACAGACCTTCCACTTTAAAAGCAGTCAATGCTACTTGATGCTAAGTGGTCACCGCAGCAGGAGGCATCTTGTCCATTTAGAAGCTCTTCAGAGACTTGTAGCCTTCACCAGCAGAAGAGTTACTGTACAATTAACATGACCCTCAATCGTTGAAGGAAAAAATAAGTAATTAATGATCTTAAAATGAACAGTAACAAAAGCTTAGTAATTTTCATGTGTCACTTGGATTGCTATGCTACTCCTGTGATAGTCAGAAAGGCTCTGGTGTGAATGGCAATTGTCTTCCCAACAGGTTTTCACCACTGTTTGCACAGTAACCAGGGGCTGAGCTGATCTAGACAAGGGGAGGAGGAGACTGTGCTGTTTCTCATTACATAATACTGGCTTGAACCTACTTTATTTATCCCTGTTCAGAGTGTGATCTTCCCTTAATCCAAGCAATTAGCTGCTCAAGTACACCTTTTTCTCATTTTCTGTTTTGTACAGCCTTGATCGTTGAGGATGAAAAACACAAACGTGACTTTGTTTGCATGACTGTGTTCGGCCCTAAACTCCTTTTAGTTTCATTTAGGTTGGTTAACAAGGTATTCAGCCCTTAAATTGTTCTGCATTAAGGCTGATTATGGCACTTTGTCACTCATCTGTAACATCTATTAAAGGGCAATTATTGACTTTCATCCAAGAGCAAACAGTTGCGTGGAGCGTTCAGGTTTTTATTGTTGGTGTATAAGTGGTCATAAATGTGGTTGCTAGTGTGACCAAGAACAGATGGATGCACACCTTGGCGCCCATAAGGCTGCAGTACAGTGTCCTTTTCCATGATGTTGTGTTTCATGTAGGCACCACAGATAAAAATATGACGACTACTACTGGACGATGGATATCGAGAGCAGCTGCTTTATCTTTGCCGTTCATGACTGACTTCTTCAAGCTGTTCCAGTGGCAGTTTTCTTCCCAGAACAAGACGTCACCATGAATGAGAGTGTCCACAAGGAGCTGTATTTTTATGTGCAGGCAACCAGCTATGAAATGACAGGATGATACAGACTCTTTAAACTCATCCAGGAACAGCAGGCGTGGCACATACTAGGAAAACCTCTGTCCTCCTTCCTCTGTGTTTCACCATTCATGAACCAATGTGGGAAGATGGGTATAACCTTAAAAGCATTTACCGCTGCCTCTAATAAAGTCTCACAGAGTTAACCATGGGGGCAACTTGTTGAACTATGACAGTGATTAATGATTTGTTGGATTTTCACTGAAGGTCCTCATTAAAGCTCCTGCTAACACCCCTGAGAGGTGATATTTTTTTATGATGAAGAGTTTGTTTTTCTCAGGCTTTTGCTTCCTACAGCTTAGGCTGGATGACAACAAAAGAACTATAGTCAGAAAAAGTATTATCATGGGTCCAAAATATTTACTGTGGGCCATATTATTCCTTCTCTGTTCCACAGATGTAGGGTCAGTTGAGGGCCTGGCATACCACCGTGGTTGGGATACACTCTACTGGACCAGTTACACAACCTCCACCATCACTCGCCACACCGTGGACCAGAGCCGCTCTGTGGCCTATAACCGCAACACTGTGGTCACTATGTCTGGAGAAGACCACCCCAGAGCCTTTGTGCTGGATGAGTGTCAGGAGTGAGTCATTAATATCAAAACTTGGTGTTCTGCACTGTATCAGGGCCCAGTTCCAATACTATGTTTTCCTTTTTTTTTTTTTTTCTTTTGAACAGCAGATTTATTTTAGTTCAGTCAACCATAACTTTTGTACAAAGACATTTTCAAACTCCCACTGCACATCATTATGCTTCTCCTGTGTTTGTTCCCGCTACAGTATTATGTTCTGGACCAACTGGAATGAGCAGGCTCCCAGCATCATGAGGGCCTCTCTGAATGGAGCCAATGTGCTCGTGATCATCGGCAGTGACATTAAAACTCCTAACGGCCTGGCCATTGATCACCGTGCTGAGAAACTCTACTTCTCTGACGCCACACTAGACAAGATTGAACGCTGCGAATATGATGGAAGCAGCCGTTATGTAGGGCAGCCCTTTAATTTTTCCTTTGTCCATAAAGAAGACTGCATCAAGGTGTTGACTTATGTTTAAATTTTCTGTGAAATGATGCCTACATTTTTCTGCTTCAGGTCTTGTTGAAGAATGAGCCTGTCCATCCGTTCGGCCTGGCTGTGTATGGAGACTACATCTTCTGGACTGACTGGGTGAGGAGGGCCGTCCTTAGAGCTGATAAATACACTGGAGGAGACATGAAAGTGCTGCGTGCTGACATCCCTCAGCAGCCAATGGGCATTGTTGCTGTGGCTAATGACACCAACAGCTGTAAGTATTATTCACCGAAGTCACTGTAAAGTTTCTATTGGTTGCTCCTTTCATTTACATAATTCCAGCAAGTGTCATAGTGTTATAAAGGCTTGTTTTGCTATGTTCCAAAATGGCTGTTTGTTGTGTTTTTTAGCCATGCTAGCGCTGTGGCTCTTTGGATGGCCATGTTGGTCTGTCGATCATTCTGTCAGTCCTTTTCCTCTAGCACCATCATCAGGTCACATTTGTAATTTGTCCAAAACTCTGGTTTAATGACGAAATACCTGCAAAACTAATGACATTCCCATCAGCCTTAGCTGTACTTTGTGTTTAGTGCTAATTAGCAAATGTTAGCATGCTAACCCACTAAACTAAGATGGTGAACATGGCAAACATTATACCTGCTTAAACACCAGCATGTTAGCATTTTCACTGTGAGCATGTTGCCATGCTGGTGTTAGCATTAAGCCTCACAGAGCTACATGGCTGTAGTCATATTTTGTAGTTTATGCAAAATCTTCCGTTTTATTCATTTGTGCCAGGGTGTACAGTGAATTCATATCATTAGATATATATCATATCGTTACAGCACGCTGGGCTTTCTGTCAATCATTTATCATGCAGAGGAAAAAGTCTCCACAAGGAAATAACACATACCATTACTACCCTGACTAACCCTCCTGTGTTATACATTCCTCAGGTGAGTTCTCTCCTTGCCGAACAAATAACGGAGGTTGCCAAGACCTGTGTCTACCCACATCTGATGGACGGGTCAACTGCAGTTGCCGTGGAGACAGACAACTTCTGGAAGACAACACCTGCTCTTGTAAGAGAGAGAAAGAGAAACTCATCATTTTAGGATACAATTTTACAAAGCCTCCTCTTGATTAAAAGGTTGAATGTTGCTGAATTCAAATGTTTCTACCTCACCAGCACTGAATATGTCATGTGGAAGTGTGGATGACTTTGAGTGTGGAAACGGCGACTGTATCAACTACAGCCTGACCTGCGATGGCATGGCCCACTGCAAAGACAAGTCTGATGAAAAGCAGTCCTATTGCAGTGAGTTTTTTATGGGGCAATTAGTTAGTGAACAATGAGCTGTTACATTTATGTTTTATCATTTGCAGATAATTAGCTGATGGTCATATTCAAAGCTATTTAGAATGAGTGCACAAATACAATAACTTATTATTAGACTGCAAGGAGAGTGAGGACTAACATATGACTATAGAATAGCCAAGGAGAGAATCTTTAGCTAAGAGGAAGGGTAGATAGAAACTTAGAATGTTTGATACAGAATATGCAGTACAGCTTATCAGTTTAATTTATAAAATAGTGAATTGGTAGATTAGGCCATATTTCAAATATGCAAAAAAGGACTCACTTCAACTAACACTAATCAACTGCCGTTCCACAGCCAATCGAATTTGTAAGAAAGGCTACAGACGCTGCATGAATGGCCGCTGTATCGGCCACCAGTTCTGGTGTGATGGCACAGATGACTGTGGTGACCACTCAGATGAACTGCCCTGCAACAGTAAGTCATTTATGTCCATTTTATAGCTGCAACTGATTGAAAAATCATTAGTTAAGCTTTTGATAGATGCGCAAAGAGAAATGTCAACCATGTTGCCTGATTTCAGATTTTGGCGCAATTTTAACTGTTCTTCCCACACACCACTGAAGTGTTTTTGCTTACCTGATTGCCTGATCTGCACATTTTAATGAAACCTTAACTGGATTAGTTCTGCCAGAGAAGAACTGAAGAACAAAGTGGGCTTTGAGGTTTTGGCTGCAGGTCATGGATGTTCTCTTTTGAGCTTGTTTCTTGTTAACTTGTGTTTTTGTTAACCTAATGAAATGCTTTGTGACAGGCACATATTAAAGTAATTATAAAGTTGACTGATGAGGAAGTTGTATTTGCATGTGAGGGTGTACTTGCTCTCAATTTGTGAAAACTCCTGTGCTCCTGCAGTGACCTTGTGCAAAGCAGGAGAGTTCCAGTGCAAAGATGGAAGCTGTATCTCCAACTTCAGCCGCTGTGACCAGGTGGTCAACTGTGAGGATGCTGGTGATGAAATGAACTGCCGTAAGTAATCTACCATAATGATTCGGGGGAAAAAAATATTTAAGGGGAAAGCTGGCTCTCCACTGTGCTTTAACAAGAATGAGATTCACATGGGGAAATTAGCTTAATGGATTAGAATTAGTGTTGAAAATATTTTTCCATTACTCTCAGAACCCACCGATTGCTCCCGTTTCTTCCGCCTGGGAGTGAAAGGAGCGTCCTTCCAGAGCTGTGAGAAAACTACTCTGTGTTATCTGTCGTCATGGGTTTGTGATGGCAACAACGACTGTGGAGACTTTTCAGATGAGAGAAACTGCCCAGGTTGGGTGCTTTGTTTCCCCTCTAAAATTCTTTCAGGTTTTCTTAAATGGTCAAAGACTCTACATGATGTTTTTCTATTGTCTTGCAGATAAAAGGAAGCTTAAATGTCCAGTCAACTTCTTTGCTTGTCCCAGTGGTCGCTGCATTCCTATGAGCTGGACCTGTGATAAGGAGAATGACTGTGAGAATGGAGCTGATGAGACACACTGTGGTCAGTCTGCTACAAAGTTGACCTCTAATACCCTTTTTTTTTCTTCTTGAAAACACAAAGCATACCAGAAAAACCAGACTGTTTTTTTTTTTTTTTTTTTTAGGCTTCCCACTGCAAATGGAAAAATATGACTTACAATTATGGTAAATTAAATAATTTCTCCAAAATGCTGAGCTTTCTTTGCCATCCTTTGCAGACAAATTTTGTACATACACCCAGTTTGAATGTGGGAACCACCGCTGCATTTCCTCCCACTGGGTGTGTGACGGCTCTGATGACTGTGGTGATGGCTCTGATGAGGACCAGAAGTGCAGTAAGTGACTTTGTCCCACACCCAGCAGAGGCATTTGACTGTATGCGTAAGATTTCCTGATGTTATATCCATCATGTAACTTTCCCATAATGTTGTCACAGAATCCAAGACCTGCAGTCCTGAGGCTTTCCAGTGTCCCGGCTCCCACATGTGTGTGCCTCAACGCTGGAAGTGTGATGGAGACAAGGACTGTCCTGATGGAGCTGATGAGAGTGTCAAGGCTGGCTGCAGTGAGTGGGAGAGTTACAAAATAACCCCATGGAAAATCTGGAAACACTCCCAACACAGTTCCATGTCCATTAACCACAGTGTGTTCTTTTCCACTTCCAGTGTACACCAACAACACTTGTGATGTCGAGAATGAGTTCATGTGCCAGAACAGACAGTGTATCCCCAAGCACTTTGTGTGCGATCATGACATCGACTGCTCCGACGGCTCAGATGAATCCCCAGAATGTGGTGAGTGTATGTGATTGTGATCCTGGAAGAGAAAGGCAGGAAGACTGAGTGGAAAGTTCTTACCACAAAATAGGTTGTGTGATAATTTTTGTTGTACCACCAACTGAGGTTGAAGTTAATGATAAACATACTCTTTTTCTGGTGTAGAATACCCAACATGTGGTCCAGATGAGTTCCGCTGTGCCAACGGCCGCTGCCTCAACCAGAAGAAATGGGAGTGTGACGGAGAGTTTGACTGTCAGGATCGCTCTGATGAGGCTCCCAAGAACCCTCGCTGCACTGACTCAGGTAGGGATTATAATCACTGTTTTTAATTCTCTTTATAACTTTTATTTCTCTACCAACATAATGAAGTATGAATGATATGAGAAACTTGGTGTTCATCCTGTTTCAAAGTGACACTAATGTAACATGCCATTTGTCTATGATTTCAGAGAGGACATGTAATGACTCAGCCTTTATGTGCCGTAATGGGAAGTGTTTGAATGAGACTCTGTTGTGTGACCGCAATGATGACTGTGGTGACGGCTCTGATGAACTCAACTGCTTCATCAACGAGTGTCTCAACAGTAAGCTGAGTGGCTGCTCTCAGCTTTGTGATGACCTCAAGATTGGCTTCAAGGTAAGCCGTCTAATTGGTTGTTTTAATGCTTTTTTTTTTCAAGAGCATCTAAAGCAAATCAAATTACTTCATGAACTCACTGCCATTAATTGGCCAAGAAATGATGCGTATAATAGGCACATAGTTCCCTCACAGTCAAATGGGGTGTATGGTGAGTTAGGGAGGACCTGAAGTAAAAAGGCTGGGAACCACTCCCTTTAGGCATGCGGTTATGTAAGACAAAAACATGTTTTGGGTCTCTTTCTTGAAAGTAGGAGGCCAGTCTTAGAACAGCTTGAACCCTGTGTGAACTCTCATGTCTGTGGTCAGAGCTTCATTTGAAAATGATGAATAACAATTTGTACACCAGAAGGATTCACTTTATGCTGGTGGGGGTGTTGACGGTATTGCAGGATCAGTCAGTATTCAGTGTACGCAGAATATTAAGTTGTACATAATTTCACCATCACAGATTTGCCTGGGTGTGTGACTTCCTTTTAACATTTACTGCAAATTCCCACATAATGGCGAAGGAGTAGAATTTGGACGTGTGAGAGTGCGCGTTGGAGTTCTTTCAAAACACAGATGTGCTTATGAGAAGTGACAGTTAAAGCTGATTTTGACTAGTAATGAATAAGTGTGTTTACCATGCCTGGTGGTAAGATGACGTTCATGCCACTTATATTACAAACACATTGGATGTCAGCTTATCTTTTACCCGTGCTCTCTGTTGTAAGACGATTTTGCAAAAATTTGATTTGTAGCTATTTATGCAGCTTATTTGACAGCAGCAACTGGATTTCCTGTCAGTGTTGAGTACCACTTTACATAGGAATTGGGCCAAAATTAGGATTTTGGTGAAAGGAAAAACACATCAGGTTGACTGACAGAGGTTTTGTTACAGGCGGTGGCAGGCCCTTGTAAGTGGTCCAGACTTAAAGGTGAGAAGTGCCAGAACCCGTAGGCTGTGAGATTTTGACATGTCTCCTGTGCTCTTGGCCCCTTCAGTGCAGGTGTCATCCTGGTTTCCAGCTTAAGCGGGATGGGAAGACGTGTGTGGATATAGACGAGTGCACAACCACCTACCCCTGTTCTCAGCGCTGCATCAACACACACGGCAGCTTCCACTGTCTCTGTGTGGATGGCTTTGAACTCAGCCCCAATGACCCTACAATATGCAAGTCCACATCAGGTAAGGCATGCTTGTGTGTGTTTTGCATTTCGCTGGTTGCTCATAGTCAATTCAGTCCTGATGCATATGTTTTCTGGTATTTGTGTGTAGAAGAGGAACCCTACTTGATCTTTGCTAACCGGTACTACCTGAGAAAACTCAACCTGGATGGTTCCAATTACACTCTTATAAAACAGGTGAGACACACTGGTTCTCAGTTTGATCTAGTTAAACACAACAAGGTGAAGTTCTTTTTGTTGTTATTGCTCCATACACCTGTTAATACTGTGCCTGCCTCTGTTTCAGGGTCTGAATAATGCAGTGGCACTGGACTTCCACTATGCAAAGCAGATGATCTACTGGACAGATGTGACCACTCAAGGCAGCATGATCCGACGCATGCATATGAACGGCAGCAATATCGAGGTCAGTGAGGAAATCTTATTGGAACTTTATTGATACTTATTGGAGCTATATTGATACTGAAAACTACTGGATATTGAAACAGCCAACACATTAACCATAGTATTTACTTATTTTCATGAAAGTTGTGTCAGTCTCTGACTGGAAACTTTATCATTGTCTAACACTGACTGACTGACCTGGCAGGTTTTGCACCGGACCTCCCTGAGTAACCCAGATGGCTTGGCAGTGGATTGGGTTGGCGGGAACTTGTACTGGTGTGACAAAGGCCGGGACACCATTGAGGTGTCAAAACTCAATGGGGCCTACCGGACTGTGCTGGTCAACAGTGGCCTGAGGGAACCTCGTGCTGTGGCTGTGGATGTACGCTATGGGTGAGAAGCACAGTTTATATTTAGTTTCACAGGCTGTCAAAACACTCTCATCTGGTTATGTTAACTGCTATATTTGGAATTTCATTAAGATTCACTATACTGTAACTTTAACATTATCTTTACCCTCTGCTGGTTAGGTACCTGTATTGGTCTGACTGGGGCGACAACCCTCACATTGGGAGAATCGGGATGGACGGCACCAACAGAAGTGTTATTGTAGAGGATAAGATCACGTGGCCCAATGGACTAACCCTGGACTTCATCAATGACCGTATATATTGGGCTGATGCCAGGGAGGACTACATTGAGTTTGCCAGCCTGGATGGCACCAACAGACACACAGGTGACAGACCAGTACACACTACCTTTTTCTTACTGCTTTTACACACTTAGAGTAACTTAGCAGATAGGTCACACTATTCCAGCTGATTTTTTGACAGTTTGGGCCTCCAGTTGCATGTAATGGTCTAAATATTGGTCTGTGGAAATATAATATATAAAAATATAATATTTAGATTGTTCCATGATCAAACATAGCTAATTAAGTGAAAAGTTACGGAGGCAGGTAGCTGTCAAATGCCACACAGTTGCAACTTCAACTCAAAATAGACAAAAGATACACTCAAGGCATCATGTTTGATGCATATATTGATTTAGTGTAAAACTGATGGGGATTGGGAAGCTTTAAGTGTTTTTTTGTCTTGTTCACTTGACAGGAGAAATTATTTATGACAAAGCCACACTGGTAGTGAAACAAGGAAGTTCAGAAACTAAATATTAAGCAGATTAGGTTTTGCTGCGGCTACATTTTGTAGGGTGACACGCCAATGGTCTGAATGAGTTTCCTCTTGTCAAATAGTCATGCATACAGACACATACTTGTTTGGGCCACCAAGCATAAGCAGGCAGGTCAGATGGTTGTCTGCAGGGCTGGAGTCCTGCAGCACAGGCCCAGGGGACAGAAACCCTGAATAGGGGAGATTGTTCTGATCAGTGAGGCTTCTAGCATATATGATATCTGCATAGCACATAGTTATTTAGCACACTCACTACAGTAGTTGATATTGTTAGCCAACCATTTCTGCAGAGGAATTCTGGAGTGCTGCAGGCGTTTGTATTGACATCTCTCACATTCACTAAGCTAATTCCATCATTCCTTGGATGAAGAATGTACATAATGTAAAATTGTGGGTGTATTGGTTAGTATACAATCTAAAAAAAAAAATCATTTGTGAGAGAGCGTTGTACTATGAGTGCCCTACAAGTTTTGAACATGCTGAGTGTTTCATTCAACATAATGCAGGAAAACTGTGGATGGAACTGTCGAGGGAAGCATGTTGCAGGGAAAACTATTTGTATAAAATTGCAATTCATAATAGAACATCTGACAGTCTTGTGTTAGTCCACCAGTAGTGTGTCCACGGAGTTATTCACCCATCCTTCGATAGACACACACACACCATACAAAACCAGTGTGGCCTTGTGTGTGTTTGCAGAACAAGACTTGGCCTGTGAATTGAATTCAGATAAGGATTGACCAAAGGGAGCTTCATGCTAATCTGACTAATATCACAGTTCAACCTGATGTTGTAAAACTACTCCTATCACATAATAACATTTTAGTTGTTTAAAACACCTCACTTGTTATAATCCATACTGAAACCATTGTCACTTAATGACAAGGTGCTTTGAACTTGTGCCACGAGTGTGCTTCATGTGCGTCTTCTTGCGTGTGCCGATGCATGTGTGATGTATTTGGATTGCTGTGTGTTACAACAGAAAATAATGTTGTGTTTCCATAACGCACCAGCCTCAAATACTGAGAGCAAACACATGAAATGAAGCATATGGGAACAGAAAAGTGCAATTAGAGTTTAAAGCATAATGAGGCGTAGAACCTGTTACATAACACACAGATACAGTAGAGCCACTGTAGCTGTGCACCCCACCCTGCCTCTGTTTTACATTAACATTGCAAAATTGTCCCAACTGTTTTTCTTTGGGATACAGAAACATCTCAGCAGCAAGAATAACAACTTTGATTACTAAAATCACAACATTATGTTGTTGTTATTATTATTATTATTATTATTATTATTATGGTTCCCATTGGTCACTGAATTTCTAGAATATCATGGAAATTTGAGATATGAACTATGAATGGGGAAAATACTGGTATTTACCCGTTTCTCATATTTATTTGATTAGACACTAGCTATTGTATGCAGACTTCAAGTCCCTCTGTTTTGGAGTGTTTACTAATGAAGAGCATTTTTAAGCTAACATTTTTGTTATTAACAGTTCAGAAAAATATAAATTTTTAATCATGGAACTGCACTGATTAGTTATAGAATTTAATTTCTTCACTACATCACAGTGGGAAACCTTCAGTATGACAGATTTACTGTACATGACCACTCATTCAGTTGGTTTCTCATGAACAATGTGATTTAATGTTTGTCTTTTGCTTCGCAGTTCTCAGCCAGGACATCCCCCACATCTTTGCCATGACTCTCTTTGAGGAGTATATCTACTGGACCGACTGGGAGACAAAGTCCATCAACAGAGCTCATAAGAGTCTGGGTACCAACAAGACCACCCTGATCAGCACCCTGCATCGGCCCATGGACATCCACATTTACCATCCCTATCGCCAGCCTGAGGGTAATAGGCACACTGTAGTCGGAAGCATATAGCATGTAGTATGTCTGTCCTGGTGCACATAATTGTACACCCACTGTGTATATTCGTTGTTGTGAAATAAAATCTTTAGTTTATGCACTATGGCCATTATTATTATTATTATTCTTTTCTATGTCTTAAAATATAAGATAAAAAATATAGATAATAGATAAATATATGCAAAGACAGACACACTCTCAAACACATAATTATAATTTTCCCTATTTTAATCCAGGTATCACAAAACAAAACAAAAAAAATATTGGTGCAGTCAGAGGTTAAAACATTTCCCCTCTTTCCATCTCTTTCCCAGTGCTCAACCACCCGTGCCAGACGAACAACGGCGGCTGCAGTAACCTCTGCCTCCTCTCTCCTGGAGGAGGCTACAAATGTGCCTGTCCCACCAACTTCTACCTGGCCAATGATCAGCGTACTTGCATGTCCAACTGTACAGCCAGTCAGGTAAGGAGAGTGTGTAAACATTGTCATCATTGCGAATATGCCTGAATGACTACAGTTGATTGAAGTGGATTTTCATATCTCCATGTTTCACTTTGTCTTGTTTGATGAACTGCTGCCTGGTGATTGTCTATTGATAACTGGCTGGCTTCCCAGTGCTACAGAATTCAGCTCATGCTTTATCAACGGCATTGAAGCAGAGGTGTTTTGATTAATTTCCCTCTTCCTGCTGTAGTTTGTGTGCAAGAACGACAAGTGCATTCCTTTCTGGTGGAAATGTGACACAGAGGATGATTGCGGTGACCGGTCGGATGAGCCAGCAGACTGCCGTACGTGTTTGAGAAAGATAATTAGGAGACAAAAGTGTGTCACATTCCTGTAACATACATGTATGAGATTTTGTTTTGATCTTAACTCAGCATAAAAGTGACAATTCTGCAGGGAGGAGCTGAAGTATATATTGTGGTGTAAATTGAGTGTGATCCTGACAAACTGTGACTCTCTTTTTTCCCCCACAACAGCTGAGTTTAAATGCAGGCCGGGCCAGTTTCAGTGTGGCACAGGCATCTGCACCAACCCTGCCTACATCTGTGATGGTGACAACGACTGCCAGGACAACTCAGACGAGGCTAACTGCGGTATGTCTTTTTTTTTATATACAATTATTGATGTATTTCATCCCCAAATAATTAGCTTACAAATTAAATAATCCTGCATCCTGCCCTGTTTTATTTTTTCTTGTATACTATCATCACCACTTTATTGTTCATTACTTAGTAGTATCAAAACTGTTGCTTGTTTCTCTGTTTGTCTGCCTGTGTAACTGCACTGCAGATATTCACGTTTGCCTGCCCAGCCAGTTCAAATGTTCCCACCCAAGCCGCTGCATCCCAGGTATCTTCCGCTGTAACGGCCAGGACAACTGCGGAGAAGGAGAGGATGAGAAGGACTGCCGTGAGTAGACGCTTTTTTCTTTTTTCAGTTACATCATAAATAATAAAGTGCCACTTCTTACTATAAATCTGTTATCCCCTCCCATAGCTGAGGTCACGTGTGCGCCCACTCAGTTCCAGTGTGCCATCACCAAACGCTGCATACCTCGTGTCTGGGTGTGTGACCGCGACAATGACTGTGTGGACGGATCTGATGAACCCGCCAATTGCAGTAAGACTCCCGTTTTATTTAGCATTTTGTTTATTCTGAGTCATCCTGGTCAGCTCTCAAACGTAACAGCCCCCAAATGTTTCCCTCTTCAGCCCAGATGACTTGTGGTGTGGACGAGTTCCGATGTAAAGACTCTGGACGCTGCATCCCTGCTCGGTGGAAGTGTGACGGCGAGGACGACTGTGGCGATGCGTCAGATGAACCAAAAGAGGAGTGTGGTAAGAATATTCTATCCTTTTAAAACTGATGTTTCCAAGTTGGTATGTTAGGATTTTGTTCTTTCTGTTTTTATTTTATTGACGGTAACATAACTTCATTTATACAGCTGAGAGGACATGTGAACCGTACCAGTTCAGATGTAAGAATAACCGCTGTGTGCCGGGCCGCTGGCAGTGTGACTACGACAATGACTGTGGGGACAACTCTGATGAAGACAAGTGTAGTAGGTGTCACTGTCAGCTTGGAGACATACTATATATTTCACCTCGTCCAGTGTCGACTACACTCATGCCTATGCCTTGTCCACTGGTAGCATACTCATTTTGCACCTTTTCTGCATACTAAGTCACTTGTTCAGCGCTAACATCCATTTGCTGTCATTTCTGATGCATCTCATCTGATATTTGTTTCATTTCATACTGTCCTGTTGGCATAAGCCAGAGGTAAGTTACTCCACCTCCATATGTGAACCGCTCCCTCATTCAATGTCACCTCTCTGCTGTGACTCTCATGCTCCTGTCCAACTGTGATCCCCACCCACCTGTGAGAGTCTGCAAGTTGAGCTCTAAATAGAATTACCAAAAATATAACATGGAAAGAAATCTGAAAAACTCAAATTAAATCAGTTATATTAGAAATACATTAAAATAACAGTGAGACTTATTTAGCTCCTTTCATTCTCTCACATCACGTCCTGCACTGTCTACAGTCTTCTTCTGTGGTTGTCCTGACCTGTGTCCTGTGTTTTGTGATGAAGGCTAAAACAGCCATAAGATCACTGTTAAGGGTGTTTACCTGTGTCATCACTGACATGAACCTTGTCTTTCTTCTTCTGCAGTGCCTCGACAATGTTCAGAAAGTGAGTTTGCCTGCACGAATGGCCGCTGTATTGCCGGGAGGTGGAAGTGCGATGGAGACCATGACTGTGCCGATGGATCTGATGAGGTGCAGAAACTTAATGTTTGGGTGTCCTTTAAATGATCATTTGTATTAATCTGTAAAGAAAGTTAAATTCTATGTTTTTAGTATTAATTTGTTAGTATAAAAGCTGATCTTCGGTTGCCTGCGGGCTATGATGTTTCTTCAGCATGGCTGTGATCTGAAGTGTGACAACGACCAGTTCCAGTGTAAGAACGGACACTGTATCCCCATCCGCTGGCGGTGTGATGCTGATCCTGACTGCATGGACGGCAGTGATGAGGATAATTGTGGCAGTGCTGGTAAGTGTATGTTTGTGTCTCTGTATGCTGTTTTGAATTTTATTGTCTTTTTGTAACCCTGTCCGCCTATAAAAAATTTCATGAATAAATTGTCAATGTAATGAGACAGAAATGTGACACTCTCAAACATTTGGCAGGTTGTGCCAAAATACCTAAATTCAAAATACCATGAAAAGGTGTATCAGGTTTTATGCAAACCCCACTAGTATTATAATCTCTTCCTGTTTCTTCCTATTTTTCTCAGCTGGGCGTCACTGCCCTCTGGATGAGTTCCAGTGTAACAACACTTTGTGTAAACCCCTCGCATGGAAGTGTGACGGGGAGGACGACTGTGGGGACAACTCTGACGAGAATCCTGAAGAGTGCAGTAAGTGCAGCCTTGCGAATCACACACATGTTGAATGTATGTCAGTCTTCGTCTCTTTATCCTGACCTATTTTCTTTCCTCTGCCCTCTTTGTCCCTCATGTCTTCTTTCTTTGTTCGGCTCTTAGGGAAGTTCCAGTGTCCTCCCACCAGAGTTTTCCGCTGCCGAAACGACCGTGTATGTCTGCAAGTGTCAAAGAGGTGTGATGGTGTCAATAACTGCGGCGACAACTCAGATGAACTGAACTGCCGTAAGTTGTGGAGTCGTTCAAATCGCTGTGAATTCACTCCTTCCTCAACTTTGATTAAGGAGATTCCTGACCTGTGTGTGTGTGTGTGTGTGTGTGGTGTTAATATCTACAGCGGCCCTTCCAGCTGTTCCCACATGTGAGAAGGATGAGTTTCTGTGTGCCAATGGCAGATGCATCAGCTCCACTCTGCGTTGTAACTTCTTTAACGACTGTGAGGACTATGGCTCTGATGAGATCAACTGCAAGACAGGTGCCTCATGTCAAAACAGATCTAAGGTTTAAAATGTTAAGCATCAGCAGAATCACTTACATTTTACTGACTCGTGTTTGCGTTGTTGCCACAACTCTCACATCACATATTGCAACTTACAAAAATAACGTCTTACCGTCATCTTGTGAAGACTTCGTTACTGATTTTAATGATAAAATGAAAACAGTGCTTGACGCAGTCGCTCCAATTTAAACCAGGAAAAAAATTGAAAAATAGTCAAACCATGGAACAAAAAAAAAACGAGAAGAAGAAAAAGAAGAATAGAGTGCTGATGGCAAAAAAACTAATTAGTAATACATCACAATATGCTCACAGAAAAACTGAAAAATTACAAGACAATTTGAAAATCACCTAAGCGTACTTCTCAAAACATTCACAATCCCAGATTGCTTTTTAATACAACAGATTTTCTGGTAAATCTCACAACTAACTACAGTGTCAAGCTTCCAGGTTCTAAATGTGAAGAGGTTACTGGCTACTTCAGGGAGACAATAATTAACATTAGATCTGGTATCTGCCAGCAGAACAAGCACACTGCACTTTTACCTATAACGTGTACAGAGTGATGTCAAGTTACAACGTTTTGACCTGGCTGATGCTGAAACTCTCAGGAAAGTAGTAACAGAACTAACAGTAAGAAGTAACATGTTCACTTGACCAGATTCCTACCTCCCTTTTTACAACTTTTTTAAATTCTGTATCTGAAGACATCCTTGCCATAGTAAATCACTCCCTACAGCTTGTTGTCTTCCCCACTGATTTTAAAACTGGTTTAGTAAAACCTCTTTTAAAGAAAGGGAACCTGGATATTTTAACAACCAGCAATTTTAGACCGTTTTTAAATCACACATCTTGATGCAAAATTTTAGAGAAACTAGTTTTTAATCAGCTAAGTACCTTTTTTAAACTCAAACACTAAATTGGAAATGTTTCAGTCAGGTTTGAGGACACATCACAGCACCGAGACAGCCCTGCTAAAAGTAGTGAACGATATCAGAACAAATCTTGACAACAAGCCTTCAGTTCTGGTGTTACTTGATCTGAGTGCTGCCTTTGATACTGTGGACCACCAGCTTCTTTTAAATAGATTAAGTGAGCATGTTGGCCTGTCGGGATTTGCTTTTAACTGGTTTACCTCATATCTTTACAGAAGAAAAATTTTTGTATCTATAGATGACCACTCCTCCAAACACTATGAGGTTACCTGTGGGGTACCACAAGGATCAATTTTAGGACCATTACTTTTTAATTTGTACATGATACCCCTGCGCAGTGTCATCAGTAGACACAGTATATCTTTCCACAGCTAAGCTGATGACACTCAGCTCTATGTGGCCATGTCTCACTTTTTAACTAAATTTTAGATATAAAGGCCTGGATGTCACCGAATTTTTTACAGCTCAACTAGGATAAAACAGAAGTACTGATCATTGGTTCAAAGGCTCAAAGAGAGAAACTGGCTTCCAAACTAAATACACTAGGACTCAACCCAAGGCATTAGGCAAGAAATATAGGTGTAATTTTTGACTCTTAATATCAATTTCAGGGCTCATGTGTGGGGTGTCACAAAAACAGCATTTTTTCTCTCTGAGCAACACAGAGAAACTGATGCACACTTTTATAACTAGCAGGCTAGACTACTGTAATGCTCTCCTTTCTGGTCTACCAACAAATACAATAAATCAGCTACAATTTAAAATTCTGCTGCACGAGTGCTGACTAAAATAGGTGTGATGTGTGCTTTCCTTTTGGTCTTAAAGTCTTTACACTGGTTACCTGTTAACTAGTTATTTTATTAGTTTATAAGACACTACATGGCCTTGCACCAGACTTCCTTTCAGAAATGCTTTTAGTTTATGAACCAAGAAGGCCCCTCAGATCCTCCGGTTCTTCTCTTTTAGCTGTTCCACAAAGCAGAGCAAAAACATTTGGAGATACTGCGTTCAGCCACTATTTAGTCTGGCTTCTACGTAGTATTTTTTATAATTTTATGGTTTTATTATTTATACGGATTTTATAATTATTATCTATTTTATTTTAGAAATATTTTACTTTTATTATTGTTTTTTTTCTATCTTAACTATACATCTTTTATTGTTGTCTTATTCATTTAACTTTTAGTTTTTGATTGTTTTAGTCTGCATTAGTCTCTAAATCCATTTTTCATATCCTAAACTTTGTCAATCCCTTGTAAAGCACTTTGAATTGCATTTGATTTGTCTGAAAGGTGCTATATAAATAAAATGTGATTGATTGATTGTTCGTGTGTTCATGTTCAGACACCAAACTAAATGACTGCAGGAGTAACAGGACTCAGTGTGGTGATGGAGACGAGGCTCACTGCGTCACCAACAGCACAGACTCCTTCTGCTCCTGCAAACCAGGCTTCCAGAAGACAGGACACCACACCTGTGGAGGTACACATGCACAAAACACTGCACCTGTTATGACAAATAATAACTCACTTGGATGTTTACACTTTGGTGGTGAGGAGCTGGGCTGTAATTTTCTTATTTCTTTCCTTTGGCTCTGCATTTTTCAGATAAGAATGAGTGTCTGCAGTTTGGAGTGTGTTCCCACATCTGCAACAACACCAAAGGCTCCTACAAATGCAGCTGCTACAAGTACTTCACCAGGATCAATGACACCTGCAAGGCTGACAGTGAGAACCAGAACTACATCTGTTTTATATGCTGCTTATCCTTTTAGACTACTTTTTAAAACTTAAAACATTTCAAAGGCCATACTTGTGACTTTTTCTCTTTTTTCCTTCCAGGCATGAACAGCAGTCGGCAGATTCTCTACATAGCCGACGACAATGAAATCCGCAGCCTGGACCCTGGCATGCCCAACTGGCGCTATGAGCAGACCTTCCAGGGCGATGCCAGTGTGCGTATTGATGCGATGGACCTGCACGTCAAGACCAACCGCATCTTCTGGACCAATTGGCACACAGGCCGCATCTCTTCCTATGAACTTCCAGGACCGTCCACATTGTCAACCTCCTCCAACTCTCAGAGTGAGGGCCGGATCACCAACCTGCAGGTAATGCTGGTCAAATGTGTGCAGTAACACAATCTCTCCATCATACAACTACAAACACACCTCACACAGTCACATGGGCATGCTATAACTGCCTTTCTGCTCGTATCCAGATCAAAGAGCTGAAGATGCCTCGTGGTATAGCGGTGGACTGGGTGGCTGGTAACCTGTACTGGACCGACTCTGGACGAGATGTAATCGAAGTGGCTCAGATGTCAGGCCAGCATTGCAAGACCCTTATCTCTGGCATGATAGACGAGCCTTACGCCATCGTAGTGGATCCACAGAGAGGGTAAGAGATAGTGCTGAGCTCTTTGATGGTGGCTTCAGGGAAACAATCATATAAAATATATGATTTCTATCATGGCTTTTTCTGCTGCCGTATGTTTTGTAATTGTGTGTTCCAACTCTGTGTTTCCCTTCAGTACCATGTATTGGGCAGACTGGGGGAACCACCCTAAAATTGAGACAGCTGCCATGGACGGCACTCTGAGACAAACTCTAGTTCATGAGAATATCCAGTGGCCCACAGGTCAGTACTGCATTACCATGTTGTGTGATTTATCTTAACCCTGATTTGTCCAAGGAAAGGAAAGCATGCATTCTTTCTCAGCAACTTCCTGCACCACATTCACAGTTTAGCCAGCTTTCCAGCAGAATTACAGCCTTTTATTCTATGTAGGTTGTCATGTCTTTATCTGAAAGGCTCTTCCATTCTGTCTCTACAGGTTTGGCTGTGGATTACTTCAATGAGCGTCTTTACTGGGCTGATGCTAAACTCTCAGTGATTGGCAGTGTTCGTCTGGATGGCTCTGATCCTGTCATTGCTGTCTCCGGCATCAAAAACAGTTGCGTTCTTTCTACACTCAAAACAGAACAGTGAAACATTAAAATTCAGACATCTGGCATTAATATGTTGCCTTGAGTTTTCTCTTTTTAAACCATTTCTCTTTTTTTCCACATTCCCAGACCTGCTCCATCCATTCAGCATAGATATCTTTGAGGACTACATATACGGGGTTACCTATATCAATAACGTTGTCTTCCGGGTCAACAAGTTTGGCAAAGGCTCCATGGAGAATCTGACCACAGGCATCAACCATGCTACTGACATAGTCCTCTACCACCGTTACAAGCAGCCAGAGAGTGCGTGTCAAACTTTTTTTTTTTTTATAGTCTAACACTTTTCTACACTTATATACATAATATACTGACTATCATGAGATGCATATCATTTTTATCCAAATAAATGTATACATCAACCAAGAGAAGGTAAGGTGGTTTTTGCAGGGTTTTTATACATTTCATTCAGTTTTTCTTATTGGATGTCTTGTCTTGTCTGCACCAGTGACTAACCCATGTGACAGAAAGAAGTGTGAGTGGCTGTGCCTGCTCAGCCCCAGTGGACCGGTGTGTACCTGCCCTAACAACTACGTGGCCGACAACGGCACATGTGCAGAGAGACCGAGCCCTACCCAGGCACCATTCTGTAAGTCTGCAGATAAATTACACTGATGTACACATACAGATATCTGAGGAGTAGAGCAACAACCGTATCCCCTACTTTTATCAAACACCTGGGTGGTTTTCATCTGGGTTGGCTTTACATTCAGATGCTGCATGCAAAATGTTGGTTCATCATGGGATTCCCCCTCCACAGCTCCCCCCTCGGGGCCCTGTGATATTCAGTGTCAGAACGGCGGGAGCTGCTTCCTCAATGCCCGTCAGGTGGCCAAGTGTCGCTGCCAGCCCAGCTACACCGGAGAAAGATGTGAGATCAACCAGTGCAGGGACTACTGCAAGAACGGAGGCACATGCACTGCTTCTCATACAGGTAAGAGCACGACATGATTGGTTTATTTAGCATCGACTTATTGTGTTGTGAACAACTAACCTGCCCATACTTTAGTGATTCTCCTTTCCATACTTAGCAGTTAAGCAAGAAGTCATTAAATTAATATTAAGTTTCTTCCTTTTTCATAAGAACAAATGTATTACTAGGTCTCAGTGGTGTATATTTCTGTAGAACTTAAAAAAGTAAATGGCCTTTTGTAATGATTGAGTAATGGGATGAGTGGGAATACCCTAATCTATCTGGAGGTTATTAAATTATTAACATTACCTTGTGGGAAAATGTTTCTAACCAGAAAATTATTAATTAATTAAACATGTTATGGCAAATTAGATGTGAAATGATAATTATTTTCTAGCAAGTAATTTAGGCCACCGATGGCAGCTGAGCAAACATGTTTTTTTTTTGTTTTGTTTTTTTTTTTGTTCCGAAAATTGTTAGTACAATTTCCACCCATCTTTTTGATGTCTGTGAAAGCTCTCTGGAGTATTAATTAGTAACAGCAATCACATACCAAACGGCTGCAGCAGAGAGGGCATGAAGCAGGTGATTTCCAAATATCCCCAACTCTCTGTCTGTGCTAGTTCTTCATTTATTCTCTAATGTGTAAAACCAGTGTAAATCTCTAGTAACAGTAAAGTGAAATTGAACAAAATCATAAAATTCTACATCCTGTAAGGGAAGTAAGTTGTCGAGATGCATAGCTTCAGCCCTTGTGTAAGCAAATGCAGTTTGCTCTTAATTCATATCTTACTTGTGTCCTAGGTGCTCCAACCTGCAGATGTCCAAAGGGGTTCACAGGGCCCAACTGTAACCGCCACACTTGTCAGGACTACTGCCTGAACGGAGGCAACTGCTCTGTCAACATGGGCAACCAGCCAACCTGTAGCTGCCCACCAGAGTACCAGGGAGACCAGTGCCAGTACAGTAAGTGGCAGCACTCTCAGATGTTGCTACATTGTCTTTAAGGAGTTTTATGGATGGATGATAAAACAATTTGTATGGATTCTCAGCTTCTTTAAGATTTAGCCTTCTGTTGTACTTCATGGAAAAAAGATGTGTTATACTTGATGTTCAGATATTACTAATGTAAACAAACCTTTTTAATGTACAAAAAACAGGGTGTGTAAGATTTACATATTGTCAAAAACAATTAAGTTATTTTTTCACTTTTTAAAAATCATCTACTGTTTTGGGGAAGAAAATCCCCCACTACTAATACAATCTATGCAATAATGTTTGAATCTATGACAGTTCTTTGTACTTCTCACACGTCGTCCTTCTCGTTCTCAGGTAAATGTGAAGGGTTCTGTCACAACGGTGGAACCTGCTTAAAAACCTCCAACGACACCAAACTCTGCCTGTGCACCACTCAGTACATCGGACACCAGTGTGAGCTGGACAAATGTCAGTTCTGCGGAACGGGCAAGTGTTTGACGTCATCCTCAGGCGAGGTTTCCTGCAGGTAGGTACACTGTGGAACGTGGACTCTGCACAAAATAAATAAGACTTAGATTTGCAAATATTTGTTAACATTTATTTTGGACTACTCAGTACTTAGTAGTGGTAAGTGGGCAAGGTCAGACATCAATCTATGCACGTCATGCACCTTACAGGTTACATTGTAGTATAAAATATGTGGACATCCGAACATAGCACCCATATTTGATCATTCTATAACCATGGGCATATGCTATATCAGGAATCTGAGAGGGTATTCTTGAGCAACGTAATTAATGTTTTATCCGTGTGTGCGTGTTTGTGTGTGTGCAGCTGTCCCAACGGTCAGACCCAACCCAGCTGCTATACCTGTTTGGACTACTGCACTAACGGACAATGTTCAGTTGACACTCGCACACTGCTGCCTCAGTGCAAGTAAGAAATGACACCCACCCTCATCCCCATCTGATCATACTCACATTAATACATACAATACACACATCTCTCTGTCTTTTTCTGTCTTTCAAACTCACACACACAGGGTACATGCCAGTTCCCTTAATTTCATCTTTTCTATTTGTGTATGCATTTACTGATATTCTGTTTGTAAATTCATTATTTTAATAATCCAGGTTATGATTGCACTGTTTTTATAATTTGTAGAAATTATTTATCAGCCCAAATGGTTTAGGAAAAGTGGAAATTATGTAAATATATCTCACGTCAAACTGTAGTTTCTACCTGACGAACTGAGATTTTTAGCCTCTGTGTGTGACTGAATGGAAATAGCGAAACACTTTGTAACTCTGGCTCATTGTGTGTCCAGGTGTCCTGCGGGATGGAGGGGATACAGATGTGAAGTTGCAGCAGCTTCTATGGATTCTTCTGCTTCCAGTGGAAGTAAGTCACCCAGTTCAGAGTCTTGTTAGTAAAACATGCACTTTGGTCCTATTTGCTCACATTCTTTGCTCACTTGCAGGTACTGCCTCCATCGTCATTCCAGTGCTTCTGCTGCTGTTACTGGCACTTCTTGTGGTCGGTGCCATCTTGTGGTACAAGCGGAGAATGCGCGGGTGAGTCCTGGTTTCAGATACTTAAGATTCAAACTCTCTCATTTTTCATCTGTTCCTCACACCTGTGCTATCTAGCTTCTCTTTCTCTCTTACCTTTTGATAACCATCTATTTCCTGTCTCCCAGGTCTCTATGGCCGGGCAAATCTCGTTCTCAGTGCTCGCGGTAACTTCATAGGGTTACATAATTCACCTGTTGACTCCCAAATCCTGTCCCCTCCCTTCCCTAATATTCAGTCAGATTGGCCATGCTTTTTGTCAGTTCATTTCTCCATTCTGTTGGTCAGTGTAGAAATCTGTCTGTTTGTCCTTGCCTGCCATCTCCTGTGTGTTTCCCAAGGGGTTTACCACCGAGCAATACAGTGACCTCTTGACTCTTATCTGAAGTAGCTTTGCTGGTGATGCGCAAATTAAATTGTTTTGTGCTTCTTTCGTCTCCATACCTTCCCTTGTGTACATGTGTAAATGTTAGGCTTACGCTATGTGCTTGCATTGTAAAATATACAACTGTGCATCAACGAAAATGTTTTATATGCTTGCAAACAGCCGAATATTTGCAATGTGAAAATCCAGCATTCTCCACAATAGATATGCTGCAGTATATTCTCTGGGTTTGATCAAATGGCCTTTTGTCAAAAGCTCATTTGACAACCTTCAGTATATGTTGTCTTGATCGTATAGACTGTATGTTGCTGGTGCTGCATCAGTACCTGGTTTATGCCAAGTTATGATACTTTTTTAGCCCCTGTGAATTGTTTAATTTAAGGTTTCTCCCAAAAAAAAAGTTTTTTTTAAATGAGGGTCTAAATATATTGCTTGGATGGTTAATCAGTTTGTTTATCTTTCTCTGTCTGCAGTGCAAAGGGCTTCCAGCACCACCGAATGACAAACGGAGCCATGAATGTTGAGATTGGGAACCCTGCCTATAAGATCTATGAAGGAGACCCTGACGATGACGCTGGGGAGCTCCTGGATTCAGACTTTGCTTTGGACCCAGACAAGGTAACACAGCTAAAAGCATCCTTATACTGTATATGTAAAGGATCTGTTCACCCAAATCACAAAAAACACATCTTTTCACTTACTCCTTGTGGTATTTAGCCATGTAGATAGTTTGAGTTGTATGTACCTGAATTTGAAATTTCTGAAACTGCCCCACCGCCCCACCCCAATAATATAGTAATTTTATTTTTGCTGCCATTTCTTTGGTAGAAAGTAGTTCCAATGAAAACTGTTCTGAGAGAGGTCTTTGAATTATCCAGAGTAACTGGGACATTGTTTTTGGAATGACACGCTCAAAGCTTTGACCCCAGTTTGTGTTGGGGTGGAAGAAACAAAAAGGAGTAAAAAATAAAAAATAAAAGTTAGGTGAACTAAATTGAGGTTTATTAAGTAAAGTAAAGAAAAAACTAAGTGGTGTGTGGAAGCTGCTGAGAGAGAGACACACTATACGACACAACAAACCAAAGCGATCTGCAAGGCTTCTAGTGGTAAGAGAAAATGTTTTGTTGTTGTTATTTGGGTGAAGTGACCATTTTAAAGCACAAAATGCAGTAAATGCTGCTTTCACATTTAAAAAATATCTGCCTTTCTCATGCCCTTTGAGTCACCATGTAATTTTCTTTGCTCTGCAGCCCACCAACTTCACCAACCCAGTGTATGCCACCCTGTACATGGGCGCCCACAACAGCCACAACTCTCTGGCCAGCACAGATGAAAAGAAGGAGCTTCTCTCCCAGGGCGACGAGGACATGAGTGACCCGCTGGCATAGAGCTTGGCAATGGACTGAACTCTGCCGACATTGCCCTGCCCAACCCAGTGCTGAGCCAACGAGCTCTCTCATCTTATGCCTTTACCAACTGAAAAGAAAAGCCACAAAAAAAGCAAGAACACTGTATAAAATGTATAAAATGAAGGACTACTTTTTTAAGTGATTGCAGTATTATATTTTGTTCTTCATCCTCTGATGACGAAAAGGAACCATTTTATAGACATTTATTCAGTTCTTCTTTTTAATTTTGCTCACCTCCTCCTCACAACTCTCCCTCCCCTCTCACTCATATAGCCACTACCTCTGTGCAAATGTAAAAGATAGAGAGATAAAAATGGCAGTGGAACAATTTTTATTTTTTATTTTTGTATGAACTGTATAGGGGGGAAAAAAAGAATATTGTTCCATCCTAGAAAACGTTGCCAAGTCTTGTTGTTCATGAAAGAGAGGAGAAGTGTCAGTGCTCACTATGAATGCTTCCTGGATGCTGGTTCGGCTCAGTCTTTCACATTATGTGTATATGTACGTTCGCTGCTGGAGGTCTAATGGGAGACCGAGGCTGGGAGAGAAATGTGAAGTTGTTATACTGCACATGTACACATGGAGGACTCAGCATTGCAGACGGTGTCTGTTCTGTCGTCTCAAAGAACTACATTCAAGTGATTGTCTTTTACCTACTTGCACAGACTAAAGTTATATATTTGCATATATATAAACCTATTAAAGTGTCTTGAAAATATACCCAGGAATACAAACATCAGTAAGAAATAGCAGTCTTTACTTTTTAACAGTTTTTTTTTAATCATTGTATAATTGACATACTTTGTGTCAGCAATGAATGAGTCAATGGCAGTGTGTGAGTGCGCTGGATGAAGATGATTGTAATAAAGTCCACATTCCAGGATGAAAAGTCTGGGATGAATATCCGTGGCCTTGGTTTAGCCTACTGCAGGACACTGTGGACAGGAGCCGGATTTTGTTCTGGAACTGTTCTCGAAAGTTCTTTTTGGGAGTGATGGCAAGCTTCTGTGAATTTTCCGGTCATCACTGAAAAACAATCTGCGACTAATAATTACCTGAGAATGGTTGCATTTAGCTTTTGTTCCTTGTCTTTTGATTGTCAATGTACTTTCAGGAAAGGCCAGGGAGACTGTTTGATGGTATGTACTTCTGTGGGAGAGTTTTTTTCTTTCTTTGTTTTTTTTTTTTTTATTGTATGTAATTACATGGACATGTAATTTAGGGTAATGCTCATTGTAAAGTGCATTCCTAGGAAGGGGGCTGATCAGCTTCCTGATAAGCATTCCTTTTTTAATTTCTTTGCCTTGCTGCTAATGCTAACCATCTTGTCTGTCTTTCAAACTGGTTTTTAGTCTTAAAAGTGTTGCTCTCTCTGTGTGTCTCACTGCTCACCACGCTGCTTTTAACTGAGCTTATCAGCCATACCTGCCATATCACTCTGCATGGTGCTCACACACACACCCATCCTAAAGGAAACTCTCTGGCTTTGCCCCTCACTTGTTAACAGTATTCATGACTTTTTTTAGTTTTTACATCCTGCTTTGTTAGATTTTCACCTGATCATGTAAATTATAATAATCATTTTTCAGTTGGAGAATTTCTTTTGGTGGCAAAAACCCACATGGATATTTGTGGTTCTGATTGTTTTGTTATGATTCTATTTCTTTTTGATATAAGAAATTAAATGGATTTTTATAGTAGAAATGTATGGTGGCTCTGTCCGTCATTTGGAGAGATAAAGAGGAAAAGCAATCGCTCATTGTTTCTTGCTGGAGTACATCACAAACAGACATCCTTTAAAAAGTTAAGAAATAAAACATGAACATGTAGTAATCGCTTGTTTTGAATGTTGCTTCATTAAACAAAGACCAGCCTCTGTTTTCATACTCCTGAGCTGTAATGACAGCCCTTTGGTCTTGTAGTTACATAATTCATCTTATTTATTAAACAGGAAGTGTCATCTTTCAGTCAATAGACAGTATCATGAATCATTTCTTCTAAAAAGTACATTTCTTGATTTGAATGTACATTAATATAAATGTCCACTTAAAGAATAGTGTCTCATACAACGTGAAGCCAGATTAAGTAGTGTAAAGATGTTTCACTCCCTTTGTGCCAATGTCATGGAAGTTTCAACAGCTGTTAGGAGGAAATGCATCATCTCTATTAAAACATAAGACATCATAGGAATGGAAACGTCCTTCATCCACCTATAGCAGGTTAATGTCATCTGGGCCCTTAAACAGCAGTCCATGTGGAATCTATTTCATACATTTGTCACTTCCCAAATGTCACTTGAAGTGTGACAGAAAGTGTTGTCAAGATGTATAACATTCAGTTTTTAAGAACTACTTGGACAAGGCACAAAGAAATGTCAATTGTTACGACTTAAAGACACTGGCGTAGTAAAGAGGTAAATAAGAGTAATCTTAAAATCATTATTTCCCTTACCCTCTAGTTGTATACTTTTTTAAAGCTGGAAATTTCAACTGTTGCATATTGTTGTCAGTATTATAAGGTTAATGTTATAGTACAAGGCAATAAAAAATACAATCTTTAACAAATAAAGATGTAAAATAAACACATTATGGCTGACTCACAAGAAATAACACTGTTTACACAAAAAAGGCACTTCTTAAGCAAAACATGAGACATTCGAGAAATTTTGGTTTGGCTAGCTTGTCCAAAGGGACCAGTAGAATCGATAGTCTTTCCTCCCAGATACATGCGATTTGAAATCTAAACAAACAATAAGTCCTGACTGAATGTGATGACTCGGCTTAATGATAGGAAACAGTTCCCAAATGTCTCATTTATAACATCGAAGCTTCTCTGTTATTTGGAGGCAAGTTTTGCAAGTGTCTTCAAGGCAAACATCCCAGCAGCAGAGTTGGCATCTTCCCCTGGCTGTCTCCCAGTCTAAATCCTGCTATGACTGCATAATCTGAGGAAATTAACGGTTTTGGGAATAAGATCCACATGTTGGCAGGCACTTGCTAGTGAAAGCACCGTTCTTCCTGCTTTGTGGTCCGCCAGTCCTCAACTCACCTCACCTGCTTTGTAGTTGTCCTCCGACTGGTCTGCTTCTCAGTGTCAACAAAGCAGGGAAAGTCTTGTGTTTGCAGTGAGACAGGAGTAACCCATTGTGCTTCTGTAATGATGCCTGCTCACTTAAAGTGGCTGTAAAGGGCCTCCATAAATAAATAAATTACCCAGCTTAAACAAGGGCTCTGTCCTGTCCCTCTTTTCAGTCTTTGTGATCTGCAGCCTCAGGGTTGAGATAGACCATTGGGACACAGGGAGGAAGGTTATAATGGGGATGGGAGTATAAGTGACGAATAAGTGGTTTAGGGTCTCTTCCAACCGCTCCGGATCAACGCGTCAGCTCGCAGGAAAGGCTGGTTTCGGAGATCTGTGAGTAGGCATGGAGAGAGGGGTGAAAGACAGGAGGCGGGGACACACACACACACACATGTTAGAGGACCCAGAGGTCAATCTGCAAACTTGCTTCTACTTATTTTAATTTCTTTTGCAGTGCTAAGAGTGTTTTTAAGCCATAAATGACATAGAGGACATACACTCAGTTGCCAGTTTATTAGGTGTACCTAATAAACTGGCTTGTTTCTATTATTTTGTCCACCCCATTTATATTAATGAGGGTAGACTAAGTAACACAAACATATCTGTATAAAGCAATACTGTTCAACAGCACCACAAACTACATCCTCCAAAATGATCATACAGTTGAATCAACACCTCTCTAAAACAGTTTAAACAAAAACGTATTATTATTATAACCTTCATAAAGGTAGGAGTTATTGCAGGACTGTGGTATTAGACTGCATTAGTTTTAGCTAGGTGTACTTAATAAACTGGCAACTGAATGTATGTTGTAGTATATCTCAGTCAAACAATTATAAAAAATTTGTAATAACTTCTGCAGTTGAATTTTGATAACTGTGTATTAGAAATGTAAAATTAGCAAATAAGGACATAAACAATGCAGACTTAACATTGAATGACACATTCCCATAACCTTGCATTTTAACTGGTAGTAGTCATACACAAAACAGTGAAATTCAAGGCTTTGGGAATGTAGCTATGGCAACTTCGTAACAATAATAATGCAGCAATTTAAAAAAAAGTAGCCATCATTATTACAGTTACAGTACAATGGTCAACAAGCTCTTCAGTTTGCTGAGCAACAATGAAGCAGGATATGCCACTGAAGTAAAAGAAAATAATTTTGGATACAGACTTTGTTCATGTATGTGTGACTGACTGTGTGTTTCTTCTAGAGCGTGTTGACCAAATACTTGTTCAGCACACCGCGGATGACAGTTAGCGAAGACAAAACATGGCGGACGTTGTTGACAGGTGAGAGGTAAATGAACACTGGACAACATGCAACACATAATGGGAGGGGGTGAGGATGATGATGATGATGATGATGATGATCATAAGGGTACAGTTATGTATTGAAACTGAACAATGATGTTCTTAAAATACCACAGAGGCTTCTTCTCTGATGCAAAGACTTGGTGGAAAATTACACAAGTGAATTCATGTTTTTATGGCTGTTGGGGCAAGTGATATTGAATTTCTTTAAACTATAAACATACTGTAACTCGCTTCTTAATTCATCTTCAATAATCTTGTTTTCTGACTAGTGTGTTGTGAAGCATCTTTTTTTTTTTTTTGCATCCAAAGCACTAGCTGAAGCAGCTGACATCACTGTAGCAGCACACAGGAGCTGGAGGGCCAAGCAGGCCAGGTTTCAGCCAGGCTACCTTCCTTACCCTCTCTTAGGAGTGGGAAATACTGTCATTAATCTTCTTTTCAGCTGGAGGGGGTAGAATAAACAGTGGTGGTTGAGGAAAGAAGAGTCACATGTTAGCAGGAAACCAACACCAAACAAGTTAGTTTCATGGAACAAGGCATCGTTGATAAAACCAGTAAATTAGCCAAACCTCTTTATGTTATGATTATTGAATTCAGCTCCATGAAAGGAATGCCTCAAAAGAAATATGCCATAATAATGCACAGCCTTTTAAATGTGTCATGCATGATGGTCTCACTTGATAATTTAATCACAGTCATGGCTGATTGTACTGTGAGTGTATCAACATATTTTTCACACACAAATATGTTGACGTGCTGTACAACTTTTTTTCCCCATGGAGATCTGTGCCAGGCAAAGAGGTTTGGCTGACTCCTATCACCAGATGCCTGATAGGAGTCTTCTGAAGTAGAACACAAACAACCAATGACGGCCCAAGTTAGTTCACAGTAGTTGTAATGGTGGGGTATGGGGTTGGGTGGGTGACAGGGATCATGCTGCATGCACAGTGGGGTCAGGAGGCGTACGAGAGACACCTGGACAACCTTGGCAATTAGGGGGGAAGGGCTAGCAGTTGGCGTCGTCACAGAGGTTGGCTTCACAGAAGAACCGTGAGCCACGTTTAGCAGTGCGGGCTGTGAAGGGCACACTCTTCAGTACTGGGGGAGGAGGGGGAGGGAGAGAAAACATGTCACACCTGAGACAATGCCCTTCTGGGGGGGGGACACTGTACCACCTTCAAATTTCTTTCAGGAGACTGTAATGAACCTGAGAAAACGTTTTTTCTGTGTGCAGCACAGATCTATGGAAGCAAACCTTGTTAAACCCTCAGGAGCTTTTTTAATAGGATTAGGGGCAACACTTTACTTTAAGCCCCCCTATTTTGTATTTATAAACATTATATATACATTTCATAAATGGTTTATAATGCACTGTAATGTAGTTGTAAGCAGATATAAGTGTTTATTCAAGTATATGCCAACAACTATAACTCTTCCTGTTGGCACCTTTAAGTGGAGGCTGGTGTATAAACAGATAATGAACAACAAAATGGTACAAAAAACAGCTGTAATGATATAAATTATGTCTTCATAGGAGAAGTTCTAATTGCTGACAAATACTGTACATTAACAAAAATGTCCTTTTAGCTACATACAAATGCATTATACTGGGTTATAAATCATTTATTAAATGTTTTTTGTAACATTTATAAATGCTAAATAGGGGGACTTAAAGTAAAGTGTTATCGCACGCACTGAGCATGTCTTAGAAAGGCATCAGTTGCATAATAAACTGTTA
This sequence comes from Siniperca chuatsi, assembly GCF_020085105.1. Classification (NCBI taxonomy): domain Eukaryota; kingdom Metazoa; phylum Chordata; class Actinopteri; order Centrarchiformes; family Sinipercidae; genus Siniperca; species Siniperca chuatsi. The sequence continues at coordinate 16,707,515 of NC_058051.1, read as the reverse complement.
ACAGCTCTGATAGTAGTGGCATAGAAGCATTATTAACATTACTAAAAATGACATTAATGCAACATTTATATTATTTACATTTTAGCACTGATTAATGATTATGACAAAAAACATCAGTTAGCTTGTGTGCTGAAGCTGTAGATACTGCTTTTTTCTCCCATTAGAGGCCCTATATGTAGGATTTTAAAATGTCTGACTTTGGCGACTCCTAGTGGTAGATTAAAGAAAGTCCCTTGCATAATCCCCAATCAGTTTTCACTGGGATTGTCTTATTTTTTATAAGCGTCATCAGAATACTTTGAATAATGCTATAATCACATAAAAAATGTACACATATTGGTTTTAAAGAAGGATTCTGTAAATAAAGATTCTATATACTGAATCTCATGTACACTTGGAATCAAACTGCCTGTCTGACTATCTACAAATTGAGGCTCATCAGCTTTAGTGCTGTACATTTCAGAACTAACTAGCCAGCACATATAATACTATAACACAATAACTAGCGACAGCTGTGATGCTATGTGCTGTGCTCCAGATGTGGTGGTGTCTGGACCACATAGCACAAGGTGCACTTCAAAGGAGCTGAGCAGTGAATGACCACAGTCATCCTAGACCTGGGACGACCGGGGCTGCTGGCACCCACATGGGGTCTTTTAAGGGTGCTGTCTGGCCCACCTGTGATGATGTCCTCAATAGTGCCATCCTTGCCCTCGTACACGGGCCGGTGGTCTTTGGCTTGCCGCTTGCGCAGCTCTGCGATCAGCTCCTGCTGCTGGTGCCTCTTCTTTTGGGCCTGGACCTGAACCAGAGGATATTTGTACTGTTCATTGTGTTTTTTGGCACACCACAAAGCTTTATTTAGCACTGAATAAACAGCTGAATCTGTTTCATTCAGCTCAGTTGCATGCACTTTGACTGTACCTTGGGGTCATGCTGTTTAGCCTCCTGAGCCAGTAACTTTTCTCTCATTGCTTCCTCCTGCTTTTTCCTCTGTTCATTTTCTTCCACTGCATCCTGTTGAGAAGAGAAAAAGTTGACCAGTCTGCAACAAGAAACTGAAACTCAAATAAATCCAAAGTCAATGTGGCCCTTTAAAGATAGTGGAACATAAACAGGGAACACAGACACATTTTGATGAACATAACCAATCATTAGAAATGTATTCTTTCTCTTTCTGCCACCCCCCTTTAACCTTTCAAACACACACAACTACTTTATATATACACTAAATGTGCTTTAAAGCAATAGTTCTGCATCTTATACTTATTTGCTTTCTTGCTGAGAGTTAGATAAGTAGGTTGATACCACTCTTATATTTGTAACCTTTTCATTTTTGGTAGTTTATTAAGCATTGTGGTTTCTACTCAGGGCTGGTTGGTTTGTTGTTTTAAAAGTTTGAATAACTGAACAAACCACCTCCTCATATACTTCTCCAGGTTTTATGTTACTCCCCTCTCCCCTAGACCAACTTGGAGTTGTAACAAGCGTATTACCCAAATGTCTACTATTAGAACTATTCCTTTTAAGTCACACATATGCACTCAGACAGACACACATACGTAGAAATCCTTGTGTTGCACATTTCCTTAAGCAGATCCCATAAATCCAGACTGAGAACAATCTCAGGAAGTGTGCTGTGTGGTGGGGCAGGGCGAGGCTGTCCGGGGGTAAAGGGGAGGAGGAAAGGAGGGGGAGAAGAACCAGTCTAAACACCACAGCTGCACCTCTAGAGTCAGACCCAGCTGGCCTTTCCTGTTATTTGGCCTCGGACGATACGCCACGTCCTGTAGCACAGAGGCAGCCAAAGCTCTGCCCTGCTCTGCTCTCACTGACACTGACAACATCCAAGTCTGAAACCAGGGAACTTCCCATCTGACCAGTAGAGAAAGCTACACCCTGTCAGTACAGATGTGAAGAAAGATACATAGATGCTGCATCTGCTTGGTGTCCTCACCTTGTAGGCCTTGATGAAGCGCACAAACACAGGGAAGAACACTGAGGGTGGAGTCGTCTTGGCACTCTCTCCGAAGTAGTTCACCACATTGTTGAAGGCTTCCTAGAATTGGGAAGGAGGACAGTGACAGAGTGGAAGCAATGTATGTAAACACTGTCGTGTTGGGAGTCATGATTGCTTGTGTGTTAAAGGTCAGTGAGCTGCATCTGGGACAGAAATTTGCTTCATGGCTATTTTCATTTTTTTGAAGGTGAGGACAGTGTTGGATACCTCTGCTGTCTTGGCGTCCTTCTGCAGCTTGTCTAGCTGTGTGTCACTGGCCTGGACGAAGCCTTTCAGGACTGAATGGTCGTGGAGACTGCACTCTCTCCGGATCAGATCCATGCCTTTCCCCAGCTCTCGAACATCCAGCAGCACATTTTCCAGAGATACTTTTGTACACAGTCAATAGAAAAGATGTTTTATTTACAGATCTATTTACTATAAGAATATATTGTATGAGCATACTATTATAGAAATATATATATATATATATATCTTCAGTGCTTTGTCTGAACTCACCTGCTGCAGCTTTATCCACAAAGTGCAGTTCATTGTAGAAGTTGGCCAGTTCAGGGTACTTCTCTTTCACAATGAGAGCTATGTAGTGGAGCAATGTCATCTTCCTGTCTGTAGACTTAGTGTCCAACAGCTGTGTAACAATAGGAATGAATGGCAATATCAGCAAATGCAGTGCACAAATGAACTGTGTGGCATATTTTTATGCTGACTGGTATTAGGATAAACTGAGCACTTGAAAAATGTCTCCAAATTCTGCTATGTAATACTCACCAGATCAAGACTTTGTAATTTGAAGCCATAAACGCAGCCTCGCTTGCTGCTGTTCATGTAGTTTCCCAAGGCTAAGATGATCTACAAGTAAACCAGAACAATAAATTAATATGCATAAACAATACAAATGCTGCTGATATAAGAACAAATAAACGCTTCTTACCTCAAGTATCCTTTTCAATTTCGGTGCAGATTTCACTGACCCAGAAGCAGCAATGATTGCATTTAGCTGTGGTGTGAGCATGCTGACATTGTCAGAAAAATTCCCAACAAAGGTGATGATGTTCATTCTCTGCGTGAGCCTTTCAATCTTGCTGAATAATAACATGAAGCGATCTTCCTCCGCTAGCTGGTCCAGTGGACGCCGCTCACGCTCGTACTGACGCAGCACCTTCACCTCTGACTCGGTGGGCAGAAAACGCATCAGACACTCCACAAAGTCCACAGGTAAGGCCTTGAGGTCAAACCTGAGTAAACATAACATATATTAGTAACTTGTTCTAACTTGTCTATGGGTCAAAAAGTATTTCAAGTCCAGGAAAAGTGTGTACTTCTCTATTGCTTTGCAGATCTCTTCTGTGGTCTTGTTAGCCTTTCGCAGTGTGATGGCTAAGTTCTTGGAGCGATTGGCGTCCAGAAGAGTGACTTTGTTTACTGCCTTCTGTGCTACTTTACTCTTTGTGCAGGAAAGATCCACAATCGGACCCTGAGCTCTGGTCTTAAACATTTCCTCAAACTTCTCCAGATCCAGCACCTGCACATGAGAGACAGTTTACTTAATTGTTCTGAACTTATATTAAAGGCCCTGAAAACACATTTTCTCAATCAGCTTCTTACTATGATTCCTGGGCTTCTAAGTGAACACACAGTTTTCTGCCAAAGTTAGAACAGTTTTGGTCACTTCACATGAGAGATATCTGTATTCTTGTTTTTCTCTGAGCTCTTCTCACTGGTTTGAAGTGGGCGGGGCTCAGTTGGAAAAAGGCGATGTCACGTATTTCCGTGCACCAATCAGGATTTAACAACATATGAATCAAAATGTGATGACAGTTAGTGGGTTTTTACTTATGTTGCCAGCACTGTCAATCAAATCTGATCAAACTACACCCGCACAGTCCTGATCAAACAGTTTACCTGAGCTTTTGAGTGTTAAACTCTTACATAAGGGTGTTTTACTTTTACTTTTACTTTGATGTTTCATCTGCTTGACTTACCTCTAGCACACGTTCATCATCAATCTCGTTGAAGACTGTCCCATTGATCTGATTGGGCTTCAAGGCCGTCCAATTAAACACAGGCAGGCGGAACTTGGTCTTGATGGGCTTCTTGATTCTGATAGCTTTAGTTGAGAATTAAATAAAAAAATATAAAACTGTTATCTTTTTTCACTACTAGCTGCAGTGGAATTGAAAGCATAACAAAACAAAAATATGTAATTTTGTGTCGGCCCTCACCTGAGAGACCCACACTCAGGATAACTGAGGGAGAAGCGCCCGGCAGAGGTGGAGCGAGAGGAGGTGGCGGTGGTGGGACTGGTGCATTCGAGCCTGTAATTAATGTACAAGAAATTATTAAAACGCTTCTTACTGGAACACTAGAACAAAAGACTATTATGATTTTATGTATCCATTTTATGTATTAATTTTTGGTGTCATTTTATCATCCTACATTATCATTTTAATCTTATATGTTTTGTTATTTTTTATTATTCTCTTCATATTTTATCTTTTTTATCTTTTAATTCATTATAAGCTTGCATTAAATGTTTTGTGTTATTTGTTTTGTGTAACAGTTGGTACTGTTTCTCCTGTGCTGCAGTCTGCCTGCACACTCACACACAAAGGAAACAAGCCTTGTACTTCCCTTTCCTATCTGGGGTAGAAGAACACTGCTGTGACCCATCACCTAGCTTGGCACGTATGAATAAAGAAGGGAAACTGAAAATAGACCTCCTCTGAAGGTCTATAGTCAAACAAATTCAACTTTCACATACATGTGTCACTAGACATTATCACTGTGAGTCACGGTCTATCACCTGAGGCAGAGGGAAGAGGAGGAGGAGGTGGTGGAGGTGGGGGAGGAGGTGGAGGAGCCTCACTGGCAGGTGGTAAACTGGAGTCTGGTCCTCCTGGTTCTGTTAACCCAGCTGTTGAACCCAAAGACAGCTGCCCAATGTCACCCAGTGGGGTCCCAAGGCCACTACTCCCAACACCCCTGACACCCAGCGGCTCGATGGCAATGTCTCCATCAGGCTTCTTGTGCAAACGGATGGTGCCTTGCTGTTCGAGCTCCAGCAGCCGCCTCTCGATGTTGTTGTGCCTCTGGAAGGCAGCATCCTTCTCCTTGATCATCCTCCTCAGGGTGTTGACCTGGGTGTTGGTCGACTCGTATGTCTCCTGAACAGTCACCAGGGGGCAACAAAGAGCACACCACAATGACTCTACATGCCAAAGAAACATCCTGTTTCCTGCTGACCTAATTTGCTATCACAGCAATTTAGCTACATGCATCTGAAACTGATCTTTGCCAACACACAGTGAAGTGAAGCCTTTCTGACGCGAGGCAGGCAGGCAGTGTTACATCATTACAACCGCCAGCTTACCCGTATTACTTGCAGGTCCTTATCTTTCTGAAGGAGCAGCTTCTCCAGATCAGCTACTTTCATCATTGTTTCATTCTCAACCTCCAGCAGCTTCTCCGTCACCTGGGAAAGAACACGGAGAGAGCAACAGAGATGAGAGGTGGTGAATACAAGAATTGATCCACAGCATGGGCAACTTTCCCAGTTCCACTCCCTCCCACTCTCTCCCCTACACACTGTGCATCATTAATACGAAATAAAATATACCCAGCAGCATGACGCAGCAAGAGCATGACACAGCTTTTTGTTTTGATTTTGAACAGATTACACATGTTGCATAGGAATTCACAGGGAATCTTCACCCTCATCCTCCCCCATCATTCCTGACCCCTGAGAGCAGAGTTTGTTATGAAATTCCTCGAGTGATGTCAGGGCTGCCTACGACCTTTCCATGTGAAGAAGGTCTTTGCAAAACAGCGTGGGATACGAAGGCAACTGCCCAGAAAGAATGAGCCAACACAAGAACAATATTAAGATTGTTTCACGCACAGTATTTTCCAGCGTTCTCCACCCCATCATTATTCTGAACCACTTGTGAAATGCAAACACTGAGTAGATTTCTAATCACCACGTAGAAACAGCCAAGTTAAGTACATGGCTGGTGAACCACAACAATCTCATAAATGGGCCCAGAGAGCAGTGTTGGTGGTCCAGACTGGGTGGTGCACTTACATGGGACAGGTGCTCCTCCAGTTCCTCCACCTTCTCCAGAGCCGCATTCTTCGTCTCCGCATCTTCCAGCAGACCACCCACGTCAAACACGTTATCCAGGTAGGCCTGGATCTGCACTGACAGCTTGTCACTCTCCGTATGTTTACATTTCTGACGTGAGGGAGTATGAATCAGCATTAGCGATACTCTACATATACTGTACAAATTGTATATGTTGATATGTTTTTGGATTGCCCATTGTAACCACAGTATTGTCACCTTACCTCCAGGTAATCATCCAGCCCCAGCTTGGTGAATTCATACTGCAGATGGACTCTGAAGTTCATGTCCTCAACTGAGTGGACCACGATGTTAATGAACTGCATGCACGCAACCTGGAGCACAGACACAGATGGATTTAGATACAAATATATTTAATTGGATGGATAAATGGACACACATTCACACCAAAAAGAATCCATCTATCCACAATGCAAAGCTAATCTTACCATGTAGTCGATGTTTCCCTCCTCACAGCGGAAGTAATCCATCAGTCTCTCAAAGCGATGCTTCTCCTTACATACCTAAAATGCAAAAGATGCAATAATACAGAGGCTGTTCTTTGAATCCATAGTGATGATTTAGAGAACTATTTTTAAAAACGTATATATGATATTATAATTTCAGATGATATGTGGGAGGACATAGACTACCAAAAAGCCTGACTTAAGTTGGAGGGGTTCTGACATGGTAGGGAACTTTACCCTCATATTTTAGTGGAGAAAAAGACTTAAGTTGGTTTATATCATAGAGATCACAAAGCTGTAATTGAAAACAGAAGTTTTTTATGAAGATATGGGCACCACCTGTGCAGACTATGCCAGAACTATGTATTTTAGAGTAAAAGCACCACTGTGTTCTTGTTCCTTTAATTTTCCTTTTTTCCTTGTGTTATCTATTTCTACTTGTCAACAAGATCGTATCCTCTATGTTTGTAAGTTGTTCTGTTGGGTCTTGTGTCAATGCAATAAAAATAAAGATCAAAAAAAGATATATCAAAACAACCATCAGAGATCCTCTAACGTCCTCTATGTATCTACTGTGTTGAATTCATGTGACAAATATTAGCATAATATAGTATTTTGTTATGATTAAACACATTCCAGGATCAAACATAATCCATCCCAAGAGTATTGCTGTATGTACACAGAGGATAGCTTCCTCCATTTGCAACAACAACCTCTGCTGATTATTATAATTCATGAGAAGGGAAGCCAGCAAAGACATGGGACGGATTTTTTTTTGCCAATTTCCTACACAAAAATACACTGGGAGGGGATAGGGAAGTTCTAAAAGTTTTTTTTCAGTACTGTAAAAAATTCCATGCTAACTCCTGACAATTCTAACTAGAAATAGTTGTAGTTGTGGACCTAATGTGTGATTACTGGTGCAGCTGTGGTTTAATACCATATGTGGCCTTTCTAGTGAGATTTCAAAGACCTGTCACCTTTTATTAATGTATCATTTTAAAAAATACCACTACAGAAATGCCATCTTGTTTTGACTTGTGGGTTGATTAACTCGTGCATCTCTCTGGGGCTTTTGATTGAAAGGTAATTGTCTTGTTCCAGTGTATAGATGACTGTGTAGGCAGAAACTGAGAGGCTAAGCAAACCATTGTGGTCCACTGGCTCCCATCAGGGTGTTGATCCTTATCATTGTTCAAGGTTGGCTCACATCTGGTGTCTTAATAAGACTAATGACCTCAGACAGGCCACCGTAGAACTTTGCTTACACCCTCAACACACATGAAAACTCCCAGAGCTCCTCAACCATCATCCCTCTACACTGGCCCTTGACTCCCTCATGCACACCAGTGATGTGGGAAATGATGGCAATTCAGTTAATGTCAGTTATAAACAGTGCAACGAAAGGTAGTAATGGTTCAAATTTCATTAAAACATTGCTTTGGGCACCTCTTTGAAGTTGTCAAATGCTGAGAGGATGATCTCATGACCTCCTCGTACTAGACAGACGGCGGCTAGCAGCTCAAGGACCAAGGCTTTTGTCCTGTAAGTACAGAAGACACTCGTTAAGACAACATACTAAAATTAAAGGTGGAAAAGCACAATATTTACACTATCTGCACTACCAGAATGTGTGTCCTCAAAACTGCAAATACATGAAAATACAGGAGTTGAAATCTATAATCCCTACTGAAGGGCAGGTCTTCATAGCTAGTGTTTACCCTCCTAGCCTTCATTATGAAGCGATCAACCCTGGCGGTTTACCACTAATCTTCCTTTAGTAAACATTCCTTTAACAGCCTGTATATATGCCTGTGATCCCTGACTTCAGAGAGAAGCTGAGCCCCATGGAGAATGTGAGGCATATCATATGAACTGGCTGCAGGGTTTCCCCTATTGTTTGACCCAGCCCTGCGTCTATGGAGAGGTGCCTAAGTTCTTACCGTGAGTTCTTATTGTTCAAGCTGAGAGCAATTTCATTGACTGCGTGTGCGTGAGACATGACCATGTTGAAGCCATACTGCATGAAGAAGAGAGAGAGAGAAAACAGGATGTGGTGAGAAAAACCTGGGTATGTATTGAGCACTTGACTTCACAGGAAACACATAATCTGTATGTGTATAACACATATCTATGTCAGATTGTGTGTGAACAAGTGGAGTGTTGGTGTCGCTGTTTGGTACCTGATAGTTCATTATTGCTCTCAAGCACATGATGCACACATGCACATCATCTTTTTGGCTCACGAGGCGGGAGTTCTTGATGGTTTTGGTGTTTGAAACCGAGCCATAGCTGTAACAGATGGCAGAAGTTAATATCTGGTAGAGATTCAGTGATCAAACTCAGTGTTTTACTTTAAATGTGATGTTTAACCATGGCTTGTTTCATTTATTTCTGAAGTCTATCTGGTATTCATATGACTCTTGTTTTAAGCATGTCACATAGAGAGAGGCAGAGAGAGAAAATTACAGAGTACGAGGTCTGACAGAAAAAACTTGGCTTTTGAGGTTACAGATGCATTATGGGAGATGCCTGGTTTCCTTGCTGCTGTCAACAGACCGAGGTCTATGCACACAGACTGCTATTATGTAACTGTATTGCAGTCATCATGGGCACAAAATATGAATCTTGTGTAGTTTTTAAATGGCTTTTACAGTGTCTCATTTGCCAGAATTTCTGTGTCATATACATTTTCTAAGGTAATACTACATGATACTTAATGCTATACTAATACATTTTGCAGTAATCTTAATCTAAATGCTATAAAGACTGAAAATTATTCTTGTGGGCTATTTTTCTGTTCACTATAATAATGTTTATTTACTCCTGTCAGACTTTTACATCTTGTATCTCTTCATCTCCTGTCTGTGTGTGGCTCAGTGATGAAGAAGAGAATCACAACTGTCCAATACATGCTGCAGCACACAGCTGGCTCTCATCTGAAGACAGTGCAGATTCACATCTGGACAGATGAGGGAGGACCATTAACCAAGAGAGATGCATAGAGCAAAAGGTCAAAGACTTTAGTTTCTATCTCTGATACAGCTCATCATCTGCAGTGCCTTGAGGCCAAGAGAGAGGTCAGCAGACCCATAACACATCAACCATTCAGGCACTGTCCTGAAACAAAACAACACCAAGACAACTGGCTTGCATGCTAATACATGTTTATAGCATTCAAGGTTAGCAGAGCGAGGCAATAACAGGGATAGGTAATAGCAGGGGAGCTAGCTTAGCAATACGTACCGGAGGACAGACTGGCGGGCAGAGCGCACCAGTGTGTTGCAGAAGGGTTGGGTGCTTGTATGGTGCAGATCCTCTATGGACCTGCTCCAAGATTTAGTCTTGTCCAAGAAGCCATCCTCCCCATTCTCCAGCCCCTCAAAATCCAACCTGGGCCACATACAGACAAGACAGACAAGCCAACACAGAGGCACAGGGGTGTAGATGAGAGGCATGGGGGAGGTTAGGTCAGCGAGGCAGCTTGGTAGAGAGCCAGGGGTTATCACAAGAACTGTCATCAAGCTGCATGATAAAGCTCAGCACAGAGATTCTGTCCTATTCAGGCAAGGTATAGCTCAGCACTACACCACATAGCATCTGTCCAGAAACACATTCAGTTTGCCAGGTATGCAACAAGGCATACAAACACATCCAAAGAATGCAATTTGCCCATTTTTAGATGCACAAGCAGTTTATTACAGGCTCTACAGGACACAACATGTTAACTCAGCAGCTGGATCCACTGCCCAGCCCAGTTCCTTAGGAAAGGTTTTGGCTACAGTCATGAGAGATGTGTGTGTGTGTGTGTGTGTGTGTGTGTGTGTGTGTGTGTGTGTGTGTGTGTGTGTGTGTGTGTGTGTGTGTGTGTGTGTGTGTGTGTGTGTGTGGCGTGTGTGTGTGTGTATAAAGTGTACATGTGCAAAAGTACTCACATGACAGCACACTGGGCAAAGGAGAGGTACTCCACCAGCACGTCAAGACCTCTGTTCTCATCATTGAGGAACTCCCTGACCCACCTGTGAAGCATGGGAACAGAGAGGGGTTAGCAGGGCACCAAATCAAGAGCACACCCTTATGCTTTAGGACTGCATTTTACCCGTTAATGGAGAAAAAGAGAGAGAAGCAGAGAGAAAATAGAGATTTGTGTAATTTCTAAGCTCCATAGAAACATTATTATAGGACTTGTACTTTGTAATCAGGTTTATTACAACTCGAGTCTTCTTTTGGCCATCCTCCCCATCACTTATAATAACTAATAACATCTATTTGTCTTATTAGGTGTGAGGACTCCTGAAATAATGGATAAAAAGGACAAATATTTACTTAGAACATTGAGAGTAAGTTCTTTAAAAGTGATTACAAGAAATTGTAGGCAAATGGAAGCCCAAGTATAGACAAATGGAAATAACTAGAGGAGCTAATTAAAGGCAAGAAATCACATTTAAAATCAGATTATATTGACTGTTTTGAAACAAGATGGGTTAAATGCTTCGTGAAGTAAAATCATGGAGGTATATGTAGACGGGTGGATGTGTATTCATGTTATTATATGTTTAGGTATGCATTTTCACACAGATGTGTGTATAGTATGCATGCATGTATAAGTACACATACATCGCCCCTGACTTTCCTGATGCATTAATGTAAATGCTTACTGGGTTTCACTGTAGAGCTGCAATGATTGGTCGATTGGAAAAAATAAATCAGCAACTATTTTGATAATTGATTAATCGTTTAAGGCCTTTTTCAACATTTGATGGCTGTAGGTTCTCAAATGTGGACTTGCTGTTTTTCTTTTTCTTACATAATAGTAAACTGAATAATTTGGGGTTTGGGGCAAAACAAGACATTTAATGATGTCACATTGTGCTCTAGGATATTGTGATGCATTTTTCATTGTTTATCTGATGTCTTAGAGATCAAACGAGTAATCGAGAAAATAATCGGCATTATTATTATTATTAATCAATAATGAAAATAATGGTTAGTTGCAGCCCCACTTCACTGTTAAGAACAGATATTTATTTATTTATCTTTTTATATTTTTGATGAATAAAGTTCTCACTGTAACACCTATAAAAGTTAAAACATTGTACTGACCAAGTTAATTGCTAAGATCTAGGAAAGTGGCGACATTGTTAAAAAGAAGTCAGAGGGCAAGAAACACAACACACTTATTTGGAATAGAAGAGGCAAACTTATTACCCCTGTTCATCTATCAACTGGTTCAATTTTGGCTTACAGAACTTGCCGTAGTTGTGCGTGCATACAATATTCCTGTGCAATGGAATATACCTAATCTGGCTAAACTTTCAGCTTGTGTACAACCTGTCTGACTTATTGTAGCAATGTCACCATATTCCAATATCTCAGCAATGACTTTGTGAGTATAATGTTATCATAAATGATAGAAATGATAGAAATTACAAAAATAAGACCCAAGTTGGACCGGAATTATCCTTTAAGGCAGCTCTGGAGGGCTCTCCCCTGCCTTGACAGAAAGAAATTGGAAGGAATGCCATGGAAAGTAAAGTAGAGCAAAGCTTCAGATTTCGTCCCCATTTGATTCCAGTTTTTTGGAGAGAGAGACAACTCCAAACAAAGGAATTCCCACTGCGATGAGAGAAAGAATGTGGAGGGCATATGGCTGAAGGAGCTGGGCTCAGGTCGAACCCCTGACTGTCAACAGTATTTAGTCTGCCTCCCCCTCAGACCCCCTTCACCTCCTCCCCACTTCTTCAGGGAACTCCAGGGGGGGACAGGATTGAGGTAAAAGGTTCTTAAAATAGTCTTGAAGTGCCAGTTATGATGACAGCCTGCTAGTCAGCCAATGGCGAGTCAGGCAGGAAAGCAATCAAGAGACTCAAAGTAGCTGAGGGACAGAGGGAGGGAAATGGAAGAGAGGTGAGGAGAAGACAGAGGAAAGCAAACAAAGCAGTAAGAAGTAAGATTGGGTGCAGGAGGGAAGGAGGGAAGGAGGGAAGGAGAGGAGGGGAGTGGACAAGGAGGCGGGCTTGATCATCAGTTTCCTGTCTACCTACCCCCCATCTGACCCCTCACTCCTTCCTCTCTTGCTCCTTCTCTCTCCCTCTACTTCTCTCCAACCAGTTGCTATTTCAGATTTTCTTGGCAATCTCAGGAATAACACATCAGAAAGGGCCCAGGATTCAGACACACACAATAAACCAGCATCTGTTACACTCAATCCCACCCACAAATGTCGTCTAAAAATAGCTTTTCTTTTTCTTGTCTTTCTGGGAAATGCATCGAAACAGACCTTTATTGATGAAGCCTAATAGAATATGAGTTATTCTTGGAGCTCAATGAACGCTATGGAAAATCAAAGCCTTTTTACAAGCTCCTTTTTGTTTGGGAGTTCAGTGGAAAGTAACTGCAGCACATTTTTGTGGAAGTATTTGTGTGACATCGGATTATAAAGTCAAGGATCATGTCTGCAACACTGAGATAAAGATAAAGGCTAGAAAAGCCCAATATAACACAGTGGTTGTATAGTGAACAGTATTGAATGCCTATGTCTATGACAAAATCTGACAAAATAATACAAAAAGACTGTTTGCTTTAAAATGTGAGAAATATGTAAACATAAAAGTATCCTTTTTGTGCTTTTCACTGGGTTCAGCATTGGTCAGCCAGGCTTCCTGTCCCTCTGGCATACACACAGCAAAGCTTCCTGCTCAACACTATGGGGGAGTGGAAGAGGCATCACAATGGCTACCATCTGGGCATTATGAGGACCAGCTCTATGAAGTGGAGCTGCAGAGCTTGGCAAGTCAGAACAATGGGGGATATTTGGGCACCAGAGAGAGCTCTGGGTCCCTGCAGCAGCAAGAGCACAGAAAGGACTATTCTTCAGAAGGGTAAACAATAATGTGGTTTCCTTAAGCTTTGTGCACCAATAAATAGAACTGTGTAATTCACCAGAAAAATGGGAGCGATAAGAACTGATTACCCGATGTGGTTTGTCCTCAGTGAGATCTCCAGCTCCCTCAAGACCTTTGTAGATTCCTGCACCCGCCTGCGAAACTTCTGTAACACATAATAAAAGCAGAAAGTTTTGCTGCATTTGTCATTGTGCAAGTACAACTTAATAAGCAGTGAGAGTTTACAGTACCCCACCGATTTAGCATTGCACTCCTGTAACATTGTCGGACTCAGAATGGACAGTTTAATAAAAAGTATTAAAATAGATGCAGCAGGACCAGAGATCTCATCTTTTTTACTCCACGCATTCTTCTTCCTTTGTGCCTGCATTACCCACAATGCAACTTGACCACTGACATTTCATTTGTGACAATTTGTGACAATTTGTGACATCACTTGAGGCAATTTATCTGACTTTACACAGCTCCCTCTGTAGCCAAAAAAGGCTTTATATAACTTGTTTCACATATGCAATTATACTCCCCAAGACCTGTAAACAGACTCTGATGTGTAAAATTGGTGGAGTTCCCCTTTAAGAGGACACTATATTTGAAAAGTCATTTGTACAGTCTCACCTTTCGTGTGACTCCAGGGTCTAAGTAACCTCGTAGCTTCTGGATGTAGGTGTGAGGCGGATTCTTCACCTGAAACCTCTCCTGTAGATACACAACAGAGTAAGCATTGTAATGTGTGTTTGCTGAAGTGTTTGTGCAGAATGAGTAATGCAATGGTGGCAGGTGTGTGTACATTGTGAGTGCTGGTTTGGTAATTTAGAGTTTATGAATGCACCTGGTCGCAGATCAGGTCCCACTTCTTCTCATTGTCATACTGTCTGAGGAGCCTTGCTTTGTCTGGAGGCAGGTTCATAGAATTCTGAAAATGTAAAATGTAAGCATTAGTTTCATTTATAACCACATATTTCCCTATTTCTGTTTGTTTGACTATTTATAGAAGCTGTAACCAAGTATGTGTCAGTGACTGGGGCTTTATAGGCCTCTGGCGCCAACAGCAGAGCACAGCCGAAATTTGGGGGACTTACACTATGACCTCACTTCCTGTGTTGACTTTCAGCATCCTGCCCCAGGAGATGATTCGCATCTCCTCTGCACTCCCAAGTCTCAGTATCGTTCAGGCAACACTTTACTGTTAACTACAACAAAGTTATGGGCCTATTAGCGGACCTGTCATCTAATCCATCCATAAAAACACTTGAACGCCACATGAGACATCCTGAGGCAGCCAGTTTACTGTGGCTCAAATTAAACCCTAAATGCGCTAATTTATGTTTGGAGACCAATCCACTGAAGCGTTTTACCTCCTAGTGACAACTGTAAAAAAGAACACAAACTATACGACACACATTTTTGACTGATAACTTCCTTGACTGAGCCAAGAGCTTGTAAACAGGCGTTGAGATGGAAATCTTAAAAATGAGGAAGCGCAACAATATGAGGGAGCTCGCCAGCCCCTGAAACTGATCACCTCAGCATTTCTCTTTGAAGAGACATGAGGGATTGTTTGCACTGGGAACCCTCATTTACACCCGTATCAACAGTACCCCGAAAGCCCGGCCACAAACGGCCTGTCAGCTTGACTTTTAACCTGCAGCTATAACTCAGCCTCCTGTCTAAAACGCAACACCCTGTTAACCCATCCCAGGCCAGCCGTGATGTTCAAACTGGCATTTTGCCACTGGTGAAGTGTGATAGATGGAAAATAACATATACCTATTCCTATGGCAACCACTCAGTCATTGGTCGCGGTGGAATATCACGTGTGAGTATTTTAAAATTTGTTTTCCACATTGGGACCACATTGCTCACTCTATCAGCACACCATGAATCATGTTGTCTAAAGAGGACTGAGGACAGAGGTAAAAAAAACCAAACTGTGCTTCTGTATTTCTTCTACACATTTATTTTATGGAGCTGACTAATAATTTCACGCTGAATAGCATTTTTTTGTAATCCCAAATTACAAAGCACACTCAAAAACACATGCAGTAACCTTAAACTGCAGATGGATGCCATAAAAAAAGCATGTAAAAATACAATGCCTGACAAAGCTGTATGTGTAGTGGAAAGCAGTGCAAAGATGTTACATATTGGGTCTTTGACATAACCTGCTTTATAAATCCCACACAGGAGAGAAGAGAGAGGCAACATGCATACCAGATGTCCAGAATTAAAGGAGGAATGTGTCCTGTTTATAGTAGTAGTTTATGGTAGTAAATGTTCTCTCTTGTCTGACCCCTAAGCTGATCTCTCTCCTCCTCTGTCTCTCCTGGGAGAAATTTTACCAACAACACAGTCTTTAGGAAGGTCATACTACCTGAAGAGTAGTGTCCCATCTGTGTCTGTCTCTAATAAATGATCTGTCTCTAAGCATATTTAAGAGCGGATACTACCCACAATTTTATTTAAAACAATGTTTTAAAAAAAACTGATGGACAACTATTAATTACAGGTTGATCCACTTTAATTAGCATTGGTCACTGATTAAAAACTACTACAGTAAATAATAACCCCCATTTTGTGATCATCATAAGAAAAAAATCACATATTCAAAAAGCTTTAACTTATTAATTTTGGGTGCATTGAATTATCATTAATTCAGTTCTGGGAAACCGTGACTGGCATTTTTTGGACATTTGGACAAAACAACTAATCAACTGATTGAGAAAATAATCAACAGATTAATCAATGATGAAAATAATAATTAGTTGCAGCCCTCTTTTACTATATGTGAGACTAAAAAGTTAAGTTAGTAACCTGAGTCCACCTAAGTTTAAGTGGATTGACCCTTAGTCATATTCATAATGAAGTAATGAATCAGAAGTACCGATTGCACTAAGTGGATCTCTTTAATACACTCCAGAAAATGTTCAAGAGGCTTGAATTTTGAGGTAAACAACTGAAGGGTAAATGAAAAAAGATTTCCCTAGATATCTACACCAGCATCTGTCCAGACACAAAGCCTGGCTCCCTTTGTTTTCTTGGTCAGTCATGCATACTAAAGTAGAACTGTGGGGCAAACAGGCAAAGAGCAAGGTCCCCTTTTGTACTAATGTAATTCTGAGTTTCTGGAAAACATGCAGACCAGACACACACACAGATGTTCATCCATTTAGTAAAGACAAAAGAGCAAAATAAAGTCAAAACCTGCCCACTGTTATTGGATTTGGAAAAGATTTAAGTTATAAAAACAATAAAATAATGTAATAATCAGTAAATGCAATAGGTACCATGTCATTTTGAGCACAATGAAGACACACTGAAGACTTGAAGATGTTTAATACTGTTCTGTCTTTAGTCAGTTAGAGCCTCAGGTAATGTAAACAAATACAGGTGGGACTGTGTGCAGATGTGTGTGGAGCTACAAATGTAAAAACAAAAAACATTTATAAAAAGTATTGCTCGAATGATAGGGGGGTGGAAGTGGGTTGGGGGGCATGTTAGAGAAGAGGCTTCTCCTGCGACAAGGCAAAAAGCAGAAAGGATGTTTCCTTTCTGACTAGATTTGGGTAATTCGAGCCAAGTAACCCAATTTAGGTAATTTCATTTCACTTTCTCCCACAGTGATACAATCTTGCACTTCCTGTGTTTATAAGAAGCTAAAAACAAGTCGTTTTATGGGAGACAGGGAGCAGTGGCACTAGTTTTTAACTCACTGGCCCATTTTAGGGGTAAAATACTACAGAAATGCCAAAAATGTTTGGTGCTTGTTATGTTGCCATGTTGCCCACATACTCTCTCCTCCAGCAAAGCCTTTCGTGTTTGACCTGAGACTGGCTTGACAAAGGACTCAATGTGGAGCTTTGTTTTTATTTGGTGCTGTGCCATTCCCATCCTTTGACATTTGAGCTATTTTTTTTCCTCATAGAAAATCGCTAACAATGGCTGGTGGGCAGGGTCAGTGTATGCCCCCTGGTGCTGTGTGGAGCAAAATCTGGCTATAAGACAACACCAGTACACTGCACAACCAGATGAACTGGTTCTATTATCACCACTATCTCTCCAATCATTAGGCCCCCATTGTGAGCTAGAACAGGAGACAGTTTACAAACAGAGCTACAGAAGAGATAGAATGAAAAACTTCACTGTAACTCCACTCTAATATGGTTAAACTTGTTAAAATACCATTAATCTTTTTTGCTTCTTATGTAAAGATCTCTTGCACACAAATCTCAGTTACAGAAAAAAGTAAAGAAATGCGGTGACAAAAGATATAATGGAAGAAATAAGATCGGAGAGGATTAGTGAATAGTCAAATTAATCAACATTAATTTAGATTTGATGATTAATTGTTTAGAAAATACCAAACAATGGCTGGTTTCAGCCTCTAAAATGTGGTTTCTTTATTTTATATCATTACAAATTGAATACATTTGGGTTTTGGACAACACAAGCAATTTGAAGATGTTACCCTGGTCTCTGAGAAACTATGATCATCATTTTCTGACATTTTATAGACTAAAGAATTAAACAACTACTCAAAAAAGAGATTAACCATTTAATTGATAGTGAAAATAGTGTTTGATTGCAGCCCTAGGATAAATAACAGGTAATTAACCTAAAAAAGTATTAGGCACAAGCAAAGTAAAAAATTGGGATAATCATTTAGAGGAAAAATGATGCTGTGGAGGAGATTTAAGCACTGGAGTAACAACTCTAAAACAGAGAGACATTTGAGCCATCAACAAAGGAAGATGGGGGTTTTAAAGACTCAACAGTTAAAGTAGATGACGGGGTCAGGTTGCCGGTTAAGGAGGCATGGAGTCCAGGAGGGCCATCAGGGACTCAGCAGAGCGCTCAAGTCACGCATAGACCCCAAAAACCAAGGGTGGATGCTGTAGAGCCCATGGTCACTTCAGACATTAAAGTCAACAGGGCAACTCCATCTGCCCTAAACTGGACAGCTTCCTAATCCGAGCTGATTTACGATTAGCCTTGAGTTGAGCTTATGACTCGCAACTCCAGCTAGAAGCCCCCAGAAAGACAAATGGAAAAGAGTGACAGGATGTTTCCTCCTCTGATCTTTCTCACAGCCTCACACTTTCAGTCGGGATAAGATATAACACCACCATACACCAAACGTTAGAGCTCTGCATGCAGACGTTCCTCAGCCTGTTTTTGTAGAGGACACTGTTTTGCCAAAGATGTTCCTCAGGTTGCTACCAGGCAAGAAGTTTATTCTGCAAGATGTCTTTGGCAGCTGTGTTTTCTTTTGTACTGTACATATTATGATGAATAAAGAATGTGAATTTTCCATGAAAAACCCTGAAATATTCTGGTGTACAGATGATCAAAAACTGAAATGGTTGTTTCATTTTGATGTGTTTAAGTTTCCTAAGTTTGTCTCAAAAGCCTGGAAGAGAAGGCAAGTTGGACTAAGTTTTTATCAGTGATTTATGGAATTTGTTGTAGACAATGAAAGTCTGAAAATGTGACTGAGAAAAATAATTGATTTCCTTAATTCTTGGACTTTGTTGTAGTATTGATTGGAAATGTTTGTGTAGCATTCTGGATCTGACTTGTATGAATCCGTGGTGGCATGTAAGCCCAGGCAAGCTGGGCTATTTGTATGCATGACATGTGTCTTGTCCCATGTAAATCAAATTTTCTGACTGAAACACCCTATAAGTGGCTTACTAAGCAAATGCATTCAATGTGATTCTCTCTTTTGTGCTCCATCAGTGGGTTGGAAATGCAAAGTCTGTGTTTTTTATCTACTTTGATAGGTTTACACAGGCCAGACTTAGTTGTCATCAGCTCAGAGGGAAATGAGTGGGCGGTTAAAGAGCTCACTATGCCGGACAGAGCCTGTAGCAGTACAGACACTGAAGCCCAGACAGACCTCTTAACTCCCAACAAGTCTGAGTGTCTGCTCATCAGGGTGGGGTCCAGGAAGAAGGTACCTATGGCACGACTAAGCTGTAAGATGCCCAGCCAACACAATCAAGGGTCACAGCACAACAACAATGCACTGAGCTTAAAACACATGAAAGGCAGGTTAATTTATTTGATCATGTATAGCACATTTCTTACACAATGGCAATTTAAAGTGCTTCACAGATTGCATATTAGACAACCAGTACAAGATAAACAGATAAACAAAGACCAATACCAATGTGGAGCTTCATATTGAACATACAGATTTAAAAGTGGTATCGAT
Organism: Siniperca chuatsi; assembly: GCF_020085105.1. Lineage (NCBI taxonomy): Eukaryota > Metazoa > Chordata > Actinopteri > Centrarchiformes > Sinipercidae > Siniperca > Siniperca chuatsi. The sequence continues at coordinate 16,687,789 of NC_058051.1, read as the reverse complement.
CGAAAGTGAATAAGTATATTTCCTAAAATGTGGAACTATTCCTTTAAATCTATATATATAAATACTAGGGTCAACAAAAACTTTAATTATGGTGGTCCTAACCCTTCAATTTATTCATTTTAGAGACTTGTCTTTTCTTGTCTTTTTTGTTTAGCAGCTGAAGGCTGAAAAGAAAGTGACTGACCTACTGGAAATAAAAGCATGGTTCAGCTTTTTCAAATCCTGTTTGGACATTAATCCTGTGACTCTTGTGATAGAATAAAAGGCTGACATTGTACATGATTTCATTTGGCTGCTAAAATATTTGTTTTTTTAAAATTATAAATAAAAGCATCAACATATTGTTTCAAAGCACATCAGCTATATATGAAAAAGCAACACATTTCTGAGCATACTTCAGTGATCTGGTAACAAAGGAAAATACTGGACCAGCCAATGAGGAGGGAAGATAAGACCAGAAGCACTTTAATGAAGGGTACTGTCTGAAGAAGGTGGAAAAAGCCAGGCCACTGATCCCAGGCTATCAGAAAGTAGAGCCAACAAGGAGGCAAAGAAAACATAATGAATATGGGACTTGGCAAGACTGTGTTTGTTTTAAGCATATTAACTGAGCATATTTAGGCCCTCGTAATGAGAAAAGAAAGTGATGCACCATTTCCTATGCCAAAGGTGGCTGGATATAGTTCAAGATAAATGTGTCCCTCAAAAAAAAAAAAAAAGAAAGAAATAACCAGAACAGAAAGGATAAATACAGAACCAACTTCTGGGCGTCTGTCTGTCATACTGTACCTGCCACGTACACATACAGTAGATTATGACTACATGGGGTGGGGATCATCAAGCGAGATAACATGATTAATTGCCATCATTTATGGTAAACATAAGTTTGAATCACACTCAGTTTAGGACAGCATCTAAATATATCACGCTAGCTTTTCATTAATGACTGTCAGTGCTATTGTTTTGGATTCCTCCTTTTCCTTGGTATTGAAACACAATGAGAGGAGACAGGATGAGAGGCTCAGCAGTTCGTCACCGGGCTGCAGGGACTTCCTGAACTCTTCAGGAAATCAAAAACTGCCCTGAGTAATGTCAGGTTTGTACCATAGCTGTTATGTGTAATACGACCATGTGTTTATGTGTGTATGAATGAATTGTAGGTGTTTTTCCAGCTCCCAGGTAAGCCTCGTTGAATTGAAAGCGACAGAACAGAGTGTGAGAAAACACTGCCCCCCTTTCTCTGAGCAGACACCTGATCACCCTATCGCTCTTTCGCGAGGTAACCTTAACCAGGCAATCACAACAAAGCACAAAGATGCTAGAAGACTGGGAGGCCAACAAAACAGACGCTACCAGCTCTCCCAAAGACAGAGACTGAAGGTGGGAGGGACAGAGAGCAGAAGATGTTTTTTTAACGGGCGGAGAGGTAAAGTTTTCACCCCTCCCTCCTGACACTGGTCCTTGTCAGAGCAAATATCAGCAGACTCACTTTAGATCCTGTGTATTAACATATTAACATAACTGGTAAGGGCACGCACTTCATTTACATGCAATCCTGGAGTCAGTGGCCAAACCACATTCGTGACATGTAAATCTTGAAGCATTTAGCAGGTGAAACCAATGTAACACAAATGATCCAAACACAATTAACATAAATTGCTTTCCATTTTCCAACCCTCAAACAATAAAAATGGAAAAGTCTGTATATTCTACACAACTTAAACTCTTCTTAAATTGATATTAGTTGATGTAGTTTTATAGTAAGCTACAGGTTACGGCTAAAAACAGAGATATTTTCATTATCAATAAATCTGTCAATTGTTCCCAATTAAACGATGAAATTATAAAATATATATCAGTAGTGAAAATTTTAAATCACTATTCGCAAAGTTCAAGGTGACATCTTCATATTGTTAGTTTTATGAGTCCAAGAGTCTAAAAGTCAAATATATGAGGTTTACAGTGATAACATGGAAAAAAAGCAGCTAATCCTCACATTTGAGAGGCTGAAACCAGTGAATCTATGGCATTTTTGCCTGGCAAATGACTTAAACGCTTCATCAATTATCAGACTTGTTGTTGATTTATTTTCTGTTGATCGTTCACTGATTACTTGACTGTTTGTTTCAGCACTACAATAGATGAGAGCACAAATGGTCAAAACTCAAAGTCGTTCGAATGGCTGAAACTATCTGTAAGAAGCATTACAACTCAACTCATGGGGAGTTAAATCCCCAGTAAAATCAGGAGTTTAAAGGCAACACAGTTTACAGCTGTGGCGTGAGGTTTGCAGACTCCTTTAGTTGTCTGTCCTCCTGTTAGTCCACAACCTTCCCTTCTCCAGCCTGAATGCACGCTGAAGCCCTCTCTTCTCCCATGAACTCACGACTTCTAGTCTGTGACCTCTGAGTCACTCTGTTGAGAGAAATAACTTTCCCTCCAGTCCCTTCTTTACAACACGTGACCAAATGGACATTCCACAGCTAGTCAAAGCAACAGGAAGTTGGTGAAATGCCATTTTCGGTGGCTAAAGCAAAACCATATCCCAGAACCTATTTGCTAATCCATTTATTTACCCGGTGACATAGCAGTGATTGATGGCGGCGATAGCTGGGTTCAAGTGTTCAAGGGTTATCACAGGATTCTTTAAGCCGAACTAATAGTCACAGCCTGAGATAAAGATGAAAATGTCCTGAGCTCAAGGTCTTTCTGAAGCCAGATGTTCCTCAAGCTTCAAACGTGAGTGAACTTGAAATGCGCACTTGTTTACGTGAGCTTATCTAGGAGGTTTTTGTGTTCCAAAACAGAGACATAAATCTATTCCAGCAATCCCACCTGACAACTATATTGTCCAATTTTATTTGTTTACATACTGTATCTAGGAAATGTCAACACAAACAAAGATATGAGTGAGGTTAGGACTGAGTTATAAATAAATACTACAGTTGGTCATGAATCGGAGGGATACGTTCATTCCTGTCTAGCAAACATCCTGTTTATTCTCCCCTCTGCGTCTGTGCATTGCCCAGGGAAGCCCCAGCCAACAGATGATATACATAGGGAATGTCAGGAATGCAGGTACGTGAATGCCTCAATAAGTCATACCGGCCAGACCTTTTGACACATTGCCCAGTTAAAAAGATGAAGGTCGGCCAAAGAGAAAGGGCAACAAATCTGAGCCTCAGCTGTGTAAAAATAAAAGATTTTAATCAACTGAACATTCTAAGGACTTATCTTCTGGGTGGAGGTCTGTGCAGGAGGGAGGGAGAAATGGTGATAATAAAATAAAGAGGAACAAAAACCAAAACCAAAAGAAAGTCAAGACACATACAATTTACATGAGAATCATTGAATCATGTTACCAGTCATATGTGTTCAAAAGTTTACTTTGTTTCTCAATATGACTTCATTCACTTGAGGTGTCACTGTAAAAAGGCAGAAGTCTTGAGAAACAAGAAGATAAAGAAAAACTACTGTAGACCTGGGAAATAATTGCATCGTGCCACTAGTGTATAGTAGAGGCAGCATCAAGCAGTAATCCACTGGCTCTTTAAATGGGCTTACAGCAGTTCTTCTGAGCGTCCACGTAAAAAGAGTGTAGCGGCACAAAAGACACCAGGGGATGAGGCCCCCTTTCTAAAACAACACTGACTGACAGAGTCCCCATTGTATTGAGGAGGAAACCACTTCTCCAACCTACAGCCTTGGTGCAGCTGCATTAGAGCAGCATGCAAACCCCCACTGACACGCACAAATGCACAAACACATGTCCTCCATCTAACTCTCGGCATATTTTTCTAAATGATGACTATTCCTTTAAAAAAAACTTATGTGGGCATGTTATATCTGCTCAGTCATGGTCTTTAACTTGACCTTTGCTTTCCAAAATAACTGCAAGGAGAGAAGTGGAGAAGCACTAAAACTCCCCATAAAGCCTGGACCAGATTGGGGAATTGTAGCCCGAGGGTGGAGAGAACCAGGTGGACAGCCTTGTGCTGAAACCCCCCTGCCTGCTCTGCTGCTCTAAAACCAAGTTAACTGTGTGTACTCAACTCCCATAATCCCCCTCTTCCTGGGGCATAGTGGTGGATGGCTGAGCCAGATGCACACACTCTTCCAACTTAAGTGACATAACAAACACATTTTCTCTTTTTAGAAAACAGTAATGGTGGGGATGATGTGTGTGAGAAAGGGAGTGGTAGACATACTAGGCACATAAATAAACTACAACTGCCATTAAACAAATAAAAATGATTTAGGTTTTATGTCCAATAAACACATTGCACAGCTTGCCTCCATTAGTTCCACTTGAGTGGCATCTATCAGACACTGCAGCTTTCTTTAGACTTCAGCCATTAAGAAACAGTGATGTCAGACAGGGCGCTGGAGTCACATTGTCGGCATGTATGATTTTACTACCACTGACTTAACTTTTGCAGTGTTCCCAACATTTGCTGCCACTTAATGTTGAGACATCATTCTTGAACAATCAAACTTCAAAATAAAAGCTGCATTGGCACATCTACGCATGATGCAACTCGATGTCAGAGTATAAAAGATGCGGGGAGTTGAGCAGAGTCGGACAAATCGGTTAGAGTGATTTCCAGTGCAATCAAGTGGTGAAAATAATCCCATGCCGCTCCTGTAAGAGCTCTTAAATATGTGTGCGCTGTTTAAAAATGTTGGTAAAGTCATTACGACCAAGAACAGTGGCAGACCGCCAGTTCAAAGGGAATTTTCCCTCTCTGAGTTCTCCTGTGGCCTCAGCCTAGACTAGACCACAGGAATCCAGTGGTGGATTGGTGCTTGGGCACTTTGAAAGAGGATCCCTGGGCCAGACGTGCACCTTTGAAAATGCCACTCACTCATCTCGCATCATTTTCATAAGGACAGAGTCATATGGAGAAGTTATTTTGTAGGACAGACCCACAGTGAGAGTGAATTTGGGGAATGGGAAGGTAGGAAACACTGACTGGGTGAGTGAATGAAAAGTTCCACTTCCATTTAGAAATGCACAAAGCCAAGGATAAGTAAGAGTTACCAATGACAAAGAAAGGGAAAAAAGACCCAATGACCAAAATATAATTTTATAGATAAAGCTTCTAAGTTGTTCATTTACATTTGTCTATCTGTGAGGTCTGGGTAGATCTGTACCACTATCTGATCTAATGGCATGTTATACACCCGTAGCAGCCTGCAGGAACACAGTTCTTATTGTAAAGTGAACCAACCACAACGACCATTGGCTGCAATGCAATTTCCCCTGTAAAACGAAGAAAGGAAAATACCAGGCAGCTGTTTCCAGCCACAAAAGACAGAGCTGAGGCTGTTTCTGAGGATGCTGGACAAAAGAGACGAGAAGGAGACGATGCCTTTAGCACATGCTGCCGCTTAGAACGGACCCAGGCAAATTATTAGCAGACCGCATGAAGTAGTCGAAGCAAACTCAGGGGTCTCGCCCCTCCTCCATTCTCCTCGACCATCTACAGTAGAGCAACCCTGTTAAAGTCATTAGCCCAGGGATATTACTACACTGGCGAAAGCTGCTGCACCCATGACATCATTATGGGCTGCTGTTAGTCCAGTGGGACGTCTGTGAGCTGTGTCTGAGAGGAGTGGGCAGTCCTGCCACACAGATGCAGACCCCATTTACACCAGCATGCCATCATGCAGAAGGAAACACAGTGGTCAGGAGGAGGGGAAATTATCCATTTCAAAATTTAATTTATGGAAAGTGTGTTATTTTGGGGGCTGCAAAGAAGCCAAGTATGTCTCTGCTAACAAATACTGAAGAAAGAAATCTGCACAATTTAGAAAAAGCTAAGTGAAAACTCTAGACTAGACTAGAAAGACTATTTTTGGCATATGACACTTTCGAAGGAGCGCCCAGATCTATAGCCACTGCCAGATTACAGATCCATGGCCTTGTCTTCCTGAGGAGCTCCTACCATGGAGACAGAAGCTTTTGATGTACTTTTATCTCTCAACAAGGCGCAAGTAGGGTGGAGAGGAGACCATTGTCTGATAAAAACACTAAAATATACAAGCATGTTGTTTTTTTCCCACAAAACAAAGGAAATCTGGAGCTACTATGGGGTAGGGCGGGGTGCGGTTGGAGAGCTTGAAAACTTTTCCCAGTCAAAAACACAACTGAAATGTTGAGTCTACTGCCTCTTGCACAGAAATCATCTGCTCTGCACGGCTGAACATAATAACAGGGATAGAATTTGTGTTGCAGGGCAGTCAAACAACTGCAGACTGTTCCTGTCTGTAGGCAGGATGTATGTTGATAGTTTTTTCTTTATGGGAAATGTGACGGCTACAAATTATTACCCATCAGTCACATGGAAAAACCTTACATTCATCTAAAACCTCCCGAGCAATGAGTCATCTGCGTGAAAGAGACACGACTTGAGCTGTCATGATAGCGCTTACAGTATAGTACAGTGTATAATTGTCATAATAGCTAAGACTTATCACAGCAGTCAACAAGCAGGCTTTGAATGGCTTCTTGCTGTGCTAGTCTCTTCATATGAGGACTTTACTCTATAGCTGCTGATAGCTCTGGCAAGTAATGGCTTTATTCCAGAAACATGGAGGATCCACAAAGTGTTCAAGAACGAGGCTATCTGAGTAATGCTGTGAGGATCCCAGCTCTTTGCTGCTTGATGCTGTAATTAAGGTCTTAAACAGCTGAAAATCAAGGCCGGGTGTGGTTATGTTGAAATGTGGAGTGAGGAGCACAAAATGAGCACCTGTGAGAAATCTGCATGGCACTGTTTAGCAAAAAAAAATAAACAAATAGAAGATTTTCTACATTAAAAACCCTTTTGAATTTTGTCTTTATGTATTTAAAGTTTATCTGGCTCTGTGGTGCTGGATTACTCACGCTGTAACAGAGGAACAAGTTGGAGTGATGTTATTGAGCTTTTCTGTTTTTCTCTTGTTTTCTGTTTGGATATGCGTGGAGTAAAATGTAACATGAATATGTTACTCAACTAAATGTAAAAAAAAAAAAAAAAAAAAAAAAAGCTCTTTTGAGGGATATTCTACCAGTCTAAAAGGCCAATGTGGCATCCTGATGTAACTATTTCTACACCCTATCAACCAGATCTCTAGTCCAGGCCTGTTCTCTTCAGTGATGCGCTTTCTCAGATACTGCCCTAAGATGAAATTTCCAAATGTTGAACTATTCCTTTATTTCTCAGATCTTTATCAGGTAAAATTCATATGAATTGATATGAATTTCACCTGATGAAGGTCTGAGGACCAAAAAAATTGTGAATATAGTGAGTTGTGATGTCTTGGGTTCTTTCACAGTAAGAGTTTTTGATCTGACACACCTGTCTGTAAGACTTTTTGGTGTACAAGACATTTGTTGTAAACTAAACAATTTTCTGTAACAGATTTTTTTGAAATGATCCCTTTAATCAGCTGATGACCCCTCAGATTTATCTGACTCCCAGATTGGGAACCACTGCTATATGATACAAAAGTAGTTGAATACCATACTTGATCAAAAATCTACTTAAGTGAAAGTGCTGCAACTAACGTCTTTGAATGTCTTGTTTTGTCTAACCAACAGTCCAAAACCCAAAAATATTCAGTTTACAATCATATAAGACAAAGAAAAGCAGCAAATCCTCACACTACAGGAGCTGGAACCAGAACATGTTTGGTATTTTTGATTAAAGTATGACTTAAATGATAAATAGATTATCAAAACAGTAGCTTTTATTGTTAATTTTGTGTGGACTGACTAATCAATTAATCAACTAATCTGCTGCAGCAGCCACTTCTTTAGTTTGTCGTGAATAATAACAGCCTGACACATAAGTTATTCTAAGCAGAACTCCACATGATTGTTCCTGAAAAAGGAGACAATTTCCCTTCAAAGTCCTTTCTTGTGATGCGCCAATATGAGAAATGTCCCCTTGACGTAGGATGACAGTCACTTGACTGTGTTGATAGTCGTCAAAAGTGGGTGTTGACTGTGTGCTCATTATTACTAAGCGCTCAGACAGCTCAACTCCAGCCTGATGTGGAGAGTGGAGGGAGGGGAGGGGAGGGGAGAGATTCTTCGGGTGTGGGAGTTTTGGGGGAATTCAGAAAATGTTGTTTTCAGTTGATTAGCCTGCAGCGAGAAAACTTTAAATAAACTCAGACGGAGAATGCCGTGATGTGTGCTCTGTCAAGGATATACAGTATAACCCCCCACACACACACACACACACACTCACCACGCTGTGCTCAGTGTTTGCCACTTCAGCCAAACGCTGAGTTGTCTGACTTTACGGGAGACAAAAGAACCGCAGGAGAGAGGGGGACAGCAGGCAGAGAATGAGGGGCGGGACAGCACAGGTCGGTTCATTGAAAATATCAGCAGCTCATAATGGACGATAAAGAACGCAAATACACACACACACACACACACACACACACACACACTTTCATGTAAGTTATTAAAACAAAAGAGCAAAAATCAACTCTCTTGTTTCAGGAACAACACCATCCGTTTTGGGGAATGTTTATGTTAGCACTTTTTCAAAATTTGAAACTGAATTTGAGTAAAAGTTCAAATTAAAAGTGGACCAAATTTGAAAGTTGTTAGATATCTCTTTGACATTTGGACCATGACAAACCGACAAACCAAAACTGATCATAACTTACCAAAACAATGGCAAATTTTTCCTCCAGCTCGGTGGGGTCAGGCATGGGCACCTTCAGAGGCATGATGTGATGCTTCATCTCCGACTGGCCGTCCACACTTTCTATATTACCCATTTTCCCCCAGATGCGCTGTATCCTCTAGTCAGCTTGAACCCTCGCAATCCTTCAGTGTTGATAATCCAAGTAAAAATAATCAAAAAAGTATTCCAACAATTTCATTAACGGATTAATCCAAATAATCCACTTCTCCAAACCGAGATAAACAGCTGACAGTGCAGTAGTCTCGTATTAATGTCCCAAAATGCCATTTACACTTACTCACGCGCTCAGGTTTACAGTGTGTCCCACTGTAGTTTCCCTTCAAAAACTTAACTTTCAAAAGTAACAATAAAAGTACAGCTGCTTTCTCTTCCAGAAAGTAATTTCTAATTTGCCTGGCCAATCCATTACTTACAACAGAGTTCCCCTTGAGACAGATAACTTTCAAATGGCGACTAACAATTACTTTGTTAGTTGCTGCTCAACTTTCTTGGCTACGACGCGTTTCCATTCATTATTGTTGTGTGATCCTGATTAAGCTCTTCGCTGCTGCCTCCACTCAGAGGGCAGGTTTTCTTTTCTAGTCCCGCCTCTAGCTGGAGGAGGCCGTGCTCCTGTTGGCAAAAAGACCTGTCAATCACTTTATATCTGCTTCCCCGCCCCTCACATCTGTTGGCAGCGAGCCCACAAACAGCTGGACGGAAAAGTGAGGGTTTGTCAGCACTTCATCACGACCTGGTGGCAAGATATGAGTATGACATTTCATCAAAACACCCGCCCTCAAAAATGGAATATGTTAGAATTATTATTATTTTTTAAACTTTTACACTTAAATGAAGTCACACAACTGGTTTGATTCATGAGAGTGCAAACTTTAATCAACAACTTCAGCAGATACATGATGATATGTTTCAAATAATGTCAAAGCTCAGCAGTTTTCTTCTTCAATTCTGACACTTAAATACTATTTTCTTTCCATTACCACAAATCAGTGTCCGAGCCTTTGTGGTGAGGTGACCGTGGCGGTACACGGAAGCTGTCCCACTGCTGGCGTACAATATTTGCTTGCTTCTCATAAGGTCATAACTGTTTTGCTTCGAAAAATAAAGAATAAACACGGCTGATAGCTTCAGCTTGTTGCATTTAGTGCTACAAACACATGCAAACACAAAGAAGCATGGATGTAAGAACACCAGCAATGTGTTTTCAGTATCTACAAAGTTTTCTCTTCATAAAAGCACAGTGATTTAGACTCTGCTTACAGTATCATACCTCTGTTTTCAGTGGTAAATGTGAGGGTCTAGGTTGGTAATACTTTGATTTATAAAAGCAACTTCAAGAGAGCTCTGGTTAAAACATATAAAACCTCCGTTGGAACATAATTCATAGACACTGACAAATTGTGCACAGTTTTGTAATACTTAAGGCAATAATATAAACGTATACAAACAAAGTATTATTGGGAATTATTTGGAAATTGTAAAAAATAAATTTTAAAGGAATCTCTTTCAATTGTATTGGATGCTGTAAATCCATAAAACATTGTCTTACCTTAGGATATTAACCACATCATAAGCCCTTTTATAAATAAAATTCAAAGAGGACTTTGACATGCTTTTGAACATATATAAACTTGGTAGGTTGTGCAACATAGTTGCATTATTATCAAATATCTATTCAGCCAAAATATTCTACTGAAGAATCTGTCCAAGACAGCATGGATTCAGCACAGTTAACACTTTACGGATGACAAGCTACATGTAAAGTTTCTTCTCATGAATACTGATGGACTGTGTTTTTGATGAGCAGATATGTCATCGTTCTTTTCTTCAGTGATGGTGGAAATTTAATTTAAGCTGAATATACAAACACACAAATTACAGATCACAGAAGCAACACTTAATGTTATATAGTACTTCTGACCAACCATTGATTCTTCTAGTTGGTCTCTGCTACCAAATCATACCTGGAAAAACAGAAAGGATACAATTTGTTGTTTAAATAATCTTGAAGAAAGTAATATTTGAGCATACATTTGTTAATATAACTGTTAGCTGGTAGCTGTTTAAATTATTACCATTGTGTGACACCAGTCTTGAGGTCAATTTGGTCCAGGTCCAGCTGCAACTGAGGGCAACAAGGAGAAGCAAAAGATGATGTTTCACATTTCTGTATCTTTGGTGTCTGGTCACAATCACTACAACAACTGCATTTCAGACGCGACTGATGATATATACCTTGCCGATAAGCTCCCTCTCTCTGCTCATGAAGGAGACGCTGTTCTTCACAGACAGGTCCAGTCTTCTCTGTATGGACTCCTCGAGAGAGAAATCAAAGTCAAACCTACAGAAAGAGAGATAAAGGAGGGAGAAGTCAGTTAACATCCTCGCCTTTCCTTCACTATCATGACTGTCTCGTTTGTTTGTCTTACCTCTCGTTGAATTCTGGGTTGAGGTCTCTCTTCTTGGTGGCGGTTCTCCTCTTGGTGGTTGCCTTCTTGTCAGGCAGCAGGATGAAGGAAACATAAGGGTCTGCACCGTCCTTGGAGCAGGCTGCCAGGGCTCTGTGGGTATATATAGCGATCACATTCACAACATGTGTTGGTACAGAGTGGCCCAGGTCAAAAATGTGATGATAAAGAGGTAACATATGTGATATAGAGACCTGCAGGAGTGAACGGTGATGAAAAGCCTGCACTCCTCTGTGGAGTAACCGATGGTAAGCTTCACCTGGCCTGCTGCGTTAGCATTATCACCAGCTCTAAAGACACAGTGTATAAAATGTGATTATTCGAATACTAAGGGCAAAACAGACCCAAACCAGGATGAAATAAACTGTAAAACAGTCTACTAAGGAAACCCTGATAACTACTATCTTGACTACACAATGGGCCATTGATGCTCGCACGTGTGACTCACATGGCAAATCCACTTCTCTGTCTGAGGTCCAGATGGGAAGGAACCCATCTGGGAATGACCTCCTCTCCGCCGGCATCATTACCTGCCTCCCCCGGAGCCCGACGACACACCGCCAGCTGAGTGTCCAAGATCTGCAAGACATATGCAAATAGAAATCAAAGCTTAGCATGACATCGCTGCAGCATAATAATCTTTTACCTCATGTCTGACTAATGACTAAATTCTACAGACTTGCTATGCAGCAAGACTTGAAGTTGTGTTGCCACTGCTGTTAAAGGGGCAATCCAAAGTCAGATACTGGTACACAGATACATGGCATCAATCTGTGATCTCCTATATTTCCCAGAATGACTTTCAAAACTCCTGCGTTGATAGATACCTTGCCAGTATCTGAATATGTATGGTGGTTGTGGCTTTTTGCTGTTAGTTGGAAATACACTTATTTGCTTTCTTGCTGAGAGTTAGATGAGAAGATAGATACCACTCGCATGTCTGTAAATATGAAGTTAAAGCTAAGTAACTTCCTGGAGTCTTCGCTGTCACCATCGTCACCATGAGGTTGCCAGACTACCAGCGGAGTTTCAAGGAAGTGACTGTGCCTGGCCAAGAAATGCATACCCCCCTGTAAAATGACTACTTGTCGTTACAGTTTTTGTACGGATTAAAGAAATGAGATACAACATGTTAGTGATCTTTAGAGGTGTTGGTGGGCGGATTTTATTAACTTTGGACAGAGCCAGGCTAGCTGTTTCCCCCTCTTTCCAGTCTTTGTGCTAAGCTAAGCTACAGATATGAGAGTGGTATCAATCTTCTCATCTAACCCTCTGCAAGAAAGCGAATAACAAAAATGTTGAGCTATTCCTTTAAGCTTACCTATTTTACTAAAGTGTGCAACAAGTGCAGAGGCATTGTGCAGGGTATCTGTTATCTTTCAGTCTACAGCACATGATATTCTGTAAGAAGTGGTGCACATCTGAGTTTGTTTGTAAGCAGATTTTGTTACAGTTGTTAAAGTGCAATATTCAGTGCGTTGCAAAATTGGTTCTATACCTTTGAGCTGCAAAAAACACAAGTGATATAGTACAGAAGTAATAACAATTAGGGCATTAATCACATGGGCACATACTGCAATATTTTGGTAGTGCAGAGAAAATAAGCAGGATAAATTGTCAGTACCTTGAGCGTGACCCTCAGTAAAATCTGGCTTTCTGGCAGTGCTCCATCCAGATTGAGCCAGCGGTCCAGCACCATGCCTGGCTCACCAAGCACCTCTCTGAGAGGAAGTGTCAAGGACCCAAGGGCCTGGCCCCAGCTGTGGGAGAGCTAGACACAAACATACACAAACATTTAGATACATTATAAATTAATTTTAAAAAATTTATTGATTAATTTATCTGCTTTACAGCTACATAGTTCAGACAAAAAGTGGAAATACAGATGCCGTTAATGACTCTCACCTTCACTGTGAGTGTTTCATCTCGGGGGTCACGAACCAAAAAGTGAAAGGCTTCGTCCCAGCGAGGGGATGTGGAACGCTCACAAATCTTGGGACAGAACAAACAGGAGAATTTAATTACTTTTCAGACAGCACTTCTCTTTTGTCACATTCACAAGCTCATCTAAGAAGTCGTCATCCTACCTTGGTTCTGTTTGAAATGCTTTTGAGGATAACGTCAGCCCCGACTTTTGGCTCCTTTCCACTCTTCTTCAACTGAAATTACACACAAAGAATATTGTAATAGAAAAATTGTGTCAAGAGCATCTACTAAATTTAAAACACACAGTACATAATGTATAAATGAACATGCAGCTGTATTGGAGCACTACAGTGTTTTATGCAATACACTGCCACTATAAGCAACCATTGTACTTCTGCACTCTTAAGAGAGAGGAAAAACACATCATAATGAACAACAAATAGAACCCTGAGGACTCTTAGGTATGATCTCACCGGCAGGCCATGGGCACGTTCCACATACACAAACAGCACGGCCGCTGATGGCACAACCTTATTCTGGTACGACTGCTGGGACTGGTACTGCAGGATCTGGAAGAAGTGGGAAATGATGTCACAAATAGAGATAAAAAGAGTGGGAGAGTGACAGTTTTAGCAAGACTTATTGTGCAATAAGAAAGCTGTGGTTGAAATTTCCTTCGCAACACTACCAACAAAGATATGAACATAAATTAACTAATCTACAAAAAGCATCAGCAAAGATAAGTTCATTATCCATTATCCAGTCGTCCTCTTTCCTGTTTATTAAAAACGGTTTGCATCTGCCATAGCAACCAAACAACAATGCTAGAAAACAAGGGTACCAGGCTCTCACAGCACAAGAGGCATCATTTATAGGATAGGTTTGGATTTTTTTAAGGTTGCTGTTTCATTCCTCCTGTTCGTACTGGCCGTGAAGCAGTCCCTTCCTAGCACAACTCCACTGTAAAAGATCAATGACAAAATCCACAGTCCTCAGTTCAGCTGAATTCAATATGAGTAGACCGAGTTAGACAAATTAGTAGGTATCTTATTGCTGCTGTTGTAGAAACAAATCTACATGCGAAGTATCCCTCTGCTGCGACTTAGCATAGAAACAGGAATTTCTTGCTAAAAAGATTGCAACTTTGGAAGAGATTCAGCTGAAGCCTCATATATTAACTTTGGCTAAACTTTGAAATGCATTTTTGCACAGAACGGTTACTGCAGATTTTGTCCTCCATCTCTTACATTGGAGTTGCACTAGGAATTTTGGATTGTAAATGTTGTATCCAGAAACGCCCTTACTAGAAAGAAATACCTTCAACTGATGATTGGATTGATGTAATTTATTTATTTTTATTTTTTATATAAGACTGCAACAGGATAAGTTTGTAAAAATATGGGAAAATTGGATCTTTAAGATCTTTGTCTAATGTGAATTCCTTTGTTTTTTTAAAAAGAGAATTTAGTATCATCAAGGTACACATCCACAGTTCTGGTTCTACTTACTAAGTTTTGCTTTTGATTATGCACTTTAGTTTGCATCTTTATTATATTTGATTAATTTCTTTGTACATGTTATTTATTATTACTCCATTTATTATTATCCTTTTTTTGCAATTGTTTAAAAAAGGTATGGACAGTCAAGGCTTTTAAGTTTGATTACAATTACTGCATTATTTGTATGTTGCCTTGGCATATCCAAATAAAAAGAGAATAAAAAATAAAAGAAAGAGAGTAAATATCTTACCTGCTCCAGTCTGGGTAGCTCAGAGACTTTTGGCAGCCACTCCAGCACCAGGTGAACTCGGCCTGACTTCACATCATTTAGAGTGTACCACTGTAATAAGAGTACAAGAGTTTACAATATAAATATGAATGTAAATATTATTTGTTCAATTATCAGTTTAAATAATTTCAACTATGTGTCACCCACCGTATCGATAAATTGAGCGCTGATAATATCTCGTAGGTTAAGCTTGAACCTGTGAAGATAGGACTCAATCAATACCATATCTTCCTTTTCATTGACATATTTTCCTTCAGTATTATTATTATTATTATTATTATTATTTGCAATGTCAGGGCACACCTTCCAAGGAAGTCATCCTGATCAAGGTCCTTGTCGAACAACTCAAACTGGATCTCCTGACCAGGAAGCTGGGTCAAAATCACCTAAAAAACAAACAAATTAAATAATTAATCTAATTAAAAACCTAATAATTTCATCAGATGAGTAGAAGAACTACTCGAGCAATAAACAAAGGTAATACCTCGTAGAGTTCATTCCAAATGGGATTGAGGTTCTCTTTGATGGTGTGGCTACGGTAAGTGATACCAGCCACGCGGATCTTGACGTAGGGGTCACTCTTCCCCTTTACCATGCCCCCCATGAAGTTGTCCTTCGCTATCAGGTTTTGGGCCTCCATCAGATGGATACGCAGCACTCCCTGTGGGCAAGGACAAGGAATGATACTATAGTGTGTGTGAGAGAGGCTGAGTGGTGTCTGCTGCTGTTTGACCATAGGTAACAGTTTTTACCTCCATTGCAAACTCTGGGTCAGGCGTGGTGTGCTGTGGTCGTGTTGGTTGAGGTTTAGCTAAACCGCCGGGACCCATAGGGTTCAGCTCTGATGTGATTCTCCCCTGACCCATCCCAGGCCCAGAGGCTGAAGGCCGAGGAGACGGAGTTGTGGGAGTGGCATCATCGCTTAGCCACAAAACCTAGTAGGAAAAAAAAAAACAGGTCAAGGTGAGCAAATGTCAAGCAGTAAATTACTGAAGAACACTCTTTCATGCTTCAGAGACACAGACAATAGAGAAAATGCAGGTTTCTGTGTCACTGTTTTTCTGTTTCAGTATTTATGAGGAGCACTTTAGGTTGCATTTATTGTGTTCGGGTTAAGTTCAGACATGTAAAGGGGGAAGTTAGGAATTTCTGCAGGTCTTTATCTAGTGATGCATATTTGTGGGTGCACATGGTAGAGTACTTTATAACCTATCCAGTATCTTACATTCTTTTATCTCAGAGTGCAATGTCCAACAGGATCTGATTTCCATAGATAACAAACACACACACAGAGCCATGGAGAGCCCAAGTGGTCCTTTGGGAGCTAGTAAGATTTCAAAGTCTTCCACACAGACACTTCAGCTGGGTTGATTGTTGCCAAAACAGGGCTTGAATCCACATCTTACTTATTTACTACACTATTCGACGCATGTGAGTGTGCACAAAGGAGAGTCTGTGTGTGAAATACCAACCCTAAGAACAATTTTGACATAGATGCGACTGGCGGAACCAGAATTCTCCAGCTGGAACCACTGGTCCAGGGTGAGTTCAGGGGTCGCGAGAAGCCGGGTCAGAGGGATGGTCAGGCTACCCAGGGACAGAGCACGGTCATCATCTTTCACCTGATTGAAAAACACAGGAACAGAAGTTGTGGAGTGAGGAAAAAAGCGGCAGGAAAGGTAAACATTGTGAAGGGAAAAGGGCCATAAATGGGTTAAAAAGAGGAGTGCAGTTTACAGAAATGAAAAATGTATTAAAACCAGAGGGAAAATCAATAAGGTATTTAGTGTACTAATTACCTTGACACCTCGGGAGTAATTGTATGTAAAATCTTTGTAGCTAGTTTAATTGGTGTGTTCAATCATTACTGATAATGACTTACTTGAATGTCGATGTCTTGTTTGCGAGGATCCTGAATAAAGAAGGTAAAGGCATCCTCCCACACAGGGCTGTTGGTCCCGTAGCAAGTCTGCAGAATAGAGGGGAAAAAGTTCATTACAATCAGAGTTTGGTTTAATGTACAAAGAAAAAGTTTTATCCTTACCTTGCTCTCTTTAGTTGTATCCTGAATGGAAATCTGCACCATTGGGCTCGGGTCCTTATTGCCTTTCCTCATCTACAACATATCAAATACATCAATGTGGATAACAGATGAAAATGTCATGCACGCAACATGAGAGAGAGAAATAATAATAATCTTACAGGCAGTTCGTGAGCTTGATCAATATAGATTGCTAGGATGGCGGCAGATGCAGGATCAGCCATCTTACTGGTCAAGTTCTGGTTCTTCTGGATCACCTGGTAGAAGAAACACGAACAGAAGCAAAGAGCGTATGAGATACATTTTCTGAGAACCTAAAAGCCGAAGCCCAACCAGTGACCACTGACAATTTTACCGTTTTCATACTATCGATGAAGAATGTGTTATTGATTCACTATTTGACAGTTTTAGATTGGTCTTATTTATTTTGATTGATGTCTTTAGATTACTCTCAGACTTTCTTTAACTTCAGCTTCAACTTAACTTTATTGTCCCTGGGGTGAAATTTGTTTTGCAGTCAAGTGAAACTTAGAAGACACACAGACTTAACAGACATAAAATACATAAAACATAATAAAATACATAAATCATATGATAAAAATATGTAAAAACACTTGCTAAAACCAACTACGCAAGCTCACATAAAATATAAAACCTGGAGTGCATCCAGCCATCTCAGATTGTTTATAGGATGTAATCTAATGTGATTCTTTATCAATAATTTAATAATCACATTTTTGTTTGACTCTGACCTGTGACATATTTTGTGTTGTCTGTTTTGTGTTGTCAAACTCGTTGTTATTGCTGCCTATCTCGGCAGGGACACTCATGAAAAAGAGATATTTCATCTTTTCTGGTTAAATAAAGGTCAAATAAACAAGTTATATTATAATAACTTCAAATTATAGGATTTTTTTAATAATGTAAAACTCAAAAATGACATTTGACTCAATGGGAAAAATAGTTAAACATTGTTTTTTGTGATTTTTGACAAATAAATATCAGGGCAAAGGGTATCCTGGTGGTTGAGTGGTGTAAGTTGCGTATGTAAGTGTAACGTTCCCAGTTCAATTCTGGCCAGGAACCTTTGTCGCATGTCATTGCCCTTTCTCCCTATGTTTCCTGTCTCTCTATACTGTCAAATGCCATAAATATACAAATAAATAACATGGCATAACAATATAAAAATAATTCTCTGATACTTACCAGTGTTTCAATTTTGTCCACATCACTACCCAAAGCCCTGCCTCTGATTGGGCAAAAAAAGATTCACCGAGCACCATTAGGCTGTGCTGTAGACTCACCTCACTCAGTCTGTCAGCAGAGGACAGCAGAGAGAGCCACTCCAGCCGGAGGTGAACACTGCCAGATGGGACGTCCCTCAGATTGAACCACTGTTTACAGAAACAGAGGGCTCATTAAGCACACAATATTTTCATCTGGCTGATTTCTTTGAGACTGGACGGGATGGTAGGATAGAAGAAGATCAGATCAGATCACGAGGAGGCACATGGGGTCTGCAATGTCACATGGTAACAGGATTGCTGCAGTCTTACTAAGCTATTTTCCAGAGTGAAACAAAATAATAACTGCAATCTTGTGCTTGCTGTTTATTCTACGATCTGAGTGAGAAGAAAAAAAATAAATGTAGTAAAATACTGAATCTTGTCCAAAAACTCAAAAAGGTTAAACATAAGCATAACTACTTACATCATCCACAATTCTGGCCTTCTTTACAATGTCAAGATCCACCTTGACCCTGAAAGAGAGACAGATAAAGAGAGATAGAGAGAGAATCATTGAAGCCATGAATCAAAGAGACTAAGGTGTTCAAATTTCGACAGAATCATGGCCCGACATGGCAATAGCAGAGATGGAAATGACATGAGAAGCACATAGAGTAAATTAATGAGAATGAATAAGCTACCTCCCCAGGAAGTCATCCTGGTCTGGGTCTTTGTCAAACACTTCCACTTCCAACTCCTGACCAGGTACTTCATGGACAATCACCTGACACACACAACACACACACACACACACACACACACACATAAATGGACAAATACGCAATACAACACAACAAATAAACAGCCACACATGACACAATAACACAAGGGCATGCAAACAGAATCACAATGGCTACTTTTCACTATTGTGCTAGGTAGATGTCAAAAATTTCATAAACCACAACACGAATATGTCCCTGAGCAAGCAGTTTTCGCAAGAGCTGCTTATCTCAGAAATAGGGGCTTCCTGCTACCAAAGAAGTAGATAAAATCTCCACAAAACTGTTACCTCTGTGCTAATGACGTATTTACTACCAAAGACTTATGCAATCTGTACGAAGCAAGGACACCAACACCAAGCTATAATTTTCAGCACACAAACTGGTGGGAAGTGCAGTACTTTAATATCAAAGCAAAGCCATATATCTCGTATTTTTCTTATAGCTCAGTTTCTGATATATTATCTTCCCTCCCAGCCCATCTCACCTCATACATCTCCCTCCACTGTGGGTTCAGGTTGCTGTCCACATGATGAGAAGTGAAGATCTGGGTTCCTACACGCAGAACGGCATACGGGTCCGACTTCCCGTCGATTAAGCCCTTGATGACTGTATCCTTGGCAGTCAGGTCCTCAGCTTCCAGCAGGTGGATACGCACGACTCCCTAGCATTTGCATACACATGCATAAAAACGCATGCATGCACAAAGAAAAGCAAAATGTTAGTCAACAAGCTTCCTCACAAAGCATGAATTCATGTTTTTTCATTCGCAATGTGAATTTGCTGTATGTATTTGCTGTGTTTGCTTGCAACTTATATGCTGAGACAGATCTGCTTCAGTATGTGCGGGTCCATGTTTCTCCAGGCCATTCATAATGGAGACAGTTACCCTTGGGAGAGGGGAGCGGAGCTGCGCAATGTGCAGGTCGGCCACCAGGGGAACAGTGAGACGGTTGGGGAGCACCAGATGGGAGGCTATTGCATCCATTATCATAGTGTCCGACATGGCACTGCAAATGAATGCCAGGAGGATGTTGGGTACACACAAGGGGAGGAACACACAAACAAACAGACAGAGGCTATACACTACTGCTAACCATATGAACATGCATAAATAACATGATATCCAGGTTCTCAGCAACAGAACCAACAGGAAGCACCCATTGGCTAAAGATGAGCACAGTTTTCTGTGAAATCATGTTGGCGAATGTCATCTAAAGGAGGAATACAATTAAAAAATAATGACAAACTGTCATTGAAAGTATTGTCAGAGGGAACTGATGTGTCAGCAACAAATTTACACCTCTGACAATGCTTTAATTGTATTTTCACAAAAGTACATTACATAAGATCGAAACACAGTGAAGAATCAGCCACCATACAATTACACTGAATATGAATGTTAAATAGAGTTGCATCGTTCCTATTTGTCAAACCATCAGTTTATCTCCATATTCTGTTTAATTGTACCATAGTTGATTCTACATTCAGCAGTCTGACCTTAAATAATGGGCCTTAAAAACTACCTTGATTTAAATGCATGGAGTCATAATAAACATACTGAATAACACACCAGTATGGCATAAAGTTTAACAAGTTACAGGATAAGGCTGGCATTGTTCAATATTTTTCTTATTATCAACAAACCCATGAAAAGAACAAAACCAACACTGTGTTAGTCTGGCTGTCAGCACTTTCGACTTCTCTTCCCTGTCTGTGGCACTCAGCAACACCATTCGTTTCTACTACAGATGTACTTTTTATAAAAGGGGTCACAAATTTAAACTTAATTCCCTAAAAAAGCCAGGCAATGTAGTTTTTTAGCAAAAGTTACTCAAACAGGAGTAAATAGTGGATTTGTTAAGGACTATCTTCTGAAGTGGATCAATCCACATTTGGTGCTTTACTGACTATTCAAGGCAGCAGGACGGTGTGTGCATGTGGGATTGACTCAAAATAAAATACAGTACTCATGTTCATCGTAATGAAGGTACATGTGCAACAGCGTGACTCATTTATGCGTTTTCAGTCGTTTTTTGGACAACAATGGAGCTCTGTGGCACACTGGAAAAAGCTATATCAGTCTTTCGCTACTTGTTAGTAAGGTCAATTCATTGTTGGTTTTAGTCTTTGCACAGGATTTGTGGACAAGAACAAAAATATAGGATATCACCACACTTGCCCTTTAAGGATGTGACCACACAGATCCTTCACTGAAAAGAAAAACCTCTGTGATCCTAGTGGCTAAATAAATAATAAATCCTCTGAAATGTATCCATTAATCCCAAAAATGCAGCCTCCAAAACATTTCTGCATGTCAAAAGTCAGTCCTACTCCACAAACAGGCACTCCTTGTTAAAAAACAATGAAAAAAAAACACCAGACATATCAATGCGACCACACCCAAAAAGAGATGTACACAGAGCTCTATCATATAAACTCACTTCAGCCCAGGGATATCTAACAGGTTGGTCAGCCCAGTCCAGTTGATGTCCAGTTTCTACAACAGATGAAAGTAAAGACATATGAATACATACACGTACACCTCAGATAACAATGCAGATTAAAACTGAAAAGTAATCAGATGTGCTTCACTGGTGCTGCACTCACGGGTCTGCGGATGAAGAACATTGTGATGGCTCCAACCAGTGGCATGTCTCCGATCAGAGGCTCAAGGATCACACGCAGCTTCCCATGGAGCTACAAACAGAAAATGTAATATTGAAAGGATGTTTTCAGGCTAATTAACTATGAGTAATAATGTAAGAATATCTTAATATTAATTCTTATACCTGGACTCCTTTCACTCCGGCTTTACAAAAGTACTTTTTGATTTCTACATTGATTTCGACATCACCGGCATAACTGCAAGTAGAAGAGCAGTGACAAGTCTAGTGATACATATTTAACCAAGGGAAGCAGCTGATATGACTTATGATAGAGGTGTTTTCATTTTTGTGTTAAGTAAATGATGATCTGCTCTGACAGACAAGAACAAACCCTGCCCTAGTGTAGGACACTTCATAGTAACACAGGAATATTTCAGCATCTGACTTGACTGACTGGTTGCTTATACACACACAACAATATGAAATAATGAAAAAGCAAAAGTTGTGATGCATTACCTCAGGTACAAATCCAACATAACTTGTCTTTTATCGTGTTCTGTGTGAGCCTTTACACCAACCACCTTCACAGCCTGTGAACACAACAGCTGCTGTTACACAAAGCAAATAAGCCTGATAGAGATTTTATGAAATCACATTAGCAAAGACACACATGAAGATTATCATTCGCTGTGAAATCATCAATCTTTATTCTTGTAATACCGGCCCTGCATTACCAGACTGACATGCATATTACCCACATTAATACCCTGGGTTCCACTGTATTTTCTTGGTCGTGGAACATTTACAGAATAAATTGCTGCTTTTACGACAGGCCATTCAGGTACCTTGTCTCCTATGTTGACCTTGGTGAAGCTGAGAGTCTGCAGATGAATGTTGGAGGCACGGATGGCAGGAGCAATGGTTTCCACCAGCAGCTTCTCCAGATACTGGCCTACAAAGGGCCAAGCCTGCTGCAGGATCTACATGGCAGAACATATGGCCATTCATTATTTTTCTTGGCAGATTTCAACACGGCAATGACACGATCCAATGTTTTGTTTAATATAAGATACATAGGATGGTATAAAGTGATGAATAAATACAAGTAATCAAATTTGGTTCATGTTTGCACCCCTAGTAATATAATTCTGTGAGTAACAGTTAGTTATTATTTGTGCAAATGCTTAGTCATAGCAAAGCACTTCCTGTAAATGAAGAAATGAGTTACCAGAACATGACTGCAAATAACAAAGAACCATAGACACACATAAACTTCACAAAGCCATGACCACCTGCTGTTTGCCTTGTGGTTAAAAAGCTTTTCAGAGACGGTTTAGGAAAAAAACACATGTGACAGAGGACACAATCTAAATAGTGAACAATAGCTCAGCCATCAATAATTCAGCAAGATGGTTATGAAATGATGTAATCAAGTGCCCTCATTTTGAAGAACATCATATTGAAGTAAAATCAAAAAGAAAAAAATAATCGCAAATGCTTTATTTCATGGGTCTATAATTCCCTAATAATTTCCTAGGAGATTTCCCAGAAAGAACAATGTAATTTGGCACTAATTATAGGGAAAATACAGACTGTATTCAATCGGTACACACTGAATTAATTATTAATTCCTATTAACTGCTAGTGTAAGCTAGAGAATATTTTAGTCTGTGCACAGTAAATAATGTGAAATTTGTCTACAGGAAAGAATAGAATTAAACATATATGGAGAATAAAGTTTCAAATAATCCTTAACCTTAATACATTTTCTGAAACTGTGGATCCATAAAATAAGGTGTTAACATAAAATCAAAACTTCATAAATTTCATTTGATATATTCATTTGCATTGATTCTATGTGATAGTTGAATCGGTGTATCAGTGTTATCACTCCACACAGCCTCACATTGGTGTTAGCTTCAGCATGTCAGTGTGACGTGTAAGAGTGAGGCGCCAAGTCTTGTCAGCTACTATCCACTGCTCCTCTGACCTCCAAACTCCTCATGAGACTGGTGATGCTAACAGGCTACAGCTACAGGAAAGTATCCTTTACATTATTTATGATACAGTTATGGACATGCAATTAGGAATAATGCATTCTACAACTCCTCACAGGCTTTTTCACATGCACTACTCGCAGACATTATCAGCTCCTTTTCTTTGCAGGTACTAATTTCCACAAGTTGTCAGGCATGTTTGTTTAGGGTTACAAATGAGGAGGGTAAGCGTGAGCAGCCAGATCACATGTCAGGAAGCCTGCAGGAGAGACGTGGGCTGGTGAAAGACGAGGCCAGCAAATTGCCATCCTACAATCTGGGCTTCTGTCACTGAGTTCATTACATTTTTCTCTCCAGATGGGCGCTTTGCATTATTTGTATTCATATCCACACTTGCCCTGTGCTGATGTGAGGTTACTGTACTGACAGAGACAAAGAGTTCTGCGATATGACCTGAGCTACTCTCCCTGCCTGTTAATTACACCAGTAGATAACCTGCTCTGATGGAAAGGCTGCATCGGGAGCCAAATCACTTAAAGTCCACACAAGTGTTCTTTATCTTCATATTGAATGTGATGAAATCATTGTTGTTTCCTTTGCTTTGCTAAGAGTTCAGCTGAATGAAGCAGAGCAGTCCATCATCATACAAGGTACTGTATTTTGAAACAGATGATTCTCAAAACTTTTTGACTTCCTGAGGTAGAAATAAACAGCTGCAGAAATGCGAAGTCTGATAGGGGGAGAAAAAACATACCTTATTCAGCCACTCCACTTTTTCCACATCTGGAAAGTTGACCTGTGGACAAGTGATATTGGTCAGACATGAAATCAAATGCAACACGGTAGTGTAAAATGGCCTCTGGCTCTGAGCAGAGTAGTTAAAATACTTGATTCTTTAAGTAATATTTTCCTGGGCATGTGGAATAAACAGAAGTAGACATTTCGATATAATTCAGGATACAGGACACTTTTATTTTAAACAAATCCTTTTCAGAACATGCATTATTGGTTTTACATTAGAAGAGTTTAATTACAAGGCAGTATTTCTACTTGATTAAACAATTTCACCACCTTTCTACCTATAAACTATATAATGTATCATATAGTTTCCATATTAGAGAGAGAACACAGGCCTAACAACTTTACTAATTTGATCACTGCCAAGACTCAGGAAACTATCAACCACATGCACATCAGCCTTTCCTCCAAAACCACCGAGACATGAGATCTCAAGATTAGGCCATGCCCAAACACAAACACACACACAGTTTATTCTCTCTTGCTCTCTATCCAGATATGGTGGTCCTGGTCACAGCCTCTGCTTTGGTCTGAAGGATGTTTATGAGTCATCAAGTTTTTGGAGCCAGATAAGGTCAATGGCAGCTCCACTGTGGTGAAACGGGAAGAGTAAACACACAGAGAATCTCTCCTATTGCTAGAATTATTTTTGTTAGTATAGACGTGTTTAACTGCCTACAAAGTGTACGATCTCCTCAATATCAGTGTCATTCTTTCCAAATTTCCACTACAAAGACCTCATATGACACATTCCAAATCACATTCCTCAGTGTGGCAGCAGTTCAGACTAATTCCCCATGCACTGCACATTAGGAATGTCTAAACATGGGGCTGGTCAGGGACAGGGGGAAAATACTGTGAACAGAAAGTACAGTCGTGCACATATTTATCGAAGGGTTGCCATGAAGCAATACTCTCCCTGTCTTTTTATGCGTAAATGTGTTCACTTTAAGACGTATGGAGCTTCTAAACACAACAACAAGCACCTACTAATGAGTAATATGCATGTAAGAGCCTATTACAGTGATGCACAGTAACTGAGATGCAGCTTAAGTTCTGCCTGACAGATGTGGCAGATGTGACAGGTGATACAAACTGCAGAGAATGACCATGACAGGCGGTGAGCCAGTCCTTACCCAAGGAGGCAAATCCCTTTTGCTTCTGAAAACCTTTTCAGCGGTGAATTCCCTCTCGTTCTCCAGCAGATACATTGCAGACTTGAGCCTCATCACCTTTTCCAGTCGACTGTGTTTCCATCCCATGTAGATCATCAGACCGAACAGGACTACACTGATGCTGAAGCCATAATATCCGGCCAAGTATACAGGTAGAAGAGCACCCAGGCATTTTCCAAACGACCACAGCACACTCACTGCGCGTTCACCGGGGGGCTGGCTGGCTAAGGCCGGGGCTGCAACCGCCGTGCCTCTGCTCATGCCCGGCTCTGCATCCGCGGTTGGCATCGCAAGATCCGTTTGACTTCACTGACTCGACCTGGCCTTCAGCTTTTCTGCTTCTACGACTGAGTGGCAAGCGCCACTGAAGACTTACCACCGTTTAATTAGGCTATAGAAACCATCGAGAAATCACCGATAAACAGCGGGTTCTGTCGGTTAGATCATGATCACGGCTTCTCTCCGCTGCGCTCCCCCTCAGTTCTGCAGGGCACTAAAATGGGCTACTTCGTGTTTCATTTGCGTGTAAAGCTTCTCTCACAGAGCAGGGAAAGCACAAACCAATACCCGCGAGGGCGGGCTCTGCTTCAAGCCCTCCTTCACATGAAATCCAGTAGAAACCTAAACCCTAGAATTAACTTTAAGCGTCACGCACTGATTCGGGCGGAGCGTATTATGGCCTATAAGCAAAGTGAACGAATGTTTATTTTAACCAAAGACGCCAAAGGACACGCTTTATTCGGGGTAACATTAACATCACCATGCAAACTAAAGGAACCACTACGCCCAAAATATTATCATAGCGCACAGGCTGCTCAACCCGTTATCTTTTTTTCATAACCGGATTAAATCCTGCTGCATGCGCAAGCGCTCGTCTCCACTGCAGCAGCTTGTAAAAAGGAGCATGACAGCACTAACAGGTTCATTGACAGAAAGGTGTATTGGCTGTGCAGCATTGTCGAGTTGCATTTATCAGCAGTACCCGTTGTGTTCACTCGCTACAAGAGAGAATACAAGCGGCAGAGTCGTGACACCAGCAGGATGCACCAAATGTCACTAACGCAATGTTTACGCACCAGCAAAATGCAGGTAAACTGAGCACTTTAGACTGAGCCCAGTCTAATGCAGAATGTGTCATTCCGGTGCGTTTTGTCCAGTGGGTTTCCCACATGTTTCTCATTCATAGCTTCATTTATGCTTGGCAACTAAAACAGAACAGGTTTCACTGGTTGCCTGGATACAGCAAATTAGCTGTATTTGCTCGAGGGCTGAAAAGTTTGATGATCCTCTATGTAAACGGATACATGAAGACACAGACATGCAGTCGGTAAAGCGACAACCAGGTCACAGGAAACGGCCTAAAAGCAACAAAAGACTGTATATTATTATCTATATATTTAAATTATAGAGATTTGAGATTACAGCATGAGATATGGGATTCAGTGAGAAGTTATTCCCAGAATGTACAATAGGCCTACAACAATTATGTAGGCTAATAAAGGATAATAGCTAATATATCATATCATAAGTGGCTTGTCACATGCCTGTTTTGTTTAGTAAACTTCCAAACTGGTACTACAATGTTTTGTCTTTCTGGTTTGCAACTGCGTTCATAAAAAATATTGATATCTCCTTACATGAAAGAAAATTAGTAGCATTCTCATTCTGGCTGATTCTGGAGTTTTTTTCTCCCAGATGTGATGGGAGTATTCTTTACAACTGAGATGGAATTTATTCACTGCTGTCTGCTGATATAAAAGTAATCAATCAACACACCATCTGTAAACTACATTATTCTTTTGATAATATGCTCTAATGTTTACAGAATATTTGTTTCCATTTTCTGCAGTAGAAACATGAAAACTGTGGCTTTGCTGGTCTTTGTGATAGAAATCTGCATCAATCACCAATATGCCTCCAAGCTCACACGATACAACTATAACCCACACTTGTTCACAAGTTTAACAAGGCTGTCAACAATAAGGAACAAGCATATTTCAAAATAAACAACCACACCATTGCATCTCAGTGATGAAAAATGACTAATGAAAACAGTTTTGCTCTCAAGCAGGGAGAAGCAGAAGTGCTAGCAGTCACAGGATGATGAGTCTGTGATGTTGAAATGATGCAGGCCAAGTAATGTATGACAGGTCAAAGATCAAACTGGGCCTTGTGTCAGTCAGGTGTCAGTTTGGCTTTGCCAATAATTATTTACATGGATTTATATTCAACAATGCAAATGTATTTAGGGCAGCAAGAAAAGCTGTTAATTGAATGGACAAATGAAATTCTAACTTGACTCTTGTTTTTGTGTTATGATGTGTAAATGTGTAACTATTTGTTTGAGGGCAACAAATGGCACTGGTGTCCCTGATGGTGAGGACTCCTGCAATCAATATTTTTACACGTAAATATTAAAATTCCTACCAACTATGTAATATGCATGCCATATTTACAAAGTTTTGTTGAGTAAAGTAAATGGGACTTAGTGAACTGTTCAAGACAGCCAGTTTAATGAGGATACTATAACATTTGTTTTCTGGGCATTTCTGTATTCTGAAGAGCTGGATCTGTTTTTTTTTTTTTTTCAATTACACAAGTCTGTAAGAGTCGCCAACCTTTCTACCCTGCCTGTTCTACCCTCCTAAAATGTTCTGTATCCTAAAACTACATTCTAATTTCACTAATCAGGACAGAGTTAGTATGTTTGGTCAGTGCCCTTTAATTTACATAATCTATTTGACCTGGACTACAACCTCCAGTTAGGTAAAGTCAGTGAGACTGGAGCTTTGCCAGCTCACGCTCAAGTCAACACCATCAGGACGGTCGAGAAAACAAAAGGACCATAATTCAAGTTACAGATACAGATGACGTTGTGCATAGATGCATCAGTCATTGTTTATGAGTACACTGAAGCTTTTCTATGACAGAAAGGATCAGACAGAGTTTTGTCAAAAGCTAATCCTTCTAAAAGAGACAGAAAAAAAGAGGGTATGTGTCCTGATGATATCAACACCAGGTTCCTGTGGGACTTCTTGAAATGTTCCTATTGAGTTTAAGGAGTGATTTTTGTCCTCTGTTGAGACAATATATTGTGTTGTATTTTACACTATGTTTTATTGTGCCATAATTCTTATGTCCGCCTTGAATAGGGAAGTATTTCATGTGGTTCCATGAGGTTTACTGTATTAAATATAAATATTGTCTAGTACTGAAAATTCTCCTTACTGATTTAGCTTGGGTTGAAACTAATTGCAAAATAGAACAATAGGGAACACTATGCGCTTTGATGGTGTTTTCCTGCAACAGCCTGATTATAATCACCTTGGCTAAGGACAGGATGAATTACTGGACCGCCTTGGAGGGTAAAAACAAGATTTATTAGTGAGATGCTTGTCTTGATTGAGCTCTGTGCAAAGGTTACAGCATACACACACCCAGTGTTGCGCATGAACGCGCTAAAAGATCGCCATTCATTGAACGTGCTCATGTTTTTGGTGAACGGTGAACTAGATGTATCCGTTCGCAACTAATGAACGTGAGCGTCGTTAACTCACGCACTGTGTTTTACAGCACCCCGGCATGTCGGTGTTTTGGGTCACAGACTTTTTACACGACACAGCGGTCTGAAGCATCTGACCATTCTTGGGAAATATCTGCGAGTGAATGATGATCACAAGAAATCATTAAAGGCTAAGACCACGAGTCAACAGCCGCAAAGTTCCTCCACCTAAGTCAAACTCAAACTCACAGCATTTTGTAGGGGAAAAAACGGAAGAAATGAACGTGAACTGGTTGACTTTTGGTACTGTTGATTTAGTTCAAATTTGTGAACTATGAACTAGTTCATTTTAATCTGTGTGAACTGAACTTTAAGCTAGTTCTTGTAAAGTGTGAACTTGCACGACACACCCGCCTAAATCATAGGAAGTGGATTGAATTAGAAATGTTTTTTTAAGAGAAGTTTGCCCACAACGTCCCAGATGTGTCTCCAAGCCAATCAGGTTCAAAATGTTCCAAACTTTCAGTAGTTAAACTTGGATATTTCCAATTCATACTTTAATATAGCCCACCTCTACTCCACTATTGTCATATTATTGGAAAGGTACTTTTTAACTCTACATTCTGAGTTTGTTACTTTACAGATTAAAATTTTATGTAAAAACCGTGACCAACAAAATATGATGCAGTTGCAAATTAAGCTACCCAGAACTATATTAAGTTGTTCAAATTGGATTCACTTTGACAATTTACAACACTAACAGGCCTACACATTAATGCATTAGGTATGACCTAAAACAAGGTAAAAGGGCTATTCATTTTGTTGAGAATACTAATTTTATTCAAGTAAAAATTTAGATGCAGATCCTTTACTTGTAATAGTGTGTTTTCACACTAATATAATTGCTTTAAAGTAGGATCTGAATACTTCGTCCACCACTGGTTAGTTGCTCTCCAAAAAAGGTGCATCAGTTAGTGCAGTTACCTGGTTTAGTGACTGCTCTAAGTGGCCTTTTGCCACAGCACTAAGGTCGACTGTCCTAGTGTGACAAGCACAGGTGTGACTAATGGCTATCTTGAATTCTTGTGTCCCACTAAGCCAGACTGTATAATATCAGGAGCCTGAAACCAAAGCAGCTAAATGAAATTCAGCAATCATTAAATTGTATTTCATCTGTGCTTTTCCTACCAAAATGTCTGTTCCATGAAAAAACGCCATTTTACTTCAGCGCCTGTTAGGACACATACCACTACAAAAACGTTTAATCACCACTGAAGACTTGGAAAAGTCAACATACTTTGCACTTTAAAAGCAAACAGTTTGTATAAAAAAAATAATAATTAAAGAGATGCATTTTTTTAAACCAAAACCTTTAATCAGAGTATAAACAAAAACAAATGACAAAAGTTGAGGAATTAAAGTCCAGAATATCCCAGAGGAAAAGCCTGTCATCCAGCAGGTCTTGAATCAGCTCCAGCAGCAATCTACTGCTGCTTCAGCTCCGCTGCCTCAGGTTGATATGGGCACTGCTGGCCTCAGACTTGACACCGGGAGGGTCCTGGGTCTCCAGCTGAGCTCACCGGTCTGGGTGTTGGCAACATGTGCGTCACAGCCATGGCGGAGAGGGCAGTTTACTTGGACCTCTGCCTCATCTTTCTCCTTTTGCGCTTCAGTCTACAAAAGGGATCATTAAAATAACACAATCAGCCGAGAATCCTTGTCAACACGGTGTATAAGGTAGACTTGATACCACTGTATGACTGCAAAACACGTGCTAAGCAATCTTACCTGCGCATGCGCTTCTTTCTCCACTGCGAAAGATAAATACAATGTTAAAGTTACTTCCTCCTTTAATTAATGCATTGCTGAAAACAAATATACTCAACTCAAATGAATTAGATAAACATACATATGACTAAACGCGAATTTTAGTTGAATGTTAATGGACGTGCTGTGCTAGCCCGTCGATCTGCACAAGCGTGCTAGGTAGCAAGCAAATGTTAGCAACAATGGAAACTATGATTAATTGATCATACAGACATAAAGCACAAACCTTAGCTCTCATGTCGAGAAGGGAAGGCTGAAAAGAGAAGATAAGATGTGAAGAATTAGTTCGATTGATTTAAAAAGAAGATGATTGACTTGGATTCTGATACCAACAACTATCAACGTACCGATCACTAAGGAATCGTCTCTTTGAAGAACGTCATAACCTAGCGACGTCGAATTTATATAGCTTGTATACGTCACTTTGATTGGCCCATAGTAAACCATGTGAAATGCAGTTTTCTAGAACGTAAAGCAGAAAATGCTTGATGTACTAAACCATTGCTGCAGCTTTTTATGTGTTTTTACGGTTAATTGTCCCAGTTATTTATTTTTATAGCACTTTGTATTGTGCACATATGCAGCAGATCTCGCTGGTCTTCTAATAAACCGATTATATTCAAGTAGTTTGTTTTTTAACCTGGGGGAACGTTATGTGTGGTAGGTATTTAACAAGTCCTTCCAGTATTTTTAGTCATAGCTCAAATCTGTACTACTTTCAGGCCAACAAGAAATTAAGTATGTTGATGCTTCAGCATTTCTCCCACAAAATTATATTCCTGGAAGTGGGGGGCTTTGAAATTGCAGTTAGACCTTCGTATAGTAAGATACAATTTACAGAATGTAAATTAAATTAATTAAAAATAACTTGTTTCCAATGGTGGCAGAGGGGCCACTTGATTCATTAACGTTCAAAATCATGAAAAAAACAAAAACACTTCCACTCGTCAGGACAATGAGCTGAATTCACACAGTCGAAAAACACAACCACACAAATGATGTCAGGCAGCTTTTTAATGTTTCCAAAAATAGTCTCTGAAACTGGGATTTGTTTTACAAAAGCATCCATATATCTTAACAGGTATGGACTTCTTATGTAAACACAGACTGTCAGACTCAGCGGTGGCACCAGAAGACTGAATGCTGAACCCTTGACAGGAGTTAGACCATCCACAACTGAGAAGAGATACTTTTTTTTAATAGTTAAATTACTCACCCTGTAGGTCTTACAATGTTAGTTTTAGAAATTGTTAGCTGATTAATGTACAATAGATGCCTACAAGTATACACAATGTACTAGTAGATGGACCGAAGCAAGAGCAGTATAAATGCAGTAATTATGCTGAATTCAACAGTAATGATGACTAATGATGTCATACTTGCAACTTGTGTGAATGTCATATGACATCAGGGTTCAAGACAGTTGTTACACATTTCTGCCCACAACAAGTTAACGCTTCAGGTTTATGACCTCAAGGAAGTTATCTAAATGCCACACAATTACACTGACACAGTATTGTGCATTCATCATCCTTGGCCGCTCTGTCAAACTCATTTTATTTTCCATATCTTTCACTACAGTTATTGTAGAAAGGGACGAAGGCTCAAGGTCAGTCGAATGGTTAAATGTTCCAGTGAGTATATGCCCTTACACAAAAATATCCTCTTTTGAAGCAGAATTGTGTCCACACAGGAGGCTGTCTCGAGGACAGAGAGATTTACTAGGGACGTACGTGTATGTGTGTGTTTTAGGCGGATTGACAGAATTTAGGAGCAGCATCATCCCAGACTGACATCAGTTAGATTCAGAGGTATTCACAGCGGCTATGCCCGCAAGTGCCTCAGACAGCTGGGACAGAAGGATTCGTGACGTCTGTTCTTTGGGTCATCAGATGTCTGTCAGCATTTCTTGTAGCGAGAAATCTATTCTGCAGCTTCAGTCTCCATTGCCTGTCCTGTTGCACTCTCAACAGTCTTTGAAGCCTTTAAAAAAGAAAAGATTGAAATTAGAGGAAACATTTGGAACTTGTGATCTTTATTTATTTCATAAAACACACTGCCCTGCAGCTCACCTTCTTTTTCTTCTTCTTCTGAGTCTTACGGCTGGCTGAGCTTTGAAGCAAAGCCTTTAAACGGAGGAAAAAAGTAGACAAAAATGACTTTCATAACCTCATGAGGTACAGCACACAATACAACAATACATGATGCCTTTGAGAATGCTAAGTTAGCTAACAGCATGCTATAATGGTCCCTTTAGTCTAATGTTTTCTTCTCGGGAAGACGATGCAATATCCCATCCATCAAACACATTTTACCATCAGCTCTGGGTCCTCCACTTCATGCTCGGACTTGTAGAGCTCTGGCTCAAAGAGGCTGTTTGTGATTCGCAGAGGTCCATTGGCCATGAGCAGCACGGTGAACTTGAACTGGGCAACAAACTCACCTAGACAAAGATGAGTTTGAAAGTTGCATTAACAGTTCCACTTGGAATACAATCTGACCATCAAATTTTTAAGTTAACAGGGCCAAATATAATCAATTAGTAGGACATATAAATATGCTTCTCTCTTTAAAAAGCACTATCATTTAAAAAGACCCATCTGCATTTTGTTTTGTTTTTTTTGCAGAAGGACAATAATGCTGGTGAAATTTGCCAGATTTTTTTAAATGAATTAACTGGTTAGTTGAAGAAATGGTATTACTCAACAGGTGCTCAGACTGAAAATAGCATAAAAAACAAAACAACAAACAAAAACACACTCATTGCTGTAGTTGTGCTGCTACAGATACCAGTGAGACTCTGAAACACAATCCAGGAAGTCCAGTTTCAACAATACATAGGTGAGTTTTAATCCTTATCAGACACCCTTACACTGCATCACAATTTATGTCCCTACACTCGATTACATTATTTTTCATGGGACAGGAAGGAAATTGTCTTGGCTATGTGATCAGTAAATGACAAAATTTGATTCACAGGAGAAAATAAATGTGGGCTAAAACTAGAGCTGCAACAATTACTTGATTAATCAATAAGTCGATCGACAGAAATTTAATTGGCACCACACACCTGCTGATTCCAGCTTCTCAAATGTGAGGCTTTTCTTTGTCATACATGATAGTAAACTGAATATCTTTGGGTTTTGGACTGTTGGTTGGACAAAACAAGACATTTGAATGAGTCACCTTGGGTTGTGGGAAATTATCATTTCACAATTTCTTTGACATTTTATCAGACAAAACTACTGACAAATCACAAAAATAAGCCCTAGATGGAACTCTTAATCTCTCTTAACCGAGGTCTGTCTTCTGTTAGATAAAATGGACATTTCCTGTTAACAACTGGGTGCCATATTTTTGTTATGGTCACTCTCTCCTCTGTTAGAGTAGAGTTCTGCTGCAAACGTTATTCTTTTTGTGGAGACTGTGATGGACAATGAATGATAACCCTCATCTCTTAAGTGTTCTGGTTTAGTTTCTGTCTGCGTGTATCTGTTAACCTAAATTAACTGAAACCAACCAAGCCCAGTTTGCGGTTGTTAACACGAGAAGAGGACCAGAGCATGGAGTTTCAAGTACATGTGAAGTCTTCCAACAACTCAAAGAAACTTTCATACAATCCTACAAAGCCCTTAATTTCATCCCTCATTGTTCCACTCACCTTCTTTCTCATGCAGCACACTGAATGGCTGCAGCAGCTCATGTTTGGCACACTCCACCACGCCCAACCTGGCTTTGCCTTCATCCTCAAACGCTCTGAGGAAACAAAGAAGAAAAGAAAAATGAGGGGGTGAAACCTGGGAGATGATCTTATTAAAAGATAAAATGAAAAGTAATTGGAGTTCAAACTTAAAAGATGCTACCTCAGAGTGAAAGGCATTGTATCGAAGCGTCTCTCCATCTCACTGAAGAATGTCCGAGATGTCTTCATCTTTAAGCCGTACACCTTGTTGGGGTCTCGTTTGTAAACGGTGGTCCTCTGACCTCCATCCTTTGCCTGAATTACAAAACATATTTTAAATTCCTTGTCTTGATGGTATTTAAAAATGAAGCGGAAAAATCGAATTATACCATATTTCCTCTCACCTTCCCCTCTCCAGTGCTGATAAGCACATCCACTGCATATACCTCATGCACCTCAAACTCAGCCTTCTCATGGTCCTTTCTACAAAAACAAAGATCAGCCACTGGTTAAACACTCATCAGGTCAGTGACAAGAAGCACTCGCTAAATGAACTCACTTCTGCTGGTCTGTTGGGTTTTGGATGATAGTTTTCTCCCCATCAATCACATGTTGTTTGAGCTGATGGGACAGCATGCCTGTACACATTGAAGGAATAAAGTGAATCAAGCATGTCAAATTACATTCGTCAAATGTATACCATTGGAATCACAGAGCTTGAAGGTGCCAAATGTTCACAAACACTCACCCTCAATAGGGGAGCACTTGAATGACTTTGCAATCTTGTTCCAGGCTTCTGTGACCTGTGTGTTCTGATAGGAGAGACATATTGTTTATTTGATGAAGTGCGAAAAGTGATGCCGTTGGTCAAATCAGTGGTCTTGGTGGGAGAGCTTTACCTGGTTTCCTGGCTTAACAAGACGCAGAGCAGCCTCAGCACAGAGGTGAGCTGCTTTGATAACGTCAGCCTTCCGCCCTGTCAGTGGGTTCTCCTGAAGTGACACAGGAGGAAGGTTTAAGAGTTACAAGAGGTGAAATAAAGTATTATTAGCTGTTCATGGTGTAACTATACCAGTGATAAAGCAAGTTACATTACAAATCTTGGCTCTTGTGAACAAACCAATGAGTGCTACAGTGCAGTTATACTTCATTCCAACAGTGATGTCATACCTTGGTCACTCCAACAATGAAGCTGTGTGCCACATTTGAGATGAAGCCATCAACATGCACACCCAGATCACTGTGAACAAACAGAACAGGGTAAACATAAGGTAAAGAAAGTATGAACTGCAAATAGATTATAAACTATAGTATATCTAGTACACAGGTGGGATGGGTATACATTTGGCAGCTTACATTTTGATAAGGTCCCCATCCTTCAGTATGACATCAGGGTCACTCTTCAGAGGGGAGTAATGGCACACACAGTTGTTAACTGACACACAAGTAGGAAAAGCGATACCTGTGAAAGAAAGACAGTGAATGAGGGTTGTGCTGAGTCAGAGACACTGATGGTGACTGATGAAACACAACAAAAGACTTACCTTTCTTCATGTCTTTTTCCCTCTTAAAGATTTTCCCAGTTTCTGCCATGATGAAGGCATCTCCCTTTTCACACAGGCTGAGCACGGAGACTCCAGCCATAGCTGCCCCAACTACCGCCTTCAGAGCCTCTGCAGGGCAAGAGATAAAAATAGCCATGATGTGGTTAAAATGGTTTGTCAGTAAGAGAGTGTATATAGTTTCGGGCCGCACCTTACCATTATTTTCATCATCGTTTAATCTGTTGATTATTTTCTCGGCCAGTCAATTAATCGTTTGTTCCATAAAATGTCAGAAAATAGTCAAAAATGCCTGTTAGAATTTCCCAAATGCTCAGAGTGACATCCTCAAGTTCCTTGTTTTGTCTAACCCCCCCAGTCGAAAATCCATCTACTAATTTTCTGTCCACTGAATTGATTAATGGTCTAATCATTTCAACACTATTATCATTTATTTTTTCTGACTAAATGAACAGGTGCCAGGCTTCCACCACTTTGGAAAGACAGGATGGATAGTTTGGTAAACATTAAGATGAACAACTCTTGCTCACTGTTCAAGGCTCAGTTAATGGCTTTTGAGTGTTGACAGCAAATTACACTGTGCACAACTCATTTGATTTCGACTAAGCTGATGTTGCGTTAGCTCGAAGATAAACATTTGACAGATTGTCTGACAGCTGTATATCAGCTTGAAACAGCATAATACTAGTAGTAAATTAGATGTCTTAACTTAAGATAAGTAGGTCAACTGTGATAAGCTACAACACAAAATCACAAGGACATAGAGTGTCATTCATGTGAAGCACCTACAGCATGCAGTCACCTCCGGACTGTGAATGAAGATCAGGATAACTGGAAAATTGGATATTCGGAGGCAGCCTTTTACTGGGAAGTTGATTAACTGATTCCCTAGCACCACTAACCCTCATCTGAGATCAGTTTAGATCAAATTAACTATGGTAGTTATTTTGTGTTACATGGTTTTACTATATGTATTTAAACATTATGTGGCAGGAAGGTCTGCTATGCAATCGGCCTTGTTAGATTTAGATGAAAATGTAGCTATGTATTTATATTAAACAACTCCCAATTATGACACGACACTAATGGTGTTGTACGCATGTGGCCTTGAAAATAATATAATGCATAATATATTTGCCTCAACCACAAATAATACTGACTTTACACTGAGTTTGTGATTTTGTTTCAATATTTAAAGTACAATAAATTATTTATGTTTGACCAAATTTAACATAGAGTACTGCGTGTGTTAAACTAGCATCTGCTTACTCTGATTATGACTTTAAATGACAAAATTTAAGACAATCAGATCTTCAGTCTAGTCTTTCACATGACAATTTTATTTGTTTCAGATTTGAATTAGCTGTTGCTATACATTTAAATGTCAGCTACTCACTTGGAACCACCCCGTATTGTCATTCAATTTCGTACTTGTCATTGTTATCTGTTCTGTTAGCAGTTACAGCTAGCTAACGCTTGCTAGTCAGGTAGCTCAGCCACATAGCCACCTAGCTCACCAGGCTAATGTGACAGCAACGTGACGTTAAACAAATACGGGCTACTGTAAAGAAAAGCTCTGCCTAAATATATAGTAAGCTTTATGTGTCATTCATATTAAACACAGGCCCGCTTTCTAATGTGATCTACCTTTCGTATTGCTGCGGCACATGGCACAGCTGCTGCCTGGGTATGACTAGCTGACATTGCTAGCTAACATTAGACGGATCCTGATACTTATGGACTGTTGAGTCAAAACGGCACGTTACCGCTGCATTTGACTTACGATTCGCAATCTCGGCCCCCATCTTGTACTTGGTGACCACCAAATCATCGGCGATGGTCTGCTCCTGTGTCTCGTCATCTCCAGACATGTTGGCAGTGTGTCCGCGAACTCAGAGTAACTTTTTCCCCGGCGAGTGTCAGTCAGTCACAGGATAGACCACGCTGCTCTCTGCACCGGCCCGCCCGACTTCGGCTGCCAACCCACGATCACTAGATCCCGCCTGCTGCCAAAGACACACTCCGCAGTCAAAATAGTTCCCTGCTTAGCTTGGTGCGTTGAGTGTTACGCCCGAAAAAGGCAGGGGTGATGTTTTAAATCATATCGGGCATTTAAAATTAGACCATCAACGGGTAGTCATAGCCAACAGGATAGTCTGCTAATACATAACTAATTTATGCAATCTGTTTTGATTACCAATATGAAAAAACACATATCATGGCTTGCAGAAGCCAAAATGGCCGGTAGGTAGCCTACAATAAAGGGATAATAAAGTAATAATAAAGTAAGTGGATACATTCTGAAAGTCTTATGTCTGTGTTTATATGTTTCAGAGATGGACAAAATAAAAATAAATAATAAGTCTGGGGAAGCTTTGGAAAATACGGAAATGTAGATATGAAATGTTCCAACCAGCCTCTTCATCATGAGATGATTAAGTTCATAGACTTCTTTCATTACTTTGTTGTGATAAAGTGCATCGCTCATCTAAGGACAAAATGACTTGCTAAATGCTTTTAACTAATTTACACAATCATTTTGTGGTAAACCCATTGGCCGGTAAACTGGATTTGAACGAAAACGGAAAAATGCTGAAGCGAACCTCTCACTTCTCTGATCATCTCTGATCTGCCTCTGACCAAATCGCGCGCGAGTGCCGCACCGATGCGTTCACATGCCTCCATCTCATTTTCTGCTGTTCATAGCAGTATGAACGAATGCAAGGTGGAGATGTGCAAAAATAACGGTTACACTCTATTTGGATAGCCCGCCTACAGATAGTTTATAGAGTATTTGTAACATTTCAACAGCTTATTAGTTGAGATTCAACATTTCAACAGTTTCACAAATAAAACCGTTCTAGGGTTGGGCATAAAAAACATCTCGGCTAGGGTATGTTCATGAATTGTCGCATATACTGATAATCTGTTAAACATCTACAGACAAAGCGAAACAGTTGAAAAGTGTTACCAAAATAACTAATTTTCACATTACAACAGGATAAAAAAAGACAAGTCTGTATTTTATTGTTTTATTTAATAGACACACTGTAAAACAATGCAAAAGAAATACTGCTCTATACAAATCACAAATGACACAAGTGATTTGATATTTGGAAAATAATCGTATTTATTCATTTCCATAATAATTCATGTTATAATAAAATGTACAAAAAGACTGCTCTACAGAAATACAACATGGTCACCTCATCTTACTGCTACAAATTACACATAGTTGTGAGGTAAACTTTATATGCCTCTTTTTAATTCAGGAACTGCTCACCACCCTTTGAAGTTTAAGGGCAAACACCACATGTTTTGCTTGCTACAGTATAACCTTTATTTTGTGGTTCTGTACCAACTCACAGTTGGTTTCATAAACATTATTTATTGCATTAAAACTGTGAAATGAGATTCAAGGGTGTATTTCTTTTTATTGCTTTTATCTTTCAAAGTTTGTTGCATGCTGGAACTCAAAGAAAAAAATCTGGAAAAGATGAAAAACAACCCAAATTTATGACAGGAACTAAAGTAACCGTTAGTCTCTGTCCCAGTCCACATTATTAGGTGCGTACAGCATCTGGCTTGAGGAACAGTCTGCTGTGCCAGTAGTCTGGGTTGTCAAATGATGTGTTGTTGCCAGGCTCTCCCATACCAGCACACACCTTGATGTATCCCCCGATCCCTGCACACCTGCCACTGCCCATCTCCTCAGAAACAGCCCTCCCCTTCACTGGGAGGTTCTGGTAGTCTGCCTGCTCCCACCCACTGGGCACCACTCCAAGTCTGGTCATCTCCTCATACTCCTCCACGTTTTCTCCCCCAGCTGCGAGCACATCTGTCCTGGGCATGACCATACAGCTCAGATTTCCCTGAAGTGTGGGTTGTTTATTTGTGTTGTGGTACTTCTCCTCTTCCTCTTCCTCCTCGTGCTCTTTTTTCAACACCTCCACTATTTGGTCTGCTTCCTCTGTCTCTGCTGCACTCTTCGCAGATGTTTGACTCCCACGTCTCTCCCAAGCTGTATCCTCTCCCTCCGTAGAGTCAGATCGCCTGATATCCATGTATTCATACCTGCCTATCCCTTGGGCTACCTCTCCTTGGTCATTCACAGCACTGATCCCAGTAGCAGAGGGGGGCTCTGTGAGCTGATGTTTCTCTGTGGACTCTCTTTGCTCTGCAACACTTCCTTCACAATCCTCATCTACTTGCTTACTCTTCATAGCTGAAATTGGTGTCTGAGTTTTTTCCACATGTGCTGTGTCCTCTATAGATAATGGAGCCATGAGGGTTGGAGAGGGTAAAGGTGAGGTTTTACGACAAAGTGCCACCGAAGGGGCATCTGCCTGTGATAAGACGACGCTGGTCGAGCAAGGAGGAGCGCCAGACTCTTTGCTCATGATTTCATACTCCTGGGAGGGATTTATCACTACGAGAGACAGATTATTCTTGACTCTTGAGTTTCTTCGCCCAGAATGAGAGACTCTACAGACTGTGAGCCATGACAGAATGTTTAGAAGGAAGAAGATCAGGGGAAGAAGCCTTGGTTATGTATTGTTCATGCTATAATTTACCACTTGTTTTCAAAAGTCAACAAAACAGTCAAGCAAATAATATGGTAAATCCGCATGCTCCCATCTTAGTGCTGATAATTTACCTCTCTCTGGAGTAACAGGTGACCCAGCCAGGACATAGCCATAGTGGTCCACCTCCTCCTCTTCATCTGCCGTCCAAACCTTATATGAGGATGGACTTGATGCTGTTGAGAGTTTCCTGTGCCGACTGATGGTTATACGAGGATTACCCCTCTCGGAGCCAAACCTGGCCCTGTGAAGACTCCCACTCTGTAAACCTTCCTCACGCAGCTCTGCCTCTCTGCCACTCCCCCTGACCTCTGACCTCTCGGGCAGTGTCCTCACCGAGCTAAGTCGAGACCTCTGAAGCCACAGCTGAGACAGAAAAGCAAAGACTTGGACTGATGCAGCGACTCGTTTAAATTAATCCTATTATTTTGAAACGAGACCAGTGGGACCAGAATGACACATTTTAATGTGTGTCTCAATGTGTTCCTGAGGTAATGACCTACTGGCAGTGCTCAGTTGTAAAGTTGATTTTAATATGGCTATTGGCAAAGTGTAGTAATAACACTGATTAAAGTGAAGCTGTTCAGAGTTACAGCTAAATATATGTATATTATCACCTGTGCAATGCAACAGCATTGGTCTTACAGGGTGGGAATGTGTTTGTTTGCATGCATTTGTGTGAACGTGTGAGTCTGTATCACCTGGCGGATACTGTCCACATGGCTGGGGGTCATTGGCAGGTATCCCATAGGTCCAGCCTGAGAGGTGCCACTCTACAAATCAGGGAAGAAAAAGTGTTACATGCTGGTTCCTT
Organism: Siniperca chuatsi; assembly: GCF_020085105.1. Classification (NCBI taxonomy): domain Eukaryota; kingdom Metazoa; phylum Chordata; class Actinopteri; order Centrarchiformes; family Sinipercidae; genus Siniperca; species Siniperca chuatsi. The sequence goes on along the minus strand of NC_058051.1, from coordinate 16,646,301 downwards.
TGCCTCTTTACAGTCACAATGGCCCTAAAATGTATCAAATCAAAGGTGTATTTCATTACCCTGTAAGAATTAATCCGTGAACGAGACAGACTCCAAGATGGAGAGTGTTGGAGAGGAGGAGTAGCCAAACCATCTTCCAGTCCCTCCTCGTCTTGGTCTTTCAAATCTGCCTCCAGAAGCCCTCGCTCTGATTCTCTTCGATGGATCTCTCCTGAGGCCGTTTCTGCTCCTTCCAACTACAGAATAACATGGAAGTAAAGGGTTTAAGGTCTAAGCAAACAGCCAGTGGACCTAGCTGTAAAATAAGTGACGATTATAGCCTCACCTTAATGACAAGATATCTAGGTGGGTCTCTTGCCATGCGAGTGAAGTCACTGGCCAGCTCCTTGAAGGTCGGCCTTATATTTTCATCAATCATCCAGCCTAAAGAGAGTAAAGTGGAACAATTCAGATCACGTCTTTGTGTGTTTGTGCATACTGGCGCAATGTTTTATCACACTCACATTTAACCATGACCATGTAGACGTCTATGGTACAGATGTGGGGCTGAGACAGTCGTTCGCCCTTCTCCAGAAGACTCGGCACTTCTTGAGGCTGCACCGATGCATAAGGCTCTGCCCCAAATGACATCATCTCCCAAACTGTCACCCCTGTCCAGGAAGAGAGAGGCCACATTTAAATACTCTCCCTGCCAAAATTTCCAGACAGCAGCTTTCAAGAGGAAAGTTTATGTATTGGCACATACTATAAAATGCAACACACACTCACACAAACACACAGCCTCTTACCATAACTCCAAACATCACTTTGATGAGTGTATCTTCGGAACAAGATGCTTTCAAGTGCCATCCATTTTATGGGTGTCTGTATTAGGAGACAAATTGCAAACAAGCCATACAGATTGGTTTGATTCCATTAATGGAAGGGACAGTGAAAACCTCTTAACTGTGACTTAACAATTCAAGGAGTATCTCAAACTGAATGAGTCATAACAACCTTGGTGTCAGTGTAGACATATTTCTTGTCGTCGGGATAAAGGAGGTCTGCTACACCGTAGTCAGAGATCTGGACCTGGTAGTCATTCTTCAGCAGGATGTTGCGGGCAGCCAGGTTCCTGTGGACCATGCAGTGCTCCTCCAGGTAGTACATACCCTGAGACACAAAGATATATACCCTCTATAAACTCTGACATCTTATACATAACATTTGGTTGCTCAAAAGAATCTGTTCCAACTGCACTCACCTTAGCAATCTGCACACACCAGTTGAGCAGGCGCTGGGAGTCCAGGCTGTTCTTGTGGTGCTTGATGTGCTCCAGTAAGGAGCCCTGTGAACTAAGCTGGGTCACCAGTTGCAGAGTGGGACCTGGACAGATGCCCAGCAGCCTAACGATGTAGGGATGGTCCAGACTGCCCATGGACAGCATATGCTACACAGAGAGAAAGTTGTCAAACACTATATACTTTTTTGACAATTTAATGATACTTATATTGATCTTGTGCTATGTATTTTGTATGAAAAAACCTCAAAATGACGAGTTACAGGAATCATTGTAAATATCAAAACATTTGCCTTTTCCTTCTCATCATATTCTATGTTATGTCACATGAATTGCTATTTTTGTGATGTTTTAACTTCTTTCAAGAGTGTAAGAAGCTTCGAATCTCACATCAGTGATCTCGGTGAAGGTCTGTCGGCCTGAGCTATCCTGGATGGTCTTAATGGCCACGGGGAGCTTCACTGTCTCTCCCTCTGGAGTCCAAAAACCCTTAAACGCATTAAATGCACAGCAGCAGTCACATAGGTTCACATGAGTCTGTGAAACTTGTATAAGACTAAAACTATAATAGCACATAAATCAGTGGATAATCAGGGGCTATCCAAAAACACAAAGAGGTTGAAGAATACCTTGTTCACTGTGCCAAAAACTCCAGAGCCAAGGGATTTGATTTTTCTCAGCTCTGAGGGCCTCAGGATGCGGGCATGAACCTTGGTACCTTTCTCTCCGGGACCCAGTGGTTCAAAGCTCTGCAAGACAACAAGAATAATTCCCAGATGACTTTTTTCCTCTCTGAAAACAAATGCATGTAGCAGTCGAAACTCATGGCAGCTCATGAGGTTGGATGGTCTCTAAAGTCTCACCTCTTCGCTCTCCAGGTACCTCCTCATGGCTCTCTTGCGGCGGATGGCCAGGCCTCGGTGGTACAGCACGCCCAGGAAAAACAACACCAGGCAAAATATCAAGCCCGCCGGGACACCTAAAGCTATGCCTGTGATCTGACCACTGCAGAGAAGCAGAGAGAGATGCTAGTGTGGGGATACAAGGTGGAAAAGTCAGAGGCAGAGCTAAAGTTATAGAAATATTACTTTGCTTTGGCAGAAACTGTAGTGCTGTTGCAATAGCAACAAGCAGATCTGATTTCATATTACAGTAGTTTTGTGTATGAATTCAATAGGTCACAGGCATAGATAAGCACACTAGCTGGCAGCACTCAAATGAAATATGTGAATTGTAACATATGCAAAGGATAGAAATGTTAAAAAGGTTTTGCATAGTTTTACTTTACTGTATAAAAAAAACAGAGGGCGGCAGAAAAAGAGTTGACCACTCTGCTCTGTTGGGCAGAGAGAATGGAAGAGGCGAACAGAAGCAAAACAATAATTTTCTTAATATGATCTGAATCATGTCTGAATCACCGAATCATTTCCAGTATCTTTATGAAATGTCTGACTAAAGTTAATGTCCCAAAACAAAATGAGAGATTCAGGTGTGCAGTTTGTTGAGTTAAGCACTTCTTTGTAATGTTTTCACAATTGGCCAACTGGCAACACCATCCCCTGTATCACAGTGAGCAGTGGCTAGATCACACATTTTGCAGTGTAGTGTTTTATATTCACCAGCAGGGGGAAACACTCACCTACTAACTGCCAGTCTAACTACTTCTAAACAATCATTTAATCCTGGGCCCCAGCATCTGTTAACACATTAACACATCATTATCTTTCAACATTCATTGATGTAATTATTGTAACACATCGATGGATGGACACATGAAAATACACACATATGCTTTGAGTCCAGTCTCACCCCTGAGTGCAGTTGTGGTGACATGGTTCACAGTGACCCTCCCTGTTGGGGTATTTGAAGATCAGTCCCCTCTGTCCATCATTCACTCCAGTGGGACAAGAAGACATGCAGTAAGGACCATCTCGAAGATTGGCACACGCCACACACTTGTCTGCACCCTACCAAAGAAAGAAAGGAAGGCAGAAAAATATGGAAGAAATTGAGATAGTGTGAGAAAGATTATGTATAACTCTATGGGGAGGCATTGTGACCTGCAATGAATCAAGGCAGTGCAAGAAACTGCCTTTGTGTAGTACTTATAGATTAATTCCAACACAGAATTAAATTATTAAGACCATTAGCTACTGTATATAGTGTGTAAAATATTGGGCAAGGAGTGGCAGACAGTCAATAAAAAATTTCTTAATGGAAGAAAGCAGCGACTTTGCCAGCATTTTGCTGAGGTTTTTGTTGCAGATTTTACATTGGGCAGAAGAGTCACAAGGGCATCAAAGCTAATTTAGATCGTTATCACTTCAATTTTCGTCTAATGCAGGGCAAACAGCAACTCATGTTTAGATAGTATTAATGTTCCTGTTTCAAGGGTGTATGCTTGGGTTCAGAGGTGGGGGGACACAGTAAAGCAAGTGAAACTGTAAAAGTGTGGGGGGGACACAAAAATAGCTTTTGAAAAGTGAGGGTGAAATGACATGTCCCTCCTTCCCCAGTGGAAATCTGTACTGTAGTAAATCTATGACTGTAAAAAAATGACCACATCAAAAAAACATTAAGACAAAATACCAGAGTCTTGTCAACCAAAAATATTATGAGTTGTTAAATTCGTAGCCAGAATTCATACAAATGCACAAGGCCACAGTGTACTATCAAAGGAAGTGATTACCAGTCCAGTACAGCTGACTTTCCCACTATGAGGCTTACACTCTGGATGGCAGGCAACACACTCGCCATCAGGCCCTGCAAATTCCCTTGGAGCTCTGGGGACACAGTATTAAAAAATATATATAATTAGATAAAATGAATGAATTCAACACACAAACAACGTCAGTAAGAATATCAACACATACATGTATCTACTGAATCTACTGACCCAGTGTAAAAATTACAGCTGCCCACACATGTGCCATCTCGGCTGTAGTTCCTGCAGGAGAGACACTGGTCGGGCCCCGGGCCCCAACAACCTGCGTCTGAACACAGCGGGTCACACACATGGCCTTCTGCAACTGCACACACAACAATGTAAGAAAAGCATCAGAAAACTGCTGCAGCAAAACACTGATCATGTTTACATTTCACTCAAATTAATAAAATTGCAATGTAGAAGAAGATGATGTGGAAGAATTTTTTCTGATCATATATCAATAATAACAGAGATCGATAAAAGTATATAGTATAGTCAGTAGGCGATTTGTTAGGGGGGGATGGAGGGTTTCCCAGTTCGTTTCGCTCACCCGACTCATGAAAAAGTCACAGCTACGAATCCATCTGCTAGTTCACCACTTCAGCTACTGATATTTCAGAGCCATGGTCGGGGCCATAGATTATAACTTGCACAAACCCGAGTCAGATAAAGGATCAATGAGTCAGAGACTAGACTGACATATTAAACTAAACAACCCCTATGCCCCTGCACTCTCTCTGCTACTAGGGGATGGACAGGGGTGATGGCAGGTTAAATCGCCTACTTAGTATAGTTTGTTCAGTTGAAAGAATAACAACAGATAAGAAATTCAACGTTTCGTTTGGATTAAGAGTTTTTTCTTGTCAGACATCAAGCTCGCCTCACCACACTCTGCCAGCGGTCTGTTGTTGCTGAGGTTGTTGACTCGAACTCTGCAGCCTCTGAACAGCTGCGTCCAGTTTACAGTGTGCTGGTAACAGAGGTTGGCATTCTGACTGATGTACACACTGCCATCACTGATCTCCCGGAGAGAGCGCAGACCCAGTGAGGTAAGAGTGGGGATACGCATCACCATCAGAGAAAAATGCCTTTGGTTAGAGGGTTGGAGGACGGAGGAGGACACAGACAAAAAGAAAACAGAGGAAAACATTTTTTCAGTTAGCTGGAGAAAGATTTGAAGTAGAGCAAATGTCAAAGAATTACTCAGAATTTGTAACAGGTTTGTACCTGCAGATCATGTTTTTTTTTTTTTATTTAGACAAATAATATATACAACATACAACATATACGGTACATACACACATACACATTCATGTATCTGGGGGTCAATCTAGACACACCATGGAACTGACAAGCCATAACCAAAAGAACCAATCTCATTCCCTCAAACAAATATCCTAACATATACACATATACAATAACTACACACACCCACCTATGCGCACACATGTAAGTAATATTAAATCATAATGACTTTAGTTCTGTTAAAATATCTGCTCTTTCCATATGAAAGAAAATCTTGTTAACATATTATTTGTTTTATCATGTTAATTTATTGTATTTTACTGATTTAATTTTAGGGTAGATCAGCTTCTTCTGGGTCGGCTCCGACTGACACGTTAACAAACACACACACATCATTAGAAATCTCACACGGAGTGTAAACAAGCCTTACTGAGAGAAGAGTGACCTCCCTTGAATGGTAGTGAGACTCGAAAAAACGGACAGATCATTCAGTTCTTTGGGCCACGACTGGATGTTTAGGATATCTGACAATAAAACACAGTGATATTTAATACTTCAATTTAAAACCTTGTATGCCTTGAAAATGGTTGAAAGTATTATACAGTATTTGCATGTTTAAGTTAAGTGATGCAAAACCATTAAGTATTATGATGCATTATTAGCATCAGCAAACTTTACTGAGAATACAAACCTGTTATCTCTCTGACGGTGCGGAACACCTCCAGCTTTTTGGCATCTAGGGGCGGGATATTTTTAAAGTCATCTCTATAAAGAATAAAAACACACAATGTGAACAAGCTGACCATATGGCATTGTACTCTGAGATTCTTCAGGCAGAGCCAGACAAATACCCAAGAATCCCTGTGACCAGGAAGTGAAGGCTGCCCTGGATCTTGGTGCAGTTGATGAAGCTGTCGATGTTGCTGGAGTCCACGGTTTGTCTGTGTTTAGCACCAGTGCCTTCACACACTACAGGGATAACCAAATGTGATCATTGGCTTTGATGACTGACAAATAAACTCAGTGTGAGAAGTGGAAAGTGTTTATTAATGTCAACCTTTGGGGCAGAGTCCGCTGCAGAGCTCACACTGTCTCTGACCTTCTCTCTCCACCTCCATCTTGTCTGGAGGACAAACGCTCACACAGGAGCTACCGTCCACCACAAAATGAGCTACAAGGAGAAAGAAAAGGAAGACACTGTTGATCAACATCAGGGGAGACAGAAGCATCACTGGCAATGTTTAAGACCCAGCATCACGTCAGGTCTGATACCATCGCTTCATGCGTTACAGTGCTAAGAGCAATATGACACAGGTTAGTTAAAGCATGTTCCACATTGCACAAATAGTGACAAGAAAACATGTTTAGTATTCAAACACACAAACACAGGCCACTCACTGGGGCACTGGGAGACACAGATGGATCCATACTGATATTTGGCATTAGGGTTGGTCTCCATTTGGAACGTCTGCTTGTTATAGATCAACGTCTGGGGACACTGGGGCACACAGGCTCCAGAGTCATTGAAATGACGACATGCCTATACAGACACACACACACACACACACACACACACACACACACACACACACACACACACATACACAGACACTTACATTTGGGCAATGCTTTTACAAAATGAGATATCCATTTGAAAACACTGACATGCTATGTGTCAAACTTGGCTACCATTAAAGTCCATTATGGGTAACTAAGTAAAGATCTTAAAGGAACCTGTTACCATGGTTTTGCATGTTTTTGTTCAAATCATACAAATAATTTCATTGTACTAATCATTCCTGCCTTTTCAAAATAACACTATATAAGCTTTTAGGTTGATGTTTAGCAATGCTAGCAGCATGCACGGCTCTAGGGACGGCAATGTCAGTCTGTCAGTCCATCACTTTGGTCCAGACTGAACTGTAGTATGGATTGCCATTAAATCTTGTACAGACATTTATGGCCACCAGAGGATGAATCTTTTTATCTAGCGCCACCAAGAGGTTGACATTTAATGTTGTGAATTAAATGTCTTGACAACTATTGGATGAATTGCTGTGAAATTTGGTACCTAGATTCATGCTCCCCTCAGGATGAATTGTAATAACTTTAATGATCCCCTGACTTTTCATCTAGCGCCTATATTAGGTCAAACAAACATTGTAATTTGTTGTTTATGCCCATCAGCCTCAGCTGTACTTTGTGTTTAGTGCTAATAAGCAAATGTTAGCATGCTAAAATGCCAAACTAAGATGGTTAACATGGTTGACATTATACCTGCTAAACATCAGCATGTTAGCATTGTAATTGTGAGCATGTTAGCATGCTAAAAGTTAGCATTTAGCTCAAAGCACTACTGTCCCTAGCACAGCCTCACAACTGCTAGCATGGCTGTAGACTCTTTGTTCACCCTCCTGGCTCCTAAAGTCAGCTACCATGAACTATTGTGTTGTTAGAAAATCAAACCTAGAAAACAAAAAAATAAGCTAACGGCTAAAAAAGAATAATGACAAATTGTTGTTGTTTGGCAGATGACTCTCAAATAACAGACGCACCAACGAAAAAAGAGTAAAAAATAAAGTGGGTTGAGTCTACAATGAGCAAGTTTCAGGTATCTGCAAGGGGATTTCCATACAATACTATTGTACAGTATAACTGTAACAAAAAGCAATAGATGCCTGGAATTTGGGAATTAAATCCAAAGAGTGAGCATGGTTTGTAATTGGTTACAATATGGATAACCAGTAAAATCCTTAAAAACTTTGACTTTCAAGTATGTATATTACAATAAAATCAAATGTGATTGGAAGCATACAATTTAAATAAGGAGGCAAAGTAGTTTTTCCATAAAGGAGACAAAGCAGTTTGGAAAAGTATTATTTTTATTTCATGTTGTTACTGAAAAATGAAAAACTACTTACAAAACAGTCCATGTCCAGAGGGCCTTTACAGCCTGCTGCACACTCTATGTGACAGCAGTCCCTGGGGCTCGTCCCAAAACAGCGGCCATTACACTGTGGAGCGCACACCGTCTTAGTCACTGAGACACACAAGAGAGATGGGTTGAACAGAGGTCACCAATGTGCACGTGTGTTTGTGTGTGTGTTGTGTGTTGCATATCTCTCTGTCTCTGTGTATTTCTGTCTATGAAGAGAGACATTCTGTGAAGAGAAAGAAGGAAGAAAAAGGGAAACAGAACAATTGGACACTCACAGATCTGACATTGGTCTTCATTTGGCCCCCAGCAGTAATCTCCACAAGATTTGTGGCATGGGCCTGAGAGAGACAAAAAGAGGAAGAGACAGAAAGAGATAGAAAGATAGGAAGTACTCATGAGAAAGAGACAATCTAGAGATAATTTGGGGATAAGTGAAATAGGACTATCCTAACACTGACCTCTCTCTCTATTGTTCTGGATGTCAATAGGAGCACTGTTGTCCCTGATAATATCTTGCCAGAAGATCCAGGGGCCATAACCCAGGTACTTGTTGTTGATAATCTGCACTCCTCCCTCCAGAATCTCTGTGAAGCAATGGGTAAGAAATTATGCACGCTTCACAGAGAGAGAGCAGACAGGATATCCTTTAGCAGACGTTACACTTACTCTTTACATTGGAGCCCACAAATTGCAGTGTAAATATTTTGTACATACTTGGTAAAATAAGAAATACCTACTGGGTGTATACCAGTAGGTACAAGGGAAGAAGTACAAGAAATAAGTGGATCACAAATTTGCTTTTCGGAGGGACCTAGAGCTAAATGACCTCTTAAGTACTTTTTTAATTGGATACATGTCAAATAATTGCAAGGTACAGACATAACAGGCGATGGGGCCATGCCATTTTTCAAAAGCTATATCATGAAAAGTGTGGCACCATAGGTTGTTTCTAACATCAGTGTTGATCATCAAATGGATCTTACATTTGACCTCAAAACTGTACAAAACCTCATTGTATTGGTAGAGTATAGGTATAGTTTTCACCCATCCCAAAAGGTATAGTTATGTATTTATTCTTTTTGCAAAAGGGAGGGTAGTTTAAAAAAAGATGGCGATCTTCTAGGTCTATTTTTTTCTTTACTTGTGAGATTTATTGTAGAAATCCTGACAAACAATAACAAATAGTTACATCAAAATATTCATATTTATTTTTATTATTTAGAGAAAATATTGCATTGATCAAGTCCATCCTCACCCACAAGGTTGCCTCCTGTGCCTGGTTCACTCTTTCTGTGGCAGTAGTAACTGCCTATTTAGTAACTCTTCATTAAAAAATAGAGTGGCAGTATTTTCACCATGTTGTTACTAAATCTTATTAGAGATACTAGGTTGAGGGTATTGCAGTTGTTTACTAAATGTTTAAGTTTCTAAGAAAATATTAATAATCCGTGAGAGGATACAAAATAAAGAAATATAAGATTCAGCTCCCCTTCCCACAACAATAAAGTTATTACAGTCCCTCACAAGAATTTGGAACAGGCTTGGATTAGAATGGACTAGTGTGTACTATACTTTTTGTTACACAAGTTTATTTGTTTTTTTACATGAAACATATTTAAGGCTGGGATCACACCTTGAATATAAAGCAGGAAAAGTACAGATGTAAATAATAAAAAGAATATTGGCTGAATTCCATTATAGCGGCTTCAGTTTCAGGGTCATGGTGTTGTTCATGCTGTTATTAGTAACACCTGTGCTTTTCCTGCTATGACCAAACTATCTGCTGTGAAAAAGGCCCTGGATAACCTGCTATCGTAGGATGTCAAAGATTTTGGGAGCAGAGGAGGGGAAACTAAAACTGAGTCACTGCACTCCTTGCCATAAATCACCGCCTGTAGTTTTCATACCACTTAAGAAGACATCAAGAAATAGCTTACAACAAGTATCACTTGAGACTGATTTTCCCCACATTTTGTCCTGCCACACTTTTAAAGAATGAGTAACTGTCAGCTATAAGATCTGTCAACATCTATCTTTCTCTGCCCATAAAACAGCACATTTTACGTTTCTTTCCACAATAAAAATCTTAAATAAGCTTACTTAGAAGAACAGCAGGACCACCTCCTTTTGGTGTTATTGAGTTTGTTCTCACTGTTTTGGATACCTAAAATCTCAGAAATGCACCTTTTACACCTTGCATATAGGACATTTTTTGTCCATGCGTCTGTTTTCCCGTTAACCCTCTTTACCTGTCAGATTTGCGAGCCCCAGCTGCCGCAGGCCGTTGGAGCCGTCCTTGGGGTAGTTGAAAAGGACAGAGAGAGCAAAGCGTCTCTCATAAAGGCTGTTTCCTCTAATGACCCGTAGTTGCCCTAGAGGAATCTCCTGAAAGTGGTTCATAGCAATGAGGACATAGCCAGTCACCTCACGGATTGTCTGGAAGGAAAAAAGAGGAGTACACTTATACACTTTGTACATACAAATCAAGGGAGCGAGGAAGGATGATTTTTACCTTGAGGAAGGAGAAGTCCCAGTTACTCTCAATCTGAGTGATCTCTAGGTTTCCCATGATGATCTTGCAGCCATCATACCGGCCCTTAATCAGGTTGTACTGATTCTCCTGAGAACCCGTGGAGCTCAGTCCATTCTGTGTACCAGGACACACCACTGACATATACAGGGAAGAAAGACAAGAAAAACAAGGGGTACTCGAAGGGTTATTTAGGGTACTGGTGAAGAGAATTGTGGGTCAATGTATCAGTTTTACTTGCTATACAATATGTGTAAGGACCATGCCAGTGACTTAGCATGTTTAGCCTATTTACTACAGATCACATGTACTTTACATCACAGCGAACTAATTTGCAAATGATGTCCGTGTGATTTTGGATGTCCAGGGAACCATTGGTGTTACATTGCCATTGCAATGTAATGCACTGCATTGCAATGCAGCTACAATGTGATTTTGACAAAGGTTAATGAGAGTCTGCTAATTTATTTTAATACCATACAGAAATGAATGGAAACCAATGGCAGCTTGGAACAACAACTACAACAACAAATCAAAAACAGAATGAAGTTGAAAATGACTGGCAGCTAAGGAGCTAAAACATGCAAAAACACTTGTATGGTCCTTTAAAGGTGAACAAATGGTGAATATTCGAGTGCCAGGGTTATATGTTTCTGCAGTATTTATGGGTTTGGTGATTCTTCCTGATGCTGTGTGTGCTACTGTGTTGTTTGGAGAGTTTGATGTGAAGCAGAGTAAAACAGGCAGGCTGCCCTGGTACATGGAGCAGTCCAGGCCTGGGGCTGATGGAGTGGAGGCCGAGGGTTGAGGGAGCAGGACTTTTCTCAGACAAAGTGTCTCATTGTGATAAAGCTATAAATGTGGACAGTGTGTCCCAGTGAGTGAAGAGTGATGCAGTGACAGACAGTGCTTCTATGTGTGTGCATGTGCGTATGTGTGCATCTGAGGGGTCTGCGTTGCTGAGATCATACCAACAGACAATGGGCCATGTGTGAGTGGGACATTCTGGCAGAGGGCAGGGAAATATCGTGAACGGAAGGAGACATACACACCATCAACAAAAACTGTGGCACTGGCCCTTTATGTGCAAAGATTAGGCACCTGCAGCAGTCAACACAAGTAAAATTTCCTTTCTTCATTGAGAACATGCAGAGTCTTAATACTACAATAAAGTGAAGTTGATCGCCGTAAACCTTTGAGGCTTGTTCCATGTATTTTTATGGAAAATAAAGAAGTGCATGTTGACAGATGACTGTAGCATAACCCATATCCTCATGCATTTACGCATTCATGCATGGTTCTCTTGAGTAAACATAGGCACTGCATAGAAGTGGAACTGGGGGAGTTGCATGATATTTCTGACTATGAGGGCAATTAAAACTCACATGCATACACAAAATACAGGCACAAGCACACCTGCATAATCCAAATAACCTTTTGGAAAAGAAAATGAGTGATTGTCATTACCAAAACAAAAACAATCATCTGCAGATTGCACATAGCAACATGAACAGGACCAGTTGTTCTCAGTAGCTTTTTACAGCTGGGATTGTATTGCCATGCAGGCAATTTTATCTCCACAGGGGCATTAATGTTGCTGCCATTCATCACTAGCAGTATATAAAGTGGTGATATGTTGCTGCATTAAGAGCCTTGATCAGAGTCCACTAATAGCAGTAAAAAAGCTCTCAAGGAGGAGAGCACAGTTAAGTACTGTGTGATCTGAGAAAAAGGAAATACAAGATGAGGGTTAATAGTTAATATAAAATGTAGGCCTCTTAACCCCTGACAAGTTTAGATAGGATCCATGTTAATTATTCTATTCTATTCCACAAAATAGAGTTGCATACCATGTTAGAAGCTGTGACCTCAAGGCAGAGGTACTGCCAACAGGTGAATTCAAGCAGAAAAACTATTTCCTGGTTAAGATAAGGTTTCTGATATTGAATTATAAATACCTACCTTCATGGGTTTGGGATGATGCTGTTTGTAGCCTCCACGATAATGTCACACACAGTAATATGACTCGCCACTGGATCATGTTGACGTCGAATTAGTGAGGTATTATCATATCATACAAGTTTAGGTAGTCCTCCGAACAGCCAGTGTTGTGTAGGATAGCATGGATGTATAAAAAAAAGAAACATATGTTGCAAACCAAAAAATATTCAGGTTCCACGCTCTGTAAGATGAGAGGGGGAAATAATCCGATTTCATGTAGCCAAAGTGAAGGAGAAATGCAACGCCTTCTTTAAAAATTCGCACAAAACATTACTAATAAGAGCAGACAAATCGCGCTAATTGCGAAACTGAAAACGGCGAACAAGTGGCAGTTTATTTTGACGCTGGGTTTTCCCTCCCAGAGAAGGACATGTGATTGGCCAGATGCCCGATTTATTCACCAATCAGAGGTTGGTCCGTCATTTTTTTTTTTTTTTGCAGTGAGCAAAATGGGTAAAATCCTATTAGTTTTAGGTCGAATATTTAATAAGAGATATGAATTCTTTTTATTTTCTCTCCCATACAAATAAAATATCTCATAACAAAAACACATTAGGCCTTCATAGAAAAGATGAAGCTGAAGAACATTTAAATGAATGAATCATCAGATTGACACTTTTACCTTTAGTAAAGCCAAGTTGACTGCCTTTGTGTATAAGAATTATGCAGTTATTTGTTTAATATGTTAAACAAATGCTTGTGATCTAAACCTCTTGCATGTGCACCAGTGTGAACACCATGTACCCTATATGTCCCTCTGTGTGCAGTTATTTTGGCTTCATGTTGTCAGCTGCTGCATGTGGACGCAGTGCTGTGGTCTCCCAGTCAGCACCCAGTGCTGTGAGTGGCTGCAGTGTTTTCCCTGTAAAGAGCAGTATTGTCCCCACAGCCCTGTCAACTGGTTAATCACCTCTTTGATGCGCATGGAGCTGCCTGTCACAATGGGCACATTGTCAGACGGTCAAGTGACTTCTGAACCCCAAAACAAGAACATGTTTAATTTGAGCAAATGGCCTCAGAGCAGGCAAGATTCCTGAACACGGAGCTGTGAGTGAAAAAGGGGATGACTTGCTAATGGATGGATAGCAGTAACTGCTTCTGACAGATGTACTAATAATGTGTTGCTTTTTCATATATAGCTGTTAATCTTATTTTGTATGAGAGAGAGATAGTTGAGCAGTTGCTGTTTGTTTGAAAGCATCCCTATGTGGAAAATTCGAATAATAGTGAGACTTCAACCATCATTATTTTCATTGAATATGTGATTGTAATGTTGATGTCTTCATCCATCTGATATGTTCAATAATAAAAGCAACAAAAATAAAAGTTGTAAAGAATGCACACATTCATTATTTGTGAATCAGCCTGTACCATTAAGTGGAACTCATAACTGCCCTCCACCAGCAGTTTTCCATCCAGCAGGAGGAGACAGAGTCTGAGGAGTGGTGCTCTGATATCAGAGCTGCCTCAGGTCCTGTGGGAGGTGGACTCTCAGCCTGTGTTTGCACCTACATGGCTGTTTTTACATTAATTCTTCGACTCATAAGTTTTGGTACAGTCTCTAATCTGTTGCAATGAAATGATCAGCTGGGATGTGTCCACTAACCCTAACCCTATTGAATGATGGAAAACTTTACAGAGCAACATTACTCAGTAAGTTGGAAGAAATTTTCACAACTTGAGTCAGTTGTGTAGTTACATAAACAGCAGGCAGTGTGAATTTTTCACTCCTGCTCAGTAAAACAGTATAAAGTGAAAATATCACAGAGGAAATTAAACTATAGTGATACCAAACAAATACATTTCTGGTGTTTATGTTTCACATTCTCAGGAGGCTTTCTCTGTTGTCAGGTCAGGAAAAGTGGCCTACATAAAGGCCTGATGATTCCATGGTGTCTGCAGAGTCTGGCAGTTTCACAACGCCACCATGGTGTCAGCCGCAGTGTCAGCCTTGGTGGCCCTGTCCCTTCCAAGGCGAGCTGTGGGGGTTAATGCTGTGGCCTTTTGCAGTTGCTACTCCCTTCAGAGATTGATGAATTGATTGTGGGGCTGCTGCCAGTGTGTCTGTGCCCTGGGCGAAGGTGTCCCGGTTACGGGTGGGAATCCCAGCTATGGCATCCACCCTGGGGCTACTATTGTAGCCGTGCTGCAGGGGGCCCTGGGGGCTGGTGGCCCCCGGTAGCAGCTATGACCCACATACTGCTGTCACACCCCTGGAGACACAGCGGCACTCTCCCCTACATGGACCTCTGATTGGCTCAGACAAAATGACTCTCTGCGGAGTGCAGCAATTCCACAGGGAAACTACCTGATTGTGCCAAATGTCTCTTGATGGCAGCAGTTAGGAAAGGCCAAAAGACAAAGACGACAAAGATCCATGTCCCTCCCACCTATTTGACCTGCTCTTTCCCTTCCCATGTCTACCAGTACATGTTCAGTAATCAAGCTTGTAATATGTGCTGTTAATTAATCTGGCTTTAGTCTTTGCTGGCAAGGGAGAAAATTTCTCTGTGCTCACCTTAAATCTGAGTTTAAGACATGTACGTATGTGCATGATTTTGTGACATCACAACTAGTTTGGAAGCCATTCATGGTCCAGTATGCAACTTACACTTGTGTGATGTTGAAACTTGAAGCCTCCAGTGCACATACGCTGAGAATGGACTTTTCAGGGAAGTATAGGAGACATCTTGTTTCCAGTAGTTAAACCTCTGAAATGAACAATATATGCATGTTCATAGATTCTGGCTTTTTCAATGAGGGAGGAGTGGATGTAACTTTAAAATTTTTTAAACCATATCAGACACAAATGATTATTCAAAGAGAGCATTTTTTAGTATTAAAACATGTGTGGAGGGGATCTTTAAATTGTGTTTGATCAAACGTGGGGGAAAGGCTGTGATCTAAACAATAAAAAATAAAATAAGCTCAAGTTTATAAGGTCTCCACTGAGGAGCTCAATCATAACCAAAGTGTGTATGATAAAAAGGTGAAAAATGAGGAAGGCAAAGCAAATTTGTGTTTTGGTCTTTTTATTGATTGATCGATGGAGTGCCAGGAATCATTAAATCATTCAACACTTTTGCACCAGTTTGTGTTGTTTGTATTACCTCCTCTCTTGATAATATTCCACTAAATTAAATAAATCCATTTCAGTTTGTCCCTTTTTGAATAAACATTATCAGTTGGAATATTCAGCAGTCTTGCTTTTCTACATTATGTCAAGTTAAAGTGTGCCAATAGTCATTGAAAGAAGGATGTTTAGCCACAACAATACTGAGTGCATCTGTGTAACAGATCATGGGTGAGATACTTGAATGTTGGATATTCCTACATATAAACCTGTTTTATCAAAGAGAAATTAACCACTGGCAATATAAGGCCACAAAAACAATTTTCACACCAAACCGAATGTAATAGAGGGCACATCACACACAAGCTGCTGTCAGTTATTCATATCTGCCAACACACTGACCCCAATATCTACAGGTGTATCAACAACACTTTCAATTTTACCACGAATACCATGGTATACTTTTCTTGTTACATAAACATATATACAGTTGCGCTGACATAGAAAAGCATGCTTTTGCATATTAGAAGGTTGTTCGGTAAACTTTACACTAAATCCATAACATTTATCAGTACAGCATTGTTCCAACCAGCAGCAGTAATTTAGACTAACAAATATAGTCTGAGGAAACAGGCTATTATAATTCACTTTTATTACAGATCTTGTACAGTATTAACATGCCTTATGATGCAGTATTACTATCATCCTCTCTCCTATTCTTTCAAATTATGTGATTTGTGTGAACACTCAAAAACTCAACTGTCTGATCTAGTTAGCAAATTAAGAAAAACAACACTAAAATCAACACTTGCCATTTGGTCCAAAATAAATAAATACTCCATTCAAAAATACAAGAAAAAACAGACATTACATTTTTGTACAACAATAATGCATCTAGAGTTATTTTGTGCAACATGGTACACAGAGATACGGTTAACACAAGAAATACATATAATGTCACGCCAATTGGGGATGAATAAATTAGGATGACAAGCAATATCAGTTCTTTTCACAGATATAGTGCAGCTGCTCGGACAAACCGACTTAAAAAATAAAAATTTGAAAGCATGTAAGCTCTCTGATATTGCCAATCACATGCTCTGCTACATCGCTCTCCACAGGGCAGGCTGATAGCAGCGTTTTTTTCTAAGCCACAGAGCTGGTACAGTGTGCCTGTTCTGTCATCTATATCAGTTCAGCTATCACACCTCGTTGTTTTAACCTCTATTGAACCAGGCAAGTCGACCAAGAACAAATCTTTATTTACAGCAGCAGCCTGCAGTAGTTCAGAGCTCTTACAAGCCACCTAGCCAGTACTGCAATATCTCCATGCAGATTGGGAAGCGATAATATACAGTGATACAGGGCCTGCTTTTTTCACTAGCTGCCTTAGCAGTAAATGCACATTGCAATAAAGGGAGAGAAACCATGTGATGCAGTTCGAAAATAAAACCAAGAAACAAACTTACAAATAAATAAATAAATGTTGACAAAAATATAAATTGTTTAAGACTATCCAGTATGTCATCAGGCTTTGCGTTTAATAAAATAAATAAAATCCAAATAAATAATAAATACATTTAAATAAAATGTAAAATAACTTAAGTTTATGATAAAATACAAATTGAGCTCTGAAGCGCATAATTTGGTGGTGGTAAAACATTGGTATGGACAGAAAATAACAACTTTTCATTTATCTGAGCCTGTATGAATATACTGTTTTTAAGCAATGTGATAGTAATCTGATAGTAGGAGTACTCCCACTATACTATTATGACATTCTTTATAATTTACATTAAGCTTAAAGTATCTGAGGGAAGGTTGCTCTGCCATCATGAGTCTACAGCATAGCTTTTTCTGGACAAATTAAAAGGTGATGGAGGTCAAAGGTCATAGAGCCTGCAAAGTAGGGGAAATACATATGCCTTTACAGTAACATTATACTATTACATCCCAATATTTATGTATTAAGCTTATAAGAATGTAAGTAATTTAGGTAAAATTCGACACCATTGGTTTGTAAATATTTAAAAAACGCTCACCGCAGATCCAAACAAATCAAAATAATCAAAATAAAGAGATGAAATGAAAGTATTTTGGGGGGAGAAAGCCATTGAGAGTCACCCCCTGGGAGCTTTTCAGCGCTTTCTCTCCATGTAAACACAATGGATCCACTAAAACCACTACCTGGAGCTGGCACCCAGGCTCTTCCCCACTCTACTGACCGGACCCTTCACTTTTTGTTCTTCAGCTGATTGGCCAGCCAGTCCAGGCCCTCGTAGAGACCATCTCCACTGGTGGCGCAGGTGGCCTGAATGTACCAGTTGCGGTGGCGTAGGGAGTGCAGGCCCAGCTTGTCTGTGATCTCGGCAGCATTCATGGCATTGGGCAGGTCCTGATCAAAATCACATCAGGTGTGAAGCCTCAGTTGGTAAGGAAATGGGTGCAAGAGTGCAGAAAGTAGGGATTACAAAGGAGGAGACACAAGGAAGCCTATACCTGTTTGTTGGCAAAGACAAGAAGAACAGCATCCCGCAGCTCGTCCTCAGCCAGCATCCTCATCAGTTCTTCCCGAGCTTCGTTAACCCGCTCACGGTCATTGCTGTCCACCACAAAGATCAAACCTGCAGGGAGAGACAAGAGCTTGTGTCTTTTTAAGGGTTAAACAAAACAAAACCATCAACTCTACTATGCCAGAATCTATTTCATCCCACTTTCTGACAATATGCTGACGTTATGTTGTTATAAATCATATTGCTAAACCAAGTTTAATCATTGTCAAGGCTTTCAACATGACTAAGACGATAATAATTTGAAACAGTTGGAGGCTGTATGCAAATGACCTCATCTAAAGCATTAGTCAGATATGCCCTCAGGTGCTGGGGGCGAACGTGTGCTGCAGGATCTGCCACGGGACTGAGCGGCCTTGTTAACTCCAACATGGCCGACTAGTATATCATCTAAGGGACTGCTGGTCTGGCTCACCCTGGGTGTTCTGGAAGTAGTGCCTCCACAGGGGACGGATCTTGTCCTGGCCACCCACGTCCCATACAGTGAAGCTGATGTTCTTGTACTCCACTGTCTCTACATTGAAACCTGAATAAAAAGCAAAGCAAAATGAGTGACACCAAGCTGGACGAACCCAGTGACAGGTGTTTTACCTAATGCTATCAGTTCCTCACACACCGATTGTGGGGATGGTGGTAACGATCTCCCCCAGCTTCAGCTTGTAGAGGATGGTGGTTTTCCCAGCAGCGTCCAGCCCCACCATGAGAATCCTCATCTCCTTCTTGCCTATCAGGCTCTTCAACAGGTTTCCAAAGATGTTTCCCATGATGACTGGCGGTTCTCACCTCAACTGCAACAGAACTGTTACACCCGGGACTGAAGAGACTACTTTCCATATATAGCAATAAAGCAACCAGAACAAATCGTGAACCACATATAGAAAGTCAAAACCACATAAAAAAATCATGCGGTGAGACAAAGTAGCTCTTCAAAAGCAGCATTACTTACCATTACCACCTTGTTAGGGCTTGAAGCCACCTCAGAGGAAAGCCAGTAAAAGAATACTTCACACCTCGGCAAGGGGCTGACCTGACTTAAAGGCTGTTGCTTTTATGTGGCGCAGAGTAACCACCTTTTATGCTGGCAATCGCATAAATGCCAGTGTAACAATCCATTCATATTACATTAAAGGACACATAACCTGAGGTTGTGAGAATGTATGGTGCACACAGCCTATAGCATTAAGGTGAGAGGCTTTGAATTTTACTTCCCTGTAGTCTTTCTTGGTATGGCCCCTTTAACAGGCCACCTCTGCTGTCAACTTGTGCTAACGTATTCTACTAGAGGTGCATTTGGTGTTAACAGGGATATATCAAAATTAGCAAAAGATGCATCCACAGCCTACTGTGCGGCAGTTGGAGCACCCCCCCCTTCTCTAGAAAGCTTTTATTTTGTATGAATGACCATCTCAGCGATTGTAACTGATGATGTCATGTTTTTATATCAAATGCACAGGCTATAGCTGCTAGCATAGCCTGTTACAGCTGCAGTGGCCGCACATCCATGTACAGCTGTCATAACGCGAGGGGTACACGGCTGATGCTGCAGTCCAAGCAGGCGATGAATTTGAACGAGCCAAATTACGTATTTATAGCGTGAAACGATTATTATTCGAGCGTAGTTAGCTAGTAACAATATTAGCCAATGTCTTTAGTATTGGAAAAAAAAATCTCCAGGTCAATTTGTGTGCTGTAATCCCCTCATACAGTCACGACAAGCGCACCAGTCGGCCTGATGTCGTCGATGAACGGCTGTTAATTTACCAAGAAGCGTTACAAAGCGTTAAAAGAGCGACAAATACGCTGCGGTCACCTTTATTACTTATATACATCTTTGAGCATTTTCACCATTTGCATCTCATTCACACTTACCCGTCAATGGCAGGCAGGCTACCAGCTGGAGTCAGGCAAAGGACTGGATGATAGTCTCGCGATGAGCAACGCTTGTGATACTGTATATTCTCGCGTTAGTTGGGGTTGTCCTCTCACATTTGTCATCGATGTCTCGTTAAAAGCCAGGAGCACTGCTGGAGGGCAACTGTAATTTAATTATCGCTTTATAAAACGTGAAAAATAATTGTATGTAACATGAGCATCAACCTGCTTAGAGACTTAACCTGTTTTTGTGAGATCCAATGCAGCTTTTAAGACACGATTCACACACTATCCTTTCTGACAAATAGACATTGCATTTGTTTAAATGTTATTTGTGTGCCATTACAGCACATTAGCAGGACACTAACAACTAAACCAATATGAAATGTAGCAGAGAGTCTGCAGGCAAACATGCTTGAATAATTAAAACTGGAATCATCTTAATGAATAAGTAAATGGATGACTGTAATTGGATGCCAAGTGATACTTCCTGACAGCAGCCCTCTGTGTGTCACATATAATGAAGTGACAGGAGGCAACAAAACATAAACTGAATCAATATTATAGCAGATTAGTAACCTTGAATACTGATTTTGTTAAGGTATTATGCATTTCATATTTTATTTCATATATTATAAAGAGTACGGTCTAGACCTGCTCTATAGGAAAAACGCAATGAGATAACTTCTGTTATGAATTGGCACTATATAAATAAAATTGAATTGAATTGAATTTCAAAAGCTGATACTGTACATTTATGTAGTTTTACAGGTGACAATGCACATAGGAATTAGGAGGGAACTTCATCTCCCTCCTAGATGTGGGTTTAACCCATTAACCATCAAAACCCCATCCCAGTGTGATTAAATGACATGTCCGAGACCAGCCCCACAGCCACAGGTGAATCCAACATTTGCCTCCCTCTTCCTCTCTGTTGTGTGTCAGTCAGTGGTCAGGTGATAGATGTGTTTATCAATTCAGTGGTGGAGGCAGAGGAATAAAGAGAGGAGCAGATGTTTGCAGCTGCAGACCAGATTATGGGGTGGAGTGGATGGTGGGGGAGCCTGCCGAGTTTGTGTGCGCGAGAGGGTTACAGCGGGCTCGGGTGGTGGCAGGAGAGGTGGGGTGGGGAGTTATGACTTAAAGGAGCCTTTCCTCTGAAGTGTCTGCCAGCGCGCACCCCAGCAAACACAATCACAAGTCTCGTTGGTTCTGCTAGCTGAACTAATGAGGGCCTGCGAGTTAAAGGCAGGGGCTTTGATGTTCTGGGTAGCTTGCTCCTTGTGTTTTCTGTCCCGCACTCCTTCCCTGCCTGTCCCACATCAAAAATGAAAGGGGAGTTGAGAAGCAGATGTTTTGAGGCATGTATTTATACAGAGTACACTTTATTCACCCCCTTCTCCATACCCCATTTGTCCTTTGCTTCTGCATCTCTGCCGTACGTACAGCAAGGATCTATCTCCCTATCTTTATATCCAACTAAACACACTAAATCGCCTTACTTTATACATATAATCATCCTGTCAATCAAAGTGGGTAACTTTTATCTCTCCTAACTTCCTCTCTCTGCCTCCCTCTCTTTAATTTCAGCTCAGTCTGGTTGTCATTACTCGGGGGGCAGTCAATGTGTTGCTATGCATGTGTCTATGTCTGCAGCGATGAGGGGGAGAATGGGGAAGAGAGAAAAAGAGCGCAGAGAGGGAGAAACAGCAATCCCAGGCTGTCCACCAACCTCTGTCTCACACATGGGAGAAACAGTGACAGGAAATTCCCTTTTCGCAGCAGCTCCAGGGTGAAATGATAAAGGAATGAAGAAATGCAAACCAGAAATCCATTCCCTTATCATTCCACAGCAGTCGCTGTCTCCCTTTTATTCCCTCACTAAATACCAAACAGACAGAACAGTCGATTCAGCCACTGGCACTGCCATTCCTTAGGAGTCAAGGGATACTTACCAAAGTCCATACAAACAAGACTTAATTGGCATTAAATCCTATATGGCAGAAGAGGTTTTCTCAGCAGACTGAGCATGGAGACAGTTTGGATCATCTAAGATATCTAGGAATGCTGCTATCATAAATTCAGTCAGGTGTTGACATTAGCGTTTTGCTAAATCTGCAGTGTAACAAGAATGAGAATGCAAATCACTCGGGTCACCAGGAATTCTTTCTGCCAGTTCATATGCCTGTACCCAGCATGCATGTTTTTATGCATCACTGCCAATATTTCTACATGTTAGTATCTTTGTACATAAACGCACGCATGTGTTTATGTTTGTGTAGTCTGTCGCCCAGGTAACAGGGACACAGCGTTCCACGTGGTCCCTTCTTTGGCTATGAACTCTGGACAGATGATCCCCTCAGATGCTCACACAGCAAAGACTGGTATAATCACCCCCACTCTCTGCTCTCTTGATGCTTCTCTCCAGTAATAAAACTCATACTTGAAGGAAACAATATCCTGCAGCCATAAAAAGTCCTTCTCTCAGCATGAAGTGGCCATAAAAAAGGCTCTCACCTCCCAAATCTGTAGTGCGTAGAACTCGCCCCCCATTTACACAGCAACAGATACACACACACTCAAACATACACACACCCTTAAGCATCAGTTCAAGACTAAAGCAAGTCCATCTCTCACTTTGACATGTTCTACATGTGGGAAGAATCTAAGGAGTGCTCAGACTGATGAAATGGACAAAAGCAAGCACAGAATAACAAGAGCTCAGTCATGATTTCATGGGAAAGTGACACACATCACATCACAGTTATATCAAGAGGAAGCATATTGATATGAATTCACAAAAGACATGACCACAAGCGACCACGCTCATTAAGTAATTACTAGTGTTACAATGTGTAAATAAATCAGAATGATTAGTTGTTCAGTGTAAGGAATTGAAAGACTTAATTTGTCTCCAAAACTGATGTTGAATCAACTTTCCCATCTTGAGTTTTACAAGTATACCAGCTTTGATAAGCTTTCTGTCCCATTGCTTCTAGGAGAAAGCTTTCTATCAGATGCATCAGTCCTTCAAAAAACACTGACTGTTATCTTGTCTTCTTCTATTAGTAAAACCCTTGTCTAGAAAGATATTGAGACTGACTCCCAAATAAGTATTATTACTCTGAGAGAGTCACAGGTGCAAAATATACAAATGGAGTAAATATCTTGGAGATCATTAGAGGAGTAAAAAGATATATTGCAATATAATGCAACTTTGTTGTCTAACAGCACTAGTTTAACATTCTGAGCCTTTCTCCCAGCACAAGTCTCTCATTAACTAGACCCAAAAAGAGAGGCTCCAACACAATAATAATATTAATAATAATAATAATACATTTACAAATATACACGTACACATTAAAATACACAGCTACTGTACAATGAGATGAGTCAGCATATAGACATTGAAATAGAAATGCCTCCTGCTGTTGCTCGTAGTTGTTTTGTGGGATAGAAAAGGTGGGGTATAGGCCGTTTTCATGGCTGAGAGTTCAGCGTCTAAACAGACCATGGCAAGACAAACGACATGAGTCACCTCTTCAATCTCTGACTTGGCATTTTGAGAATAACAGCGGCTACAAAGAGAAAATAGATCCCAGATGATGGACCAAAAAAAGGAAAGGAGGGGATAAACAGATTCTCTGGGAGAGTTACACAAGGAGCAAAACAAACACTCAAACAACATGAGTGGGCTAAGGGACAGGCTCGCCATCTTGAGTCCTGGATGGGTAAAGGCAGCTGGGACTGGGAGAACTGGAATCTACTTGCACACATTGACCCACTCTGTGAGACGACACTCCTCACACAGCACGTAGCAACACCAGTGGAACCTGCAATTGCAGCGCTCGCTGCGTGTCTGTTTCAGGATGTTGTGTCCACGGCCGCAGCACAGCGAGCTGCAGCTGTCTGTACTGTAGCTGGTTTTGTTGCAGATGCGTCCTTGTGTGCCCGGAGAGTCTACGGACGCATCACGCTCACAAAAATCAGGAGACTTCTCAAAGTATACCAGCTCTCTGGACATGCTTCGACGACGACCTCCGTTAAGTCCCCCTGTGCCCCTGCTGGCGCCGTCTCCTGTTCGAGGGTTAAAAACCCCATTGTTCTTGTTCTGGGAGTTGACAAAAATGGCTGACAGGAACTTTTCCTTGAGTAGAGAACCCACAAGCCGAAACTCTGGAGACACATGCCAGCAGGTCTTAAACTGACAGCTCCCTGATGTGCCATGACATTTGCACTTCCTCTTCATGTTGTCAGTCACTATCTGCGTAGAGAAAGGTAAATAATGTAAGCAAATCAGAAATGCAATGATGACCCTGATGATGATATATGCCAGTGAAGAGCAAGACTGCTCTCTTAGGAGCATTAAGAACACAGTGGATAAGCATATTACTCACCTGTCGTCCCATCCGGTTGTTATGTATCCTCATGCGAGCGTGGATGTCTCTTGGAGACCCGCGGGAGTCGAGCCAGTCCCTGGAAAAACGGTCTCCAAAACGGACATCATGACTGCAGCCCCCCCACTCCCAGGTCTCCTGCATGGAGCTCAGCTCCTCTGGTAAAGGCTTGAGCAGGGCAGAGGGGTGGGTGGAGCGCAGATTAGCAGGCAGGTCGCCATGGCCATTTAGCTCTGAGGGTAATGACCGTGCCATGCCCAGGCCTACCCCACCCTTCTGCAGGGTCTGCAGCTGCAGCTGTGTGAGTTTCAGCCGGATCTTGTCATCGTCCTGGCGACGCTTGGCCTCACAGCCACACCCCCGCAGCTTGCCCATGCTGCAGGCCGAGGCCACAGAGTGAGCCACACCCGCTGCCAACAAGGCCAGGGAAAAGGCACTCTCACGAAAACCTGGGAGCAGGAGATACACACTTAAAGAGTTGAAAATGATAAACAGTGTAGCTCTAAAACCATCCTGTAGCCTGCCTCAGGCTCTCACCCCTGTTGAGGATAGTGTTGTGGTGGGGAAGCTTGCCAAGGCCCTCCAGTGAGGAGCAGTTCCAGCGCTGGTCCCGGAGCTGGTGCTGGCATTCGTGGATGGCCACCTGGATGCCCTGCAGAGCGGAGGCAGTCACATCGGGGCTCCGCACACACATCCGCATCTGACGTTTACTGAGGCCTGCCAGCCTCAGGCACACTGAGTTAGGGGTTAGCACTGGATCTCCTGCCACCTTCAGGCTGAGGATATCATTACACAGCACCCTGCAGAGTGAGGGAGGGGGTCATCAGTGCTGGTCAGGAGTTCATTAGTCAAATCCAGAGAAGTATGTGGCAATGGGAAGATGTTTTGTATAGTTAAGAAAATCAGAAATATACAAAACCAGGAAAGATTTAAGAAGGATTGGCCTATATAACAATATGTATCTCATCTATAAGGGATTTGCTGTATAAACTTAGCAATAAAATGTGTTAATCAACTTCACAAGTATTTACTACAGTGTTTCTACTGATGTTGCTTAAAGCAGGGAAAAATATAATTCTAAAAAGGTCATCCAGCTGAGAAGTCCCAAAAGCAGAGAGTAAATTGCCAAATACATCTTATGGAGAAATAACAACAATGGGATTTATATTGAATTCTTTATGGTATTGTTCAGACTTGTTAAAGGCTACAACATTAGTAAACATGGATTCCATTGTTTCAATATTACACAAAATCAGCCTGTGAAAACAGAGGCAGATGTTCCACCTTTCAACTAAATATGTTAAATATTCGTTTAAATCATACAGTCACACACAGTAACTTCCCTCAACTCTTGACGAATTCCTTGTAGCCAAAACCCGCATGTAACATCAACTCTCCTGGCGCTCTCAAGTGCACTCACGTTAATGCAGGTGACATGAGTGCTGCTGCCAAAATCAGGAATTGGTCCCAACGGAGTTTGTTTGATAGCTCCATTTTGTTAAGCGTCTTTCGCGACGTGACATTAAAACACTGGTAATAACGTCCTGTATTGAGGAAGAATATCAAAAAGAAGAAGAAGAGTGGAGTATTATCGATGCACCGCCAAACGACCGAAGAGTGAAGACGGAGAACAGAGGAGCTCGGGGGCGAGAGTAAACGGGAGGGGGAGAGAAAGAGGGGAGGGGAGGAGATGCCTCCACAGGCGGCTGTTTGCAAAATATGAGAGTTGGATCACCAGTTGATCATTTTATTATTTGAGAATGTGATCATTCGTCCAAGCGTAAAATGACGTCTCCAAACATTTACGCACAAGCACCTCTTTCCAAGCCGTGCGTACAACGCTCTCACGTTTTGGTAGGTAATCTAAAACACTGGATCATATAAACATGTTTAACAGGATACAGAAATATGAATGTATTTAGCTTTTTATTGGTGGGTCGATAGATTGTGTAGCACAGATTTTCATTTTTTGTTTTTGTTTTTTTGGAGAGAAAGAAGAAAGAAACGCTCAGTAAAATAAAATATAGGAAGTCAAAGAAGATTTTGTTCATAACGGTGTGAGTTAAATGATGGATGGGGGGAGGGGAGAGCTGCTGGTTCCACTGTACGACAGGGAGGCAGCAGCAGGCAGGCGGCTCCGACCCTCCAACAATACTGTTTTTAGTCATGTGATCCCCCTTCCTCCCACCTCCATCAGAGCGGCTGTTCTTCATTGTTATGTTAGAAACAACTTCACTTTGTCACTCCAAAGTCTTTATTTCAGAGTATAAAATTATATGCATGAATTACGGGAGTGACAGGTCTGATTTTTGTGATTATTTATCACATTATGGCATCACATGCTGTGACAAAAATCAAATGGCAAATAACACTTATGGAATCATTAAAATGGGTGTGTGATGCGTTATAGGAAGTAAGGCCTTAACGGCTTTTAAAACTCTTATGCTTATTGAAGGCTTCCAAAAGAGCATCTCAATTATCTATTCAAATTCGTTTTTCATGCTCAGTAATGACTAGGCCTATGAAACCAGATGCTTAGGACTTGGTTACGGTGATGTGGCATCAATCAGCATATTGATCCAAATTAAGCACAAACAAACACTGCTACTGGATCAACAGGTCAATCACTCATACAGTGAAAGTGCTAATTTTCACACAAATTAAAAATGTTTTCTCAGCCACACTTTAAACAATAATAAACACTGCTGTTGGAACCGAGAAGGTGCATGTGGGCTACTTTCATAAAATTAAGTTAAAACCCCCCTCGAACACGGTTCGCATAGTGACACCAATTCATCTAATCTCCTTCCATTCCCTAAGCTGCGGCAATGAAAAGTGCATTAGCATTCTGCCTTGGCGTGTATATCTAAGTGGCTTAAAAAGTGATTTGAAGTTGATTTGTATATAAAAGGCCCCCTTTATCCGGATTGAAGCTCTAATCTGCTCGGTGTCGCATGACTGCTCCAGGAAACCCGTTTGAGCACCTTCATATAAGGCTGGAGTATAAATGTAGGATGGCTGTCATTAAAGCCTTTTTACAAAAGCCCACTTCCTTTTACTGTCATATGAGGGAGAGAGAGAGATGGAGAGGAAGGGAGAGAGATTATTCGAGCTGCAACCGCTACAGTGACTAATGTGGAACATGCAAATTAGCAGATAAATGTCACATAATGAAACATTCACCCATGAACCAATATGGAGAAGTTTGGGGACATTGAAGTCTGCTCCTAGTCTGGGGTTAGATGGAGATGCCGCAAAGTGGCTCAAGTTGTGATTACACTGGGCTACATGTGCGTCGATGGAGGTCTGCAGGCCAGATGTTTGGAATGGTTTTTATTCTTACTCGTCCCCCTCTTTTCCTGGTTCATCATACATCAAACTTCTGATTGGAAGCCGTATTTCATCTCTCCCGCGTTCGAAAAAAATATTTAAGTAGCCCAGCATGCAGCCTGCCTTATATGACAACTAAGAGCACATTATTGCTTAAGTGTCGTTGTGCGTGTGCACGCGCGTCTTGGGCTATAATAGTTTTGTATATTGGGCCTAATCTAAATGAGTATCTAAATATATTAGGGAACCCCTCATAAAAGGCACGTTATAGCATGTTATTAATAATTAGATGTAATAATAATGTAAAATAATGGTGTAGTTGTAAAGGGATTCGTGTGAAAAGGAAACAGAAATGTCCTTAGTCACTGCACATTTTGAGAGCGTATTTGGAGAAAGGAGGAGGAGATGCGGTTAGGGAGTAGGCTAATCCAACCACCGGGTAAAAAGGGCAGTTTTAGATGGCTCATATTCCGCTGTAACTGTATTGCACAGTGACACCAGCTTTGAGCACCAAACCGGGCGCACCCACAGCATCTGTACCAACACATCACTACTTCAGGGGCACTTCTCCTTTCTGCAAGACTGGATGTGGAAGCAAGCGCGCGGCCAGTGGGGAAACACTCTCAGCCGCACACATTTCCAGGGAATCGATTCTGTGATGACCGTGAGATTCCACAAGTAATATGCGCGACACTGTGGATTGCCCTATTTTTTTCTCTTCCTTTCTCCTTTTTGCCCAGTTGTGTTTCCTTATTCATTGTGCGCCCTATGAAGAGCATTAACTATCCCTCCCTCCAATCCTATTGAAAAGGCTCCGAAAAAAAAAACGGAGGGAGATGAGAGCAGCAAATCCCTTTTTTATTCCCCTCGTAGCGCTCAATAAGAGAAGAATGTGTTGCCTATCAGTCAACGAGGGGATCAAGTCTTCGGGACTGTCCCACGCGTTCAATGCGCCGTGCAGAGCATCACTGAGAGAGACAGAGTGAAGAGGACTGCAGCAGCAGTAGCATCCTGCTTGGACACTTCACATAATTTAGCAACCTGTCTCGACTCAAGATCCATTTAAGTCAATTAGGGCTGCCGGCTTCTCTCACCTTTCAAGTCCTCTCACCGGACTGTGGCGTGGTGAGTACATACACCTTGCAGCATGCTCATTTTGATCATAATGATAAAATACATTTTCACATGTAATCTCCTGTCAGCCACCGCGATGTAGGAAAACATGCAATGCCAGAGTTGCATACATTTTTTTCTTGTTTTTAGACTGAATGTTTATTCTAAGGATGTTTTAAATTCGTTATACAATGTGCATATTTGTGCACACGTGTTATATTCCAAAGATATTTGGAACTAGGCTATAACGTTGTCTGTGCAAAATCCATGACAAAACAAGTTGAAAATTGACATTTTCCTCCTCATATGTGACCTGAAGACACGATGAGGAGTCTGGCGCTGCTGTTAGGGGTGAAAGCCGCTTGCATCCTGCTGGTGTCTTCGCTCTCAGGCACAGGGGCCGTCAACAACAGCGGCCGGTGGTGGTGAGTTCAACAGATACTGTATGTCATGATGCATTCATTCGGTTATCAGCACTATTGAAAACTTCAATTTAACGCTGGTTTGAAAGGGGAAGACCCTGCGCATGAAAAGTGTTTTATTGGGTTACCACATTCCTTGCTGCATGCTCGAAATATTGTGTTAGTTTTGGCACTGTTCACAACTTCTGTTCAGCCTTTCAAAAAAGAGAGACCGCATGATATTAAAGCTTGTGGGATTTTAGCTGTCGTTTCCAAATTGCTCCACATGAGCTCAACTATAAACTATTTAACTTTTTTGAAAATTTAATTTATTGTCCTTTCAGTGAAATTAGCTACAGCAGCCTATCTATTTAACAGTAAACGAATTACATTTGTAATAATTACAGTTTTACCTTTTATTTGCGGTAGATTTAATTTACTCTCTCTGCTTCCCTGTCATTTGGACAGTGTGGTTTGAACACGAGACAACATTTTTCAGTCCAATGTGGGATAAATTAAATATGGATTTATTTCATAGCTGAATGGAATCCCATACGAGGTCTTATCCAGGGTCGTGTTGATCTAACACTGTACATTCCTCTGTCTATACAGCTAACTAAAACTGCCAATTTCACAATATTTTGTTATAGAAAACAAAAATAAAATGGGATCTGTATAGTTTTGCGTCAGCAGGCATATTGTCTCGCTTGTTTAAAAACCTATAAACTGTGGGTTGGGTTTGTTGAGGTAATGATTTAACGAAAGATTGTGTCGTTTTTGCGGTGTCATTAGATGGACAGTATTTGCGCACAACGTCAGGCGTTTTCAAATATTTAAAATGTCAGCTGAAATCCAAGAAAACATCTAGAGAGAAAAAATTAAAAGACACCGCGGAGTTTTGGAATGAAGAAAACATCCAAAAGACGAGATTATTATTAATGTTCCCAGGCCTCACCACACAACTGTCTGGGTCAGCCCTTTAACAGGCCAAGACTCGCCCGCTTTTCCGGATGATAATGCTTAACAGGAGACACAGCCATTACACTACACGTGAACCAAAAAATGTTGACACAGAAATCTCGCAGAAATTGCCAGCAGATAAAGTGGAAAATTATACAGCCTGTGTACTGAAACACTAGAACTACTAGAAATGTTCTGAAACCTGACCACCAATGTGAGTGCATTTAAGCCCAGTACAGTGACCCAAAATGTGTATAAAAGTGAACAAGCACAGGTGCCATATTTGGAAACATATATGGACAGGTTACAAACCCTAATAGCAAATTATTTTCTGGTATCATGTGGCAGAGGGACAACATAAATTAAGTTATTCGTATTATAAGAATTAATCAGCATGGTTATTAGGACTTTTTGCTACTCATGACAAAGTACAGCCTAAAGAATATTACTTTTTTGGCAGAGAGCATTTTACATTTACAGGTTACAAAACTACTGTATAAAAGGCCTTCTGTTTAGTGACTTGGGACATTTTGACAGGATGGACATATTTGTGGGTGAGATTGGACCTTCATGGTCTCTCTAACCATGAGCCCATTCTAATCTCTAAAAGTATAGCTCATTTCTCTTCAGTTTTTGGTTTATCGCATGGGACAAAGAAAATGAACAGTGATGTTTAATATGACAACACAGATGCAAACTTGTGAAGGAGGACTTCCTGTGAGTCCACGTAGCTTTTGCATCTCACTGTATGATAATGTCTTTATCCTGAAGAGAGTATGACAGATGCTGAACATTTAGCAGAAGAAAATGGTTACATATTCTAATAATGAAAATGACATGTCACTGAATCTGGTTCAGATACAAGTGATTTATAAAGAGGTAAAAATATAGTTTCGTGTTATTTGCCAAGCCAGAAACCTGCATTTTGACTCTGAGACTTACTGTCGCCCCATGATTTTGAAACAGCATTTGTCGCTGTTGTACATAATGAAAACTGCAATTTTAAAAGACACAAACACTCATGAGATGCCAAGACGCATCAGTTTAGGAGTTTAGAGGGTCACAGAAGGAGCTACATGCATAAACTGCCAGCCTGCCTTGACTCTGATTTCCCTTGTCCTTGTGTTGTGCCAGGGGTATTGTCAATGTGGCCTCCTCGTCCAACCTTCTTACCAATTCCAAGAACGTGCAGTTGGTCCTGGACCCAAGCCTGGCCCTACTGAGTCGTCGCCAGCGCCGGCTGATTCGGCAGAATCCTGGCATCTTGCATGCCATCGCCGCTGGACTGCACACGGCCATAAAGGAGTGCAAGTGGCAGTTCCGCAACCGCCGCTGGAACTGCCCGACCACCCACAGCCCAGCAGTTTTTGGCAAAATTGTCAATCGTGGTGAGCCTCTCTTGTCTTTCTAACCAGACAATGTTTGGACATTTTTGGGCAGGATGTAATGGAATCTCTTGTACACATTTAAAAGGCTTTGTCTCCAAATATTTTTCCAATTTTGGGCAAAAAATTGGCAAAGCCAAGTCTAAAAGGCTGGATCAGTTTCTGATGGGAAGTTCTGATGTTGTTTCTTCAGGTTGCCGAGAGACAGCATTTGTATTTGCCATTACTAGCGCAGGGGTGACCCATGCTGTGGCTCGCTCATGCTCAGAAGGGGCCATTGAGTCGTGCACATGCGATTACCGCCGCAGAGGTCCTGGAGGGCCAGACTGGCACTGGGGGGGCTGCAGTGACAATGTGGACTTTGGCCGGATGTTCAGTCGTGAGTTTGTGGACTCCAGCGAGAGGGGTAGAGATCTGCGCTACCTCACCAACCTACACAATAATGAGGCTGGCAGAATGGTAAGGATTTGATACTCAAGCGTGACATAATTGTCTGTTTTTGTCAGAATTCCCACATGCTTCAAATGTTTTTGTGATTTCCACTTTGTAAGATTTCATCCGTTGCCTTTGGTCTTCCTCTCTGCAGACTGTGTCATCAGAGATGCGTCAGGAGTGTAAGTGCCATGGCATGTCAGGCTCCTGCACCGTGCGTACCTGTTGGATGCGCCTGCCCAGCTTCCGCACAGTGGGAGACTTCCTTAAGGACCGGTTTGATGGTGCATCCAGAGTTGTTTATGCCAACAAGGGAAGCAACCGTGCCTCTCACCGAGCCGACCCCAGACATCTGGAGCCTGAAAACCCGGCTCACAAACCCCCCACTGCCATGGATCTGGTCTATTTTGAGAAATCACCAAACTTCTGCTCATACAATGGCAAAACTGGCACTTTGGGAACTTCTGGGAGAACATGCAACAGCTCTTCGCCAGGCCTGGACGGATGTGAGCTGCTCTGCTGTGGACGTGGTTTTAACACCCGGACCGAAAGTGTGACTGAACGTTGCCACTGCACCTTCCATTGGTGCTGTCATGTCAGCTGCTTGAACTGCACCAGTACACGAACGTTACACCAGTGTCTATGATCACAGTTGGACAACCAAGTGAATATTTAGGCATATATGAAAGGCAAAGAAGAACTTCTTAGCAAAACAGGTAGTTGGCTGAGAAAGCCACTAGCATGCAGGTGGTTTGAGATGTTAGGTAGAAGCTAGAAAAGCTTCATGGCGGGTAAACTGATACAGGGAACTCTCTGGCACAAAAATTAAATCAGTGTTTCTGAAAGAGGGAGGTGGAGAAAAGCACAAATATATGAACAGGGTATAGAGGGAGCATATGTGCTTGCTCCTTGCCTTTGATGCTTAACAGTATTAAGAGGGTATTTAAACACTACAACCTTCCATGTAGAATGGAAATCATCCACATCCCTCAAGTGTTTACACTGTGGATAAATAGAATTAGAAGTAAAGGGACAAAATGATGTGGTGGAGAATCGATTACTGTAACAAGGTACTCTAAGAGCCTTCTTCTTTCCCACTGAGGGCAGAAACTGGACACAATGTTTCACAGATGTTTCTGTGGCCAGAGAGCCACAAACATGTGCTCTCATAAACTGATGAAGACCTCTATCTAAAAAGAGGGAGGTTATTTAAAAAAAAATATCAGTGTTTTGTTTTCTTTTGCTTTTCGTTTGGCTTCTCTCATATGAAACTGTGTGAAGTTTATCTCTGGGGATGGGCTGCCTGTTCCCAACTTGTGTACTTAGGCCCTGGATGCAGCCCAACCACTTATAATTTCCTCACCACATTTGCCCCTTTATTTAGATTTCTCTGGAGTTGAATACACCTCAACCTTGATTTGCCACTCTGACTTACCACAGGATGGTCCTGATGTTACATGACTGGGACCAGTGCTTGCCAAGGAAAATAGAAACTGACTGAACAAATCTTACTGAGGCAATGTAATTTGAATGTATTATCAATACACTGAATATCATGGCATGACTAGATGTAGTTTGGCAAATCTGAGGGGTCACTATAAAAAAAAAATGAAATGTGACCTGCAGAATCTCACCATGCTGTCAAAATGAAAACTAATGCCATACTGAAACGTACATTGAAGTAACAAAAAGACACAGAAATTCTGTTAATACATGAGTGTAGCATTAAACAGGTCCAGGTTTAAAGTAGGCAAATGGTGTATTACTTCAGGCTAGGCTGTAAAAAGCAGCTAAGTCTCAGATAAACATTTTATTTTGAAGAATACAGCCTCTGCGGAAGAAAACATACTGTATATCAGCTAAGAGAACCAAAATGCTGTAAATATTAAAATATATGAATATATTTATAATGACGTCATTTGTAAGTTTGCTGAATGATTTATGCACCTGTCAGTGGCTGAAGAATATACTATCATTAGTGTCAAGTCAGGAGATGTTTTGATCTTATGCCTTTTTCTATTTTGGTGTACAAAACCGGCTCTTACTAGAAACAGAACATTATCACTTCTTTGCTTGTTTCCTATAAAAATACTTGTGTTCATGCACTGAATATTTACCTTTTTTATTAGTGTAAATACAAAATATTTATTTCTGAGGATTTTTATACTGTTATAGAGAGATGAAAGAGAAGACATTTTTTAGATTTTGATCAAAAGATTTAGGTTCCAGTTGGTTTTGTATTGTATGATAGAACAATAAAGTCTATATTTTCAATTAAGTTGCCCTCCTGAATGTGTCAAAAGATGCTATTATGTCTGTTGTAGTTTCCATGTGTTTGAGATAGTTTTGACAACCAACCAAGTGAACATATAAGCCTGTCCCTGGGTGTCCTTTGCTTAATCCTATTACCACCACCAAAGCAGCCTCTTTCTCCAGCTCACAAAACATCCCCGCATCTGTTCTCCCAACCACAGAGACGGCCCCTGCTTATCCAGCCACATACCTTATTTTATACAGTATAGGATTTTACTGCATTGAATGTTTTGCTTCATTTGCTTAATGTCGGAAAAAAATAAAGAAATAGTATGAAAAATAATAAAAACCTAGAGTCTCCCCCAGCCCCTGGCAACCTGACTAACCACGGGAGTTTGGAAAGCTTTCCACTTTTTCCTTAGCCCACCACAGCACAGGAGCAGCCAGAGTCATCCAGATAGAGGACAGTGGAGGCAAAGTAAGGCCACCAACACACACACCCCAAACATCCAAAGGCCCCACTGTCAGAGCAACAAAGTTGTAGCTGTAAGGGAAGACAGGGCAACATAGGACCAAGGACAGGGATGAGAAATTTTCTTACAGTCTTGATGTTACAGGGGAAAAAGTGGAGGATCACAAGGGGCTGCTTTGCCTGTGGCATGAACGGAGAGCAAGAAGTTAAGTAATAAATCAATAAATTGAACAGAGATTGGTCACCATCTCAAAGAAAGTTTAAATCTGTAGATCTAGGAGGATTAAGAGGATACAAAGAACAAATCAGAGCAAATTTAACCAAAATACAGCAAATTATGGGGTCACATGATAGCTTAGCAAAACAGAAAGATAAGAACTTAAAATTTATATTGATCACAGAGTAACACATCTGATTGCTCCAAATCATTAATATTCTGTCTCGTATTACTGGATAAGAGGGTATAAACTCATGATTTGGCTTAAAGTACGATGTGGGTGAGAAAAAGTCAGGAGAAAGCAAAAGCTCACGAATATGAAAATAATACAAACCTGGCGAGAGTGAGAGAGAAGGAATTGATAGGCGATCATGGATACACAGAAAGAAACAAAAGAAAGTGGAAGACAGATTTAAGAAAACAAGAGGGAAGGCAGAGTTCAAATCCCAGGCGTGAGAGTGAGATGGGAGAGTTGGTAGAGAGAGTGAGTGGAGGGGGTGCTGCCTGTGGGAGTGCTGAGGAGTCAGTGATAATTAGCTCAATTAGTGACAAAGGCAGTGTAATAAATACCGACTTAGTGTCTGGGTCCCTGCTGGCCTCTCCCTGCGCAGCCTGCGATGTGGCCCTGGCCTGACGGACAATTCATTAAACTGACAAAATACCCCACCGTCCAGGCGTGACGCAGCGAGTTAGCCCCCTACAGGCCCAGCTCATTGTTCTAATTGTCTGGGCTGGAGTCACTTTGTGGCCGCCTTCTCCTTCACCCTACCCGCCTTCACGCTCTGACTTCAGAAAACCCATGGAGTTAATGCCCCTACCTTACTCTGTAAGTAGGTGATCGGCAGGTTGGAAAAAAAAAGCAGTAAGAGTTCCTTGGGGTGGGGCGACTGGTGGGGGAGGCAGTGGGATTAGCGAATGAAGGTTGCCTGGGAGTGCTGGGAGCAGCACCGATCGGAATGTAGGAGAGATGAGTCCAGAAGCTCGGATGCAGGACAAAGCGAGAGTTAATAAGGAAAGATTGAAGGGGCTGGCGACAATGGGCCGCCACCCGAGTCGAGATGAAATTGCTTCCGAGGATTATTGGGAGAGGGTGTGAGCGTTGTAGGCTTTTTGTGTGAGTGTGTGTTTGGTTGGGCATTTGTGTGTGCAGGGGCAGGGGGATTGCTGGATTGATGGCTGCCCCTCTGGTTGGGGAGCAGGGGACCAGGGGAGGCTAACCGGCTGTTCCCACAGTCTGTTCTGCTGCAGCCACCTTTGACACACGGGGCTGCCAGGCGGCGAGCAGGCAGCCATGGTGAGAAGGGCACAAACGAAAACAACAGCTCCACTGCACAAAAGTCACCGTCTCTGGAAGGCTGGTGGAGAAGCGCAGGCTGGAGTTGAGGGCGTGATGAGGGGTAAAAGGAAGGAGAGCAGGAAAGTGTGAAGCGGAGGATAAAAAAAAAGAAATAACAATGCCAAAAAATTGTACAGATAAACTACTGTATTGCCAATATCTTAAGATAATAACACACTGACATCCAGTTTCGGCTTGCTCATGATCAGAATATGTACTGTATCACATTGTTAGTAAAACGTTTATGCAGCTAAATTTACTTTGCCACTTTCATGTCAAAAAATACTTTGGTCCTGGGGCTTACTAATTGTTACATGGTCAATTTCCTTTGAGGATAAATGTTTTTTTCACCACTACCTGGTGCTGTCTTAACTTCAGACCCTTAACGTCAGGAGAAACATAACAGGGGTACAGGGTCAAAGTTAATAGAACCATTTTGCCAATTAAGTAACTTGACAATAAGACATACAGACCTCTTTGACCTAAGAGTGAGAGGGTCACTTTTAAAAAATGGTGTTCATGATTTAAGCTTGAGAAAGGAAACAGTTTTCACTTGCCCAAACTGTGCTCCTTACAATAATGCAGCAATCAGGTCAATCACCACAGAACATGCAGAGAAGATGATACGGCATAATGAAGGCACAGCAGCTTCATATTAAAATTCCTGCTAAATTGTGGAAAAATGTTTGCCCGTTGGGTGGAGTTGGCTTTAATTTGAAGGGCGTATGATAAAGAATTTAGAATTGGGTTTGGGTCACCGCACTGAATGATAGGCTGCTCACAGTGGTTGTGATGGACAATGTGGCATGGCTTGGATCTGGCGCACAATGCTGATTTGATTTCCGTGCTGCCCCAACATTTCATTGTAATTCTAGCATTCGACTGTGGGCTAAGTTCCAATTAATTAAGGCATTGTTATGACGGGAACACCCTTACACTGCTCATGTAATAATCAGAAACATTTGTTTGGTGCCATTAAGTGACCACAGGGCTATTATGTAATAAGATATGCATTTACAGCCTCATCACACACATATTACATAAAGAATTATAATCAACTAAACCTCACCTAAAGTTACAGAAAACTAACCAGTGGATTAATAGTGGTCAATACAGTGGGTTAAATTTACTCAAATTCAATTCAGATTTCTAGGAAACAATGAAAAGAGCATGAGTGTGCGAATGTGTACATATGTGTGTTTGTGTGCATAATCAAGCCAGTGTGTGTGTGTCTGTCTGTGTGTGTGTGTGTGTGTGTGTGGATGGCAGCTGGGAGGCAGACACGGTCCAGGAGAATCGTCCCCTAGCAACTGACCTTTTCGGCAGATGGCAGTTCCAGAGTAACAGCCACCCAGCATCACAATGGCTGTGGCCTCCTAACATCTCCATCACTTTATCATCTACCGACCTGCCACAACCTGCCACACAGGAGAGAGGGAAGATTACATTCATCCCAGCGAATGCACGCATGCATGTACGCACTCACATGTCCTCTCTTTTTTTCTTTTTATCACATTCCACACACATCAGTTTGGGTCTGCGCTCGACTGTTCCTGGGGTTTGCAGCAAAGCCAGTCGAAGGGATGAGAGGAGGATAGATTTAGGAGAGACACGGCGGACACTCACTGCTGTCCGCAAACCTCCAGACACTCTCAAACCACTGTTTTCCGTTGTTGGGTTTTCTGCACATAGTGAATCAGGGTGGGAATGTGGACAGACCACTCGACCATGGTGAGCAATCAGTATGATGTCTGTGGTCAGGCTCTGTGCCCCTGTGGAGCAAGATGGAGAGCGAGCCCTGCAGTTAAGGTGGGAGGGATATAACTTGGCGGTGTCTGTGCGTGCATGCGTGTGTGCGTTTGTGATATGCCAGCACTCTTCACATGTGTAGAAAGATGTTGTGATTTGTAGCCTCCTGCATGTGAACACAGACAAGCGTGAGTGAATTTGCATGGGGTGATAATATATTTTGAGTTATCGACACCCCCCCACCCTCTGCACATACACAGCATGACCTCTCGATTGTCTTGGCTTGATGGCCCCTTTTTCTGTTGGCCCATTTTTTGTTGATATTAAATACTTTTCTCAACCTCAAGGCTGCTGAGATAAACGCCTCATCACCCTGAAACAGCACCTCTAACTAAATACCTAAAAGTGGTCTTCAGTCCATTGCAAACACTGAATGGTCAGCTTTAAGTACCATTTGACAAAAAAATTGGATATCCACAGGCAGTAGTTTGGTGAGAACAATTACCCAGCAAGAAAAAGTCAAAAGTCCCCAACTCCCCAATCACACATCTGTGAATGGTTAACCTGGCAAGACCAGACAAGAGACAACAAACAGATAAAGTGACATGTCAAAATCAGTTCCACTGGGATTAAGTGTTTTAGGTGGAAAACTGCGTCAGAGTGCGACTTTAAACCACTGTATATTCTGGGGGAAATCATATGCTAGCAAACACTGTTAGTCCTCCTGTAAACAGAGTTATAATGACAGGGAAAGACTCTGGGCAAGGACAACCAACAGTAGAATATGTTTACGGACATCTGACAATGTATGGGTACAGCACAGCAATGTTTCAGCTCTGAGATCCACATGAACTATGAGCACAAACTGTGGTGGAATTTATGTGACACAGCGTAAGCCTGTGCATCATTTCACCTGTCAGCAAGGATGAAACCTGCATTTATCCAAAGCAAACTGAGTGTCAGTCAGTGATAAATTGCAGCAATATGTGTCTGGCAATAGTGAATGTTAACGCTTCTTTTCATCCAAATGTACCTGAACATTAGATTTGAAAGTATGATGGGTTTTTTTAGTACTATGCACTGGTTTACTTGGCTAGATGTGAGATAATTTGTGCTGCACAGTGAAATATGACTAACCACAGCAAGGCAAAAATTCTGTATCTGCACTGCACTTAACCAATAAAGATGATTCTGATCATTTTATTATTAGTTGGCCCTTCTTAACATCATCTGGACCACAATATGCCATTTTTGAGTCAATAAACCGCACTGAGAAATGTCTGAAGGCATGGGGCCATTATCTCTAATCTTGTAATACTGTTGGAAACAAAAGGAGAAATGCTCAGTTTTTGGTTTTAATTACAAGCTGTGTTTTACAGCGACAGTGGGCGAGGGCTC
This sequence comes from Siniperca chuatsi, assembly GCF_020085105.1. NCBI lineage: Eukaryota > Metazoa > Chordata > Actinopteri > Centrarchiformes > Sinipercidae > Siniperca > Siniperca chuatsi. The sequence goes on along the minus strand of NC_058051.1, from coordinate 16,606,643 downwards.
AGCACTGACACAGCAGTAGAGGAATGTTTATTTGCTGCAGTTTAGGAGCTGAGTGGCTTGCAGGAACTATGACACATTCCTGTGTCACTGGCTCTCCCGCTCGCATTTACACACTGGCGCCCCATGTGTTGGTTCACAGCTACACAGACAGCTACACAACTATTCCCTCCAAACCATCTACAATATGTGGCACCTCTGGAATCTGTAAGCATGCACAGACCGTATGCTCATTCATGGCGACTTAGTGTGACACGACTTACTAGGCCTAATTCTTCTCCTGTGTGTCACAGTGTGTGTGTGTGTGGCAGTTTTACAACAGTGACTTGCAGATGAATTATTCACACCTTACTTCAGCATTATGGTGATCCCTGCGCACAAAGTGTGCAATATGTGTGTGTATTCTCACTTGCATGTCTGTGTGGCTGGCTGCACACACCTCTCCATCTTTCCTTCTGCAATCCTATCCATTATCCCCAGCATCTGGCCGCCAAAGCCTGTAAAGAAGACATTTCTCTTGGCAACTGTTTTTTAAAGGCAGTGACACAGGGGACAGCCAACCACAGGAGCCACACATCTTCCAATCTACATGCATACTGAGAACTGCTTGCATAACAGAACCGCCCCAATCTCCCTCTCTCGCTCGCTCTCTCAAAAGACACACAAGTTCTTTCTCCATGTCCCACTCACACACACACACACACACACGCACACACACACACACACAATACTGCTCCCACCCACCCTTGTCTCTCTGCGATATACTCACCCAAGCTTTGAGGGCTAATCGCTTCCAGAGCCAGAGCTGTCCTACAAACTGTGCCAGCAGCCTTTCAGTACATTTTGCATCCTAAAAGGTTCCTTCTGGCCCCTAAATGAATATTGTGTGATTGTAACACATGAGCTGGGTGAGCTACACTGCAGAAGCTGTAAGTGCTGTGATTTTATGTACAAATGTGTTTAATTTAGTGACATTAAATGCTGCATGTTGTTGACATGGGCAATGTCCAAAGTGCAAAGTTAAATACTGAAAATTGCTCTGTAAATGTCATCATTTGGGATGCTACAAGTATCAACAGCTGCATTGCAGAGGAGACTATTGAAAGATTAATTGCACTCTGAGTGCACCTGAATGTGCCCTTGGCTGACACTGAGCTGCTGAAAAATAAACATATTCATCTTATTCATCATATTCATCCTAAACATAGAAATGGCACAATAAGTGCATTAATTATTATCACATGCATATTGTAGCCCATTCAGGGTAAAGCTGCAGTGAACAGATTCTCTGAACGGCAAGCATGTTAGGCACACATCTTTGTTTAGCTTGGCTGCTAGTCATAACGTTTTCTGGCATCTGGATCATCTAAAAGACAAATGGGTGTGTAAGCTTGATAGAATAATTCGATTATAATTTGATAGGCTACCAGCTACACATTGTTCTAGCAGCCAGAGAGTTTCCTTCGTAAATCCTCTGGGATATAAACACGTTTGTTTGACTACAGCTTGAATCACTTTTTGGAAGATAGATGAATGAGGTGGCTTATGAAGATCTGTGGGGTGGGGGGCAGATTGAATTGTACACTTTTGTCCACACATTAGTCCAGGTATAAATGTGTGCAAGTGCTCGCCTGTGTTTGCACTGCAGGGGTCTAGAGATTTCTTTAGGGGGTATCCTGTCTTGTTTATAGTGGACTTCTGTCTTCCTTCTTTGTCTTCATCTTCAAGGTTGTACAGGATCTGGCATACTCCCCTGAGACCCCGGAGAAGGAATGATAAGGATTGGAGATATTTATCCCCCTGGGGGAAATTCGACCTGTGCTTTTGACCTATTCTAACTGTTTATGAGGTAGCTCTGAGGAAAAGGCGCTCCACACAAACACACCTTAGTCAGCCCTGCTGGGATTAACCTTCTGGAGACAATAATGCTAACTAATGAGCCAATGAGTCAACCATTTCACAATGAATACATTACAGGTTTTATAACAGATAGCAAATGTGACTGCTGAACACAGCCTAAATTTCAGTTTCCCAAATTACAGTAGTCTCTAAATTAACCTTCATGTGGAGTGTGAGAAAACATGCAGCAAGAACCAACACTAAGTATAAACTTAACATTAAGCTTAACAGCTTAACAACACATAAGTGGCCTTGTGTGGCAGTCATTGTGTGTTTTTACTACTGTGTAGTCACAGGTCATCACTGATGTTGTGTTGTGCTGCCTTAAGACAACACTGAGGGCATAACACACGCTTCACCCTAACAAATCAAGTCAGCGTCAAGGAGCAGTACTGACTTGGAAATTGTAAACGGCTGCCATCTAGTGAAATAAGGTTCGAATTACAAACTTTAAGATTAATTGCACTCTGAGTGCACCTGAATGTGCCCTTGGCTGACACTGAGCTGCTGAAAAATAAACATATTCATCTTATTCATCATATTCATCCTAAACATAGAAATGGCACAATAAGTGCATTAATTATTATCACATGCATATTGTAGCCCATTCAGGGTAAAGCTGCAGTGAACAGATTCTCTGAACGGCAAGCATGTTAGGCACACATCTTTGTTTAGCTTGGCTGCTAGTCATAACGTTTTCTGGCATCTGGATCATCTAAAAAGACAAATGGGTGTGTAAGCTTGATAGAATAATTCGATTATAATTTGATAGGCTACCAGCTACACATTGTTCTAGCAGCCAGAGAGTTTCCTTCGTAAATCCTCTGGGATATAAACACGTTTGTTTGACTACAGCTTGAATCACTTTTTGGAAGATAGATGAATGAGGTGGCTTATGAAGATCTGTGGGGTGGGGGGCAGATTGAATTGTACACTTTTGTCCACACATTAGTCCAGGTATAAATGTGTGCAAGTGCTCGCCTGTGTTTGCACTGCAGGGTCTAGAGATTTCTTTAGGGGGTATCCTGTCTTGTTTATAGTGGACTTCTGTCTTCCTTCTTTGTCTTCATCTTCAAGGTTGTACAGGATCTGGCATACTCCCTGAGACCCCGGAGAAGGAATGATAAGGATTGGAGATATTTATCCCCTGGGGGAAATTCGACCTGTGCTTTTGACCTATTCTAACTGTTTATGAGGTAGCTCTGAGGAAAAGGCGCCCACACAAACACACCTTAGTCAGCCCTGCTGGGATTAACCTTCTGGAGACAATAATGCTAACTAATGAGCCAATGAGTCAACCATTTCACAATGAATACATTACAGGTTTTATAACAGATAGCAAATGTGACTGCTGAACACAGCCTAAATTTCAGTTTCCCAAATTACAGTAGTCTCTAAATTAACCTTCATGTGGAGTGTGAGAAAACATGCAGCAAGAACCAACACTAAGTATAAACTTAACATTAAGCTTAACAGCTTAACAACACATAAGTGGCCTTGTGTGGCAGTCATTGTGTGTTTTTACTACTGTGTAGTCACAGGTCATCACTGATGTTGTGTTGTGCTGCCTTAAGACAACACTGAGGGCATAACACACGCTTCACCCTAACAAATCAAGTCAGCGTCAAGGAGCAGTACTGACTTGGAAATTGTAAACGGCTGCCATCTAGTGAAATAAGGTTCGAATTACAAACTTTAAGTTGGCTCAAACAAAAACTTCTGGATATGTGCCGTGCAATAGCAACCCACCACCTGTTATTGACACAGAATGAGGCGAACACATAGGTTACAAAGTATGATAAATTGCTGTCGTTTTTTTTAGCCAACAGTTACAGGAATCATAGGTTTTAAGTTAGCCAACGCTAATATAAATAGCTGTCTGAGAGTGTCCTAACGATAACTTAAACGTTAAGTTAACTGTTAACTTGAGCTAAAATCCTAATAGCCTATTCATGACCAGAACAGGGTTAACGTTACTCTACCAGAAAATACAAAATTAATTAATTTGAATAAAGACTTATTTGGCAAAACAATTACGTTAACCTCAGTTACATGAGCAGTTGGTAACAATAAAGTAATGTTAACGGTTACCTGAAGCTTCGAATTAAGTCCTAATCGTAGGTAAATGCAACAGTTATGCTAACGTTAGCAGGTAGCTAACGTATGCACCATGAAGCTGTTCTAAAACAGAGGAAGTATCAAATCCTGGGTAGATCGATTCTACACACTGTTCATAAAGTGTTTAGCAGGATCCGACTCAGATTAAAGACTATTAGTTTAAAATACAGCCACTCAGAGACTGACAAAAATTATTCTCATAGTCGAGATGTATTAATTGAAATACTCGGACAAGTTGATTGAGCGGACATGATCCCTCACATACCGGTTGGTGGCTGCAATGAATTATTTCCTTGTTTGCCAACCGCCAGAATATAGAAGAAGAAAGCGAAGCTGGAGGGGAAGGAGAAGAGTATGTGGAGGAAAAAAATAAAACAAGTAAGGACCTCTAACACGATTTTAAACTCAGATGGGCTGGTTTCATGGTCGACAATGTGCAGCTGTGTTTAGTGTGCAAGTTCTTAATTAATGTTTGTTGATGTAACGTTGCTGACAAGATATGCTTTTGTTCACGTTTCTGTATCCCAAACGAATTTATAGACCCAAAACAATGACAGCCCTTAAACGAGTATAATATGAACGTCACTCTGTCCTGTGACCTCAAAACGGACACCTGATGTCACACAGACACAGTGCATCAAAGTGGATGACACAGAAACATAAGAAACATCAGAAATGAAGATAAAAAACTCAACTTCTTAACTGTCTGAAGTTAAGTTTAGAGATGGGCCGTACTGCTGTTTTTACATGTTTAGCCCATACACATACAGTTTTTACACTATTACCAACTTTTTTTCCCCAAAAGTTATCACAGGTTTCTAGATTGTTTAATATGTACCTTTTAAGCAGCCACTTATTTCAGATGATAGTGTGTTTTAAAATAATTTGTTGAGACTCTAATTTAGGGCTGCAACCACCAATTATTTCCATTATGGATTAATCAGTCTATAATTTCTTTGATTAACCAATTGATTGATTAGTCAATAAAATGTCAGAAAATAGTGATGGGCATTTCAGAATGACATCTTCAGAATGCTTGTTTTGTCCAACCAGCAGTCCAAAATCCAAATGTATTCAATTTACAATGAGAAAAGCAGCACATCTTAACATTTGACAAGCTCAAACTGTGAATGTTTCAACATAAACAACTAAATGATTATTGTTGATGATTAGCCTGATTTTGTACTGATCGACTAATCAATTAATTGACTTTAATTTGCTTGATAGGTAACATAATACAGGTAAAGTCCTGTAATCAAAGTTATTATCATTGTGTGGCAATGATAATAGTAGTAGTAGCTTCTGGGTTGGTGTAAAGTTCCACCATCCCAAACATGAGAATGCCATTTTAATGCAAGAAACTACAAGATTAATTGCCTGTTTTCTTTCTGGGTAGATTTCCAAAACACAGCTTTGGAATTCTGTCATCCAACTTTAATTCTCAGATGTCTGAGCTTCCCACTAGCACTTGAGTGCACTGGATGGAAGGCTTTTCAAAGTAGTCTTTGCTTTCAACTACAGTATCAAACAGCAGTAACGTAAAAGTGTCAAGTCTCTGAAGCTTGAAGTTTTCACACCATACAGAAATAAATAGAAAGCTATGGCTCCATTTAAAAATATGATGCATTAAAAATAAAACATAAAACATCATGCTTGGAACAGTCAGCTATAATGTATTAGGAATGTTTAGTAAATTGGGTAAAACGTGCAAAAACAAACAAATTAGAGAATCAATCAGAAACGCATGCCTTCTGACAGCTTCCTGTTGAAGACAGGTGGTAGGCAATTCTTTGTAACTGTAAATTCACAACTAAAACTCAGCATATTCACACAGGGATTGCGAGCAGATTATTTCCTCAGAATTGTAAAAACGGCACATACCACAAGTTTCTCAAGTTGTGCCGAATCCTCAGGACACTACTTTCAGCCTATGAAAATTTTAAAGAAAACATTTTTCTTAGCAGTTTTTAAAGGCACCGACAGCCAGACTGAAAATTGGCAAACCCAAACAGAAGTGGTGCATTGGGTGGGGACGTTAATGTGGTATTTTCGTGAGCTGTTTACATCAAGGCTGCAGATTTTTTTATTTATTTTTTTTTAAATCTAGTGACAGTTGCATTAAGAAGTGGTTTTGGATTGCGCATTTAGTAAAGGCAGAGGAAATTGCCAGAATACCCTGTTTATCAAAATTAAAACACATTGTAGTACACCATGCTCTCTTGCCTTCATCAGGGTGGTGATAGAAGCTCACACTGGTCTGCACCTTGCTAAGTGTGTGTTGTCAAAGTAATTAAGAATACTCTGTCTAGACATATTTGGCTTTTATATAGACAGGGATTTTGCTGTTTCTACAAATGATCGCCTTTATTCATTGCGGTTAACTAAATCAGTCACAATTAAATTCTTTTTTTTTAATGCAGCCGTCACAAAGCTTTCTGCTATCTTCAACAGTTGTGTGCATGGAGAAGCAAAAACAATAACAACACTTCCACTGCTATGCACATCTCAAGAATCACAAGAATCTGTACAAAACGTAATTTAACTTCAGCAGTCTTCCACACTGACTATTTAGTTAATCATTTGCAAATACAGTGATTTTTGCACATATTGCGATTATTTGTACATTTGAATGTTTTCATTCACTGCAGGGTTGGCTTTATTCGTGTACTTTTTGAATTGCACCTGGAATCTGCACATGGGAGCAGCCAAAACAGATTTTCAACTGCAGAGGAAAAAAAGATCAAAACTAACCTGAAACAGATACAACAAAGGTCTGTCACATTGGACAAAAGGTCAGGTGAAAGTCAAGCAGTCTAAGTTTCAGTTTGTTGTTTTTCATTTGTTGTATTTCAATTGTGTCCCAGTAAAAACCATTCAGTATCAGAAAAAACATTTAATATAGATAGTGTAAAAATGTTAAATACTATTTCAGATTTATTACAGTGACACTTTATTTAATATGTATATACAGTATTTTCCCCCTTTTTCAAATTGAGGCTTAGAATATACAATATCCGTTTTCTGTGACCCTAAGCTAATTTGAAATTTGTAGTTACTTATTTAAGATGTAAAATTTAATTTAAATGAAAACAAGGAAAATAAGGTGTGAAAATGTAAGTACTCCCCCTGTTTTATCGGGGATTGATTATATCACTGACAAATAAATGTTCATTATTTCATATCTTATTAATTTGAATTCTGAAAATGTGGACATTGTGTTGAATTAGAGGATCATTTATGGAGGACTCTGGTCTCTAGTTTCTCTGGTCTGTGGTTTGTGTGTGAGAGAGCAATTGTTTTACACATTTGTGATATATGTTATGTATTTACTTTTATGTTCAGGTCTGTGTGTGTTTGGTGTATTACTTGGATGTAAGTCAAGTGATTCTCACATTCGATGCTGTATGCTCACGTCATTTAATCTTTCTATATTCTGCAATCGAGATAGATGGATTATTCTGAGATTTATCAATTTTTCCAAATAGAATTACTATAATATTGAATGGTATGTTGATCAAAACTTGTGGCTGCTGTGCTGAAGATCCGCTCGGCATAACGTGACTTTTTAAATACTGCAGATATTTTTCAGCAATTCAATTAAGCTATGATGAATCATGGTAATTGGACTGTACTTATATAGCGCCTTTCTAGTCTTTCTGACTACTCAAAGCGCTTCAACTACATATCACATTCACACACTGATGGCAACTGCTCATCAGTTGAAAGAAACTAATCATTCACACACACACAATCCACACTCACACACACTCACAATTTGGGGTTCAGTGTCTTGCCCAAGGACACTTCGACATGTGGGCTGGGGGAAGCTGGGATCGAACCGCCGATTGGTGGACAACCAGCTCTACCACTAAGCCACAGTCACCCACAGTCCCTCATGGGAGTCCTTACCGTGACAGACTTATTGAATTATTATTGTTAGGCCAAAATATTGAAATTATGCATACTACATATGTGCTGCAGATACTTTAAGTTCAGAATTTGTGCACCTTTTGTTAAATCGCATTAAGTAAAACTGGAATATTTGCTACAACTGTTTTTAGTCTCCAGGGGCTCATACAGGCTGGTAGTTATGTAACATACAATATAAACCTTTATTTAATTGTAAACTAAATATACCATACAGATTACAGGCAGCTACCCAGACCATGAATGTCAATTCTTTACATCCTAATATATGAAATGAACTGATGGACATAGCTGTATAAATAAAATATCTAAAGGACTGGTGTGAATCCTTTATTTCTACTCAACTGTAATTGTTAATAGAATGATTCTGCAGTCTCTTGGTATTAGCAAGCACAATTAAAGGAATATATATATATATATATGGCTTAATGTCCTGTGAGTCCCTGCAAAACCTGTATGAAATGGAATTTATACATTTTTATTTTTGTGAAATAAATACTTATCTAAATAAGTATCTCTTAAATATCTTTTTTGTAATGCCACACAGGAGAACTCAATGAGAAACTCTTCACAAAGATGTGGATGCCATCATAGTCAAACTAGAGAAAATCACTTTTACAATAAACGTAACTTTATTGACAGTAAAAAGTTTTGAGAATATCGAGGGGCACGCATTTGTAACTGCAAGAACATCTTGGAAAGCAACATGACTTTTTTAAATACAGTAATGAGGCAGTTGTACATCTTTAACTTTGAGGTAAAGTGTTTTGTCATGTTACATCATTCACAAAATATCATATAACATTGAAAAGTCCACACAAGGAGACAAAAACCCATGCCTCATTTTCACTTCTTGAAATTACTTCACATTTCAAAAATAATTCACAATTCAGGGAAAAGCAGAAAATGACAAGCACACATGCTATATTCCATTCACACACGCTTCTCTACTTATCAAACCAAGTGCATTTTTAGATCACTTTTTTTCTCAAACAGTTTCAAGTATATTTTTGCCTGCGCTTAAAGGAAATTAAGTTAAACTATGAAGCAGCAAACCCACAATAACAAGTAAGAATACTGAGTTTGGTCTCATTCATGTTCCCAATATTAACATTATCAGATAACTCACCATACTGTAGCAATAAGGTTTTTGGGTGCTATAAAGAAGCAGGAGGTAACATTTCATGGACTTGAGGAATTTGCTGGATAAGATTTGGAATATAGCTGATTAAATACACCAAGGCTGAAACAAACAACACTAAATAGATAATCACAAGTGATAACTGAACAGATCCAAACTGATTTGCTAATAAATTTTTAAATAATTCATTTGTTAATTCACTTACATTATGCAAATTGTTTAAAATCTCAGCCTCAACTGCTGAGTGCAAAAGGCAAAATAATAGTTTTAGTTGAACTGATATTTAATTCTCAGTCTCACATTGCAGCAAACTTGAGTGTAGACCGCAGAACCAGTGCAACGCTGTGGGATTCTGTAGAAGGCTGGCTCCGTTAAAAACACACTGGTGTTGCAAATTAGATGATCAATTATTGTGAGTATTATGCGATTTATCAGTGCAGTAGAACAATCACAGAAAAAAATGTGTAAAGCCATCAAGTGCTTCGGCAAAGATGTTCATATATAAGCAGGAAACCTAAAAGTGCAATCCCGTATAGGTATAGCACCCTGGGCCATCTCAGTCAAGCTCTTACTGTACACTACATGGCTCGTGGTCTGATCTGCACCAGTATTCTAAGGCTCACTTTAAAATCCAAACACCTATCTTACATCAGAGCCCTGAACGCCCGTTTCACCCTCAGGTGAATGTTTTCAAGTTAATTTCCTTCATGATTTTGCTTTGTCCTGATATTCTCTCTTCTGAGGTGACTTCACACACTGTTGAACCATGCTGTAAACAATGTATTCCTACAGCAGCGAACTACTGCAGGAGTTAAGGCAATCCATTTCTGTGCTTCGTCTGTGACAAAAGCTCCTCCCAAACCCAGAGGCACAAAGCTCTCAGTGCATATAAAGCTTACCTGACACACTACACAAAATACCCTATTCAACCACAAAAACAAAGCTCTTAGTACATACTAAGCATACCAAATATAATTCTTAAAATGTACATGCTTTTCTTAACTGCCAGTGCACATGACCTCTCAAAAGTGCTAACTAAATCACTTAGCAAAAGATGGCTAGTCGAGATTTTTGAGCACCAGTTCCCCTCCAGTTTTTTTTTTAGTTAAGAGGAAATCCCCAAAGAAGGCACTTTTGAAGAAAAACCAGCAGTTTTGCCATATGATTTGATATGGGAGTGCAATCAATCATAGAATGTAATTTGCCTCCATTAAACTTTAAATGTTGCGGTGAAAAGATTTTTCACTCGCGTCTGCTTTTGTTTAATAAATATTCTCACAATAAAACCACAAATCCTTTTACTAACACTATGGATTTAAAGCAACTTATCTGGTGCAGAACAAACGTGAGCCCACAACTTTAGAGAGCAGCAGTCACCTCTCCTCACCTGACCACTATCCCCTGTGTTCAGCCCACCTGATGCTCTCCACGGCTGATGTGGGACGAGAACTCGTAGCGGTCCTGGCTGCGGTGGCCACAGATGTTGCACTCGAAGGGTTGGCGGAAGCCGTGACAACCCATGTGGATGGTGAACATGACATGGTCCAGGAAGAGGATGCGACAGTGCCGGCAGTGGAAAGAGCGCACAGGCCGGCCATCCCTTTCTAATACCTGCACAGTCTCCCTAGAAGAAAGGAGTGAGCCAGGGCTCCTCTTTACTATGGTGGGGGGTACAGGACACGCTCTCTCCCACTCTGGGTCTAAGTCTTTGGCCTGGCTGGGGCTGGAAGTGGGATGGCTGCGGGGCAGTGCTAGGGTTTGGTAGTGGAGGTGGTGGTTGTTGGAGGTACTTGTCGGGGCTGTAGCCCTTGTGCTCTGCTCTTCTGCTGTGCTCTCTGTGTCTGTAGAGTCGGGGCAGCCGTTGGGTGAGGTGGTGTGGCTATGGACTGAGGGTTGGTCATCACGGCCTTCACCCACCTCCCGCCCAGACAGGACAGGAGGCATTGCTGTCGGCCCACCTCCACCATGGGCTCGGGGGCCCTGAGGAGTCACGTTGCTGTTGATGGAGCCCATAACTGTGCGTAGCTCCGACATGAAGGCAGGATGGAGCACAGGTGGCTCGTGGTTCTCCCCTTTACCCCTGCCGCCTTGAAGATGTGAACCAGCCAGCCCAGCAGAGTCCCCTGCAGGCTGAGAGCTCATGAGGTCCCCCTCCTTCTCAGAGCCAGAGGACAATTCGTAAGGTGCTTCAGGTAGGTCAAGGTGCATGTGCTTGTCACCTATGAAAAGGACATATCATAAATAAACAATGATTAAGATGGAGGGTCTCCTGGATTGACTTCACCTGTCCATCTGGCCCATTTTCATGGAGCAACATGGACCAAAGTTTTTATGATGCCAGACCAGGTTCTTATTATTTCTGTACTTTATCAGCCCCTTATCAAGCTATATCATTATTATTGTATAATTTAAATTAAATATAGAATGTGGATGTGTAATAGGTTAGAAATATATTTCTACACTCTCACTAAAAATGAATAACATGGCTTGTCTTATTTTTAAAAAAAAACTCACCCAAAAACTTCTGTGGTGTTGACCTCTTGCGTTTGGTGATACTAATAGCCAGTCTATCCACAAAATGGATTTTTTCATTGGATGGCTGGAGCACAGGTTTAGCAATTGTCTCCATATTTATGGACTCGTCACCTGTGAACAGAGAGCCCCTTGTCATCAATATACAGACTAACTCATTATGTGTATAAATATGTTAAACTTGCTTTATTCAATCTATTTTCATTAACAATCATGCATAAACTTACAGGCTTGTTGTCTATAAAAGTTAGTGAGTTTCATGTTTGTGTGATATGTTACCCTGTGCTGTCTGTGTGTTGACTGCTGTCTGGTGGTCCAGACTCTTCAGATAACTATGGCAGCGCTCTAGATGTTCCTCCAGTGTGCTCTGTTGTTTGTAGCTGCGACTACAGTAGCTGCACTTGAAAGGTTTTCCCACCGTTGGAGAAGAAACTGCAATTCAGAGAAAAAATAATTTAATTGATTTCATCCAAGATTGACAAAATGGTCAAAATGTCACCCTAGACGATGGATACAGTTGATCGAATGGATGAGAAACAGCATCTACTATAGTTTATTTATATGTTTGTGTGAGGGGATTTTTATAAAAAAATAACTTATTAACTAGGTTTGAGCAAATGGATTTCCCCATTGATTGGCAATTCCTGAAATTGTTCTATGTTGCTTGCCAGTGACGACAGAAAAACGCCTAACCCTTCACCGCAACGTTTCCGCTTTGTAAGCCATCGGAAAGACTGACGTCAATTCGCTGAAATCCAGTTTGCAATAATCTTTTCTTCGAAAATGAACCTCTGAGACCAGCGGAGATCCACCTAGACCCTACTGTACCAAGTCTGTATTTGAACACCTGTTTGAATGTGTGTTCAACAGGATTTCCTGTTTTCACAAAATGTTAAATGTCATATTTTGTCATGTGTTTTACAGTATTCTGGTAAAGACCGATTTCCTCTCAGCTTCACAGAAGGGGGAAATGGACAATTCTAATGAATCCCCATTTCTACCGCTTATCGTTGTTTCATGCATTGTACCTCATCACAATACGGAATAATATTGTTATGGAACCACTGCATCCATCAGTTTCAATAACTGAATAGGTACATTTATGAAAAATGTCTTCATGGCGTATGTTTGATGTGTTAGGTACTGTTGTATTGCACTTAAAGCTCACTTATTTTACCTGCATGTGTGCGTAGATGTCCAGCCAGGGCATCTCTCCGGCGACAAGCATAGTTGCAAATGGGACATTTGAAAGGCTTCTCTCCCGAATGCAACTTGATGTGGCGTAACAAGTTCCCCTTCTGGGTGAAGGAAGCTCCACACTGGTTACACTGGAACGGCCTCTCACCTATGAGGACATGGATGGACAGAGGATTTTAGAGGTAAATCATTTGAAGTATTGCCTTTATTTATTGACATTTACGGTAATAATACATTTTGACCATAAAGTGTACTTGTCTTGCAATTTCATGAGTGCTGCCTTGCTGGCTTGTTCTCACCTGTATGGCTACGCTTGTGCACCATCAGCACGTTGGGTCCGATGCAGATCATCCCGCACACCTCACACTGGAGCTTCCCATTGGGCAGACGGATAGGTCCTGGTGAAGCAGCGTTTGGACTGGCCATCTCATTGTAAATGCTCGCTCTATCTCTTCTAGCCCCAGCGTACTCTGTGCTCCCTTCTTCCATGGGGTCCCCAATGTCATCCCTCCGGCTATCGTCCCTCACAGCCTCTCTGTTCTCTGGCTGTGGAGCACCTGGTGACTCATCATCACTGCACAGCTCAACCTTGATGGAGTTTGCTGTGTAGAGAGAGGATAAAGGAAAAGCACATTTACTTTCATACACAATTTTAATGAAGAATTCCATACAGACCACAGGCTCACAATGAAACAAAGAAATGATAACTGACCACTAAGGGAGCGGTGTGGTGAGGACTGCTGACTGTTTGGAGATCTTGCTGAAGGGCCCTGTGACCCGCCATAAAAATCCTGTTCCGTTGATGACTCTCCTCCATTACCTGAAACACAAATATACCCACATTATTAAAGTAAACATTAAAGTCTGGAGGCTACACACAAACGTATAGTAGTTTTTCCTTTGTATATAAACTTACCTTGTGCATATGAGCGTCCATTGCAGTCATCAGCATTCATTCTCTCACCAGATGCCTACAGAAATATGATTTAAAAACAGATACTTACTTTTTTCCCATTCATAATCATATTTGAAAAGATCAGCTTTTCCAAATCTTAGTCACATGAAAACTGCATATAATAACTTTGATACTAACCATATAAAATATACTTACTAGCTGTTTGTTAGTACAAGAATAAGGCTAGGAAACAGATAGCTTTATGCTCTCTGTTCCAAGTGTCTAATAATAAGTTCACTGTAATAAACTAAACTAGTAAACTTGGGTTCTGCCCTGCTATTTCTGTATCATGTAGATTCTTCTGCACCGTGACCAGCAAATGAATATGAGAGGCTCTACATTTATAGAAAGCTAATGGCCAAGAGTGTTGGAGGAGGAGTTAAAACTACTGGGGGTGGACAAAATAGCTGGAACACCTTACACTATAAAACTATTAATCTAGTGCAACACCCCCACAAACTACCATTTGAAGCTTTCAACAAAATTCTATATTAAGATGAGGTCAAACTTAATTGATCCCAGGAGGGAAGTTTATTATTACAGCAGCGCAAGAAGAAGACCAGAGAATTAAAGAGGAAAATAACATAAGTAGAAAAAAAATGCTATATAATAATATATACAGATTATAAAATCTAAGTTGGAAAGCTATTTAGTACATTACCCTAACCACTGTGTATAAATGTGCAAAACCTGTAGTGCAGTTTTCTAATAATCCATATATATATGTGGATTATACATATACATTAGGCCTATATAGCTTCAAAAATCTTATAATATTGAATTTTGTTGAGATTAAGTTTATAGGTTATAATTACTTGCTGTAGTTCTTTATTGTTAATTGTTCCTATTATTTTTCCACCCTCTCTGTATATGTGCCATAGGCTAATAATAAATAATGCGGGAAATGTACTGTAAGTGACATGGCTACAGTTTATCCACAGCAGACAATAAGTGAGGTATGTAGACCACACCAATCTCCAACACTGTCGGTGCTGAATTACAAAATTTCCAGACATACAATATGTTGATTTTATGTGACCAGAGTTAAGGTGATGTTCTATTCAATTTCATGTTGAAAGAGAGAGAGAGATGGAGAAACAGACCCAGATGTTGTGTGCTGCACCTTTTGCTCAAATGGATGACAACAACGGGCAGAGGAGACTGTGTGGAGGGGGGGGCGGAGACAACACATCGCAGGGAAAATTAATATCCTGGCATTGGCCGCGCATGGGGAGCAACAGGCGCTGATGCAGCCGGGAGACGCGCCAGTCACACCAGGGCACGGCGATTAAAAAAGGCACGCGCACCAGCGCCGACCCTTGCCTGAATCCTTTCTGCCCGACATGGGCGACTGTGCAGTAAAACATATAGCGTTATATTTTCAAATAACTAATTATCATGCTTCTCCATATATCCGTGACTACTTGTTTTAGCTGCTCGGTGGATTTGGTCCGTTATGGCACCAATCGGCTCATGGACGGTCGAGACAGCGGCGAGTCACAACGGCAATTTGTTGCAGGAGTTGCCACTGTCCAAATTGTCCGCATGAACGCAGCTGTCATCCAACATCGAGCACGTCAAACTGGCCTGGGCTATACAATGTTTCTCATGAGGCGTTGCTATGGCACCCGACCACACGACAAATGGCATTCACCCTACCAACTACTCAAAAACATGCGGTACTTCCAAATGAAAACCGATGGATGGTCTTACCAAGCGCCGCGGTGAAGTCCACGAGCCTCTTCCTTACCTGGCGACCGATCGGTGTTTTCCTTTTTAACTGTCTGGATAGCTGTTTGTTTTCCCAGGCGACGACAGCATCTCCGGGATTTTTTTTTTATACCTGGGAATCCCAAACAACTTCCGGGCCCATGCTGGGATACAGACCGAATAATTGTACAACAGAGCTCCTGATTCAGTGATTGTCGAATGCATCGATGCATGTCAGCTCCGGGTACAGGTGGCAAAAATGTGGTGAAATGTATGCCATTAGAAGAACTCATAGGCTCAACAGCAGACTGTGACTGCTGCGCATGAATATCCGTTTTGAGAAATACTGACTAAAATGGCCAGAAATCCTGCGAGATTTAGTAAAATTATTCATTGTACATTCAGACGCTGTTGATGATCAAGGCCTCTTCCGGAAATGCTAGTAGAGAATGGAGTAGGCGGGTTATTTTACAGTGTCTCTTTCTCTTTTGCGTCCATCTATAGGCCTATACCTTTATTACATAATTATTATATCCTTCAATAATCCAGTTTTTTTTTCACGCTGTGAAATGAAAGGATAGGTGATTGGCAGTGGTGATTGAGCGTTTAATAGCAAGCAAGCACACATAACAAAACATAAGTAGGCTACAATTGTTGTGATGAAATAGTTGGTGATATTACATCTGTAGCACCACAAGGTGGCAGCAAACTGCTGTTTGAGACCAACTCTGCTAAGTAACCAACCAGACAGCTGTGAAATAAAGTGCAAATGCAAGTCTCTATGCTGCTCTTGATTTATGTTCCATTTACAATAAGAAAATAATAACTAGAAAAACAATGCAGTCCAGAGTCCCACTGCGCTCTTGCAACTATTCAGGCCAGTCAGTAAAGAATGATGGGCAACTATTTGAATCGATGAGGTCTGTGCCATCGTAGAAGGACCTCATAAGCCTCATGGATCTTCACGAACATTGCCTCAGCATCCTTGCTGCCGGGGTTGTGGTCAGGATGCCATGTCTTGGCCAGCTCCCTATAGCTGTGAGTTATCTCTTCAAGAGAGGCCTCTACTCCCAATGACAATACCTGCAACACAAATACATCCAGAAACACAGTTTGGAAACTATGACTACGCCAGAGCAATGACTTTACTCACTGTGCAGTATACATCTCAAACTATAACTGTCTTTACTCGTCACTTATATAGCCTTTCCAGATTTATGAGATTCTTCACCTGCAGTGCCTCTTTTTCTCCTTCAGTGTACTGTTTGAGCAGTATTTCCAGCACCTTCCTCCAGGCCTCTTCATAGTATCCCCCTCCAGTAAGAAAACAGAAGATCCGATATGGCATTAAAAGAATGTACTCCAACACACTTCTGAGCCAAGGCAGAAACCAGAAAATATCCAGCAGTGCTGCTACACAGTCAGACAGGTAGTACAGTGTGGCTGTGGTGTTGTGGAAAATACAGTAACCCAGCGGGGCAGAGAAGGCCAGCCAGGCTAGACTAAGCCTGTAAAGCCGCGGACCTGGACAAAAGACAGAAATAAATGTAATTTTAGTCGGCGAAGTAATGTTATCAAGGTATGATATTGTCATATTTGTGAGATCATCTCACCTAATTCCTGTTTGCTCCCAGGTGTCTTTGGAGGTTTGAACCTGCGGTGCTGTGCAGCAGTGACACTGGCAGCCAGGCTTATCGGGAGAGGTGATAAGGTGCTGCCATAGAATATTGGGGAGGTTATGAGACAAGCAGTCAATGTTTTTTGGAGATCAGAGGTCTGCTGGCCAACACTGGACACCAGATGTACCCCTGCACCCACACATAAAGGCAGAACGATCAAGTAGAAGAAACTGAGGGAGTTCAGGCCTATCAGAGCCACAGTGCCAAAGTAGATCCCAACACACACCTGTCCAGCAAATCGGACAGGGCCTACAGATGGAGGGACCATGGTGGGGGGTCTTTTTCTCTCTTTCTCTGCATCTTGATTGGCCTCACCAACATATGCAGGAATGCGTATGAACTCTCTGACCCAACCAAACCCAAATCCTCCCAGGGTTAGCATCCATAACAGAGCATGGCTGTCTCTTCCTAAATATAAATGGTGAAGGCCCAAAGGACCACCTACTGCCCACAGGGCATAGGCTACCATTACACTTTTTACCATCCTTTGGCCTCAGTGGATCAGTCCCTGTACAGGTGAATATTAGTCATCCTTGATGAGTACCTGCAATGAAGTGACGGAAGAGTTTAGTTGTACCTCCAAGTCGAAACTATGTGAATGTGTTAGTTCTTGACAAAACTATAGTCCATAAATGTTCTTTATAATTTTAAGGTGAGCCAAGCTAGCTGTCAGTGTTTTTTGATTATTTGATCCTGTTTTTTATTATTTATGCTGGTAATATTGGCCAGGACACTCAAGGGATTTTTCCACTCCCCTAGTTAAAGAATATATTATATAAGAGGGATTTATCTTAGCTCAGGATGGGCATTGTCATTTTAAGTCATTACGTGATCCAAAACATAGTAGGCTATAACTGACCATGTCATTACATGTGTTTTTTGAGAGAAAACATATCACATGTGGTACAAAATGTCTGAAAATGAGATAGTAGGCACCAACCTTTATCTATAGGCCAATCCACAGTTAATCCAAAGGCTATATCAGACTGACCGTTTTATTAATTTATTTACTTTTTAAAATACATTTAAGACCTATTTGGCTTTGTCTAATAATAACTAGGTTACTTACTGAGCCCATAATTTCAATCCTTATCCCGATAAATCCTTTCCAGTCCTTTCCGTAGTTGAAGTTGGTGCATGTTGTTGCAACAGTTGGACTTTGGATCATGACAATGAAATTACACTGTTGCCTCAACACATGATGCACATCAACATTTAGTCCCCTAAATCATTTGAACTGATAAGGTGAGGAAAAGGTCTAAATGGGACATTTGTGAGAGATAGGACTCTCTTGCCTTAATTTGTTCTGTAAACCTTTTAAAGTAGAATGCATCACAAACACAGAGCTATACACAAATTAAGAACATTAAACCCTAAATTAAAGCCTTAGGCTTTATTACATTTCCATGTGCGACAACAATGCCAAAAAATATCATAGATATCCCAAACGAATTCCCTGAAAATTATATGAAAACAAAAGGTGGAAGAAGTATTCAGGTTCTTTACGTACAGTAAGTAAAAGTAGCAATACTTAAAAGTGTTATGAGGAAACTGTACTTGAAGTATCAAAACTAAAAGTACTCATTATGCAGACAGAATGGCCGTGTTATATTACGATGTTGGATTATTTTTTACTGATGCATTAATGTGTAAACAGCATTTAATCTGAATGTGGAGCTAATTTTAATTACTACTGGGTGGAGTAACAGGTATAATAATTCCCTCTAAAATGTAGTGGCGTAGAACAGTACTGTACTTTTTCCACCACTGATGAAAACAGCTTTACTTAAGCAGAAAATGTAAAAAAAAAATTGCTGAAATAGTTTGAAAGCTAATGTTTTAAACGTGCAACATTTCACCAACAGATGTAAGTATCCATATATGCATTCACCATTTGGGAAAAAAAACATGTTCTGCATAGAGCATATAACAGTGAAATACAAGTGTACATCCCAAAGTAGGCTACATGAACACTGTAATACTTAATTGGCCTCTCTGGTATGTTTCGTATGTACACACACCTTTGGATATGAATAATATAAATATGACGATGACGCTCAACTATTAATTATAGTGATGATTGACAGCTACCTGACGAGCTATCTAGGCTCCCTTCCCTCTGTGTAGCCCCGCCCCCTGACGACCCCGCCTTGCATGTTTTTTTTGTCAGAGCTGAGTGTAGCAGACGGCTAGCTCAGCCGTTTAAATGCAGCAGGGCTAGCCAACCACACATCCACGGCATTTTTAAGAAGATGCACAGTGTTTTAACTTTTTAACCATTTTCCCTCCAGCGCGTTTAAGCCTGAGGATACTGTTATGGTTTCGGAGAATGGAAACGGACGACGTGTCGGTTAGAGAGCAACTTTTCCACAATCGTGTCCGGGAGACCATAGTAAGTAACGCTGGGCTAATGGAACCGTTAATATGCATATGAGGGTCGCTTCTAACACAAGTAGCCACCTAATTAGTACAAGAAAGCCACGTCGTTTGACTAGTTAAGTGTTTGTGTCGCATGAGTTAGCGATTGTTCACCTCTCAAATTGAAGTTGTCCAAGGCTCATATTTCAACATTGAACAACAGTATCTGTAACAGTGAGTTTAACGTGACTTTAAGGTTACATTAGTGTTTGAAATTCGCCTATTCTGGCAGTTAGCTGAACTTCTGCACAGACATTAAACAAGTTAATTGTTGCACGGATGCAGCTGTCCAGGAACAACACAGCATCTGGGGCTCTTCTATTGAGTTTGTAACGACCTGGGCCTCTTCTTAAGCCTTCCTTTATCTGTTTGCCATGGTTGGATCACCCTACTTCACATTTTCAGTTTTACTATACTGTTGCAGTAATGATGCATTTTAGTTGTGCTGTTCTTTCCCAGTGACTTCATTCTGTTTTGTGTGACACCAACAGCCTGTTGAACTTCAGACTTGCCAGAAAGATACAGCAAGGCACATAGATAGTGACCTTTAACCCTAAAAAGTACAGTCAGGTCTCATAGGTAGTGCATTTCCTGAGATTGGAGATATTGCTGATACCCTGTACCCTAAGGGACAATGTCATACTACATCTTTTCTGTTGCGCATTTAGAATCAGTGGTTGACTCAATTTGTCCTGATTTACTCAACTGTTAATAGGTAAGAAAAATCTCTAAGCCCATATTGTACTAGTACTGTAAGAGAAAATAAGCAAACTTGTGCAGCTGTAGATTTGGCCAACAAATGAATGTACATTCATGGATGAATTATATAATATAGACAATAATAATCTCCTAGGGAGATTGAGTCAGTGCAATAGCAAAGAAGACATAATATGTTTGAATAAACTAGTAAAGCCAACTGAGCCATCATTTGTGTTATTAGTTACACCTGTGATTATCCTTGTAAAAACATCCAAAGCATAATAATCTGAGGCAATTTAAGGTTGTTGTTGTTTTTGAAACTGACTTGGCTCCACAACACCAAAAGTGTCTTCCTCCATTTCTGTTTTCAAGTGGTAAGCTAGGATATTTCTAAATTAAAGTTATTAGTGGCAAGATCAGTCTGCACACATTAGGCATCACAGGCAGTGCCGAGTACATCCTCCAGACAATACCATATCAAATAGAGCTTTTAGTAGTACACAGATATTTTCAATTGTGTACTTAACTCATAGAAGTAACTTTACATGAGCAACAAATGAAGTGCCCACATTTATTCTAATGCCCTTGGTTTGTCATTGTCACTTTCACCTAAAGACCTAATGCTATTAGTCGACACCCCCTTCTTAAGCCACTGGCTAGCCTCGAGTCTCCAGCTTACCATCTCTTCTCAGTGCTCCCTCTCAGGCTGGTCAGCTGCCCCTGCATCTCTGGTTATTAATGGCTTTAGGCCAAGCATATCATTGATCAGCTCATTTTGAATAAAAGAATATGTGGCAGCAGTGTTAATAATGTTATAGTATGTCATATAGCAAAGCACCCAATTGGTAAAGGCTCAACACATTGGAAGACCAGATAGATAGATAGATAGATAGATAGATAGATAGATAGATAGATAGATACAGCAATGATAGCATGGCAGGGTACGAGAATGACAAGCATAAGCTGTGTTTTTGAATACTACATTTTTAACTTGAGCTTTTTCAAAACATAAAAAAATAAAAACAAAATGGCAAAGAGGGGGGAGATAGAGGGTTGTCTCATTTAAAGTTAAACTAATTTGTGCAGTACACATCAAAAAGGAAAAAATACTTAGGTTAATACAGAAGAGGCTAAAATTAAGCATCTTATACAGAAAGGTAGATTGATACCCCCAGTACCCCCATTTGTATAATAAATAGCATCTCATTTAACCAATCATCTTTTGAAGAAGATATTGGTGATTACTGATCTAAACCTGTAAGATGCAAACACTCTCACCATTAATGCTTTTTGAATATAGGTGAGATTACTTATGTGTGAGCATCCAGAAACTGATCTAGCTAAAAGTCTTTTCAATGCATTTGAAAACCATTTGGATATTAAAATAGCATGTGTATTAAATGAATTATTCATGGCCTGTATAACTATATTTTGGGGGATCCTACTCCATAGTCACAGGACATACATTGCAGGCCCTGTGGCAGAGTATAATCTCTGTGCTCAGAAGACAGACATGCTCATTTACATATTAACAGTACGATATGTTGTTGGAGCACAGGCGATTGGTAAAATTCTGTGCTTGAATGGCAGAGAAAAAAGGCAGTATTTATGTTAAGTGTTGACTTTATACAGCTTTTAGTCAGAAACCTCACAGCAGCACCAATTGGTGCCAGATTCCTGCAAGTCAACAGTAATTCTTTCAAAATTATGAATAGATAAAACTGATTCTTCTGTTCTTGGAATGGATGACAAGCAAAATAACCAGCTAATCACTGGGAAATTTTGATTGTGGCCAAATGTCTGTCTTCACCTGAGCTGATTGCAACATTGTAAATCATCTTAGATGGGAGCATCTGGCAAGTGTAACAAGGTTGATTAAACAAATTGTCTATGTGAGATTGTGTGAACGATAGAGCCTGGAGTACACACCCAAAGCCCACACCCTGAGCCTGGAGGGATCAATGATCAGCAGAATAAAAGATCAAGATAAGTAGAGAAATGGAACACCCAGGATCAGCATGTATTAAGATGTTTGAGTGCCATGTTATCTATAAAAGGCATGGTTAAGACTGATTAGAAAATTCAATAGTCCACTACAAATGTGTGTTTCTTAAGAATAACTTTCTGTAGGAGTTTTGAGAGAAAGCAGAGAGACATTAATGAATTTTGTTTGGCTTCTTACTTTGTTTTTAGTTTATTTTTTAAGGAGAGGCTGTATAATGGCTTTGTTGGAGGAAAAAAATCAAAGCACATTGTCACTGTTGTCATTAATTTTCTATTCTTAAGGACATAACTGGATTTTTAGTTGTTGCTTCCCTGAAATCTTTTATCACTAAGCTCTCAAATATTGGAGGACACATTTCAGTAAAATTATCAACATACTGTCTAGCTGTCCACCTTCTTTTGGATTAGGATGGCTTTGCCCATGTGACATTTTAAGTTTCTGGCTGTTGAATAAATCTTGAATAGGTCTTACTTGTAAACAAAGTCTGTCATGCAGAACGTGTTTAGCTGGACAAGAGGCTAGGTGCCCCTGAAATAACACATCCTGAGGGAGTCCACTTGACATTTTGCAAGGATGTGCTGTGCTACCAACCTCCCACTCCTTAGAATTATTACAGGAACTAGGTTATGCAACATTTGAGCTTTTATAGTCCTTTTTTTTTTTTTTTGCTTGAATCAGCGCAAAGACGTTTAGGTTACTCCGTGAATTTTAAAATGCTCAGAATGAACTCTGAGCCCTGGGACTTTGTGTTCAACACAAAGATGTCCCTCTGGATGCTGGATTCTGGACTCCTTCAAACTCTCTTCTCAGTGGCCTGCTATGTGCTGCCAGCTCTCATCAGCACGTGTCCCCACATATGTGGACTAAAAGGGTGTTATTCTGCCTCCACCTATTTCTCACCCAATACCCATCCTTTGTTCCCTGCTTTTCCTTTTCTTGGATTAACCATAGCAAGCTCCTTTCCAAATTAGACTGCATTATTGAACATTTTTGCAGACTGAGCTGATTAGTTGTTATGTTCAGTCCATTGTTGTTTGTGTGATGCTGCTAGTATGTTACCAATGATCATTCCCACCTGTGCAGTAAAACACGGTGTATTTCTCAACAGATTAACTTTTATGTTAGTTTGAAATATTTTTCTAGCCATATGTGACAATGTAAGGCATAATGCAGTCATGTTAGGTAGGTCTTAGTAGAGCGTGACTACTATGTTTGGCTTTTTTAATTTGCTTGTTATTGTAAAAACATTTGGGGCTTAGCCAAAGAGGCGGTAGTTGTCAAACCGTATTCAAGATTCTATAAATCAGAAACACTTGATTTCGTCTATTGGCAGTTGAACTTGTCTTTTGGTACTTGTTAACACTATCTTCACACATGACACAACTGCTTGTGTGTTCTTGATTTTTCTTCTCATCTTGCACCTCCTGGAAGCATACGGGAGGAGGGGTGTATGCCCATACCCCAACCTCATCTGTTTTTGTACCGTACGTCCATATGTTCCCAATGATCCATTTTAAAATACCCTTTTGTTATGAATTTAGAATAATAGAAACACTGATGTACAGTGGTGTGAAAAAGTGTACCCTTCCTGATTTCTTATTTTTTTTGCATGTTTGTCACAATTAAATGTTTCAGATCATCAAACTAATTTAAATATTAGTCAAAGATAACACAAGTAAACACAAAATGCAGTTTTTAAATGAAGGTTGTTATTATTAAGGGGAAACAAAATCCAAACCTACATGGCCCTGTGTGGGAAAAGTGATTGCCCCCTAAACCTAATAACTGGTTGGGCCACCCTTAGCAGCAACAACTGCAATCAAGCGTTTGCGATAACTTGCAATGAGTCTTTTACAGCGCTGTGGAGGAATTTTAGCCCACTCATCTTTGCAGAATTGTTGTAATTCAGCCACATTGGAGGGTTTTCGAGCATGAACTGCCTTTTTAAGGTCATACCACAGCATCTCAATAGGATTCAGGTCAGGACTTTGACTAGGCCACTCCAAAGTCTTCATTTTGTTATTTTTCAGCCATTCAGAGACCCCACAACAACATCCAAAGAACTGCAGGCCTCACTTGCCTCCGTTAAGGTCAGTGTTATGTCTCCACCATAAGAAAGAGACTGGGCAAAAATGGCCTGCATGGCAGAGTTCCAAGACAAAAACCACTGCTGAGCAAAAAGAACATTAAGGCTCATCTCATTTTTGCCAGAAAACATACCTACTTAGCCTACTTTTAAGACAGTTCATGCTCAAAAACCCTCGAATGTGGCTGAATTACAACAATTCTGCAAAGATGAGTGGGCCAAAACTCCTCCACAGTAAAAGACTCATTGCAAGTTGTCGCAAACGCTTGATTGCAGTTGTTGCTGCTAAATGCACACTGTCTCACAATGAATAGATTTGACCTCTACTGTTCTGGGACTTTTTATTCACAGTACATGTATTGGACTATACTACTGTAACATAACTTTCATGGAAATCTGATGCTTAAAAATAATTCATTTCTAGGCTCTTTGTTCTTACGAGGAACTCATGCCTTTTTTAAGAAACTGGTTTTGCAAGTTTGTCATTTGTCATTCTCCAGAGAGCCCCCCCTCTCTCTTTACATCCTCTTTACATTCCTTTACATTCTCTCTACATCCTGCTACCCTTACTGGGCTCCCTCTGAGCTGCCATGTGGAAATGTTTTGATCAATGCTTGTGATCTGGCAACTTCATTTCATTCATCTGTCAGTCCAACACTTTGGTGCACAAACTCCACTGTTGAGTGAATTGACATGAAATTTATTACAGACACTCTTGGTCAACAGCAGATGAATCCTGATGATGTTGGTGACCCTTTGAGTTTTCATTCAGCACCACCAACAGGGCAGAATTTCCACTTGACTAACATTTTAAGTTTTATGACAGGATATCTCTGAAATGACTGAATGGCTGTCAGATTCAGCTCTACTTTGATAACCAATGCTAACATGGCATACTAGCATGTTATGCCAATGGTGCATTCACATCATTTGAAATGGAAGGTAGCGATGGGAAAGATCCCCATGGGTATGTCTTGCAAGCATGCAAACATCTTAAATTGCCTAAGATTATTTTGGTTATATGGTTATTGTCATTGCTCAAATTAAGTGCAGTTTACACAATGAGTGAATGTTTCTCCTATGCAACCAACATACTAACTTGCTAACATGGCTGACAATGTAGAGATGAGCCAGACTAGCTGAGAGTGAGAGATAGTTTTGATTGTGAGGCCTTTTACATTTTTTTTTTTTTTTTTTTTATCCAGTAGGGTTAAGCCTCATGGGGTAGAAAGCATGCCCAGGAATGCTCCTGTTCATAGCATATAATGTGCTGTGGCAGAGAAGAGTGCATGCACAAGTTTGGCATTGTACACAGATGTGTTTGGGATGTGTCTGTCAATTTGGTTGCTGTGATTTGGTGCTCAATGACTAGGTGTTTGCAGACTGTCCACTCTGCTGCATGGAGTAGACAGAACTAACATACATCTGAAAGATGTGGAGATACATTTTAGCTAAGATGTGGTTCTTTTCATATAAGTTTCACTAAAGTAACTGTTCTCTCATGTTTTGTATAATGGTTGTACAAGCGATTTACTTCAGTCTTTGGGGGGAAATGTTGAGAGCTTTGCCAGACAACAGATTGCTGAGTGAATATAGGTTTAGCCTACATTTGTTGGCAGATTTAGGATAATGTCAGGCAGTGATCTTTACAGGCAGTATGGGGGCTGTCTGTCACTGATATTAACCCTTCTTTCTTTTACTCCCCCTAATCCTTCCTAGTTTATCACTGTCACCTATTTCGCAATGTTGGAATAAAGTGGTAATCTTTGGACTCCATCTGTCTCTCTTGGCCTTGGCAAAATGATGATGATTTTGGCTATTTAAATTTGTAGCAAAGCAATACATACCCTGTTTTGTTTATTTCTTGCTGTCTGCACAAAACAAAACAGTATATTCTATATGTTGTAGCCGTGACTGTATGCTTGCTCTCCTCTCCTCTCTGTATGCCTTTTCTGTCTCTTCCAGATGTTTTGGTATATGGTATCTGTGCTATATATCCACCCCTGCTTTTAAGACCAGAATAGTACTGGACAGAACAGGATAGTTTGTTTACAAGGCTGCACTTTCTTTATGTGATTAGCTGCTTAAACAAGTAAAATAAGTAACACTATCTCCTTTATTAGCCATGTTCTCCAACTGTGCAAAGTGAAATAGACACAAATAAAATTCCTTTCTGTCTCTTCTGCAGATCTGTGTACTCCTGTTTACATGCCTTTACATGGTATCCTACCTCATACTTACCCACTTCAAGAAGACTGCAGAGTTTGTCACAGGTGAGTTTTATAAAGTCACTCTCTTCCTGGAGTTTAATAGGAGAAACACACAGACTGCTCTGTGAGCAAGATTTCCATCAAGGCTTATGGAGAATTGCCGGGAGGGGAATTGATGGTGTTGACAAGCATACTGATTACATTGGTGGAGTGGAAATTTTTCTACACAGAATATATGTAGGCCACGCTTTTCAAGCAAGCACAGGTGTTGTTCAGGCACTGTGCATTCTGTTGCATCCATCTACACATTTGTACATAGATTAGATTTGAATAATAGCTGTTTTCTGTGTTTGCAAACATGCCAATATAGCCTATGTTTACACACTGCCAGGATTTCAAATTTCAACCCAAGGCTCTGGACCTTGGCTGGAGCAGTCCAGAGGTGCAGAAGGTGTTACGTAACATGTAACCACCTCTTCAGGCAGTATTCCTGTGGATCAGGGTGGTGGAGGGGTAGTGAAGAATGTTGCTACAAGATAAACATGTACTTTTGAGTTGTAGCTTAAGTATTTGGATGAAACATCTCAAAGGACATCTTTTTTTCAACAAGCATATATTGTATAAACAACATCATGAAACTGGTTTAATTTGTCATTACTCTGAGTTACTGGCTTTTAGTTTTGACAGTAAAAAATGTAGAAAAATGTGTTTTGGTCAACACAGTATTGGTAATTAACAACTTTGTAGCTGACAAACAACCATTTGCATAAGTGCAACATATCTCATGTACTTGGATCTACAATATGTTCTCTATTATTAAAACAAAACAAAAAATGGGCTGACAGCAAATAAATCCAATATCTTGCCACTATTGGAAGCAGATGTAGGATGTCAAACTACCTGGGTCCCTCTGCTCTGCTGTGACTGGGCTGGGTTGGAACCTGGGGGATGGCCAGCTTTTTTTTTTTTTCTTTGTTTGAGGGGGGTTGGTGGACCTGCTTTGCATTAGCCCACTGATGTTGCATCAACAACAGCCAGTAAGTTGTGCCCTGTAGCTAAATGACGATTGTGCAATACTACTCAACGGAGTTGTTTTTGACATTAAGGAGCCAAGAACTGGTTTTTGCTCCTCAGGCTTTACCTCATTATTAAACAGCTGTGCCAATGTGCTGTACATAACTTTGCAAAGTACAGCAATTCATACAGTATAGTTTTAGAGATCTATAGCATTTTTGGGGCTTTTACTGAGTGTTTTAGGCAAATAGTAACATTTACAGATTGGCCCCTTTTGGTATTCTTAATACTTCAATCTTTGCAGTTTCCTACCCATATGTAATTCAGTTTTTACTAGAGTCTTTAGCTTGAACAGAATGTTCCTAACATGCATTTCCCCAACTCTGAGGCCAGTGAGATCTTTGCTTTTTTCATCCCCATGTGGACTACTTCTATTACAGCTTTCCCCTATAAATCTGTGTATATACAGTACACACACAGTCCCAGACAGCTTTTACCTTTCTGATGACAACACAGACTTGCTATCTATTAACATTTCAGCACTTGTATTTAAGCCCTCCTCAGTTATAAAGTTATAGAAAATAAGTTGGTTATGTATGTGGCAACTTACCCTAGTTAAAACATAGATGTAAAAACAAATCACAAATCAGTTTTGTAATAGTTGTAATCCTACTTGTTTCTCTGCTCTGTTTCAGATGATATTGAAGATGCCACTGTCAACAAAATTGCGTAAGTGAAAACCTCTAATGATTAACTGACCCTCAGCAATCTGTTCTCATTCACTCACTTTGATTAGTGTGTGTGAGTGATTTAGCAGATACCTTTTTCAACGTGAAGTGTACTGGCATGAGGCCATTTGGCTGTAGATTTATTGCCCTGTCTTGTGTTCACCTGTGTGTTCATGTGATTGTTGGTTGGGATAGGGTGCACGTCACCGTCACTATGCCCTTTGTCCCTACACGCTGGCACTGTATTACCTTAACCCGAGCCACCCTAGCCTTTCACCTAGGCTGTGCTGTTAGCCTGAGACACACAAACACACATGTGACCTCTCTGATAGCCTGTCTTTCCCCTTCTCCCAGGCTGTGGTTGTGTACGTTCACCCTGTCTGTTGCAGTGTGTGCTGTGCTCCTTCTCCCCATCTCCATTCTGTCCAATGAGGTGCTGCTCACCTTCCCACAGAGCTACTACATGCAGTGGCTCAATGGATCTCTTATTCACGGTAAATCTTATTGTTTATATTAGTCGAACACACCAAACAGTTTATAATTGTAGAAACCTGTCAAACAACAGAGGGCATTACTGTCTGAAACGGGATCAGATTTAATGAGGATCACTGCTAATAACCTCCAAATCAATACACTACAGGCCTGTGTCCAAACAGATCATTATGATAGAGTGGCTGTGACCTTGCTGTGTGCATTATTTGAGTTTTTAAAAAATGGTCTCAGTCGAGCCCTCCAACTCCAATTGAATAACAATAATGAATAATAATTTTTGTTTTTCAATTTATCAACTAAGATGTAAAGTAAATAGTTATGAAGCCCAGCAGTAAACCAGGCCTGTAATGTTGTTTCATGTGAGAAACATTTTGATGATAATCTCAGTTTTTCTACACTTTTAAATCCCTTTTTAATTGAGTACATGTGACTTGGTAGCCAGTCTTGTCATGCTACGCTGCTTGGCAGAACTATACCTCACAGTGGTTGACAGTGGTACTGCCAAAATGCTGAATGTTTGCACTAAAAACCAACATTTGGAACATCTCTCTTCCTCTCGTCAGGCTTGTGGAACCTAGTTTTCCTTTTCTCCAATTTGTCCCTGGTCTTCCTCATGCCCTTTGCCTACTTCTTCACGGAGTCTGAGGGATTTGCAGGGTCCAAAAAGGTACAGGTTTTGGCATCCCCTCACAAATAATGCCTCTAGCATCTAGATGCCACAGCATCTGTGTGTGAACCCGTTCATCAAACAGTATCTGTTGTTTGTGTAGGGGGTTATGGCACGAGTGTATGAAGCAGTTGTGCTGCTGTTGCTGTTGGCTCTGCTTGTGCTGGGCATTGTGTGGGTGGCATCAGCCCTCCTCCACGACAACATAGCCAGGAAGAGCCTCTACGGTGAGTCACATGCATTATACCTGACGATCCCCCAGTGACAACTGGTTTTACAGTTTTTGATATAGTTGTTTATATTCCTCTGAATTTCAGACCTGTGGGAGTATTACCTTCCCTACCTGTACTCTGGCATCTCTCTGTTTGGAGTGTTGCTGCTTTTGTGTAAGTATATTTCAATCACAAATACTTAAGTGCTAAAAACTGTAGCGTATGACACTTTCATATCACCATCTATGTGTTTCTCTCCTCAGTGTGCACTCCCTTTGGGTTGTCCCGGATGTTCAGTGTAACAGGCAGCCTATTGGTCAAACCACGGGTGCGTAACAGACCCACTTCCAACTTCACATAGAGCAACCTTTACATTAACAGTTTTCTTGTGGCTGTGAACTGTAGTTTCTGAAATGATTGATGTCTTTTATCTCCCCTCAGCTGTTGGAAGATGTAGAAGATACTTTGAGCTGCACCACATTTGAGGAAGACTCACTCTCCAGAAAACTGAACTGTGAGTGTGTCACCATGAGCACACTCCTTTGCCATTTTCTGATGATTCAATTAGAAGCTGGCTGATTGTCTTTTTGTCTCTATCATGTGTTGTTGTCTTATTTGAAGGTGGCAGTACGTCATGCTGGGTCAAGCTGAACATGGAGGCGATAAAAAGAGAGTACCAAACAGTCCGGAGCAAGCGCATCGCCCTAGGTAAGATTGACTGAACAGACTGCTCTCTGCTGGGCTTCTCTCACATTGATTACATTGTATAGTCATTTATTGCTGTACACTCAGTTATTGTTGTTGTTTTTCTCTTCTTGCTTTCCTCACAGAAATGCGTAGGAAAGCATCCCCATGGCAGCGAAACTTGGGATATCCACTGGCCATGCTTGTGCTCCTGGCACTAACGGTACACACTTATTTATTAATATATTCTCACAAGCTGTTTTAACTCTCATGAATTAACACAGATGGTTATTTTTAATTGTTGTATAATTACTGTACATGTCTCTTCAGGTGATGTGTGTACTCATGGTCTGTTTCAATGTGTTGGAGTTGCTCCTGGATGAAACGGCTATGCCCAGAGGAATGGAGGTGAGGATATATCCAGAAGGAACTTGTGAACATTTCATGCTTGGTGTGCAGTTGCCAGTCATCTGTGTACACTGATTGTGTTGGTTTTTTTTGTGTGTTTGTGTTTTTAGGACCCTCATCTGGGGATGGCCTCCTTCTCCATGTTTGGCTCACTGGGTGCTGCAGTTCAAGTAGTCCTTATCCTGTATCCTTTTATCCCTTTGAGTGTGTGTACACAGAGTTAACTCGTCATGTCCATTTGGTTCTGACTCAGCCACTTAGACTGTTCGTGGTATTTGACCAGTGTGTGATGTTGACTCATGCCATTACATTCATACATTAAAAAAATGATAATTTACTTTAATTTACTGTAAGTATCTTAGTCTTCTTTCCAGTGTTGTCCTTAAAGTGAATTTCAGCTATCTGATGGTGTCCTCAGTGGTGGGCTTCTATAGTTCTCCTTTCTTCACTGGCCTCCTGCCTCGTGCACAGGACACCAACCTCACACAGGTATCTGACAGCTATCCCATGCATGTTTTCTCACAGTGAGATATAACCAGAAACTAGTGACGTTCTGTGTTTACACCTTGTAATAACCTCTAAATTTGTTCATTTCAGATAATTGCAAACTGCGTTTCACTGCTTATCCTGAGCTCAGCACTGCCAGTCTTTTCACGCACACTTGGTAAGGACATAGCATAAATGACAAAGGCAGCATTTAGCAAAGACTACAGCCGTGTCCCAATTCCATACTACACACTAATGCTTAGCAGGTTTTGAACATGTAGTGTGTTCACAGTGGAAAAGTGACAGCATTAAGTATACTTTAAAAATTCAGGATGCTTACCAAGCGTGTGATCTTTGAGTGTGCTGTTGATTTACACTATTGTCCAACAATACAATGCACAAATGAAAGTAAGCTACTTACAGCTGCAAAACATTAACAGAAATTGTGGACCATGGTGGTGAGACAGTTCAAAGAAGATCATGGAAAACATATAAACACAGTATTAAATCTGTGCTCTTGCTCTTTGAAGTTACATAGATTTCTTGTATAGTAACAAAAGTATACTTTGACAGTTGGTATGTAGCACATAATGTGTACAATAAATATGTAGTATGGAATTGGGACACAGCATCTAGTATGTAAAGTCAAGAGTTGCTGAATCAACATTTTACTTGTCGTTTTAGTAATGCCCACAAGAGGGCGTTTGTATGCCATGGATACTGTAGCTGCAGGTAAGGGCGGGCTTGAGCAGTTAATTCACAAGTAAAACATCTACTTTTGCTTCCTTTCCATTGTGTTAGGGATCACCCGCTTTGATCTACTGGGAGACTTTGGTCGGTATAACTGGCTTGGGAACTTCTACGTTGTCTTCCTGTACAATATGCTGTTTGCTGGTCTCACCTCTGCCTCCCTGATCAAGACAGTCACCTGGGCGGTACAGAGAGAGCTCATCCGTGCCTTTGGTCAGTCTTCTTTAATTTTTTATTTTATGAAGCAAGGTGAAAGTACTTTTGCATGCATATATTTTTGTGTCTCTGTGATTGTGTTGTGCTGAAATTCATTGCACTTGGGTAGCTGTGTCATAAGTTTTCCCACCTTTGGCCCCATTTCGCTATGGGCTGGTCTCTCTTCCTCAGATAGAAAGAATACAATTCTTTCAGGAAAGTGTAAAGGGACAAGAGGAGAGTCAGGTTCCCTTGGGGACCTTAAGGCACACCGCCCTAGACCCCTCACAGCACACACACCCTCTACCCCTCCACCCAACACAAACAAGCGCTCAGAGCATGGACACGCCAAACACACACACAGAAATACACGCAATCCCCTTCCTCACAGTACAGATAGCATCTCTGCACCATGGCAGTTCTCCTGCACTCCCATTGCCTCCCAACTCACTTCTGTTCTGTGATTAATAACTTTAATTTCACCTAAATCACAAATTTTCTTAGCTTTGCAAGTTTAGTGCTCCACCTTGTGATTGTGTGTGATGTTATAGTCCTTATTTTTAATTTTTTTTTTCTTTCTCTGCAGGTCTCCACAGACTGCCTTTAACTGTGTCACGCTCCACCGTCCCCTTCAGACTCCTCCTGGCCAGTGGACTGTCTAAAATCCAGTGACACCCCCGCCTTTCCTAACCTTTAGAAACTGAGCCACTTCAAATGTGCACCTATTGGATTAAAGGCATTTGCAATTCAGTCCCTTTGCCAGTCAGTACACAGATCTGGTCGTCCCGTGTGAAGAGACTGGAGAAGGTGACTGTTGTCCAGTGGGAGCTCTGCTTGAAGCTGTGTTTTAATGACCAACATATCAGGGTCCAATTTTGTGCAGTTATTTGTCTGCAAGGAGAAGTATTGGTACAAGCAGTCAGCTGAGTCATGGTTACGACTGGAACAAAAGCAAAAGGGATTTAAGCCATATTGGCAGCCCTGCCATAGTGGACAATAACAGAGCAATCCCCCCACAAAACCTGATGCCCAATCAAAAGAGGATCCAGTGGATAGCCGTTGCTCTTTTGACACATGTGAAAGTCAGCAGAGTTATTTTGAAATATTACATTGTAACTGTGACATAATTTCCTCTTCCTGCTCCAGGTCGACTGAGTGCTCTCTCTTTCTCGTTGGCTTCCCCATGCTTTCCTCTCTTAGGTTGTACCACTATTTTAAGATTGGGAATCTTACTTCCATGTGTTTGGTGGTCCATTCTGCACCAGTGTTATGTTAGTTAATGAGAGGAAGTTGTTATTGGGAGCAAATAGGACACAGAGTACCTTGTCTATCTATGGATCCACAGGTTACACAGGGAATATGAGACTAGGGTAAAAGTCTCAGTGTTGGAGCTCTTTTACAAACCCAGTTTACTAGTAAAATGAAGAGCATTTTCTGTGGTAATTTACCATTGAGCAGGGTTTTTACTTTTGTAGATGACAGTAAGCTTACTGAGTCTGAGGATTACTCATTGATTTACAAAAATACACTAAAAAGAAAGCTTTACACTTTGTCTTATGCAAGACTTTTGAATGCCAATGTGACACTAACTTTGAACTTCTGCCTTTGACCAATCAAACTGTGAATTAAGAATTTGTGTGGGGAAGTGCAATATTTTCTAAGTAAAAGTACACTTTTTAACTTTACCAAAAGTAATTTCTAATTTTTCTGTATACTTTCTATTAATTTTCTATGAAGTATTTTTTTCATCTCATTCCTCTTTGTTGGACTTTAGGTGAATGCTTAGAGTAGTTTCTGAAAGTTTTCATAAAGCAAATGTGACTATCAATCCATGCAATCTTTTCCAATGTCAAAAAGAAATTCTATTATGTTTATCAGCTGTATCTCATCATCCTCAATGTGTTGGTGACCCTGTGTCACCGTTTGCCTTTGCTGCTGTATCAGCAGATTATTAGCTGTTGGTTTGACCGGCAGGGGACAGTGTCTCTCAAACCCAACACCAGCCTCTGTGTTGCGTGTGAGTCTCTCGGGTTAGTTATTATATGTATTATGTATGGAGCACTCTGAGGTTTACTCATTTCACTTTTATGTGGGAATTTTCTTTTGGTTTTTGGGAACACAAAGTTTATAATGTACTGTTTATCATTATTTATTGGGAGTTTGGGATCTATACTTCACATGTTGACTCTTAGGATGTTTAACAGTTGTTTAAAAATGTTGAATGTGATACAGTTGAGACAAAAAACATCTTGAGAGTTGCTCTCAAAGATGAAAAATAGTGCGTTTATTGTTTACTTTTGAAATGCTGCTCTGATGTTCCAGATTTTCTGAACTGAATTTTAACCATCATTGTTTTATGAGCAGAAAGCAATAAAGTAGTTTGTGTCCTTTTGGATGCTCATCAAGGTGACTTACTGTAAACTGTTTCTTTGATGCTGTTACGTGTTTGTTACATTTTATGAAGTGTAACTACATTGTGACTGATCTGTGGGGTGTGTGTGTGTGTGACTGGTGAGGGCGTCTGTCCTCTACGTCCCTCCACCCTTTTGTTGCACTTCTTTAATCAGCAACAGAAGAAAGACATATTTTGGTCTGTCTGTCAGCAGTGTCCAGCCACGACGCCACTACAGCCGTAGCCCACGCTTTCCCCCACTCCGATGCAACTGCCAGATAAAAACCCTGCAAGAGGAGAAGCGACGCTCGCTCACATTCACTCCTTCACGTCCCCACCACCCACCCACCTCCTTTCTTCCATCCCTTTTCCTTGCCTATTGTTCATTTCCTCACCTCATTTTTCTGAAGTCAGTTCAAGAAAACCCCGGCTCTGATTAATTTCTCCCTCTTGATTTTTGTTTGCATTTCTTGTTTTGTTTTGTTGGATGTTTTAATTAAGCTTATTTGGTTTAGGTTTTGTTTTGCACTGCGTTTCCTTTGCTAAAGGGAAATGAACTCAAATGTCGCCGTAACATTACTTGCACAGCTGGAGACTGGTTACCCTCTGAGGAAGTGACACATAAGCCAGATATAAGGTGTGTGAGAGAGAGATTTGTGCATTATTGGTGTGTCATGAAAGAAAGAAGAGTTTGTTCAATGTTATTAATGTTTGAACAAACCCAGACTGATGCTGTCACAAGTGAGGTAAAGAGGTGTTGATTCATGTGGCCAAAAACAATTCAAGAAATGCAATTTACAGTCATTATTCACTATATTCCTTGGAACATGACTAGCTGAATGATGCTGAGTATAAACCCTTCCTGTAGAAAAATATAAAAAGGTTTCATCTATGCCAATGTGAGTCCTATCTCCCACTCCCTGAACTGAAATTCTCCTTGAATTTAAAGAAACCATGCTAAAACTGTGCTAAAGACACCACACTGTTTTACCCTTTGGGGAAATGGTGTACAGTTTCTGCCAGTGGTGCTTTAAGAGTTTTTGGATTAATAGAGAACAACTACAGCAAACTGGATTTCATGATTATGCTCTATTACACACACGCACACACACTGAAACAACTCTACATTTAACTTAACCTTGGATTTAGTTGGGGAAACACTAGGATAGCGCCTCTCCCTGCAGCAAAATATAAAGGTCTATAGCAGTGCAATCAAAGTGTCCCAGCAGTCCCATTGGGTAACACACTCTATTGGACTGGTTGTTGGGCATATCAGGGAGAAGGCGGGAGACAGGCAGCTTGTAATGGGATGAGATAGGCTATCTTTATTGTCAAAACATAAGAATGAAGGGGGGAAAAAGACACAGATTAGCTTTCCTGACACTCGGACGTTTGAAGTTCATGCCAAAGTGCATTAGGGGCTGTTATTCCCTCATTTGTACAGTTGCAAATACAGAACCACTCACAGGAAAAGGCGAGACTTGCTCGCTAATCAACTGATAATGGGTCGCGCTGTCCATTTGCCATAGCTGCCCGCCATCCTGTGTGCACACTCACGGCACACTTGCTTCACACTGTTGACTGGCACAGGCCTTTGTTTCAGTGGGTAACTTAGGGTGAATGGCGTGGCATGGATTATTAGGGAGAAGCCTGTAATAATAATAATAACAACCTATACAATGTAAATGATCTTTTTTGGGGTCAGGTTCACAAAACAACGTATAGCATCATGACCTTTGACCTGCTTGTCTGTGGCCAGGAAGTTCCACCCTTCTCAGTCTATTGTCCAATTCAGTGCAGCATCGCCTCAACCTCAGCTCACTGGTGCTTTTTTTCAAAGGCCAAATCAAGCCTGAGCAAAGCAACTTAAACCTGGACTTCACATACACATTTTACATCACTGTGTGTGGTACACCTGAATACATCACATGACACATGCAGTGATAGGTGTATTCTTAAAGACGATCATGGCGAGTACCTACCAACACAAAGTTACAACATATAAGCCAAGAATCATCCAGTATGTGTAGCCACATCAGAATGCACCACCCTGCCTCTTCCTGCTCTGATAACATGGTGTGAGACAGTGGAATGGGCGGTGCAGTGGTGGGCAGAGAGAAAGGACGTGTGTGTGTTTGGGAGAGGGTAGGGGGGTGGTTAGGTGTCAGTTCCTTGACTCCCCCCCCAACCCTCCTAATGACCTCCATCTGAGGAAGTGGATCCTGCAGAGTGTCTATTCAGCTCCAAGAGACAAGACAAACACTTGAGATGTCAAAGCCAGCATTGTTTCAAAACCTAATTTCTGTTTTACAATGATTGTATCCTTTAAAAAAAAGAGCTTGCTATCCTAATTTCATCCTTGGCTGCATTTGTAGATGTCCAGTATTTGCCAACTTTAGTGATCCTGTAAGACACTGACATCTCCACAGAAGAAGAAAAACTTGGCTTGCAGGTATGTACTGTATTTGACCACTATCCCAGGTGCAAGCACAGGCGTCCATTTGGAAAGAACAAAGCAGGGTAGGCTAACCCGGGCAGGAAAAATCTCGTTTTCTGTGCTGTGGCTTTGCAGGAAACCCAACCATTCACCCAGCCATGTACTCCCATCCTGAAATGGGGGAGTGAAATGCTAAGAGCCAGAAGGAGGCAGGGGGAGGCAGGAGGATGGGGGCACCAAAATAAAAACTAATAATAATGACTTTATTTCCAACCCGCAGATGTTTGCTTCCTTCCTTTCCCTTTCATGTCAGATGGAAATCTCTTCTCTTATATGGCTTTGAAAAGAAACATCGGTGTGGGTACTTATGGAAGTATTTGTTGCTTTTTTTTGATTGTGTCATTCCCTGCATTTGTCATGAAGGCTGATATCTCTCATCTGTGTTGCTTGGGCCAGACTTGAGCCTTCTCCCATGTTGATCATAAGGACAGGAAGATGCAGCTTCGCCTTGCCACCCCTCCCTACAACATCCTGGGATCTTCTGGAAACTTTCCTAACAAGGATGTCTTTCCATGGCCACTGTGGAGCTCAGTGACCTATGCATCATCACTACGCAAAAGCAAATTTTATGTGCTGTAAATATTAGGTACAGTATGAGCAATTCACAGGTGCTTTTTCGATAAGACTTGCTTTGCTTATTGTATTTTAAGACAGTGTCTTAATAGTGATTTAATCTTGAAGCATCTTTAGTATGCAAACAAAGATATGCACTTACACAAAACTACGTACATAAACATCCAGAAAGTACCGAGCAGCTGTGTTGTAAGATGGCTAAAGATTCTTTAAAACAAAGTCATTGTGAAGAAACTGGCCATGATGCACTGAGTCCTCAAGTGTTCCAGGAAGCTACAGATAGGATGGTGACACACTTCGACCTTTAACCCGCCATTAATTTAAGCTTCCGTATGTGATTACAGATGTCAGACCCCTAAGACACAGTGATTCCTTTCTTTTCTGCTCCCTCTTTGGCATTATCTGACACATTTTATGACTCTCCCAGCTATTGTTCTGAGACGGATAAAAATAATATGTTGATGTGGCCAGCGGGTGTTTCCAGTGGAGAGGTCTTGGGTGCACTGGGTTCAGGGGGTAAGGTTGGCTCCCCAAACACAGGAAGGCAGCACTGTAAGTCACAGTCAGGGGTGTCAAGGCTGGACACTTGTGTTCCCTCTCAGACCCTCACCTTCAACTCTGTCTATTAATAACATAAGTACAAAGTCATCACAGTTGAACGGTCCACTCTGATGGGTGGAATGAGCGGACAGAAGCAAGGGCATGTTGGTTTAAAACTATTCAGCTGACATGAGAATTTGGTTTTTCAGCTGTAAATATACTGTATGTGCCTCATAAAAGTAGCAGTTGATATCTAAATAATGATGTGTCTCAAAAGTTTTTGAAAACATTTTAGGGTGATTTGTTAAGTGTCATTGATTTAACTTTGCAATTGGGTTTGATATGGAAAAGTGACTAAACTATCAGTATTTTATTTGCCCTCAAATATTTAACGGGGCGGAGGGGGTGTGGGTCATTGTGTTAACATACCGTGAGTAGGCTAATCATATGTCCTTTGTAAGGTTGAATTGGAGGCGTGTGCTGTCGCAGTGAGAGCGCGCAGAGGAAGGGAGGGCAATCTTGTCCGGACGCTAATAAGACCCAATGGCTGGTGCAAGGTGGCCAGGAGCTCTGAAACGCGACAGAAGACGGTGGACAAAAGAGAGGAGGAAAAAGAAAAATCTCAAGAGAAGCATTTCTGGATGGACAAAGAGGATGAGAGCGCCACAGGAGCGTCCATAGGAACTGCAGGGAGTCAGCGAGCCGTCGGTCCTTTTGGTGTGCGTCCGTTTGTGTGTCTCTTCAAAGGAACTGCGTGGAGAGAGAGAAGCGGTAAGTGACTAGAAACCCATGAAAAACACCTGCGTCAAGGCAGGTACCTGCGAAGGACGTATGAAGATGACTTTCAGTTCACAAGAGGCTTAGAGGCTGCTGATAGTTGGCAAAATCTTTGGACAGAAACTTTACACGCCTATTATGTCTTCTTATTTTTAATACCTGATGCCAACCTTCAGAAACTTATTCTGAAACTGATTTCAGTCAATCAGATCATTCATTGGGCTGTATCTTTTGGTCAAAGCAATCATCAAAACAGTACAAACCTATAGTCAGAACAACTGACTTTGTACTACTAAGCTCTTTTTTTGAACAAGTGTGAGTGCAGTACAAAGAAGTATCTACATGTCCCAGTAATTAGTAAGTTTTTGTCATATTAATATCAGCTCTAATACCACATGATTTGGAATGGACCAAGATTTGACCCTCATTCACATGCTATCACACACCTGGAACTGGGGTATCACTGTAGGCACTGTGAGCCACTGACTCCTGGGAGCCCCAACCCTTCCCAATGAAGCAGTCCTGGTGGGCCCGCCTGGCACAGCTTGGCCTGCTTGCTGTGTGGACCTGTATATGGCTGGTCCAGGGATGTGGCCCGGGCCCTAGGTACGGCGTCCGCCCCAGGCCCAGGAAACTCACAGCCATGCACTACAAGCAGTTTTTCCCCAACTTCTCAGAAAACAACCTCGGTGCCAGCGGAAGAGCAGAGGGCAAGATCACACGCAACTCTGAGCGCTTCAATGAACTTGTGGGCAACTACAACCCAGACATTGTCTTCAAGGATGAGGAGAACACCAACGCAGACCGCTTCATGACTAAGGTGAGATTGGTGTATTATGGTTAATCAGGCTTAATCATTTTAGATTTTTGTTGAATGGCATGATGCACTGGATCACGTGTTTCCATTGACCCCAGTAATACCTGGTGAATGTTTTATGGTAAGTACAATGAAATGGACAGACAGGGCAGAGAGTGAGCTGCAGATTGACTGAAGGATGCTCTCACCGGTGTCTCTTGAACCTTTTCAAGCCAATCCTTCTGCTGGATGATTGATTAACTACATTCACATGAAGGGACAGTAAGCAGTTCACAGCTCATACCCTGCTACCTGGCATGGCACCTTCAAATCAAATCAAATCACATAACCTCAGTCATTGTTTGCCGTACTCTACACTACCTGCCCTTGCCAGGCTCTTCACACACAGACAAATGTTCAACACAGAGTGTGTAAGTTTTAACCAAACTTCCCCTCCCTTTTCTTGAGATAAGAAGATCAGGATGTAATTCAACACTACCCCTTAAGAGACTGTGTTCCCCTTCAGGAACACTTCCTTTTAATCTTTAACCAAAGTCTTTGTTATTGGAAATAAAACTGTTCCTGTGACAGGCTCTCAGTGTGCCTACCAGGAGAAATATCCAGGCATGACACTTAAACTTGAATTCCTTAATCTTTACTGGGGATACGTATCCAAATTCAAATCCCATGCCTAGAAAAGACAATTGGTGACCAAGAGGATTTAAGATCTGGGCAGGGAGATGGTCAGCTTTTTGATAAAACATTTTGAATGCCACGCTGCTGAATATGTCCACAGGGTTTCTTGACGCTCAGATGTCACCCCGCTTTGGATGCTGCGGCTTTCTATGATTGTTTAGGATATGAATCTGTGTTCCTTCCCCTCCCCGAGTGATTGTATGTGATGGAAATCTGCGGCCATATATGTGTGCCCTTCTGATGCCCAGTCTGAGTGTGTGTATGTGTGCATGTGCCCCTCTTTTGCCCAAATGTGAAAGACGCTCTTTGTGCGTCATTTGGAGGCTCAGAGGGGTCGCCTATACAAAATTCCCGCCTGCTGAAGTAATGGCAGCGTCGGAAAAGCGGCTATTGTAGTTCTGACAATGAAACGCCTCTCTTCGATGGCATTGCGAGAAAAATGTACCCAGTTTGTTTTCTGTCCCTCTCGCTTTCTCACTCTTGCTGTCACATTCCCAAGTCCATACCCATACATTCTTCCCCTCTGCCCTCTCTCTTTAGTCCCAACCTCAGCTCTCCCCTACACTGCTTTCTTCTCACCCAACTTTTTCTCCCTCCATTGCTCCCGCTCACACCCCCATCACTTTCTTTCCCAAAACTCTTTTTTTAAAATTATTCAGTTGGAAGATAAGTTTATCAGTTATAGGCCACGAGACCTGCCACATCACAAGATAATGCATGTTCAAGAGATGATAATGAGTGTATCACCTCGGTTGCTGACGTCATCATTTTTCAGCTTGCTATTTCGTGACAATGCTGACACAGTCTGTAACATCACAGCCCACGGGGGTGTTAAGAGTCACTGCGCGCATTTCTGATCAAATGTCTCAGGGGTGAAACTGAGAAACTCATGCCTGGAACAATCTGGAAAGGCAGAGAATGGCCTTGATTATTCTGTCACCCTGTCGAAAAGGCCAAGGAATGTGCCAAACTGGCTACAGTAGCTTTGTTCTTGTACTCTGATTGTTTGAGCAAGGTTGAGATGGCCTTTAGCAGAGTAGAGGAGGAATTGTGTGTTGATGCCAGCAGACAAACAATCATAACCTGGGAGCCAGTGTTTAAATACTGGAATCATTTTCTTGTGAGCTGCACTGAAATCAGTCTGTGCACTGAGGTGTACAGTAGGCTCAGATACTGTACATACCTCTTATACACTTAGGTTGTGCCATTCCCCCCGTTAATAAATTATTACAAGTGTCACTTCTACTTGAGCGGGGTTCAGACATGCCTTTTACTGTACATGGCACATGCTGCAGGTCGAGTGACTAAAAAATATTTATTATTGTCTTTAAAATAAACTGAGAATAAACTGAGAATCTATATATATATTCTTTAATATATTTTTATATCTAAAGATACAAGAGAAAAACTAAGTATAATACACAAATCAACCCACCACCCAACCTACAAGGCAAAATAATAAACTAAAAGATGGATTGCAATTAAAAACAGTACACAGAAACATTCAGAATTACACAAATAATATTGATACAAGCCACACATTATTTAACTTATATTCCTATGAATAAAGGGTGCTATCAGTCTCTCCAGTTTGTTATTGATGATGATTATGAGTTGGTCTTTTTGAATCCCTTTTTTTTTTTTTTTGTAGCTTTCAACAACTTTAAGCACCAAAGGCCATTTATAGTTTAATATTTAAGAACTAAAACTCAAAGATCGACATTCAAATATAAATCTGTTCTAATACTCGTGTTTTTCCAGATATAGTACATTACACTGCATATACATATTTGCTATTAAACTAAATGGCTACTAAGTACTTTTGTACATTACCTTTTGCTGTTAGAAAAAAGGAAGAGGACAAAATATTTCATGTGAGAGTTGTTAGACTTTTGGCGTAATAAATCTGCGTATTTTACCAACTTGGAACCAGATCCAAAATGTAACTAGTTATCTGATGCCAGCCCTACTCATAACAGTATTTTTATTTAGAATAATATTACAGTAGAGCCCAAAGCTGATGTTGACATTTGAGAGTTTAGAAATCTGATAATGATATATTGGCCGATATTCATTTTTAACATAAATCTATAACATTAAAAAAACGTTTTTGATAATGATCCCTCAAATTTGGTTCAAAAGAACTGTAACCAAGATATGTACTGGGTGGAATATTTTACAGTTGAAAAATAATTGTCAATGCTCTGTGGTAGACAAACTATGTAATGGCGACTTGACCGACATATGTGCCAATATCGATATATCTGTGATAAGCTAATATTGTCACATATAATGGCCAATTTGTCGTTATTACTGTTCCAAACTGAACACTTTCCCTCTGTCTCATTCTGTTCCTAGCGATGTAAGGACTGTTTAAACAGGTTGGCTATCGCAGTGATGAACCAGTGGCCAGGGGTACACTTACGTGTCACAGAGGCCTGGGATGAGGACGGTCACCACCCTCCCGGCTCTCTGCACT
The DNA here is from genome assembly GCF_020085105.1 of Siniperca chuatsi. Classification (NCBI taxonomy): domain Eukaryota; kingdom Metazoa; phylum Chordata; class Actinopteri; order Centrarchiformes; family Sinipercidae; genus Siniperca; species Siniperca chuatsi. Next base: position 16,563,684 of record NC_058051.1, on the reverse strand, counting down.
ATGAAGGCCGGGCCGTGGATATAACCACTAACGACAGAGAAACAGAGAAGTATGGTCTTCTAGCTCAGCTGGCTGTGGAGGCTGGCTTTGACTGGGTCCACTATGAGTCCAAATATCATATCCACTGCTCAGTCAAAGCTGGTAAGTTTAAGGAGGGAGCTTTCATACCAGATCATGCAGTTAACTGTGTCAAATTATATCACTTCAGTGGATAGTGTATCAGGATATTTAGGACAAAAAAGTCAACTTGACTTTTTCTGCTGATTTTCCTGCAGATCACTCTGTTGCTGTGGAAAAAGGTGGCTGTTTCCCAGGCTGGGCCCGGGTGACTGTTGCTGGAGGGGAGCAGAAGAGCCTGTCATCACTGGCTCCTGGGGACAGAGTCATGGCCCTGTCTGGGACAGGCCAAGTTGTGTTTAGCCAAGTCCTCTTGTTTCTTCACCGGGACCAAGAAAGCTGGTCTACTTTTCTGTCTCTGGAGACAGAAGATGGCCATAGATTGGCCCTTACTCCACATCACTTGGTCTTTTTAGCTCCCAGTTGCAGACTCGACAGCAGTCAGTACCAGGCTCAGTTTGCTAGCAGAGCCAAAACAGGAGACTGTGTTCTCATCCATACAGCAGAGGGTCAAGTACGTCCATCTCGAATCATCTCAGTTTCGCTAGAGGAGAGTGTAGGAGTGTATGCTCCCTTGACAGAAGCTGGAACTGTGTTTGTTGATGGGGTGCTGGCATCCAGCTATGCACTGGTGGAAGACCACAGACTTGCACACTGGGCATTTGGACCTCTCCGACTCCTCTCGTCATTCAACCAGCTACTCTGGGGGGAGCCAACAAAAGAACGGCAGACCACAGATAGTGAAACAGCTTGCACTAAGACTCCATTTCATTGTAGCACTTTGACCACAAAGGACAAAGCAGGTGTGTATGTGAATAATGGCATTCTGAACAAACAAGACAATCTCAGTGAACCTCTGAGGATGGAAATGAAAGAGAAGCACTCTTTGCAAAGACAGACATCAGATGTGCACTGGTATGCTAGATTACTGTACCATTTTGGATGTATCTTTTTAGACTCATTTCATCCTTAAAAGCCTAAAACTGTAGACTCAGTACATGTCACAGTGTTCAATGTTGCAACGTTGATACATTTATGCTAACACTTCCTGTTCTTCAATAAATTAAAAGCACTGGAATGGCTTGCTTGCTTTTCACCACTGTTTGCATTATAATCTATCATAATGATATACATGCTAATACTTAAGTGATATTTTATAAGAGACTGAGTTTGATGAGACAAATTGTCTGAGCAGGTTAATGTAAAAATGGTCATGCCAAAATGACTATATCATAGTCTTTTATGTACATCATGTCATTTCTTTTAATTATATATATATATAAAAAAAAAAAAATATATATATATATATATATATATATTTCAACTGGGATAGGAATGAATTTTCCCACAGCAGAATCTTTATTTTTTTACTTTCTGAATCATAATATATACGTTTCATTTTATTATAATAATTCCACTACATTGTTGGATTGTATTGTATGTCCTCACTTGTCATGTCATAAAACAAATTAAAATGTCATTTTTATTAAGCAACACTGCTTTTTCTTCAGCTCTGGAGTAAATTTTGTGATTTGTCTTTTTCTTGTTTAGCAAAATTAAGTTGCTCTGTTGTTGGGATTGGCTGGAGGAGTATCTTGTAAAGGACAAGAACAAATCGATTTCATTATCATGACTGTGGTATCATCCTGTTCCACCTACAAAGCTGGTATTATTAAGTTCTTGTGTGATATTATTAAAAAGTTTATAAAAAATGGGCTTCACAAGATCTACTTTTGCGTCCAATATGGCACAATACAACCTTTAAAGCTGCAGAGAATCCACTGTCAAATATGTATGGCAGCAACACAATATTACAGAAATTTCACAAATCGTAGAGAATGGGAAGAAGGAGCTTAGAAGAAGATATAACTTGAACACAAATTTCTTACAGTTTGTCCAATTATGAGACAGATAAACAATTCAGGTCTTTAGCATCAGACAGAGGTATTGTCTCAGGTCTGTACAGGATGTTGATTCAATCCTCGAATCTCAACATTCAGACTCAGTCCCAATGGGAACAAGATTTAGGGGTTTCAATCACCTCTGCAAAGTGAGAAAGAATGTGGATGGACCCTGCAGTAATTTCCAAGTCAGTCAGATTCAGAGTTATACAATTGAAAATCCTTCACAGAGCATATATCACTCTCTTCAGACTTACAAAATTAGACCCAAGCTCCTCTGATCTCTGCTGGCATGGTTGTGGACAAGTGGGAACTTCTTTCTTATACTGTGCCCTGCAGTCAAATCCTTTTGGACAAAAGTGTTTGATTCGATTTCAGTAATAATGAATATAAATCTCTCCCCTTGTCCTGTTGTTTGCTTGCAAAGGTATAGGGCTTCAAAGACAGGACAATAGTCGGTCTAGGCTTTTTGGCTACTAAAAGAATGATTTTGTTAAATTGGAAGATTCGTAAGCTAAAATGTTTCTCAATAGAAACGTGGTTACTTATTTTTTAATCTCACTGGTATAGAACTAATAGCTGATATGATCTGCAATACTAAATACAACTCTGGAATGAATTGGGATCAAGTTTGGAAATGCATTTCAGCATTGCGTATCAGCAGTTAATACAGACTAGTACTGAGCAGCCCTATGTGAGTATATTTTGAAACCTTGGTTCGCCCTATACAGGTCAAGTACACACTATGATAATGAAATGAATAATTAATTATGAGCCACTGTACTGTATACCCCCCTCCTATGTTAGGTGTTGTTGTATAATGTGTCCTTGTACTGGTCTGTACTCTTTGTTGTTTTTTGTGGTTGCTGTTTTGTTTTGTATGTCTGTCTTGTATAAATGTAAAAGTCTAAATACAAAAAAACTGAGTTGCTTTGTGTGAAAAACCCAAGACATATGCAAATAGAACATTTCTAGGGTTGTATTTGGGCATTATGTATGTTACAGTGTTCAAGACCTCTGTGGAAATCAAGTCAACAGGCTGGTGGGTTAATGAAAAGCCCAGATGTACTTAAATATTCCCCACACTGTGCCACCACCTTGACTTTATCGACACAGACTTTATCACATGGCTGCCTCAAGGAAATTTTCAGGTTTAAGAACTATGAGGAGTTCTTATTGGTATACACTGATCTCTTTGGGTCACAAGTACTATATCTGTTGGTGATCTGTCTGTTACCAGTTACTATTAAATATTTACTTTAATTATTTTTTATGTAAATCTACTTTTCAAAGGTTCATAATAATGTGTAAGGCTATATGCAGGACATGAAGTACAAGGTTATACACCCCCTTGTGGAGGAACTGATATTATGCCTGTGAATTTTATTTCATATGGTTTCTTATAATAATAAGTACATATAATAACTACTCTAGATAATAAAGTGTAATTTAACAAACCTTGATTTGATATATAATACTTGTAATTTATTGGTAACGATCTATGTACAACGAGATATTATAAATTTGTATTTTTTTGTCAAGGAATGCATTTTTACAGTACTGACAATACAGCAAATATTTGAATGGAGTACTCCACACTGTGTTATCAGAACTATGAACTCAAAACAGATAGGACATTATGAAAACAAACCACAGACCAAACAGCATCCTCTAAAAGTAGCCTATGCTGTTTTTTTCCCACTGCTCTTTAAGGTATATAAATGTAACATTGAGCACCCAAACTGTATTCTCTTCTTGTGGTTTATGTTCTGTTGTAAACATCTGTGGAGGTATTCTAGGGGATTATCCTTGAGATTCAGGAGGCAGATGGGAAAGCACCGACTCTGTTCACTAGCCAATAGGAAAAGCCTGGTGTCCTAATACCACCCTCTATTTACATCCATTGGCCAATCAGTCACTGTCTTCCAACCAGTCTCAGCCCCCCCAAAATCTAATCCAATCTTGCTAAAGCTAAATGGGGAGTTAACTAATCCTGTCAGGGGGACCAGTTATAACCTATTTTCAAAATGAAAACCTGCACACCCCACATTCAGACACTGAGAAACATCCATTTCCTGACCGAAATATACTTGGGTGTTTTTCTATTTGTAAAAGACAGACTAGTGTGACCAGGTTTGAAGAGTAATGACAAAGGTTTTTTTGTGTCAATATTTAATGAGACATGAAGGAGAAAGATGCATCAGTGGAGATATGTCATGGGTTTAATATGAATGTGAAAATAATTGAGTGTCAGAACATCCTCCTAAACATTATAGAATTTTCCTCACATGCCACACCTGATCAAATTGAGTCAAATCTTTCTGTATGGCAGACAATTGAACTTGTGACTCCATATGTGATCGAAACTTAGACCCTGAGTGGCAATTGTCTTTTTGTAGGCTGATTTTTCAGTAATTTTAACACCTCAGAAACCAATTATTAATTATCTAATCTAGTGAGCAATTATCAAAAACCACATGATTTAACTCAATATGAAACCGTGTTTATCTACTGTAACTACTAATAACCATGTAAAGGGTGCTGCTAAGTCAAACAGTCATGATTTTAAAAAGCATGGGTTTTCACATCTGGTTTCATTGGGAACTGCTGTCAACTATTTCAAGTTTTGTGCACGCAAGTAGCTCATGATAATTATGAAAAGAACTACTGGTCTCTTCACCACCATGATGCGCATTCTGTACATAGATGCCTCTGCACATATACATAACCACAGATGTTTCACAGTGCAGGGTCAGCTACAGATCACCCCACTGCAGCAGGTGGTTGTTCACTGCTTACATAGCACACAATGTATTGGAGATGAGCTGTCAGGCAATTGTGTGCGATCACTAACATTAATTTAGAGTTATAGCCTATAAGTAAGCTACTTACTTGTAACAGTTCAATGTTTTGTTCTAGGGCATGACAGGAGATATACAGTAACTGATGTGGAATAAACCTGTGACCTTCTCACAGTGAGACAGACTACTGACTTACTGAAATTAGGAAATGAGGTTGTCTGAGTCAGTGTCTTCTTTTAAGTCTCTTCTCAAAACACATTTTTGTTGGAAAGCATATCCTGATTTTACCTGAACTGGCTGTTTATTTTATTGCTTTTATGTATTTTTATTTCTTTATATTTCATCATTTACTGTGGTATTTTATTTATCTTGTTGTGAAGCACTTTGTGCTTTGTTTTGATAAGTGCTCTATAAATAAAGTTTTATTATTATTACTATTATTATTACCCAACCTAATTTTCTGTAAGTTCACAGGATCAATCCAATAACATCCAAGCTTTACTGCATGTACAGCCTCAGGCTTTTTGTTCGTGAAATCCCTTTTAAAGGATGGCATGGAGAGGTTGGCGTCTTGATTTAAGAAGAACTATACACATACAAGAGGATGTGCAAGATCTGCACAGCTTAGTAGTCTACAGAACTTTTTTTTTTATTTTTCACCAAAATTCCTTGTGGGCTATGACACACTTTTTGGGGGAAAAAAGCTTTAAAAGCATGCATCTTTGAGAGGACTATCTGCCCACATCTGCATAACTGTTGAAAGTTGCTGTATGCAAGGTATTAGGATCTTAACATGCCATCACTCAGTAGTATTTTTAACTCAAAACTAACAATCTGTGATTTTCTCAGGTGATAAGACAACCTAAAGATAAAGAAGGCCCACCTCCCAATCCCACCCTCCACAGTATAGGCATACATTATGATTGCTTCTTAACCATAGTTGAAGACCAGATTTGATAATGTATTACATGAACAAATAATTGTTAAATAAAAAATGGAAAAAGGTAATCCACTGAAATGTCAGTTGATTCAGTGTCAGAGGATAAGGGTTGTAAAGTGTGTGTCTTCTTGTCTGCTGAAGCACCGAGCATGTTGCCAACCTCTTTAACACAATACAGTACGATTTAAGGGCTATACAATTATTTTATTTTGATTAATTCCCATGTCGCTTGATAACAATTTACAAATACCACTTTCGTGGATGGTAATTACATATGCCTGGATAATAAGGGAAACCAATGTGGCCACAAATCGCCAGGGTACACCATAAAACCTCTCAGAATGAGCTACAAAGGTGTAGTGGCTTATTTCGGTCATTATCAGTGAACGCGCTGAAAACTTGGTCGAGGTTTATTTCAGATCATGGTAGATTCAAGTCAACTCTCAAGTCACTCCAGCCAAATGCGCAATGCATAGCAATATAGAAACAGAGGCGGAATGGGGACTTAGCAACCGTGGTGAAGTGCTCAGTACACATTTGTTATGTTAATTAACGTTACACAATGAATTTGCAAAGAGAAATATGAATATCGAGCTCAAGTAGATCGCGGCTGATCAATAGTCAAAACGAATGCATTCATCCGCAGCAAAGTAGCTTTGGTCCTACAATCATAACAATCTAATGAAAAATGGCTTCTCTGGATCCGAAAATCTAATGACCTAATATCTGATATCTACCATTTCAGTGGTCCGCGCTCTCCTGATTAAAAACTTGTGTGTGCAAAATGATCACCCTTGCACAAAGTTCTCCATTGTTGTACTAAACCTATAACACGTTTTACTGGTATCTAGTAATAAAACACACATTTTGCTCGTTCTTTTGCATGGGTTTATTTTTGACGTAGTTGTTATTAGCTAGCACTGCTAGCAGCGGCTAGCCACTTGGCGGAACAGCCGTGTGCAAACGCAACGCAGTTCAGCGAAGTGGAGATGCTAGTGACCCATAGAAGGGTACCCATGCAAAGTTGAGCTGCATATTTAGGTAGATGAATGCCTGCAGTCGACTAAAACTTAAAGAAAAAATATATTCACTGTCGTGTCAACAAAGTTTGGGGCTGTAATTTTCGGATGCACTATTTTGTGCAAAGTTGCAGTAGCTTTAACGACCTCGCGACCGAAATTCCAGAACAGAGTAGAGGCTAGCTACTGTTAACTTAGGTTATTAGCCTTCAAGCTAAATCAACAAGCAAGGAGCCAGCCAGATAGGTAGTTTGGCTGGGGAGCCTTTTTCGGCACTGGTTGAAGGCTTGTCTCAGTGCTTAGTAGTTCCCCGGCACTATACGACCAGTCGACACAAAGCTCAAGTTGTTGGTTGGCTAGCTAACCATAGCAGTATCTACTTCTAGTTGAAGAGCTAGCTAGCACCACCGCACCGCCTGCCTTCCGCCGACGTGCACTTCCCCCACTCTCCTTCCAGCCGGCTAGCCGCAGCGTTAGTCCGGTACATAAAATGAAGCGACCATCAGCGTTTTGGGAAGCTATGTGGCTGTTTGGATTTTGCTGATGTATGAGGAGACGATATTGTTTTTGTGAGGTGAGCTGTTTTAATTATGGCCTCTTTAAACTTCTTGCAACAGACATACCTAAATACACACCAACCCTGACCTTAGACCGGGTAATGTTAGCTCTGCTATCGGTAACATTTAGCTGTTAGCTTCGACCAGATGGAGATGTCTACTTGCTGGAGAACTAGCTAGGTTACCTGGGTGCTAACTTTAGGTTGAAATATGTTTTACGTTGACTGTGTCCAAGGTATGATCCACGGAGTAGCCGGTTGACAGTTTTAGAAGTATATGTGTCTGTGTATGAGATGGGATATATTTCTCGTAGTTTTGCCTCTTCGGGACACTTTGCTGCTACGTCACCATTGGTAGTTGTTAGCTTTTCCGTATCAGCCTGTCGCTAGTGACACGGACAAGGCTATTTGCTGGACCGAACCAATCCTTTGAAGTCGGTGTTTACATTGAGAAATAGTGCTTAGCTCTGCAATTATTCAACTATAAAATCTCAATAGCTTTACCTTGGCACTGCAACAAATAGCAGCTGCTGTTGGCCAACATTACAAAATAAGAACAAACATGTTCACCGTGAAAGTTAATTTGTAATGTTAACACTTTTAACGTCAACTTAGCTAGCCAGGATGTTAAGACGTTAACTTAGCCATCATGTCATCACTTTTGCTCTGGACATTGTTAACTTCATTTTAGAGACAAAGCCTATTTAGTAACGTTAACCTCATAACAACGGTTTTGTAGGACTTGGATTTGACGTTAGTTTATTATCGAGAAGAGAGTGCGTTTCCAGTGTTGCTGCCACCGAATACGTTTATTACGAAGATGTAACGTCAACGTTGCATAGAGAAATTAATTCTGTCTCACAGCTCAATTGCATTTTTTTTGGTGCCATTTCCTAAACAGCGTTTTAATGTAGCGCCTGTATTGTGTAGGTTAGGCTAATAGTGGAAGTATGTTTATTTTGGGAGTATCGACTGTAACGTTTAAGTGCTCACTGGACGGGCATTCAAAGCACTCCTAAATAATTTTGTCAAATATGCATATACATTGGTATTGGTTAAGTGTTATAATTAATCACATTCTGCTGATACTACTTTGTGATGAATTCTGCTCCTATGCATTAATAAACACGAGGGAAGCGCACCCATCCTCGGACTGGGATCTGCTTCCAAGTGCCTCAGTGAGAATGAAAAGGGAACATTTCGAAATGTGTGTGTGATTCTTTTCTAAATATGATGGCACAGTTTTTGTTTTGTAACTGACGAAACACTGCGAGACTCTCAGCTGGATCTGTATTTCAAAGTCACTCGCATTTATTGTCTTTTGAGCCCATTAGATCAGGGCATACAACATCGCATCGCAGACGATTCTCTCGGTTGTTTATTTTCTAACATTTGGACATTCACGATGAAATTAACAAATATAAACATAAGTGAAATATACCATGCGAATCGACGCCGATCAGCCCTTTTTTACAGTATCGTCTGTCCATGGCGTTAACTTTAAAAAAACATGATATGACTTCCTATTATTAGCTGTGTTCATGGACAAAAATGGTCCAGTCCTGCATTGTTTGTTTTATAGTATTTTGTTAATGGCGTGCATCTTATAGCGGAACTATAATGCGAGCGACAAAGGTTTTGCACGAAAGGAGCCCCGCTGCAACAGGAAGTTCTACATACGGAAGTTGTGTTTTCTTTGTGTATCCCGATTTATGGTTGTTTTATTTAGGAAAACACCATTTTAGTTTTAACATTTTGTGCTTTTTCACGCAGCAGTTTCGCCGATTTGGATTATGCATTGCTGGGTAAATAATAACTTTGAATTGTTAAAGCGGTTTCCGAATGATCTGCCTCCTGTAACCCTCGCGCTATTTTCATGAGTTTGCGAAAAAGCTCGATTGCATTAGTGCAAACGTTAGTCAGATTAACACAAGGAAATCGTCTGAAGTGAGGACATAACAGTCAATTTTAATTGGTTGCATTGTTAGTTGTAAGTCTTTGTGAAAAGTGCTTTTGGATGGATAGGGAAGCTAGTGTTTAGTATGGTGTGGCAAAGAAAGATGCATTTTGGAGATTATTTGTTTATGATGATAAACATGTTGGCTAATGAACAATGCCATTTCTATTGTGGTGAGTGGGGCCCTGCATACCACTTAGCTGTTCATTTTTATGGGAGTAAATCTGAATCTCATGCATTTAGTAATTTTTTCATGTCATTATCAGTTCTGTTCTCTCCATTCATTAAGCAGCGCTAATAGACCAGATGTTAATAGCATAGCCAGTTATCAGATGAAATTCCCACAGATTGTTTGCATACTATGAATACTTTTATTAAACTATTCTACTTCTAATTAACATTTACAAGTTGATTCTACTTATCTTTTTAAATTGCAGATCTCTGTCAAGGAGGTCAAAATCAGTACAGGGGATGGACGAGCAGAAATCAAACTGCGAAGAGAATGACTCTGAACCAACAGGTAACGTGTCCTTTTTTAAAATCGTCCCCATGCCCCAATATCATCCATTATGAATGTACACTTATCTGTAGGAAGATGAATAATATCACAAAGTGACTCTGCCCTGAAAGAGAAATGCACATGGTTGAGATTTGCAAATGTAATTTATTAGAGGAACAGAACAAATTAGAATGTTTTTATTTCCCCATAGCAGATAAGTCAATGTGGGTTTGGTAAAAACCATTTATTCCCATTGTTTCATGCAAAAAAGTGAAGTTGTCTTTTTTGTCTTTTAACCCCCCCCCATTCTCTAGCTGATGACAATGCCTCTTCAAAGCAGCTTATCTCCTCTGAGGAGGAGTCCAAAGCCCTTCCTGCTGCTGAGGACATGTCTGGTGCTACTGCAGCCTCTTCCAGCACACCTGTGTAAGTTTTTCATTCAGATCGTAAAGGATATTGTGCACTCTGTTTTGGTCTTTATCCCAAGAAGCTGTTTATTGTTGGCAAAACCAAAAACCAAATCTCTATTTGTGTTTTGAACAATTTTGTTTGTGACTGTACAGAGAGAACGTTCGAGCCTGTGCGCTTTGTAACTGTGTGGAGCGGAGCCTGCATGGACAGCGGGAACTGAGACACTTTGGGCCATCTTCTGAGTGGCCGATCCTCAAGCCATCAGCTTCCCCACTGCCACAGCCAGGGAATGATGACCTGTCTTCCATTGGATTTTCCGACTCCCCCTGTCTGGCGGCACTCTTTGACGACTCAGGTTGCACTCAAAACATTATAAGATTATTTAATTAGTGTGCAATAAATAATTACTTTTATAAATTAATCATGTTATAGGTTCCATCTACTAGAAATACAGCATACAGATGTAGAATTGAAGTTTGGTTAGAAATCTTACTGATGTTGGGCTTTATAATGAACAGGGGGTTGTTGGGTTCATCACTGGTGTGCGGTGTGGTCGGATGGAGTGAAGCGGATGGAGAATGAGGAGCTGGAGAATGTGGATAAGGCCGTTAACTCAGGGACACAGCGGGTAAGTGCACTGTCAATAGACATGGATTAGATTGTATTGGATGAGAATGTAGGAATTAACAGAGGCTTCCTTCACAAAATCTTACTTGTTACCATTGGTTTATTTCAGCTTTGTGAATACTGCAAAAGGCTGGGTGCAACCATTCGATGCCATGCTGAGGGCTGCTCACGGTTCTACCACTTCCCCTGCTCGGCAGCCAGTGGATCCTTCCAGTCCATGAAGCAGTTGGTCCTCCTCTGTCCAGAGCACATAGACAAAGCAGAAGAGTTGGGTAAGAGAACCAGACATCTTTGTAAAAATTGTGACAAACACCAGGCATCTTGAAAATGTGGCTAAAAAGTTATTCCCTGGTGACTTTCATGTTGAACTAAGAAGAACTAAAAAAATGAACTGTCCTGATTTTAATTTTTTTTCTAATATCAATTCATATGTATTTAATTTAATTTATTTTTTACAGCAGGTGAGGAGGCTTGGTGTGCAGTGTGTGATTCAGCGGGGGAGCTCACGGACTTGCTGTTCTGTACGGGTTGTGGCCAACATTATCATGCAGCCTGTCTGGAGATTGGTGCCACGCCCATCCAGCGTGCAGGATGGCAGTGTCCAGAGTGTAAAGTGTGCCAGACATGCAGGTTAGTCCACCCTTGTGAGTCAAACTGCACCATATACGAGCTATTCAGATGTAGTGCATGATATTTACATTTATTTCCCATTTTTAAGAGTAATGTCTTGATTCTGCGTTTTCTTAGGCAACCAGGAGAAGACTCCAAAATGTTGGTATGCGATGCCTGTGATAAGGGCTACCATACCTTCTGTCTCCAACCAGCCATGGATTCTCTTCCCACTGATCCATGGAAATGCAGAGTAAGTCACATTTTTCATTCTCTTCTGTACAATGTGATGCCCTTACCTTGGAAACTTACTGTAAAAGCAAGCTCACTTACTTTTTTGAGAATGAATCTTCCTGTCATAAAATGTTTTTATTTAACAGGCCATATGAAAGAGTTTTTTTTTTTTTCATATGCTTCTTTGATCGGTTTACATTTTATTCCCATAACTTGTATTTTGACAGAGGTGTCGTGTATGTACCGAGTGTGGTGTCCGTGGACTGGTACTGCCAGGTTCGACCCAGTGGTTTGACAACTACGCCGTGTGTGAGGGCTGCCAGCGTCAACGCAGCTCTATGTGTGGCGTGTGCAGCAAAGCTCCCAGTCCATCTGTCACTCTGCAGTGCTGCAGCATGTGCCACAGGTTAGTTTAATGCACAAGCGCAATATCGTTCATTGGAGGTAGCTATCTTGTGTGGGCTTGTCGCTCATATTGTCATAAAATATTTCTTGATGATCTCGTTATTGTCTTAGGTGGGTGCACAGTGAGTGTGCTTTGCCGGGGGAGCTTCTAGTAGCCAAGTGCATTTGCTTGCTTTGCAAGAAGAATCAGCAGCAGCCTGTCATTCAACCACACACAGCAGCGATAAAAACCAGAGAGGCATCTGAGAAGACTGAAGGACACGTGGATTTGGTAGAGACAACAATCCAAATGGATGCAGACATGGTGACAGAAGAGCACACAGACTTATCAGAGGTGACAAAAGGACAGAGAGTCACATCAGAGATTGGTCAGACTGAAGCCACGACTGACAAAGAGACACCCATGGACCTGGGTAAGTCTCAGTCACTTAAGACAAAGTTTACAAGACTTTATTGGACTAGTAAAAGAATGTAACTTGTTTATGTCTGAGATGTGCCTACGTAATTTAACTACTTTTGGCTTTAGGGGTGGAGTCTGCAGTTGTTGAGACAGCAGACGTTGGAGAGAGAATCTTGGAGGAAGAGCCGCAGGTCGCAAAAGAAGGATTCACTCCTGAGACACCTGCTGCTCCACTTGAGCCCAAGGGTAAACTCAGAACACACTGTAAACATACATATTTGAAAATTAACTCAAAGCAGTACTTTACTTTATTATTTGTATGATGGTGTGCCGTAACTAATGATAGATTTATAAATGTTAACACTAATAACCCTGCATTCCTTAATCTCAAATGTAGAGTGTGGAACAACAGAACAGGGGGCCTCTTGTCTACCTGCTGATGAAGAGAGAGCAGAAGAGGCAGTCAGCCAGGTGACCCAAACCACCCCTTCCCAGGACCCCACAGCAGAGACGCAATCTAACAACCCTAAAGTAGAACCAACACTGGTGTCACAGCAGGGCCCTGAAAATATGGAGATGGAGAAAGAGGGGGACAAGCAAGAGGCCACTCCCTCAGTGGAACAAGAAAAGTTATTAAACAGTGGATCTGATGGCATGCCTAGCACAGAACCATTCAGTAAGGATCCACCAAAGTTATCAGCTTCTCCTGCCCCTGTGGACAAAACAGAGCATTTGCAAATGGCTAATCAGCAGGAACGAAGTCCATGCCAGGAGCCCCAGTCTCCTTCTCCTCTTTCTCTATCAGTAGACACCCAAGAGGCCCTCTCTGCTGTGGACATGGACGGGAGGTTACTACCTCACTCTGAGGAGGAGGAGGAAGAAGACGATGATGAGCCCATGAAAGGAGAAGGACATAATGAGGACATAAAGCAGGAAATGCAGGAGCAAGACGGTAAACCGGAATTGCTGCTGGATGAGATGTCCAATATGAGCCATGGAGATGAAAGCAGCAGTGGCTTTCTGGGCTCTCCAGGAGAACCCGATCCTCAGCTCTCCATGGAACTTGGCTTTGTACCTGCTGGCCGCTCACACATAGATAACCTGCTCACTGAGACTGATGACTCGCTTCCCTTCGAACCCCTCAGAAGCGACAGAGAGAAGGCGAAACGCAGAGGATCCCCAGGCCGCTCACGGATCAAACAGGTGAGGTCACCATGTACATGTATTGTTATTGAGCGATTAGCTGAACAGCTGACATTTTACTTTAACTCTTGTTTTTGTTTTTAAGATGTCATTATCACATTGTCACAACACAACTTGACATTGAAATTTTTTTTCCTCGGCTTGTAGGGGAGAAGCAATAGTTTTCCTGGGAAGCGTAGACCTCGAGGGGGTGGTGGAGGGAGGGGGCGTGGTGGGAGGTCACGCCTCAAAGCCATGGCCTCCTGCATTGATGCCTTCTTGGTGAGCTGTACTTTACACATCATTCAGATGTTCTTTTCATATGTTTTCTCTGTTTTGATGTGATCATAACTGTTTTCATAATTTGTCATTATGACATTTTGGCAATATGTTTAACTGTTTATCCCCTTGTCCACAGCTAAGCATGACCTCAGACACTGGACTAAATAAGGAGGAAGATGATGAGGAAGATGACACCATGCAGAACACAGTGGTTCTTTTCTCAAACACTGATAAATTTGTCCTGCTCCAGGTACAGCTCTTGTTGTAGTGTAACATTTTAATTGCCCTGTGGCATTTTCTGTGCCAAGAATCACAGTTGTCACTTTCAAATGCAACATAAACAGACTCTTTGTTTCCTCTCATTAATTTTTCCTTCTCGCTTTCTTTCCTCTGTTTCAGGATATGTGTGTTGTGTGTGGCAGTTTTGGAAAGGGTGCGGAGGGGCAGTTGTTAGCTTGTGCTCAGTGTGCCCAGTGTTACCATCCTTACTGTGTGAACAGCAAAGTAAGCACAATGTTATCCTTTAATTAAGAAAAATAAAATAAAATTCATAACTGTGTTTTCTAAATCCAGATAGATTAAACCTGATATCTTCTGTAGATCACCAAGACGATGCTCCGAAAGGGCTGGCGCTGTTTGGAATGTATTGTATGTGAGATGTGTGGAAAGGCTTCGGACCCCTCTCGTCTGCTGCTGTGTGATGACTGTGATGTCAGCTATCACACCTATTGCTTGGACCCACCCCTGCACAATGTTCCCAAGGGTGGTTGGAAGTGCAAATGGTAAAAAAGAATTAAACTCTAAGAGCACAATGCTTCTTTCAGCCTTGTAGCTTTGAATGGGGTCAAATGGAAATTAATACATGTAAATTTGCATATTATGTAAAACACTCATGCCTCAGCCCTGCATTAGCAATTCAGCGGCCCATCCCTCTCCCTCTTGCTTCTGTAGAAACAGAAAAAATGTTACACCACTCACATTGGCATCTGTATTTTTTTTTTAATCTTGCACATTAGCTGTAGAATTGTTACAGAGTGCTTCACTACTTCTGCAGGTGTGTGTGCTGTGTGCAGTGTGGTTCCAACTCACCGGGTTTCCACTGTGAGTGGCAGAACAACTACACCCACTGTGGACCCTGTGCCAGCCTTGTCACTTGTCCAGTATGTAGAGAGAACTTCATGGAGGAGGAGCTGCTGCTGCAGTGTCAGTACTGCGATCGGTGGGTGCTGCTCATTAGAACTACACATGCACACACCAGACACAGAAACTGAGGTATTCATGAGCACAGCTAATGAAGACAAGCGGGGAATGGATTATTTATGTATTTTTCATTTCATGAATTATTCCATAACATCTTTGATTTGCAGTGTGATATGTTATGAAAAGTATGCGTATCAATGTATTTCTGTGTGCCTGTGCAGATGGGTCCATGCTGTCTGTGAGAGTCTGTACACAGAGGATGAGGTAGAACAAGCTTCTGATGAGGGCTTTGCATGCACATCCTGCACCCCATATGTTCCAAAACCCGTGGGTAAGTCGACACTATTTTAAAACTGAAAACACTGGTTTCAAAATATATACACAGAATATTCTTGTATGTACTGATGATATGATTTTCTTTTGCTTTCTCTACCTGCTTTTTGCCTTTGTTCACAGTAGTAGAGTCAGCCATTATGGCTTCAATAAAGATCAAAGAGCCAGGTTAGTGGATTTTGCTTATTTATGTTAATTATCACAAGCCCATTCTGCCTGGTCATCTTTTGTTTGTTTTATTGTAATATACTCAGATTTGCAAATGTGCTTTTACAGAACCCCAGTTCTACCGGTTGGAAGGTGTATGGCTGACAGAGTCAGGTATGACCCTGCTTCGCAGCATCTCCATGTCTCCCCTGCACAAGAGACGGCAGCGCCGCTCCCGTCTTGGCACTCTGTGTTGTGAAGGAGGTCCTGATGGCATGGATCTGAGGGAGGTCGAAGGAGAAGGGGAGGAGGGAAAAGGTTGGCACACTGTTGGCACATCCATTGGTGTATGACCAATTTTCAGGGGTGTTTTACTCCTTTTTAATGTAATGCATTGTGCAAATTAAATTTTATTCTGTATATCTAGGCTGTGGGGAGCCCATGGAATGTGAACCCAAGATGGAGAACCCTGGGAGTCCCGACAGAGAAGGTGGTGCTGAGAGGGATGCTGGTGCAGAGGGAACTGAAGGCGGAGGAGCAGAGGAGACAGATGATAGCAAAAAAAGAAAGCGGAAACCTTACAGGCCTGGTAAGCTACTCAGAATTTCACAAAACAATTTATAACATCCACATATACTGTATGTCTGAGCATCTACAAAATATTTACAAATATTTTATTCATAAATTGTACTAGGAATTGGAGGCTTCATGGTGCGACAAAGGAAGTGTCACACACGGATGAAGAAAGAATTTTTTGCCCAGCTGGCTGGAGAGACTACGTTAGATGGACAACCAATAGAGAGAACCATTGATGAAGGTTAGTGACAACAACAGACTGTTGAATTTCATTTAATCCAATGTTTAAACTTTCTAATAAAATAACTACATAATTCTCATAAATTTGATCTTAGAAAGTAGTGACTAAATGGGGTGTGGGTTTAGTGCTTTGCTTAAGACATTTTTGACAGGGTAGGCTGTTTTCTACCTATTGACCATGGGACCCTCTTCTTATGGTCTCTCATCCCTAAGGTCAGGGTCATCCAGCAAAAGAGTTGATCCTGGCTTAACTGCCACAACTCAATGCCATGTCATCCACCAAGGCACTGAAGCAGCACACCCCCACTAACGCAACCCCTTTCATTTTTTTAACACATGGCTGTTTTTGGTCTGAATGTCCTCTCATCATCCTTGCCTTATTAGTGGCAGCGTGACTGCTTTTGTTTTTTGTGAATATTGTAAATTTGTGAAACTGAAATTCATCGTTATATATGTGTAGGACCCCACCCTGACACGGATAACATAATGGATCCTAAACCAGTGGAGGGCGAGGAACAGGCCAAGAAACGTCGGGGCCGGAAGAAGAGCAAACTTGAGGACATGTTTCCAGCTTATCTCCAGGTTTCTAGTTTTTCTATGCCCCATGCTTTTAACAGTTTTGAAATTTATGGTATCCAGTGATATAATGTTCATATCTTAAATGTTTGTAATTCACTGCAGGAGGCTTTCTTTGGGAAGACACTAATAGACTTGAGTAAGAAAGCTGTGATGATACCCCCAGGGCAGAGGCCAGGCACATGCCTTGTCCGACCTTCATTACCAGCACCATCAGGGGTCAAAACTACTGCCCCAGATAGTAAGAACAATGACTTGACCTGTGACGCATGAAAACTCTGCAAATTATTTGTGACAATGGTTGGGGAAAAGGTCAGTACAGGGTGTGTGACCTTTGTGCTTCTCTCACTAGCTGAGGCCAAGGATCGTGTGGTGAAAGATAATTTTCCTCTCAAGCAAGAGGGGGGTGAGGCCCCCCAGGCTCAGGGAGAAGGTGCAGGTAAGTGTCTGTTTGGACACTGATGCTACTGATTTATTGTTATGGTCTTGAGGTAATTGCAGGTTGGTTTAAAATTACACCCTTTTTTTGTAGGAGTTTCTGTACCATCCTCATCGCTGAAGGATCAGGCGTCAACTGATCCTCATGACTCTGATGCAGAAAAAAGAGAAGGTAGTCCCCTGAGAGGTTACTTTTGGTATATACAGTATGCAACATTGATTTAGGGGAAAGGTTTAATATCTTATGTTGTCCTTTCATGACAGGTCTTCCGCAAGGGGTGGAGAGTCAGGATTCTGAGCAGTTCTTCAGGAAGGTTCTGGGAGTGTCAGAAGGCTCCTCTTTGGGGGGCATGAAGCCCATCTTGGAGGGCAGTAAGGGAGAACTCAATCGTAGCGCTCTGCCGCAGAGAGCTCTCATCTCAGGTGGGTGCAAGGGGATACCTGCAGATCATCATATCATTAAAACCTTTTTGAAGTTCAAAACATATTTATTGTTTGATGGAGGACTTGGTAAGGACTAAGTATGCAAGTAAGGTTCAAAGGTGGGGTATGCGATTCTAATCCGATACACATCTGTTTGTCAAATTCAGTGAATATGTCTTCACGGTCTGCTAGCTGTCCGTACTGTGTGTGCGCTGAAAAAAACCTTTGGTGTTTGTACGCAGCCCTGGCTCTGTAAATGGGAAATAAACAAAGTGGCTTGGACCGGGCCACACAACACTATTCCAGCCATTCAAACATAATTTGTTAGTTAGCGTTAATTGACTTGCCCACGGACATTGAGCTTACTTTCTAGTTTACCAAGATGTGCTCCTGTTGTGATGTTTGCGATAGTAGCAGGAGAGTATCTCTGTCTGGAGCTGCTTAGCTGGCTCTGGGAAACCGTCTCGTCCTTTCTGGCTGTTAGCTTCACAGCAGCAAGTGTAGGTACAGTTTGCTAACCCACAACCTAACTAATGTTAGTTATATTACTTGCTGTATCGATGTTCGCTCTATATCATGGTATTTGGCATAGTATTGGATTTCTCCAGAATCGCATACCCCACCTTTTTAAGTGAAGTTTGGCTTGGGATTCAAATATGGAAAATCTCTTGCAGGGTCCCTGCCCTCAGCTGGAATGATGGAAGCCTTTCCTGGCCTCTCTCAGTCACCATTCTTTGACATGCGGTAGGACCAGTATTGCATTGCCTAATGCAATTTGTTTCACAACAATCTGTAGTATGTAGTTCTGCAACAACTTGTGCTGTAGATCAGTGTAAAAGCAATTAGCAATTTAGAATAGACTTTTGCTCCTGATGTTGACACTTGTAAACCCTTTATTTTATACAAGACATTACCCTCTCATGTGGTGTACAGGGACCGAGGAGGACTGTTCAGTCCAGATGGGGGTGAGGAGAGCCCCTGGGCCACTCCTTCTACCCCAGCAACCCCCTCCTCCCCACCGACCCCCACTGAGGCGGAGGGTGATGGGCTGTCCTACAACCAACGCAGTCTCCAGCGCTGGGAGAAAGATGAGGAGCTGGGAGAACTCTCAACCATTTCCCCTGTGCTTTATGCCAATACCAACTTTCCCACTCTCAAACAGGACTACCCAGGTGAGTGTGGAAGAAGTACTATACCAACATGTACAACCTATTATTTGACCAAACAGTCGTGCTTTTTCAAAATAAGGTTTATATCACTGTTAGATATTGAGCAGATGTTAAATATTTCTCCTGTCACAGACTGGGCTAGTCGCTGTAAGCAAATCATGAAGATCTGGAGGAAGGTGTCAGCTGCTGACAAGGTTCCATATCTGGTAGGTTCTCTGTTTTTTGTTTAAAAAAAGGATTGGTTTATACTAACTTAACAGTATTTTCCTGTAGTTATATTTACACGAATTTCTAAAATGTACTTAATGACTTGAAAATGTACTGTTCAAAAGTTTGGAATCACCTGTTTTATATTGATGTTTTTCTTCTTTCCTTCAATAATGGCTATTTTAACATAGATAAAAACAGTATAATTATACACTAAATTATTAGTATTATTTACATTTGTAAGAGAAACCTCCATTTAGTCCCTAGTGTTGCATGACAGGGGAGAATACTGGTGTAACCTTCCCCCTCCCCCCAAATACCTTAATCTTAATCCTTAATGATCTTTGATTTTTAATTTGTTTTCCAGTCCAGAAAAGTGTAAGTGACCCTAGATAATTTTTGAACCACAACTGTGCTTGCAATTGGGCTCTAAATATTTTGGGGACCAGTTTTTCTTTGGGCCCTCTGCAGTCTACTCAGAGGTTAGATTGAATAGGTTTAAACTGTGATTTGTCAGTCCATAGTATGTTCAGCTGATATTCCGTGATCCAATTCCAATAGTGCTTACTCTAGACTGACCTACTATTTCTATTTTGAAGTTTTAAGAATAGGTTTGCTAAAGCAACACGCCTGTTAATTCCAGCTTGTTAGAGGCATTAGACAGACACTTGACACTGAAACGGGAACCTGTTCCTATTTAAATCTGCACAGATTTTAATGCTAAGCTTCCATTTTCTTTTACCAATGACTGCTGATTTCTTATATTCTTATTTAACTATTGCTCAGAGGTATCTTTGTCTCTTTCTGCCTTTTCAGTTGTCAGTCTGGTTGAACCATTGTACAGTGTTTTTTCTCCATGTACAAAGCATTACTTTTTTTGAAAACCCTTCATACAAAACAAAATCTATTTGTAAAGAGGACTTTTTACAACCTAAAAGCATGAAAGACCATTCAAAATATAGAGTATTCCTCTCAGCCATCTGACTGTATCAAGCTTTTGTGGCAGGCAACTCCAAACTTTTGAACTGTAGTGTATGTTTTAAATTCTTCTTATTTTTCTTCTCTTAATATCTAATTTCTTTCTGTAGCAAAAGGCCAAAGATAACAGAGCAGCTCAGAGGATCAACAAGGCACAGAAGGTGACTTAAAGCATCAGCCCTTTTTGTATTGTCAAGGTGAATGAAAGGTTTGATATCTTTCATTAGAGTCGTGGTGCAGATTGTTAATCTTTCCTCTGGATTCTCCTCTTCTCTTCTCACAGCAGGCAGAGAGTCAGGTGTGCAGGCCAGTCAAAACAGAGCCAGGACGTGTGAAAGGAGAACGACCCAGTTTACACCTCCAAATCCCTCCACCTTCAGGCTCTACATCAATCTCTTCCCAGCCCAGCTCTGCAGAAAGCCCATTTCCCTTCCCTCCAGATTCAGGATCATCATCTGTCTTTTTCTCAGATGGACCTGTTAAAACCCCGGGGTCAGCTGAAATCCGGACAGATCCCTTGGCCAAGCTTCCTCCACAGTCACCCCATTCTCACTCCCACCCAACCCCACCCTTCTCCCATGCTGGGGCCAGCCCCTTGCAGGCCTCTTCCTCAGGTTATTCCGCTTCCGGCCCACAGGGTCCTCCTCAGGGACGGCCAGCCAGTCTTGGCCCCTTTGACATGCAACCAGGAACTCCTGGAACCCCCAGACGGGCTCAGCAGGTTGATCCCTACTTCAGATCACAGCTGCAGCAGCAACAGGGTCATCTACCACAATCACAGCAAGGCTCTCAGGAGTCCCTAGGGCCTCCAGAAAGTCCTCATTCAAGAGGTGCTGGGCTTGTAGAGTCGCCCATCTTCTCACCACCCCACAATACCCACTATGGAGACCCTTTCAGAACCCAGCAAGGGATGGGACGACCAGAATATGGTTCATCCCCATCACCATCTGCAGTGGCTTCCTCTCCTGCAAGCACAGGGCAGTATAGGGCTGATATGAGTGCACCTTCTCCACGCTCCTCTGCAGTTGGAAGACCTGACCTATCCACTGGCTCCCCTGCTGGGATGCTGGAGTCTGGGGATGGCTTATTCAAGGCACCTATGACGCCACGAATGCACCAAGGGGAGGGTGGGGTACTTCATCCTGGAGCTTCCCCTAGCCACCCCTCTGAAGGCTACAGGCAGTCTCCCTCCCACCCTTTCTCTGACCCCCACACTCAGCCACCGCTAACTCCCAGACCGCAGTCAGGCGACAATTGTTCTCTTGGACCCCAGAGACACCCTCTAGGTCAACAGGAACTATGCCCTAGAGTGCCCTCCAGCCCACAGTCCCAGGGCAGCTCTCAGTCTCCCCACACTCCTGGTGGCCTCTGCAATGAGGCTTACTCTGTCCAGTCTCCTGCTACCCCTCGTTTCCAATCCCCAGACCCTTGTTCTCAACCACCTTCAAGGCCACAATCTAGAGACCCTTTTTCTACTATCCACAAACCCCCTCGTCCCCCCTCTGTTGCCCCAGAGGGAACTGCAAGTTATAAAAGCTCATCTCATCCTAACCAGCAACCTCCACCCCATCCCACCAACAGTTCCATAGGGGATCCTCTCTCTGGTAAACCATCAGCACCTCCTACTTTCAGCCGCAGCCCCAACACGGGAGGCTTCCAAATAACCCAACAGCAAAGTCAGATGTTACAGGGTCAGCTTCAGCAACCACAGCCACAAACTCAGCAGACTATGGGGTCAGACAGCTTCAGCTCCAGGGCTCCACCTCCTTCTGGACCTCAAGAACTACCAGCTGTCCGCCCTCCAGATGCACCTCATCAGCCAGCTTTGCCAGGAATTCAAGAAATGTCTGACATTTCAGCAGTGCAGGACCCTGCATTAGTAGGCCTTAGCCCCTCTGAGCTGGAGAAGCACCGTCAGGTATCAAAGTATTAGCCAGTAAACAATCATTCTATGCACCTCCTTGGTGTTTTGCTAATCAATGCTTCTTGTGTTTTTTAGCGCCAGAGACTGAGGGAATTCTTAATCAGACAACAAATGCAGAGAAATTCCATTAGACAAGAGAAGGAGGCTGCTGCTGCTGGCAGTGCATCCCCTGGCTGGTCTGGAGGAGAGATGGGAGCCTTTCAACAAGACAAGGTCCACAGAGCACCACCACCTTATCCACAGGTACACACCTTGAGCATTATGCCACAAACAAATGTAACATCTGTGTGTGTGTCTGTGAATGAGAAGCAAACTGAGCAAAGAGCTTTGGGTAAAAGTATTGCATAAATGCAAGCATTTACCATTTGTTACAAATAAAAGAAAATGATACATTTACTTCTTTTTGCTGTTATTGCTTCCTTAAGGATCGTGTTGCTGCTACTACTTCTGGAGCTCAGGCTTCTGTGGCAGGGAAGATGCCTATGGCTGTTGGAGGCATGGAGGACAAGCTCATTCGCCCACCACCTATAGGAACCCCTGCCATCATGGATCCTAGTGCACTAAGGTAAGCACTTCAATGAAGTTGATTCATAATTGGTGTGAAATTAAAGACTTGGTTCCCCTTCCACAATTATAAATGTTCTCCCACTGTTTGAATAATGGTTACACAAGAAATTCGGCATCTTGTCATTTTGGTTGGTTACAATTATAGCATGTGGTTAGCTATATATATATATATATATATATATATATATATATATATATATATATATATTAAAAAAAAAATTCCTAAAGCACGCAAAATTAGCCCCACCCCCTAACATCTTCAAAACTCAGTAATACAGTAAACACTTTAAAATTAAAGTATCTTTTCTATTGTGAATCTCTGTCCTTCAGGCTACCAGGGCCCACCAGACCTCAGGGCATGTTTCCCCGTCCACCATTCCAGTGGCAGGGCCAGGCTCCAGGTCCAAGGAGGTTCCCCCAGCCTGGCATGGAGGCTATGGGCATAAGGCACAATCTCAACCCTGCTGCCAACATCCAGGGTATGGAAGGCATAGGTAACCCTCACACCATGATACCAGGACATGGAGGAGAGACCATGCAGCCAATGGGTCAAGGACCTCCACCGCAGTTCATTGAATTGAGACACAATTCACAAAGGCTACCCCTACGACCCCAGTTTATGCCTCGTGGACCCCAGCCCAGACCACGTCTCTTTGTCTC
The DNA here is from genome assembly GCF_020085105.1 of Siniperca chuatsi. Lineage (NCBI taxonomy): Eukaryota > Metazoa > Chordata > Actinopteri > Centrarchiformes > Sinipercidae > Siniperca > Siniperca chuatsi. The sequence continues at coordinate 16,540,306 of NC_058051.1, read as the reverse complement.
ACAGCAAGAGATGGCAGCACCTTATATTCAGCAACATCCCATAGCTCAAGGTGGTGGCATTCAAACAGAGGGTGGCAGCAACTCACAGCTGGGGTTACAGCAGGGTGGACTGTCAGTTTTACTGCCTCAGCAGTCTACAGGCCCAGTAACACAACAGCCCCACCTGCAGCCCCAGGCATCTGCTTCCACTCCAAACATTCCTAGCACTGAGCAGAATCAGCTTCCACAACCAAGCGTAGTCACAGAGCCCCAGCCTGCCACAGTAAACAGTGAGGAACTGCCAGACCCTGACCTTGAGGGGCTTGGGGATGCCCCAGGGGATGGAGGGGTGGAGGATGAGGATGATTTGGCTCTAGATTTGGACCCTGACAAAGGAGATGATGACTTGGGGAACCTGGACAACCTTGAAACCAATGATCCACATCTAGACGATTTGCTTAACAGTGATGAGTTTGACCTGCTGGCTTACACTGACCCAGAACTTGACCAAGGAGACCCTAAAGATGTCTTCTCAGACCAGCTGCGGTTGGTGGAAGCAGAAAGTGAAGCACCTTCATCTTCTTCCAGATCTGTGCTTGTTAAAGTGGAAGAAAAAGCCAAGGTGGAGCCAGGACAGAAGTCTCTCACTACAGCCCCTGCCACTGCAGGGGGGTCTGCTTCCCAATTGACACTCTCTGTAGAAACTGCTGATATCTCCAAGGTCAAAGTAGAGGACAGAGGTCTGACCCCTCAAGTTCAGCCAGTACAGACTGTAGTGAAAGATGAAATAGGAGAGGCTGTGTCAATGCTTCTTGGTGGGACCACACCTTCAGCCAAGCCTGCACAACCAGAAGATCAGTCAGCTTCACTCAGTTCTGTTCGATTAGGGGGACTTCCGTACCCTCTGCCAGGTCAAGCTGATCCCTTGCCTTTTCCTTCAGCTGCTCCACATGCAGATATTGGTGATGATCCGCTGGGACTGCCTGATGTAGGGGGACAGCACTCCCCTGCTGTAGATTTGGCAAAGGTAGAGAGCTCTTTAGATGGTGAACTGCCTCTTCTAATACAGGATCTGCTGGAGCACGAGAAGAAGGAACAACAGAAGCAGCAACAGCAGCAACAGCTCAGTTCCCTCCACCAGGGAGGCATGCCGCCTCATTTTCCTGGCCTCTCAAGTCAACAGCTAAACCCACAGGCACCTGGGCAAATAATGCTGCCACATCACCATCGTCCACCACCCCAAGGAATGATGGCTCAGCCAGTGATGGTACCCCGTGCTCCGCACATGTTGCAGCAGCAGCAGCAGCAAAGGCTTATTGGAACTGGAATGGCACCTCCACCTCATATGACCATGGCCCAGCAGCAAGTCATGA